>NW_028295521.1:0-603000 GCF_964341445.2 Mesoplodon mirus | reverse complement strand
AAACTACAATGAGGTATCACCTCACACCTGTTAGAATCGGCATCATCAGAAAATCTACAAACAACCAATTCTGGGGAGGGTGTGGACAAAAGGAGCCCTCTTCCACTATTGGTGGGAATGTAAATTGATACAGTCCCTATGGAGAACAGTATGGAGTTTCCTTAAAATAACTAGAAATAGAATTACCATCTGATCCAGCAATCCCACTTCTGGGCATATACCCAGAGAAAACCGTATTTCAAAAAGGCACATTCACCACAATGTTCGTTGCAGCACTATTTACAATAGCCAGGTAATGGAAGCAACCTAAATGCCCACAGACAGATGAATGGATAAAGATGTGGTACATATATAAAATGGAATATGACTCGGCCATAAAAAGGAATGAAACTGGGTCATTTGTAGAGACATCGATGGATCGAGCGACTGTCATGCAGAATGAAGTAAGTCAGAAAGAGGAAAACAAATATTGTATATTAATGCATATATGTGGAGCCTAAAAATGGTACAGATGAACTGGTTTGCAGGGAAGAAATAGAGACACAGAGGTAGAGAACAAACGTATGGACACCAAGTGTGGGAAGCCATGGGGTGGTGGTGGTGGGATGAGTTGGGAGTTTGGGATTGACCTGTATACATGTATATGCATAAAATACATAACTAATAATAACGTGCTGTATAAAAAAATAAATAAAATTTCAAAATTTTAAAAAATAAAATTTAAAAATAAAACAGAAAAAAGTTCTTCCCGTCACACAGATGTATTTATAGGAATGAATTATTTCCATGCTTATATCTATAAATACATAAAAGAGGAATAACATCTAACTTGAAACATAAAAGAAAAAAAAAGTGAACCCACGAGTTATACAGAGGAAAACCCTATCACGGCACTTGCTCCAGTGGTAAACAATTCTGAAATTGGTCAGAGGTGGGGAACCATCTCCCATACAGCCAGCAACCCAACCCCCACGCAAGGAGCGTCCTCATTGCAAAGCTGGGGGACCGTGCCGAGGCATCTGTGAGTAAACGTGAGCTGAGCCCCAGGCCAGCTGCTGCTGAACTGTTCCCACCCTTTCCAGGTAAAACACCTGAATATGTACAAGGGCTTGAAAGCCTAGAGGAAGGACTGTGGAGCCACACCAGCGACAGCACGCAGGGCAACTGGGTGCCTGCAGGCCAGCCAGCGTGGTCCTGGACCCTGGCGCTCTTCCAGAAGCTTTCCATTGCCCTGCCTGAGATACCCCTCCTGTCCCGGCCCCCACTGCTTTTTTCCTTCCTCACCTCTGTCCGGAGAGAAATTCCAGCGGAAGGTATGGGTGACACATCCTCTTCTTTACAGGCGGCAGCCTGGCAACTCCTGCAGAAAGGCCAGCAGAACCCCACTCACACCGGGCCACCCACAAAGCTGTGTCCCCTCACTCCCTCCCACCAGCACAGCCCCGAGACTGCTGACGGGGCAGAGAATATGGAGTCAGGCACAGCTTCAGGGGCTATTGCTGCCTGGAGCGCTGTTTATATTGACCTCAACGAGGCACACCTGGGGAGGGCGGGCCGGCAGGGTAAGGCTGCCCAGGTCAGCTAATCCACAACCCTCAGGGAATCACATTGTTGAAAATGGAGCCCGCTAAGGCAGAAGAGAAGCCAAGGGAAAAAAGGACACAATGCCATTTGCAGCACCGTAGATGAGTCTAGAAGTAATCACGTGACTTGTAGTAAGTCAGAAAGTGAAAGACACATATCATATCATATCACTTATAGGTGTTACCTAAAAATGGATACCAGGGCAGATATTTCCACGGAGAAGGGCAATCACAGATTCATTAAACAAACTTATGGTTCACCAATGGAAAGGTGTGAGGATTGGTTTCATTACGATATCGGGGTTAACAGACATATACAAACACAGGTGACATATATAATCACCAAAGACCTACAGAATACCAAGAGAGGACTACTCAACATTCTGTCATAACGTACATGGGAAAAGGATCCCAAGAAGAACAGTCATCTGTATATGTGTAAAAGAACCACATCTTCCACACCTACAACAAGCCAAACATTGTAATCAAACTTGCTGTAATAAAAAATAAAAACTTAAATTAAAAACACGAACAAGAAGTAGTGAGACAAACGTGAGGGGCTTTCTCCTGGTACATTCCATTCTAAACTCCAATCTAGAACACCACTTCCACTGAGGCTCTCTTGCCCTCTTAACCAGATTTGGTAAGGGTGAACTGCTGCCACCTTGTGGCCGTTTCACACAACAGCAGCTTTAATCCCAACGCTAATGGTCAGTTGATATTCAAAATCATTGCAGGCCTGTAAATGACACCTGCCCTGAAAACAAATCCTGGGGTCACATATCGACCAAAAATTTCAAAGGACGTCCATATTTCAAAACCAGCGTTTCAAAAGGCATATTTTACGCACATTAGTGTTCTGCTTCTTTTCCTTTCTTTCCTTTTTTGTTAAAAAACACGGGAATGGAAAAAGGCATCCCTCAGAACGGGCGAAAATCGTTGCAGACGAATCAATGGACAGAGGTTTAATCTCCAATATATATAAACAGCTCATGCAGCTTAATATTAAAAAAACAAACAACCCAAAAAAATGGGCAGAAGATCTAAAGAGACGTTTCTTCAAAGGAGACACAGAGATGGCCAAGACGCACATGAAAAGCTGCTCAACAGCACTAATTATTAGAGAAATGCAAATCAAAACTACAATGAGGTATCACCTCACACCTGTTAGAATCGGCATCATCAGAAAATCTACAAACAACCAATTCTGGGGAGGGTGTGGACAAAAGGAGCCCTCTTCCACTATTGGTGGGAATGTAAATTGATACAGTCCCTATGGAGAACAGTATGGAGTTTCCTTAAAAAAACTAGAAATAGAATTACCATCTGATCCAGCAATCCCACTTCTGGGCATATACCCAGAGAAAACCGTATTTCAAAAAGGCACATTCACCACAATGTTCGTTGCAGCACTATTTACAATAGCCAGGTAATGGAAGCAACCTAAATGCCCACAGACAGATGAATGGATAAAGATGTGGTACATATATAAAATGGAATATGACTCGGCCATAAAAAGGAATGAAACTGGGTCATTTGTAGAGACATCGATGGATCGAGAGACTGTCATACAGAATGAAGTAAGTCAGAAAGAGGAAAACAAATATTGTATATTAATGCATATATGTGGAGCCTAAAAATGGTACAGATGAACTGGTTTGCAGGGAAGAAATAGAGACACAGAGGTAGAGAACAAACGTATGGACACCAAGTGTGGGAAGCCATGGGGTGGTGGTGGTGGGATGAGTTGGGAGTTTGGGATTGACCTGTATACATGTATATGCATAAAATACATAACTAATAATAACGTGCTGTATAAAAAAATAAATAAAATTTCAAAATTTTAAAAAATAAAATTTAAATATAAAACAGAAAAAAGTTCTTCCCGTCACACAGATGTATTTATAGGAATGAATTATTTCCATGCTTATATCTATAAATACATAAAAGAGGAATAACATCTAACTTGAAACATAAAAGAAAAAAAAAGTGAACCCACGAGTTATACAGAGGAAAACCCTATCACGGCACTTGCTCCAGTGGTAAACAATTCTGAAATTGGTCAGAGGTGGGGAACCATCTCCCATACAGCCAACAACCCAACCCCCACGCAAGGAGCGTCCTCATTGCAAAGCTGGGGGACCGTGCCGAGGCATCTGTGAGTAAACGTGAGCTGAGCCCCAGGCCAGCTGCTGCTGAACTGTTCCCAACCTTTCCAGGTAAAACACCTGAATATGTACAAGGGCTTGAAAGCCTAGAGGAAGGACCGTGGAGCCACACCAGTGACAGCACGCAGGCCAACTTGGTGCCTGCAGGCCAGCCAGCGTGGTCCTGGACCCTGGCGCTCTTCCAGAAGCTTTCCATTGCCCTGCCTGAGATACCCCTCCTGTCCCGGCCCCCACTGCTTTTTTCCTTCCTCACCTCTGTCCGGAGAGAAATTCCAGCGGAAGGTATGGGTGACACATCCTCTTCTTTACAGGCGGCAGCCTGGCAACTCCTGCAGAAAGGCCAGCAGAACCCCACTCACACTGGGCCACCCACAAAGCTGTGGCCCCTCACTCCCTCCCACCAGCACAGCCCCGAGACTGCTGACGGGGCAGAGAATATGGAGTCAGGCACAGCTTCAGGGGCTATTGCTGCCTGGAGCGCTGTTTATATTGACCTCAACGAGGCACACCTGGGGAGGGCGGGCCGGCAGGGTAAGGCTGCCCAGGTCAGCTAATCCACAACCCTCAGGGAATCACATTGTTGAAAATGGAGCCCGCTAAGGCAGAAGAGAAGCCAAGGGAAAAAAGGACACAATGCCATTTGCAGCACCGTAGATGAGTCTAGAAGTAATCACGTGACTTGTAGTAAGTCAGAAAGTGAAAGACACATATCATATCATATCACTTATAGGTGTTACCTAAAAATGGATACCAGGGCAGATATTTCCACGGAGAAGGGCAATCACAGATTCATTAAACAAACTTATGGTTCACCAATGGAAAGGTGTGAGGATTGGTTTCATTACGATATCGGGGTTAACAGACATATACAAACACAGGTGACATATATAATCACCAAAGACCTACAGAATACCAAGAGAGGACTACTCAACATTCTGTCATAGCGTACATGGGAAAAGGATCCCAAGAAGAACAGTCATCTGTATATGTGTAAAAGAACAACATCTTCCACACCTACAACAAGCCAAACATTGTAATCAAACTTGCTGTAATAAAAAATAAAAACTTAAATTAAAAACACGAACAAGAAGTAGTGAGACAAACGTGAGGGGCTTTCTCCTGGTACATTCCATTCTAAACTCCAATCTAGAACACCACTTCCACTGAGGCTCTCTTGCCCTAGTAACCAGATTTGGTAAGGGTGAACTGCTGCCACCTTGTGGCCGTTTCACACAACAGCAGCTTTAATCCCAACGCTAATGGTCAGTTGATATTCAAAATCATTGCAGGCCTGTAAATGACACCTGCCCTGAAAACAAATCCTGGGGTCACATATCGACCAAAAATTTCAAAGGACGTCCATATTTCAAAACCACCGTTTCAAAAGGCATATTTTACGCACATTCGTGTTCTGCTTCTTTTCCTTTCTTTCCTTTTTTGTTAAAAAACACGGGAATGGAAAAAGGCATCCCTCAGAATGGGCGAAAATCGTTGCAGACGAATCAATGGACAGAGGTTTAATCTCCAATATATATAAACAGCTCATGCAGCTTAATATTAAAAAAACAAACAACCCAAAAAAAATGGGCAGAAGATCTAAAGAGACGTTTCTTCAAAGGAGACACAGAGATGGCCAAGACGCACATGAAAAGCTGCTCAACAGCACTAATTATTAGAGAAATGCAAATCAAAACTACAATGAGGTATCACCTCACACCTGTTAGAATCGGCATCATCAGAAAATCTACAAACAACCAATTCTGGGGAGGGTGTGGACAAAAGGAGCCCTCTTCCACTATTGGTGGGAATGTAAATTGATACAGTCCCTATGGAGAACAGTATGGAGTTTCCTTAAAATAACTAGAAATAGAATTACCATCTGATCCAGCAATCCCACTTCTGGGCATATACCCAGAGAAAACCGTATTTCAAAAAGGCACATTCACCACAATGTTCGTTGCAGCACTATTTACAATAGCCAGGTAATGGAAGCAACCTAAATGCCCACAGACAGATGAATGGATAAAGATGTGGTACATATATAAAATGGAATATGACTCGGCCATAAAAAGGAATGAAACTGGGTCATTTGTAGAGACATCGATGGATCGAGCGACTGTCATGCAGAATGAAGTAAGTCAGAAAGAGGAAAACAAATATTGTATATTAATGCATATATGTGGAGCCTAAAAATGGTACAGATGAACTGGTTTGCAGGGAAGAAATAGAGACACAGAGGTAGAGAACAAACGTATGGACACCAAGTGTGGGAAGCCATGGGGTGGTGGTGGTGGGATGAGTTGGGAGTTTGGGATTGACCTGTATACATGTATATGCATAAAATACATAACTAATAATAACGTGCTGTATAAAAAAATAAATAAAATTTCAAAATTTTAAAAAATAAAATTTAAAAATAAAACAGAAAAAAGTTCTTCCCGTCACACAGATGTATTTATAGGAATGAATTATTTCCATGCTTATATCTATAAATACATAAAAGAGGAATAACATCTAACTTGAAACATAAAAGAAAAAAAAAGTGAACCCACGAGTTATACAGAGGAAAACCCTATCACGGCACTTGCTCCAGTGGTAAACAATTCTGAAATTGGTCAGAGGTGGGGAACCATCTCCCATACAGCCAGCAACCCAACCCCCACGCAAGGAGCGTCCTCATTGCAAAGCTGGGGGACCGTGCCGAGGCATCTGTGAGTAAACGTGAGCTGAGCCCCAGGCCAGCTGCTGCTGAACTGTTCCCACCCTTTCCAGGTAAAACACCTGAATATGTACAAGGGCTTGAAAGCCTAGAGGAAGGACTGTGGAGCCACACCAGCGACAGCACGCAGGGCAACTGGGTGCCTGCAGGCCAGCCAGCGTGGTCCTGGACCCTGGCGCTCTTCCAGAAGCTTTCCATTGCCCTGCCTGAGATACCCCTCCTGTCCCGGCCCCCACTGCTTTTTTCCTTCCTCACCTCTGTCCGGAGAGAAATTCCAGCGGAAGGTATGGGTGACACATCCTCTTCTTTACAGGCGGCAGCCTGGCAACTCCTGCAGAAAGGCCAGCAGAACCCCACTCACACCGGGCCACCCACAAAGCTGTGTCCCCTCACTCCCTCCCACCAGCACAGCCCCGAGACTGCTGACGGGGCAGAGAATATGGAGTCAGGCACAGCTTCAGGGGCTATTGCTGCCTGGAGCGCTGTTTATATTGACCTCAACGAGGCACACCTGGGGAGGGCGGGCCGGCAGGGTAAGGCTGCCCAGGTCAGCTAATCCACAACCCTCAGGGAATCACATTGTTGAAAATGGAGCCCGCTAAGGCAGAAGAGAAGCCAAGGGAAAAAAGGACACAATGCCATTTGCAGCACCGTAGATGAGTCTAGAAGTAATCACGTGACTTGTAGTAAGTCAGAAAGTGAAAGACACATATCATATCATATCACTTATAGGTGTTACCTAAAAATGGATACCAGGGCAGATATTTCCACGGAGAAGGGCAATCACAGATTCATTAAACAAACTTATGGTTCACCAATGGAAAGGTGTGAGGATTGGTTTCATTACGATATCGGGGTTAACAGACATATACAAACACAGGTGACATATATAATCACCAAAGACCTACAGAATACCAAGAGAGGACTACTCAACATTCTGTCATAACGTACATGGGAAAAGGATCCCAAGAAGAACAGTCATCTGTATATGTGTAAAAGAACCACATCTTCCACACCTACAACAAGCCAAACATTGTAATCAAACTTGCTGTAATAAAAAATAAAAACTTAAATTAAAAACACGAACAAGAAGTAGTGAGACAAACGTGAGGGGCTTTCTCCTGGTACATTCCATTCTAAACTCCAATCTAGAACACCACTTCCACTGAGGCTCTCTTGCCCTAGTAACCAGATTTGGTAAGGGTGAACTGCTGCCACCTTGTGGCCGTTTCACACAACAGCAGCTTTAATCCCAACGCTAATGGTCAGTTGATATTCAAAATCATTGCAGGCCTGTAAATGACACCTGCCCTGAAAACAAATCCTGGGGTCACATATCGACCAAAAATTTCAAAGGACGTCCATATTTCAAAACCAGCGTTTCAAAAGGCATATTTTACGCACATTAGTGTTCTGCTTCTTTTCCTTTCTTTCCTTTTTTGTTAAAAAACACGGGAATGGAAAAAGGCATCCCTCAGAACGGGCGAAAATCGTTGCAGACGAATCAATGGACAGAGGTTTAATCTCCAATATATATAAACAGCTCATGCAGCTTAATATTAAAAAAACAAACAACCCAAAAAAATGGGCAGAAGATCTAAAGAGACGTTTCTTCAAAGGAGACACAGAGATGGCCAAGACGCACATGAAAAGCTGCTCAACAGCACTAATTATTAGAGAAATGCAAATCAAAACTACAATGAGGTATCACCTCACACCTGTTAGAATCGGCATCATCAGAAAATCTACAAACAACCAATTCTGGGGAGGGTGTGGACAAAAGGAGCCCTCTTCCACTATTGGTGGGAATGTAAATTGATACAGTCCCTATGGAGAACAGTATGGAGTTTCCTTAAAAAAACTAGAAATAGAATTACCATCTGATCCAGCAATCCCACTTCTGGGCATATACCCAGAGAAAACCGTATTTCAAAAAGGCACATTCACCACAATGTTCGTTGCAGCACTATTTACAATAGCCAGGTAATGGAAGCAACCTAAATGCCCACAGACAGATGAATGGATAAAGATGTGGTACATATATAAAATGGAATATGACTCGGCCATAAAAAGGAATGAAACTGGGTCATTTGTAGAGACATCGATGGATCGAGAGACTGTCATACAGAATGAAGTAAGTCAGAAAGAGGAAAACAAATATTGTATATTAATGCATATATGTGGAGCCTAAAAATGGTACAGATGAACTGGTTTGCAGGGAAGAAATAGAGACACAGAGGTAGAGAACAAACGTATGGACACCAAGTGTGGGAAGCCATGGGGTGGTGGTGGTGGGATGAGTTGGGAGTTTGGGATTGACCTGTATACATGTATATGCATAAAATACATAACTAATAATAACGTGCTGTATAAAAAAATAAATAAAATTTCAAAATTTTAAAAAATAAAATTTAAATATAAAACAGAAAAAAGTTCTTCCCGTCACACAGATGTATTTATAGGAATGAATTATTTCCATGCTTATATCTATAAATACATAAAAGAGGAATAACATCTAACTTGAAACATAAAAGAAAAAAAAAGTGAACCCACGAGTTATACAGAGGAAAACCCTATCACGGCACTTGCTCCAGTGGTAAACAATTCTGAAATTGGTCAGAGGTGGGGAACCATCTCCCATACAGCCAACAACCCAACCCCCACGCAAGGAGCGTCCTCATTGCAAAGCTGGGGGACCGTGCCGAGGCATCTGTGAGTAAACGTGAGCTGAGCCCCAGGCCAGCTGCTGCTGAACTGTTCCCAACCTTTCCAGGTAAAACACCTGAATATGTACAAGGGCTTGAAAGCCTAGAGGAAGGACCGTGGAGCCACACCAGCGACAGCACGCAGGCCAACTTGGTGCCTGCAGGCCAGCCAGCGTGGTCCTGGACCCTGGCGCTCTTCCAGAAGCTTTCCATTGCCCTGCCTGAGATACCCCTCCTGTCCCGGCCCCCACTGCTTTTTTCCTTCCTCACCTCTGTCCGGAGAGAAATTCCAGCGGAAGGTATGGGTGACACATCCTCTTCTTTACAGGCGGCAGCCTGGCAACTCCTGCAGAAAGGCCAGCAGAACCCCACTCACACTGGGCCACCCACAAAGCTGTGGCCCCTCACTCCCTCCCACCAGCACAGCCCCGAGACTGCTGACGGGGCAGAGAATATGGAGTCAGGCACAGCTTCAGGGGCTATTGCTGCCTGGAGCTCTGTTTATATTGACCTCAACGAGGCACACCTGGGGAGGGCGGGCCGGCAGGGTAAGGCTGCCCAGGTCAGCTAATCCACAACCCTCAGGGAATCACATTGTTGAAAATGGACCCCGCTAAGGCAGAAGAGAAGCCAAGGGAAAAAAGGACACAATGCCATTTGCAGCACCGTAGATGAGTCTAGAAGTAATCACGTGACTTGTAGTAAGTCAGAAAGTGAAAGACACATATCATATCATATCACTTAGAGGTGTTACCTAAAAATGGATACCAGGGCAGATATTTCCACGGAGAAGGGCAATCACAGATTCATTAAACAAACTTATGGTTCACCAATGGAAAGGTGTGAGGATTGGTTTCATTACGATATCGGGGTTAACAGACATATACAAACACAGGTGACATATATAATCACCAAAGACCTACAGAATACCAAGAGAGGACTACTCAACATTCTGTCATAGCGTACATGGGAAAAGGATCCCAAGAAGAACAGTCATCTGTATATGTGTAAAAGAACAACATCTTCCACACCTACAACAAGCCAAACATTGTAATCAAACTTGCTGTAATAAAAAATAAAAACTTAAATTAAAAACACGAACAAGAAGTAGTGAGACAAACGTGAGGGGCTTTCTCCTGGTACATTCCATTCTAAACTCCAATCTAGAACACCACTTCCACTGAGGCTCTCTTGCCCTAGTAACCAGATTTGGTAAGGGTGAACTGCTGCCACCTTGTGGCCGTTTCACACAACAGCAGCTTTAATCCCAACGCTAATGGTCAGTTGATATTCAAAATCATTGCAGGCCTGTAAATGACACCTGCCCTGAAAACAAATCCTGGGGTCACATATCGACCAAAAATTTCAAAGGACGTCCATATTTCAAAACCACCGTTTCAAAAGGCATATTTTACGCACATTCGTGTTCTGCTTCTTTTCCTTTCTTTCCTTTTTTGTTAAAAAACACGGGAAT
The DNA here is from genome assembly GCF_964341445.2 of Mesoplodon mirus. Lineage (NCBI taxonomy): Eukaryota > Metazoa > Chordata > Mammalia > Artiodactyla > Ziphiidae > Mesoplodon > Mesoplodon mirus. The sequence continues at coordinate 592,351 of NW_028295521.1, read as the reverse complement.
GGAAAAAGGCATCCCTCAGAATGGGCGAAAATCGTTGCAGACGAATCAATGGACAGAGGTTTAATCTCCAATATATATAAACAGCTCATGCAGCTTAATATTAAAAAAACAAACAACCCAAAAAAAATGGGCAGAAGATCTAAAGAGACGTTTCTTCAAAGGAGACACAGAGATGGCCAAGACGCACATGAAAAGCTGCTCAACAGCACTAATTATTAGAGAAATGCAAATCAAAACTACAATGAGGTATCACCTCACACCTGTTAGAATCGGCATCATCAGAAAATCTACAAACAACCAATTCTGGGGAGGGTGTGGACAAAAGGAGCCCTCTTCCACTATTGGTGGGAATGTAAATTGATACAGTCCCTATGGAGAACAGTATGGAGTTTCCTTAAAAAAACTAGAAATAGAATTACCATCTGATCCAGCAATCCCACTTCTGGGCATATACCCAGAGAAAACCGTATTTCAAAAAGGCACATTCACCACAATGTTCGTTGCAGCACTATTTACAATAGCCAGGTAATGGAAGCAACCTAAATGCCCACAGACAGATGAATGGATAAAGATGTGGTACATATATAAAATGGAATATGACTCGGCCATAAAAAGGAATGAAACTGGGTCATTTGTAGAGACATCGATGGATCGAGCGACTGTCATGCAGAATGAAGTAAGTCAGAAAGAGGAAAACAAATATTGTATATTAATGCATATATGTGGAGCCTAAAAATGGTACAGATGAACTGGTTTGCAGGGAAGAAATAGAGACACAGAGGTAGAGAACAAACGTATGGACACCAAGTGTGGGAAGCCATGGGGTGGTGGTGGTGGGATGAGTTGGGAGTTTGGGATTGACCTGTATACATGTATATGCATAAAATACATAACTAATAATAACGTGCTGTATAAAAAAATAAATAAAATTTCAAAATTTTAAAAAATAAAATTTAAAAATAAAACAGAAAAAAGTTCTTCCCGTCACACAGATGTATTTATAGGAATGAATTATTTCCATGCTTATATCTATAAATACATAAAAGAGGAATAACATCTAACTTGAAACATAAAAGAAAAAAAAAGTGAACCCACGAGTTATACAGAGGAAAACCCTATCACGGCACTTGCTCCAGTGGTAAACAATTCTGAAATTGGTCAGAGGTGGGGAACCATCTCCCATACAGCCAGCAACCCAACCCCCACGCAAGGAGCGTCCTCATTGCAAAGCTGGGGGACCGTGCCGAGGCATCTGTGAGTAAACGTGAGCTGAGCCCCAGGCCAGCTGCTGCTGAACTGTTCCCACCCTTTCCAGGTAAAACACCTGAATATGTACAAGGGCTTGAAAGCCTAGAGGAAGGACCGTGGAGCCACACCAGCGACAGCACGCAGGCCAACTGGGTGCCTGCAGGCCAGCCAGCGTGGTCCTGGACCCTGGCGCTCTTCCAGAAGCTTTCCATTGCCCTGCCTGAGATACCCCTCCTGTCCCGGCCCCCACTGCTTTTTTCCTTCCTAACCTCTATCCGGAGAGAAATTCCAGCGGAAGGTATGGGTGACACATCCTCTTCTTTACAGGCGGCAGCCTGGCAACTCCTGCAGAAAGGCCAGCAGAACCCCACTCACACCAGGCCACCCACAAAGCTGTGGCCCCTCACTCCCTCCCACCAGCACAGCCCCGAGACTGCTGACGGGGCAGAGAATATGGAGTCAGGCACAGCTTCAGGGGCTATTGCTGCCTGGAGCTCTGTTTATATTGACCTCAACGAGGCACACCTGGGGAGGGCGGGCCGGCAGGGTAAGGCTGCCCAGGTCAGCTAATCCATAACCCTCAGGGAATCACATTGTTGAAAATGGAGCCCGCTAAGGCAGAAGAGAAGCCAAGGGAAAAAAGGACACAATGCCATTTGCAGCACCGTAGATGAGTCTAGAAGTAATCACGTGACTTGTAGTAAGTCAGAAAGTGAAAGACACATATCATATCATATCACTTATAGGTGTTACCTAAAAATGGATACCAGGGCAGATATTTCCACGGAGAAGGGCAATCACAGATTCATTAAACAAACTTATGGTTCACCAATGGAAAGGTGTGAGGATTGGTTTCATTACGATATCGGGGTTAACAGACATATACAAACACAGGTGACATATATAATCACCAAAGACCTACAGAATACCAAGAGAGGACTACTCAACATTCTGTCATAACGTACATGGGAAAAGGATCCCAAGAAGAACAGTCATCTGTATATGTGTAAAAGAACCACATCTTCCACACCTACAACAAGCCAAACATTGTAATCAAACTTGCTGTAATAAAAAATAAAAACTTAAATTAAAAACACGAACAAGAAGTAGTGAGACAAACGTGAGGGGCTTTCTCCTGGTACATTCCATTCTAAACTCCAATCTAGAACACCACTTCCACTGAGGCTCTCTTGCCCTCGTAACCAGATTTGGTAAGGGTGAACTGCTGCCACCTTGTGGCCGTTTCACACAACAGCAGCTTTAATCCCAACGCTAATGGTCAGTTGATATTCAAAATCATTGCAGGCCTGTAAATGACACCTGCCCTGAAAACAAATCCTGGGGTCACATATCGACCAAAAATTTCAAAGGACGTCCATATTTCAAAACCACCGTTTCAAAAGGCATATTTTACGCACATTCGTGTTCTGCTTCTTTTCCTTTCTTTCCTTTTTTGTTAAAAAACACGTGAATGGAAAAAGGCATCCCTCAGAATGGGCGAAAATCATTGCAGACGAATCAATGGACAGAGGTTTAATCTCCAATATATATAAACAGCTCATGCAGCTTAATATTAAAAAAACAAACAACCCAAAAAAATGGGCAGAAGATCTAAAGAGACGTTTCTTCAAAGGAGACACAGAGATGGCCAAGACGCACATGAAAAGCTGCTCAACAGCACTAATTATTAGAGAAATGCAAATCAAAACTACAATGAGGTATCACCTCACACCTGTTAGAATCGGCATCATCAGAAAATCTACAAACAACCAATTCTGGGGAGGGTGTGGACAAAAGGAGCCCTCTTCCACTATTGGTGGGAATGTAAATTGATACAGTCCCTATGGAGAACAGTATGGAGTTTCCTTAAAAAAACTAGAAATAGAATTACCATCTGATCCAGCAATCCCACTTCTGGGCATATACCCAGAGAAAACCGTATTTCAAAAAGGCACATTCACCACAATGTTCGTTGCAGCACTATTTACAATAGCCAGGTAATGGAAGCAACCTAAATGCCCACAGACAGATGAATGGATAAAGATGTGGTACATATATAAAATGGAATATGACTCGGCCATAAAAAGGAATGAAACTGGGTCATTTGTAGAGACATCGATGGATCGAGAGACTGTCATACAGAATGAAGTAAGTCAGAAAGAGGAAAACAAATATTGTATATTAATGCATATATGTGGAGCCTAAAAATGGTACAGATGAACTCGTTTGCAGGGAAGAAATAGAGACACAGAGGTAGAGAACAAACGTATGGACACCAAGTGTGGGAAGCCATGGGGTGGTGGTGGTGGGATGAGTTGGGAGTTTGGGATTGACCTGTATACATGTATATGCATAAAATACATAACTAATAATAACGTGCTGTATAAAAAAATAAATAAAATTTCAAAATTTTAAAAAATAAAATTTAAAAATAAAACAGAAAAAAGTTCTTCCCGTCACACAGATGTATTTATAGGAATGAATTATTTCCATGCTTATATCTATAAATACATAAAAGAGGAATAACATCTAACTTGAAACATAAAAGAAAAAAAAAGTGAACCCACGAGTTATACAGAGGAAAACCCTATCACGGCACTTGCTCCAGTGGTAAACAATTCTGAAATTGGTCAGAGGTGGGGAACCATCTCCCATACAGCCAGCAACCCAACCCCCACGCAAGGAGCGTCCTCATTGCAAAGCTGGGGGACCGTGCCGAGGCATCTGTGAGTAAACGTGAGCTGAGCCCCAGGCCAGCTGCTGCTGAACTGTTCCCACCCTTTCCAGGTAAAACACCTGAATATGTACAAGGGCTTGAAAGCCTAGAGGAAGGACCGTGGAGCCACACCAGCGACAGCACGCAGGCCAACTGGGTGCCTGCAGGCCAGCCAGCGTGGTCCTGGACCCTGGCGCTCTTCCAGAAGCTTTCCATTGCCCTGCCTGAGATACCCCTCCTGTTCCGGCCCCCACTGCTTTTTTCCTTCCTCACCTCTATCCGGAGAGAAATTCCAGCGGAAGGTATGGGTGACACATCCTCTTCTTTACAGGCGGCAGCCTGGCAACTCCTGCAGAAAGGCCAGCAGAACCCCACTCACACCAGGCCACCCACAAAGCTGTGGCCCCTCACTCCCTCCCACCAGCACAGCCCCGAGACTGCTGACGGGGCAGAGAATATGGAGTCAGGCACAGCTTCAGGGGCTATTGCTGCCTGGAGCGCTGTTTATATTGACCTCAACGAGGCACACCTGGGGAGGGCGGGCCGGCAGGGTAAGGCTGCCCAGGTCAGCTAATCCACAACCCTCAGGGAATCACATTGTTGAAAATGGAGCCCGCTAAGGCAGAAGAGAAGCCAAGGGAAAAAAGGACACAATGCCATTTGCAGCACCGTAGATGAGTCTAGAAGTAATCACGTGACTTGTAGTAAGTCAGAAAGTGAAAGACACATATCATATCATATCACTTATAGGTGTTACCTAAAAATGGATACCAGGGCAGATATTTCCACGGAGAAGGGCAATCACAGATTCATTAAACAAACTTATGGTTCACCAATGGAAAGGTGTGAGGATTGGTTTCATTACGATATCGGGGTTAACAGACATATACAAACACAGGTGACATATATAATCACCAAAGACCTACAGAATACCAAGAGAGGACTACTCAACATTCTGTCATAACGTACATGGGAAAAGGATCCCAAGAAGAACAGTCATCTGTATATGTGTAAAAGAACCACATCTTCCACACCTACAACAAGCCAAACATTGTAATCAAACTTGCTGTAATAAAAAATAAAAACTTAAATTAAAAACACGAACAAGAAGTAGTGAGACAAACGTGAGGGGCTTTCTCCTGGTACATTCCATTCTAAACTCCAATCTAGAACACCACTTCCACTGAGGCTCTCTTGCCCTAGTAACCAGATTTGGTAAGGGTGAACTGCTGCCACCTTGTGGCCGTTTCACACAACAGCAGCTTTAATCCCAACGCTAATGGTCAGTTGATATTCAAAATCATTGCAGGCCTGTAAATGACACCTGCCCTGAAAACAAATCCTGGGGTCACATATCGACCAAAAATTTCAAAGGACGTCCATATTTCAAAACCACCGTTTCAAAAGGCATATTTTACGCACATTAGTGTTCTGCTTCTTTTCCTTTCTTTCCTTTTTTGTTAAAAAACACGGGAATGGAAAAAGGCATCCCTCAGAATGGGCGAAAATCGTTGCAGACGAATCAATGGACAGAGGTTTAATCTCCAATATATATAAACAGCTCATGCAGCTTAATATTAAAAAAACAAACAACCCAAAAAAATGGGCAGAAGATCTAAAGAGACGTTTCTTCAAAGGAGACACAGAGATGGCCAAGACGCACATGAAAAGCTGCTCAACAGCACTAATTATTAGAGAAATGCAAATCAAAACTACAATGAGGTATCACCTCACACCTGTTAGAATCGGCATCATCAGAAAATCTACAAACAACCAATTCTGGGGAGGGTGTGGACAAAAGGAGCCCTCTTCCACTATTGGTGGGAATGTAAATTGATACAGTCCCTATGGAGAACAGTATGGAGTTTCCTTAAAAAAACTAGAAATAGAATTACCATCTGATCCAGCAATCCCACTTCTGGGCATATACCCAGAGAAAACCGTATTTCAAAAAGGCACATTCACCACAATGTTCGTTGCAGCACTATTTACAATAGCCAGGTAATGGAAGCAACCTAAATGCCCACAGACAGATGAATGGATAAAGATGTGGTACATATATAAAATGGAATATGACTCGGCCATAAAAAGGAATGAAACTGGGTCATTTGTAGAGACATCGATGGATCGGGAGACTGTCATACAGAATGAAGTAAGTCAGAAAGAGGAAAACAAATATTGTATATTAATGCATATATGTGGAGCCTAAAAATGGTACAGATGAACTGGTTTGCAGGGAAGAAATAGAGACACAGAGGTAGAGAACAAACGTATGGACACCAAGTGTGGGAAGCCATGGGGTGGTGGTGGTGGGATGAGTTGGGAGTTTGGGATTGACCTGTATACATGTATATGCATAAAATACATAACTAATAATAACGTGCTGTATAAAAAAATAAATAAAATTTCAAAATTTTAAAAAAATAAAATTTAAAAATAAAACAGAAAAAAGTTCTTCCCGTCACACAGATGTATTTATAGGAATGAATTATTTCCATGCTTATATCTATAAATACATAAAAGAGGAATAACATCTAACTTGAAACATAAAAGAAAAAAAAAGTGAACCCACGAGTTATACAGAGGAAAACCCTATCACGGCACTTGCTCCAGTGGTAAACAATTCTGAAATTGGTCAGAGGTGGGGAACCATCTCCCATACAGCCAGCAACCCAACCCCCACGCAAGGAGCGTCCTCATTGCAAAGCTGGGGGACCGTGCCGAGGCATCTGTGAGTAAACGTGAGCTGAGCCCCAGGCCAGCTGCTGCTGAACTGTTCCCACCCTTTCCAGGTAAAACACCTGAATATGTACAAGGGCTTGAAAGCCTAGAGGAAGGAATGTGGAGCCACACCAGCGACAGCACGCAGGGCAACTGGGTGCCTGCAGGCCAGCCAGCGTGGTCCTGGACCCTGGCGCTCTTCCAGAAGCTTTCCATTGCCCTGCCTGAGATACCCCTCCTGTCCCGGCCCCCACTGCTTTTTTCCTTCCTCACCTCTGTCCGGAGAGAAATTCCAGCAGAAGGTATGGGTGACACATCCTCTTCTTTACAGGCGGCAGCCTGGCAACTCCTGCAGAAAGGCCAGCAGAACCCCACTCACACCGGGCCACCCACAAAGCTGTGGCCCCTCACTCCCTCCCACCAGCACAGCCCCGAGACTGCTGACGGGGCAGAGAATATGGAGTCAGGCACAGCTTCAGGGGCTATTGCTGCCTGGAGCGCTGTTTATATTGACCTCAACGAGGCACACCTGGGGAGGGCGGGCCGGCAGGGTAAGGCTGCCCAGGTCAGCTAATCCACAACCCTCAGGGAATCACATTGCTGAAAATGGAACCCGCTAAGGCAGAAGAGAAGCCAAGGGAAAAAAGGACACAATGCCATTTGCAGCACCGTAGATGAGTCTAGAAGTAATCACGTGACTTGTAGTAAGTCAGAAAGTGAAAGACACATATCATATCATATCACTTATAGGTGTTACCTAAAAATGGATACCAGGGCAGATATTTCCACGGAGAAGGGCAATCACAGATTCATTAAACAAACTTATGGTTCACCAATGGAAAGGTGTGAGGATTGGTTTCATTACGATATCGGGGTTAACAGACATATACAAACACAGGTGACATATATAATCACCAAAGACCTACAGAATACCAAGAGAGGTCTACTCAACATTCTGTCATAACGTACATGGGAAAAGGATCCCAAGAAGAACAGTCATCTGTATATGTGTAAAAGAACCACATCTTCCACACCTACAACAAGCCAAACATTGTAATCAAACTTGCTGTAATAAAAAATAAAAACTTAAATTAAAAACACGAACAAGAAGTAGTGAGACAAACGTGAGGGGCTTTCTCCTGGTACATTCCATTCTAAACTCCAATCTAGAACACCACTTCCACTGAGGCTCTCTTGCCCTAGTAACCAGATTTGGTAAGGGTGAACTGCTGCCACCTTGTGGCCGTTTCACACAACAGCAGCTTTAATCCCAACGCTAATGGTCAGTTGATATTCAAAATCATTGCAGGCCTGTAAATGACACCTGCCCTGAAAACAAATCCTGGGGTCACATATCGACCAAAAATTTCAAAGGACGTCCATATTTCAAAACGACCGTTTCAAAAGGCATATTTTACGCACATTAGTGTTCTGCTTCTTTTCCTTTCTTTCCTTTTTTGTTAAAAAACACGGGAATGGAAAAAGGCATCCCTCAGAATGGGCGAAAATCGTTGCAGACGAATCAATGGACAGAGGTTTAATCTCCAATATATATAAACAGCTCATGCAGCTTAATATTAAAAAAACAAACAACCCAAAAAAATGGGCAGAAGATCTAAAGAGACGTTTCTTCAAAGGAGACACAGAGATGGCCAAGACGCACATGAAAAGCTGCTCAACAGCACTAATTATTAGAGAAATGCAAATCAAAACTACAATGAGGTATCACCTCACACCTGTTAGAATCGGCATCATCAGAAAATCTACAAACAACCAATTCTGGGGAGGGTGTGGACAAAAGGAGCCCTCTTCCACTATTGGTGGGAATGTAAATTGATACAGTCCCTATGGAGAACAGTATGGAGTTTCCTTAAAAAAACTAGAAATAGAATTACCATCTGATCCAGCAATCCCACTTCTGGGCATATACCCAGAGAAAACCGTATTTCAAAAAGGCACATTCACCACAATGTTCGTTGCAGCACTATTTACAATAGCCAGGTAATGGAAGCAACCTAAATGCCCACAGACAGATGAATGGATAAAGATGTGGTACATATATAAAATGGAATATGACTCGGCCATAAAAAGGAATGAAACTGGGTCATTTGTAGAGACATCGATGGATCGAGAGACTGTCATACAGAATGAAGTAAGTCAGAAAGAGGAAAACAAATATTGTATATTAATGCATATATGTGGAGCCTAAAAATGGTACAGATGAACTGGTTTGCAGGGAAGAAATAGAGACACAGAGGTAGAGAACAAACGTATGGACACCAAGTGTGGGAAGCCATGGGGTGGTGGTGGTGGGATGAGTTGGGAGTTTGGGATTGACCTGTATACATGTATATGCATAAAATACATAACTAATAATAACGTGCTGTATAAAAAAATAAATAAAATTTCAAAATTTTAAAAAATAAAATTTAAAAATAAAACAGAAAAAAGTTCTTCCCGTCACACAGATGTATTTATAGGAATGAATTATTTCCATGCTTATATCTATAAATACATAAAAGAGGAATAACATCTAACTTGAAACATAAAAGAAAAAAAAAGTGAACCCACGAGTTATACAGAGGAAAACCCTATCACGGCACTTGCTCCAGTGGTAAACAATTCTGAAATTGGTCAGAGGTGGGGAACCATCTCCCATACAGCCAGCAACCCAACCCCCACGCAAGGAGCGTCCTCATTGCAAAGCTGGGGGACCGTGCCGAGGCATCTGTGAGTAAACGTGAGCTGAGCCCCAGGCCAGCTGCTGCTGAACTGTTCCCACCCTTTCCAGGTAAAACACCTGAATATGTACAAGGGCTTGAAAGCCTAGAGGAAGGACTGTGGAGCCACACCAGCGACAGCACGCAGGGCAACTGGGTGCCTGCAGGCCAGCCAGCGTGGTCCTGGACCCTGGCGCTCTTCCAGAAGCTTTCCATTGTCCTGCCTGAGATACCCCTCCTGTCCCGGCCCCCACTGCTTTTTTCCTTCCTCACCTCTGTCCGGAGAGAAATTCCAGCGGAAGGTATGGGTGACACATCCTCTTCTTTACAGGCGGCAGCCTGGCAACTCCTGCAGAAAGGCCAGCAGAACCCCACTCACACCGGGCCACCCACAAAGCTGTGGCCCCTCACTCCCTCCCACCAGCACAGCCCCGAGACTGCTGACGGGGCAGAGAATATGGAGTCAGGCACAGCTTCAGGGGCTATTGCTGCCTGGAGCGCTGTTTATATTGACCTCAACGAGGCACACCTGGGGAGGGCGGGCCGGCAGGGTAAGGCTGCCCAGGTCAGCTAATCCACAACCCTCAGGGAATCACATTGTTGAAAATGGAGCCCGCTAAGGCAGAAGAGAAGCCAAGGGAAAAAAGGACACAATGCCATTTGCAGCACCGTAGATGAGTCTAGAAGTAATCACGTGACTTGTAGTAAGTCAGAAAGTGAAAGACACATATCATATCATATCACTTATAGGTGTTACCTAAAAATGGATACCAGGGCAGATATTTCCACGGAGAAGGGCAATCACAGATTCATTAAACAAACTTATGGTTCACCAATGGAAAGGTGTGAGGATTGGTTTCATTACGATATCGGGGTTAACAGACATATACAAACACAGGTGACATATATAATCACCAAAGACCTACAGAATACCAAGAGAGGACTACTCAACATTCTGTCATAACGTACATGGGAAAAGGATCCCAAGAAGAACAGTCATCTGTATATGTGTAAAAGAACCACATCTTCCACACCTACAACAAGCCAAACATTGTAATCAAACTTGCTGTAATAAAAAATAAAAACTTAAATTAAAAACACGAACAAGAAGTAGTGAGACAAACGTGAGGGGCTTTCTCCTGGTACATTCCATTCTAAACTCCAATCTAGAACACCACTTCCACTGAGGCTCTCTTGCCCTAGTAACCAGATTTGGTAAGGGTGAACTGCTGCCACCTTGTGGCCGTTTCACACAACAGCAGCTTTAATCCCAACGCTAATGGTCAGTTGATATTCAAAATCATTGCAGGCCTGTAAATGACACCTGCCCTGAAAACAAATCCTGGGGTCACATATCGACCAAAAATTTCAAAGGACGTCCATATTTCAAAACCACCGTTTCAAAAGGCATATTTTACGCACATTCGTGTTCTGCTTCTTTTCCTTTCTTTCCTTTTTTGTTAAAAAACACGGGAATGGAAAAAGGCATCCCTCAGAATGGGCGAAAATCGTTGCAGACGAATCAATGGACAGAGGTTTAATCTCCAATATATATAAACAGCTCATGCAGCTTAATATTAAAAAAACAAACAACCCAAAAAAATGGGCAGAAGATCTAAAGAGACGTTTCTTCAAAGGAGACACAGAGATGGCCAAGACGCACATGAAAAGCTGCTCAACAGCACTAATTATTAGAGAAATGCAAATCAAAACTACAATGAGGTATCACCTCACACCTGTTAGAATCGGCATCATCAGAAAATCTACAAACAACCAATTCTGGGGAGGGTGTGGACAAAAGGAGCCCTCTTCCACTATTGGTGGGAATGTAAATTGATACAGTCCCTATGGAGAACAGTATGGAGTTTCCTTAAAAAAACTAGAAATAGAATTACCATCTGATCCAGCAATCCCACTTCTGGGCATATACCCAGAGAAAACCGTATTTCAAAAAGGCACATTCACCACAATGTTCGTTGCAGCACTATTTACAATAGCCAGGTAATGGAAGCAACCTAAATGCCCACAGACAGATGAATGGATAAAGATGTGGTACATATATAAAATGGAATATGACTCGGCAATAAAAAGGAATGAAACTGGGTCATTTGTAGAGACATCGATGGATCGAGAGACTGTCATACAGAATGAAGTAAGTCAGAAAGAGGAAAACAAATATTGTATATTAATGCATATATGTGGAGCCTAAAAATGGTACAGATGAACTCGTTTGCAGGGAAGAAATAGAGACACAGAGGTAGAGAACAAACGTATGGACACCAAGTGTGGGAAGCCATGGGGTGGTGGTGGTGGGATGAGTTGGGAGTTTGGGATTGACCTGTATACATGTATATGCATAAAATACATAACTAATAATAACGTGCTGTATAAAAAAATAAATAAAATTTCAAAATTTTAAAAAATAAAATTTAAAAATAAAACAGAAAAAAGTTCTTCCCGTCACACAGATGTATTTATAGGAATGAATTATTTCCATGCTTATATCTATAAATACATAAAAGAGGAATAACATCTAACTTGAAACATAAAAGAAAAAAAAAGTGAACCCACGAGTTATACAGAGGAAAACCCTATCACGGCACTTGCTCCAGTGGTAAACAATTCTGAAATTGGTCAGAGGTGGGGAACCATCTCCCATACAGCCAGCAACCCAACCCCCACGCAAGGAGCGTCCTCATTGCAAAGCTGGGGGACCGTGCCGAGGCATCTGTGAGTAAACGTGAGCTGAGCCCCAGGCCAGCTGCTGCTGAACTGTTCCCACCCTTTCCAGGTAAAACACCTGAATATGTACAAGGGCTTGAAAGCCTAGAGGAAGGACTGTGGAGCCACACCAGCGACAGCACGCAGGGCAACTTGGTGCCTGCAGGCCAGCCAGCGTGGTCCTGGACCCTGGCGCTCTTCCAGAAGCTTTCCATTGCCCTGCCTGAGATACCCCTCCTTTCCCGGCCCCCACTGCTTTTTTCCTTCCTCACCTCTGTCCGGAGAGAAATTCCAGCGGAAAGTATGGGTGACACATCCCCTTCTTTACAGGCGGCAGCCTGGCAACTCCTGCAGAAAGGCCAGCAGAACCCCACTCACACCGGGCCACCCACAAAGCTGTGTCCCCTCACTCCCTCCCACCAGCACAGCCCCGAGACTGCTGACGGGGCAGAGAATATGGAGTCAGGCACAGCTTCAGGGGCTATTGCTGCCTGGAGCGCTGTTTATATTGACCTCAACGAGGCACACCTGGGGAGGGCGGGCCGGCAGGGTAAGGCTGCCCAGGTCAGCTAATCCACAACCCTCAGGGAATCACATTGTTGAAAATGGAGCCCGCTAAGGCAGAAGAGAAGCCAAGGGAAAAAAGGACACAATGCCATTTGCAGCACCGTAGATGAGTCTAGAAGTAATCACGTGACTTGTAGTAAGTCAGAAAGTGAAAGACACATATCATATCATATCACTTATAGGTGTTACCTAAAAATGGATACCAGGGCAGATATTTCCACGGAGAAGGGCAATCACAGATTCATTAAACAAACTTATGGTTCACCAATGGAAAGGTGTGAGGATTGGTTTCATTACGATATCGGGGTTAACAGACATATACAAACACAGGTGACATATATAATCACCAAAGACCTACAGAATACCAAGAGAGGACTACTCAACATTCTGTCATAACGTACATGGGAAAAGGATCCCAAGAAGAACAGTCATCTGTATATGTGTAAAAGAACCACATCTTCCACACCTACAACAAGCCAAACATTGTAATCAAACTTGCTGTAATAAAAAATAAAAACTTAAATTAAAAACACGAACAAGAAGTAGTGAGACAAACGTGAGGGGCTTTCTCCTGGTACATTCCATTCTAAACTCCAATCTAGAACACCACTTCCACTGAGGCTCTCTTGCCCTCGTAACCAGATTTGGTAAGGGTGAACTGCTGCCACCTTGTGGCCGTTTCACACAACAGCAGCTTTAATCCCAACGCTAATGGTCAGTTGATATTCAAAATCATTGCAGGCCTGTAAATGACACCTGCCCTGAAAACAAATCCTGGGGTCACATATCGACCAAAAATTTCAAAGGACGTCCATATTTCAAAACCACCGTTTCAAAAGGCATATTTTACGCACATTAGTGTTCTGCTTCTTTTCCTTTCTTTCCTTTTTTTGTTAAAAAACACGGGAATGGAAAAAGGCATCCCTCAGAATGGGCGAAAATCGTTGCAGACGAATCAATGGACAGAGGTTTAATCTCCAATATATATAAACAGCTCATGCAGCTTAATATTAAAAAAACAAACAACCCAAAAAAAATGGGCAGAAGATCTAAAGAGACGTTTCTTCAAAGGAGACACAGAGATGGCCAAGACGCACATGAAAAGCTGCTCAACAGCACTAATTATTAGAGAAATGCAAATCAAAACTACAATGAGGTATCACCTCACACCTGTTAGAATCGGCATCATCAGAAAATCTACAAACAACCAATTCTGGGGAGGGTGTGGACAAAAGGAGCCCTCTTCCACTGTTGGTGGGAATGTAAATTGATACAGTCCCTATGGAGAACAGTATGGAGTTTCCTTAAAAAAACTAGAAATAGAATTACCATCTGATCCAGCAATCCCACTTCTGGGCATATACCCAGAGAAAACCGTATTTCAAAAAGGCACATTCACCACAATGTTCGTTGCAGCACTATTTACAATAGCCAGGTAATGGAAGCAACCTAAATGCCCACAGACAGATGAATGGATAAAGATGTGGTACATATATAAAATGGAATATGACTCGGCCATAAAAAGGAATGAAACTGGGTCATTTGTAGAGACATCGATGGATCGAGAGACTGTAATACAGAATGAAGTAAGTCAGAAAGAGGAAAACAAATATTGTATATTAATGCATATATGTGGAGCCTAAAAATGGTACAGATGAACTGGTTTGCAGGGAAGAAATAGAGACACAGAGGTAGAGAACAAACGTATGGACACCAAGTGTGGGAAGCCATGGGGTGGTGGTGGTGGGATGAGTTGGGAGTTTGGGATTGACCTGTATACATGTATATGCATAAAATACATAACTAATAATAACGTGCTGTATAAAAAAATAAATAAAATTTCAAAATTTTAAAAAATAAAATTTAAAAATAAAACAGAAAAAAGTTCTTCCCGTCACACAGATGTATTTATAGGAATGAATTATTTCCATGCTTATATCTATAAATACATAAAAGAGGAATAACATCTAACTTGAAACATAAAAGAAAAAAAAAGTGAACCCACGAGTTATACAGAGGAAAACCCTATCACGGCACTTGCTCCAGTGGTAAACAATTGTGAAATTGGTCAGAGGTGGGGAACCATTTCCCATACAGCCAACAACCCAACTCCCACGCAAGGAGCGTCCTCATTGCAAAGCTGGGGGACCGTGCCGAGGCATCTGTGAGTAAACGTGAGCTGAGCCCCAGGCCAGCTGCTGCTGAACTGTTCCCACCCTTTCCAGGTAAAACACCTGAATATGTACAAGGGCTTGAAAGCCTAGAGGAAGGAGTGTGGAGCCACACCAGCGACAGCACGCAGGGCAACTGGGTGCCTGCAGGCCAGCCAGCGTGGTCCTGGACCCTGGCGCTCTTCCAGAAGCTTTCCATTGCCCTGCCTGAGATACCCCTCCTGTCCCGGCCCCCACTGCTTTTTTCCTTCCTCACCTCTGTCCGGAGAGAAATTCCAGCGGAAGGTATGGGTGACACATCCTCTTCTTTACAGGCGGCAGCCTGGCAACTCCTGCAGAAAGGCCAGCAGAACCCCACTCACACCGGGCCACCCACAAAGCTGTGTCCCCTCACTCCCTCCCACCAGCACAGCCCCGAGACTGCTGACGGGGCAGAGAATATGGAGTCAGGCACAGCTTCAGGGGCTATTGCTGCCTGGAGCGCTGTTTATATTGACCTCAACGAGGCACACCTGGGGAGGGCGGGCCGGCAGGGTAAGGCTGCCCAGGTCAGCTAATCCACAACCCTCAGGGAATCACATTGTTGAAAATGGAGCCCGCTAAGGCAGAAGAGAAGCCAAGGGAAAAAAGGACACAATGCCATTTGCAGCACCGTAGATGAGTCTAGAAGTAATCACGTGACTTGTAGTAAGTCAGAAAGTGAAAGACACATATCATATCATATCACTTATAGGTGTTACCTAAAAATGGATACCAGGGCAGATATTTCCACGGAGAAGGGCAATCACAGATTCATTAAACAAACTTATGGTTCACCAATGGAAAGGTGTGAGGATTGGTTTCATTACGATATCGGGGTTAACAGACATATACAAACACAGGTGACATATATAATCACCAAAGACCTACAGAATACCAAGAGAGGACTACTCAACATTCTGTCATAACGTACATGGGAAAAGGATCCCAAGAAGAACAGTCATCTGTATATGTGTAAAAGAACCACATCTTCCACACCTACAACAAGCCAAACATTGTAATCAAACTTGCTGTAATAAAAAATAAAAACTTAAATTAAAAACAGGAACAAGAAGTAGTGAGACAAACGTGAGGGGCTTTCTCCTGGTACATTCCATTCTAAACTCCAATGTAGAACACCACTTCCACTGAGGCTCTCTTGCCCTAGTAACCAGATTTGGTAAGGGTGAACTGCTGCCACCTTGTGGCCGTTTCACACAACAGCAGCTTTAATCCCAACGCTAATGGTCAGTTGATATTCAAAATCATTGCAGGCCTGTAAATGACACCTGCCCTGAAAACAAATCCTGGGGTCACATATCGACCAAAAATTTCAAAGGACGTCCATATTTCAAAACCACCGTTTCAAAAGGCATATTTTACGCACATTAGTGTTCTGCTTCTTTTCCTTTCTTTCCTTTTTTGTTAAAAAACACGGGAATGGAAAAAGGCATCCCTCAGAATGGGCGAAAATCGTTGCAGACGAATCAATGGACAGAGGTTTAATCTCCAATATATATAAACAGCTCATGCAGCTTAATATTAAAAAAACAAACAACCCAAAAAAAATGGGCAGAAGATCTAAAGAGACGTTTCTTCAAAGGAGACACAGAGATGGCCAAGACGCACATGAAAAGCTGCTCAACAGCACTAATTATTAGAGAAATGCAAATCAAAACTACAATGAGGTATCACCTCACACCTGTTAGAATCGGCATCATCAGAAAATCTACAAACAACCAATTCTGGGGAGGGTGTGGACAAAAGGAGCCCTCTTCCACTATTGGTGGGAATGTAAATTGATACAGTCCCTATGGAGAACAGTATGGAGTTTCCTTAAAAAAACTAGAAATAGAATTACCATCTGATCCAGCAATCCTACTTCTGGGCATATACCCAGAGAAAACCGTATTTCAAAAAGGCACATTCACCACAATGTTCGTTGCAGCACTATTTACAATAGCCAGGTAATGGAAGCAACCTAAATGCCCACAGACAGATGAATGGATAAAGATGTGGTACATATATAAAATGGAATATGACTCGGCCATAAAAAGGAATGAAACTGGGTCATTTGTAGAGACATCGATGGATTGAGAGACTGTCATACAGAATGAAGTAAGTCAGAAAGAGGAAAACAAATATTGTATATTAATGCATATATGTGGAGCCTAAAAATGGTACAGATGAACTGGTTTGCAGGGAAGAAATAGAGACACAGAGGTAGAGAACAAACGTATGGACACCAAGTGTGGGAAGCCATGGGGTGGTGGTGGTGGGATGAGTTGGGAGTTTGGGATTGACCTGTATACATGTATATGCATAAAATACATAACTAATAATAACGTGCTGTATAAAAAAATAAATAAAATTTCAAAATTTTAAAAAATAAAATTTAAAAATAAAACAGAAAAAAGTTCTTCCCGTCACACAGATGTATTTATAGGAATGAATTATTTCCATGCTTATATCTATAAATACATAAAAGAGGAATAACATCTAACTTGAAACATAAAAGAAAAAAAAAGTGAACCCACGAGTTATACAGAGGAAAACCCTATCACGGCACTTGCTCCAGTGGTAAACAATTCTGAAATTGGTCAGAGGTGGGGAACCATCTCCCATACAGCCAGCAACCCAACCCCCACGCAAGGAGCGTCCTCATTGCAAAGCTGGGGGACCGTGCCGAGGCATCTGTGAGTAAACGTGAGCTGAGCCCCAGGCCAGCTGCTGCTGAACTGTTCCCACCCTTTCCAGGTAAAACACCTGAATATGTACAAGGGCTTGAAAGCCTAGAGGAAGGACCGTGGAGCCACACCAGCGACAGCACGCAGGCCAACTTGGTGCCTGCAGGCCAGCCAGTGTGGTCCTGGACCCTGGCGCTCTTCCAGAAGCTTTCCATTGCCCTGCCTGAGATACCCCTCCTGTCCCGGCCCCCACTGCTTTTTTCCTTCCTCACCTCTGTCCGGAGAGAAATTCCAGCGGAAGGTATGGGTGACACATCCTCTTCTTTACAGGCGGTAGCCTGGCAACTCCTGCAGAAAGGCCAGCAGAACCCCACTCACACCGGGCCACCCACAAAGCTGTGGCCCCTCACTCCCTCCCACCAGCACAGCCCCGAGACTGCTGACGGGGCAGAGAATATGGAGTCAGGCACAGCTTCAGGGGCTATTGCTGCCTGGAGCGCTGTTTATATTGACCTCAACGAGGCACACCTGGGGAGGGCGGGCCGGCAGGGTAAGGCTGCCCAGGTCAGCTAATCCACAACCCTCAGGGAATCACATTGTTGAAAATGGACCCCGCTAAGGCAGAAGAGAAGCCAAGGGAAAAAAGGACACAATGCCATTTGCAGCACCGTAGATGAGTCTAGAAGTAATCACGTGACTTGTAGTAAGTCAGAAAGTGAAAGACACATATCATATCATATCACTTATAGGTGTTACCTAAAAATGGATACCAGGGCAGATATTTCCACGGAGAAGGGCAATCACAGATTCATTAAACAAACTTATGGTTCACCAATGGAAAGGTGTGAGGATTGGTTTCATTACGATATCGGGGTTAACAGACATATACAAACACAGGTGACATATATAATCACCAAAGACCTACAGAATACCAAGAGAGGACTACTCAACATTCTGTCATAACGTACATGGGAAAAGGATCCCAAGAAGAACAGTCATCTGTATATGTGTAAAAGAACCACATCTTCCACACCTACAACAAGCCAAACATTGTAATCAAACTTGCTGTAATAAAAAATAAAAACTTAAATTAAAAACACGAACAAGAAGTAGTGAGACAAACGTGAGGGGCTTTCTCCTGGTACATTCCATTCTAAACTCCAATCTAGAACACCACTTCCACTGAGGCTCTCTTGCCCTAGTAACCAGATTTGGTAAGGGTGAACTGCTGCCACCTTGTGGCCGTTTCACACAACAGCAGCTTTAATCCCAACGCTAATGGTCAGTTGATATTCAAAATCATTGCAGGCCTGTAAATGACACCTGCCCTGAAAACAAATCCTGGGGTCACATATCGACCAAAAATTTCAAAGGACGTCCATATTTCAAAACCACCGTTTCAAAAGGCATATTTTACGCACATTAGTGTTCTGCTTCTTTTCCTTTCTTTCCTTTTTTGTTAAAAAACACGGGAATGGAAAAAGGCATCCCTCAGAATGGGCGAAAATCGTTGCAGACGAATCAATGGACAGAGGTTTAATCTCCAATATATATAAACAGCTCATGCAGCTTAATATTAAAAAAACAAACAACCCAAAAAAAATGGGCAGAAGATCTAAAGAGACGTTTCTTCAAAGGAGACACAGAGATGGCCAAGACGCACATGAAAAGCTGCTCAACAGCACTAATTATTAGAGAAATGCAAATCAAAACTACAATGAGGTATCACCTCACACCTGTTAGAATCGGCATCATCAGAAAATCTACAAACAACCAATTCTGGGGAGGGTGTGGACAAAAGGAGCCCTCTTCCACTATTGGTGGGAATGTAAATTGATACAGTCCCTATGGAGAACAGTATGGAGTTTCCTTAAAATAACTAGAAATAGAATTACCATCTGATCCAGCAATCCCACTTCTGGGCATATACCCAGAGAAAACCGTATTTCAAAAAGGCACATTCACCACAATGTTCGTTGCAGCACTATTTACAATAGCCAGGTAATGGAAGCAACCTAAATGCCCACAGACAGATGAATGGATAAAGATGTGGTACATATATAAAATGGAATATGACTCGGCCATAAAAAGGAATGAAACTGGGTCATTTGTAGAGACATCGATGGATCGAGAGACTGTCATACAGAATGAAGTAAGTCAGAAAGAGGAAAACAAATATTGTATATTAATGCATATATGTGGAGCCTAAAAATGGTACAGATGAACTGGTTTGCAGGGAAGAAATAGAGACACAGAGGTAGAGAACAAACGTATGGACACCAAGTGTGGGAAGCCATGGGGTGGTGGTGGTGGGATGAGTTGGGAGTTTGGGATTGACCTGTATACATGTATATGCATAAAATACATAACTAATAATAACGTGCTGTATAAAAAAATAAATAAAATTTCAAAATTTTAAAAAATAAAATTTAAATATAAAACAGAAAAAAGTTCTTCCCGTCACACAGATGTATTTATAGGAATGAATTATTTCCATGCTTATATCTATAAATACATAAAAGAGGAATAACATCTAACTTGAAACATAAAAGAAAAAAAAAAGTGAACCCACGAGTTATACAGAGGAAAACCCTATCACGGCACTTGCTCCAGTGGTAAACAATTCTGAAATTGGTCAGAGGTGGGGAACCATCTCCCATACAGCCAGCAACCCAACCCCCATGCAAGGAGCGTCCTCATTGCAAAGCTGGGGGACCGTGCCGAGGCATCTGTGATTAAACGTGAGCTGAGCCCCAGGCCAGCTGCTGCTGAACTGTTCCCACCCTTTCCAGGTAAAACACCTGAATATGTACAAGGGCTTGAAAGCCTAGAGGAAGGACTGTGGAGCCACACCAGCGACAGCACGCAGGGCAACTTGGTGCCTGCAGGCCAGCCAGCGTGGTCCTGGACCCTGGCGCTCTTCCAGAAGCTTTCCATTGCCCTGCCTGAGATACCCCTCCTGTCCCGGCCCCCACTGCTTTTTTCCTTCCTCACCTCTGTCCGGAGAGAAATTCCAGCGGACGGTATGGGTGACACATCCTCTTCTTTACAGGCGGCAGCCTGGCAACTCCTGCAGAAAGGCCAGCAGAACCCCACTCACACCGGGCCACCCACAAAGCTGTGGCCCCTCACTCCCTCCCACCAGCACAGCCCCGAGACTGCTGACGGGGCAGAGAATATGGAGTCAGGCACAGCTTCAGGGGCTATTGCTGCCTGGAGCGCTGTTTATATTGACCTCAACGAGGCACACCTGGGGAGGGCGGGCCGGCAGGGTAAGGCTGCCCAGGTCAGCTAATCCACAACCCTCAGGGAATCACATTGTTGAAAATGGACCCCGCTAAGGCAGAAGAGAAGCCAAGGGAAAAAAGGACACAATGCCATTTGCAGCACCGTAGATGAGTCTAGAAGTAATCACGTGACTTGTAGTAAGTCAGAAAGTGAAAGACACATATCATATCATATCACTTATAGGTGTTACCTAAAAATGGATACCAGGGCAGATATTTCCACGGAGAAGGGCAATCACAGATTCATTAAACAAACTTATGGTTCACCAATGGACAGGTGTGAGGATTGGTTTCATTACGATATCGGGGTTAACAGACATATACAAACACAGGTGACATATATAATCACCAAAGACCTACAGAATACCAAGAGAGGACTACTCAACATTCTGTCATAACGTACATGGGAAAAGGATCCCAAGAAGAACAGTCATCTGTATATGTGTAAAAGAACCACATCTTCCACACCTACAACAAGCCAAACATTGTAATCAAACTTGCTGTAATAAAAAATAAAAACTTAAATTAAAAACACGAACAAGAAGTAGTGAGACAAACGTGAGGGGCTTTCTCCTGGTACATTCCATTCTAAACTCCAATCTAGAACACCACTTCCACTGAGGCTCTCTTGCCCTAGTAACCAGATTTGGTAAGGGTGAACTGCTGCCACCTTGTGGCCGTTTCACACAACAGCAGCTTTAATCCCAACGCTAATGGTCAGTTGATATTCAAAATCATTGCAGGCCTGTAAATGACACCTGCCCTGAAAACAAATCCTGGGGTCACATATCGACCAAAAATTTCAAAGGACGTCCATATTTCAAAACCACCGTTTCAAAAGGCATATTTTACGCACATTAGTGTTCTGCTTCTTTTCCTTTCTTTCCTTTTTTGTTAAAAAACACGGGAATGGAAAAAGGCATCCCTCAGAATGGGCGAAAATCGTTGCAGACGAATCAATGGACAGAGGTTTAATCTCCAATATATATAAACAGCTCATGCAGCTTAATATTAAAAAAACAAACAACCCAAAAAAAATGGGCAGAAGATCTAAAGAGACGTTTCTTCAAAGGAGACACAGAGATGGCCAAGACGCACATGAAAAGCTGCTCAACAGCACTAATTATTAGAGAAATGCAAATCAAAACTACAATGAGGTATCACCTCACACCTGTTAGAATCGGCATCATCAGAAAATCTACAAACAACCAATTCTGGGGAGGGTGTGGACAAAAGGAGCCCTCTTCCACTATTGGTGGGAATGTAAATTGATACAGTCCCTATGGAGAACAGTATGGAGTTTCCTTAAAAAAACTAGAAATAGAATTACCATCTGATCCAGCAATCCCACTTCTGGGCATATACCCAGAGAAAACCGTATTTCAAAAAGGCACATTCACCACAATGTTCGTTGCAGCACTATTTACAATAGCCAGGTAATGGAAGCAACCTAAATGCCCACAGACAGATGAATGGATAAAGATGTGGTACACATATAAAATGGAATATGACTCGGCCATAAAAAGGAATGAAACTGGGTCATTTGTAGAGACATCGATGGATCGAGAGACTGTCATACAGAATGAAGTAAGTCAGAAAGAGGAAAACAAATATTGTATATTAATGCATATATGTGGAGCCTAAAAATGGTACAGATGAACTGGTTTGCAGGGAAGAAATAGAGACACAGAGGTAGAGAACAAACGTATGGACACCAAGTGTGGGAAGCCATGGGGTGGTGGTGGTGGGATGAGTTGGGAGTTTGGGATTGACCTGTATACATGTATATGCATAAAATACATAACTAATAATAACGTGCTGTATAAAAAAATAAATAAAATTTCAAAATTTTAAAAAATAAAATTTAAAAATAAAACAGAAAAAAGTTCTTCCCGTCACACAGATGTATTTATAGGAATGAATTATTTCCATGCTTATATCTATAAATACATAAAAGAGGAATAACATCTAACTTGAAACATAAAAGAAAAAAAAAAGTGAACCCACGAGTTATACAGAGGAAAACCCTATCACGGCACTGGCTCCAGTGGTAAACAATTCTGAAATTGGTCAGAGGTGGGGAACCATCTCCCATACAGCCAGCAACCCAACCCCCACGCAAGGAGCGTCCTCATTGCAAAGCTGGGGGACCGTGCCGAGGCATCTGTGAGTAAACGTGAGCTGAGCCCCAGGCCAGCTGCTGCTGAACTGTTCCCACCCTTTCCAGGTAAAACACCTGAATATGTACAAGGGCTTGAAAGCCTAGAGGAAGGACCGTGGAGCCACACCAGCGACAGCACGCAGGCCAACTTGGTGCCTGCAGGCCAGCCAGCGTGGTCCTGGACGCTGGCGCTCTTCCAGAAGCTTTCCATTGCCCTGCCTGAGATACCCCTCCTGTCCCGGACCCCACTGCTTTTTTCCTTCCTCACCTCTGTCCGGAGAGAAATTCCAGCGGAAGGTATGGGTGACACATCCTCTTCTTTACAGGCGGCAGCCTGGCAACTCCTGCAGAAAGGCCAGCAGAACCCCACTCACACCGGGCCACCCACAAAGCTGTGGCCCCTCACTCCCTCCCACCAGCACAGCCCCGAGACTGCTGACGGGGCAGAGAATATGGAGTCAGGCACAGCTTCAGGGGCTATTGCTGCCTGGAGCACTGTTTATATTGACCTCAACGAGGCACACCTGGGGAGGGCGGGCCGGCAGGGTAAGGCTGCCCAGGTCAGCTAATCCACAACCCTCAGGGAATCACATTGTTGAAAATGGACCCCGCTAAGGCAGAAGAGAAGCCAAGGGAAAAAAGGACACAATGCCATTTGCAGCACCGTAGATGAGTCTAGAAGTAATCACGTGACTTGTAGTAAGTCAGAAAGTGAAAGACACATATCATATCATATCACTTATAGGTGTTACCTAAAAATGGATACCAGGGCAGATATTTCCACGGAGAAGGGCAATAACAGATTCATTAAACAAACTTATGGTTCACCAATGGAAAGGTGTGATGATTGGTTTCATTACGATATCGGGGTTAACAGACATATACAAACACAGGTGACATATATAATCACCAAAGACCTACAGAATACCAAGAGAGGACTACTCAACATTCTGTCATAACGTACATGGGAAAAGGATCCCAAGAAGAACAGTCATCTGTATATGTGTAAAAGAACCACATCTTCCACACCTACAACAAGCCAAACATTGTAATCAAACTTGCTGTAATAAAAAATAAAAACTTAAATTAAAAACACGAACAAGAAGTAGTGAGACAAACGTGAGGGGCTTTCTCCTGGTACATTCCATTCTAAACTCCAATCTAGAACACCACTTCCACTGAGGCTCTCTTGTCCTAGTAACCAGATTTGGTAAGGGTGAACTGCTGCCACCTTGTGGCCGTTTCACACAACAGCAGCTTTAATCCCAACGCTAATGGTCAGTTGATATTCAAAATCATTGCAGGCCTGTAAATGACACCTGCCCTGAAAACAAATCCTGGGGTCACATATCGACCAAAAATTTCAAAGGACGTCCATATTTCAAAACCACCGTTTCAAAAGGCATATTTTACGCACATTAGTGTTCTGCTTCTTTTCCTTTCTTTCCTTTTTTGTTAAAAAACACGGGAATGGAAAAAGGCATCCCTCAGAATGGGCGAAAATCGTTGCAGACGAATCAATGGACAGAGGTTTAATCTCCAATATATATAAACAGCTCATGCAGCTTAATATTAAAAAAACAAACAACCCAAAAAAAATGGGCAGAAGATCTAAAGAGACGTTTCTTCAAAGGAGACACAGAGATGGCCAAGACGCACATGAAAAGCTGCTCAACAGCACTAATTATTAGAGAAATGCAAATCAAAACTACAATGAGGTATCACCTCACACCTGTTAGAATCGGCATCATCAGAAAATCTACAAACAACCAATTCTGGGGAGGGTGTGGACAAAAGGAGCCCTCTTCCACTATTGGTGGGAATGTAAATTGATACAGTCCCTATGGAGAACAGTATGGAGTTTCCTTAAAAAAACTAGAAATAGAATTACCATCTGATCCAGCAATCCCACTTCTGGGCATATACCCAGAGAAAACCGTATTTCAAAAAGGCACATTCACCACAATGTTCGTTGCAGCACTATTTACAATAGCCAGGTAATGGAAGCAACCTAAATGCCCACAGACAGATGAATGGATAAAGATGTGGTACATATATAAAATGGAATATGACTCGGCCATAAAAAGGAATGAAACTGGGTCATTTGTAGAGACATCGATGGATCGAGAGACTGTCATACAGAATGAAGTAAGTCAGAAAGAGGAAAACAAATATTGTATATTAATGCATATATGTGGAGCCTAAAAATGGTACAGATGAACTGGTTTGCAGGGAAGAAATAGAGACACAGAGGTAGAGAACAAACGTATGGACACCAAGTGTGGGAAGCCATGGGGTGGTGGTGGTGGGATGAGTTGGGAGTTTGGGATTGACCTGTATACATGTATATGCATAAAATACATAACTAATAATAACGTGCTGTATAAAAAAATAAATAAAATTTCAAAATTTTAAAAAATAAAATTTAAAAATAAAACAGAAAAAAGTTCTTCCCGTCACACAGATGTATTTATAGGAATGAATTATTTCCATGCTTATATCTATAAATACATAAAAGAGGAATAACATCTAACTTGAAACATAAAAGAAAAAAAAAGTGAACCCACGAATTATACAGAGGAAAACCCTATCCCGGCACTGGCTCCAGTGGTAAACAATTCTGAAATTGGTCAGAGGTGGGGAACCATCTCCCATACAGCCAGCAACCCAACCCCCACGCAAGGAGCGTCCTCATTGCAAAGCTGGGGGACCGTGCCGAGGCATCTGTGAGTAAACGTGAGCTGAGCCCCAGGCCAGCTGCTGCTGAACTGTTCCCACCCTTTCCAGGTAAAACACCTGAATATGTACAAGGGCTTGAAAGCCTAGAGGAAGGACCGTGGAGCCACACCAGCGACAGCACGCAGGCCAACTTGGTGCCTGCAGGCCAGCCAGCGTGGTCCTGGACGCTGGCGCTCTTCCAGAAGCTTTCCATTGCCCTGCCTGAGATACCCCTCCTGTCCCGGACCCCACTGCTTTTTTCCTTCCTCACCTCTGTCCGGAGAGAAATTCCAGCGGAAGGTATGGGTGACACATCCTCTTCTTTACAGGCGGCAGCCTGGCAACTCCTGCAGAAAGGCCAGCAGAACCCCACTCACACCGGGCCACCCACAAAGCTGTGGCCCCTCACTCCCTCCCACCAGCACAGCCCCGAGACTGCTGACGGGGCAGAGAATATGGAGTCAGGCACAGCTTCAGGGGCTATTGCTGCCTGGAGCTCTGTTTATATTGACCTCAACGAGGCACACCTGGGGAGGGCGGGCCGGCAGGGTAAGGCTGCCCAGGTCAGCTAATCCACAACCCTCAGGGAATCACATTGTTGAAAATGGACCCCGCTAAGGCAGAAGAGAAGCCAAGGGAAAAAAGGACACAATGCCATTTGCAGCACCGTAGATGAGTCTAGAAGTAATCACGTGACTTGTAGTAAGTCAGAAAGTGAAAGACACATATCATATCATATCACTTATAGGTGTTACCTAAAAATGGATACCAGGGCAGATATTTCCACGGAGAAGGGCAATCACAGATTCATTAAACAAACTTATGGTTCACCAATGGAAAGGTGTGAGGATTGGTTTCATTACGATATCGGGGTTAACAGACATATACAAACACAGGTGACATATATAATCACCAAAGACCTACAGAATACCAAGAGAGGACTACTCAACATTCTGTCATAACGTACATGGGAAAAGGATCCCAAGAAGAACAGTCATCTGTATATGTGTAAAAGAACCACATCTTCCACACCTACAACAAGCCAAACATTGTAATCAAACTTGCTGTAATAAAAAATAAAAACTTAAATTAAAAACACGAACAAGAAGTAGTGAGACAAACGTGAGGGGCTTTCTCCTGGTACATTCCATTCTAAACTCCAATCTAGAACACCACTTCCACTGAGGCTCTCTTGCCCTCGTAACCAGATTTGGTAAGGGTGAACTGCTGCCACCTTGTGGCCGTTTCACACAACAGCAGCTTTAATCCCAACGCTAATGGTCAGTTGATATTCAAAATCATTGCAGGCCTGTAAATGACACCTGCCCTGAAAACAAATCCTGGGGTCACATATCGACCAAAAATTTCAAAGGACGTCCATATTTCAAAACCACCGTTTCAAAAGGCATATTTTACGCACATTAGTGTTCTGCTTCTTTTCCTTTCTTTCCTTTTTTGTTAAAAAACACGGGAATGGAAAAAGGCATCCCTCAGAATGGGCGAAAATCGTTGCAGACGAATCAATGGACAGAGGTTTAATCTCCAATATATATAAACAGCTCATGCAGCTTAATATTAAAAAAACAAACAACCCAAAAAAAATGGGCAGAAGATCTAAAGAGACGTTTCTTCAAAGGAGACACAGAGATGGCCAAGACGCACATGAAAAGCTGCTCAACAGCACTAATTATTAGAGAAATGCAAATCAAAACTACAATGAGGTATCACCTCACACCTGTTAGAATCGGCATCATCAGAAAATCTACAAACAACCAATTCTGGGGAGGGTGTGGACAAAAGGAGCCCTCTTCCACTATTGGTGGGAATGTAAATTGATACAGTCCCTATGGAGAACAGTATGGAGTTTCCTTAAAAAAACTAGAAATAGAATTACCATCTGATCCAGCAATCCCACTTCTGGGCATATACCCAGAGAAAACCGTATTTCAAAAAGGCACATTCACCACAATGTTCGTTGCAGCACTATTTACAATAGCCAGGTAATGGAAGCAACCTAAATGCCCACAGACAGATGAATGGATAAAGATGTGGTACATATATAAAATGGAATATGACTCGGCCATAAAAAGGAATGAAACTGGGTCATTTGTAGAGACATCGATGGATCGAGAGACTGTCATACAGAATGAAGTAAGTCAGAAAGAGGAAAACAAATATTGTATATTAATGCATATATGTGGAGCCTACAAATGGTACAGATGAACTGGTTTGCAGGGAAGAAATAGAGACACAGAGGTAGAGAACAAACGTATGGACACCAAGTGTGGGAAGCCATGGGGTGGTGGTGGTGGGATGAGTTGGGAGTTTGGGATTGACCTGTATACATGTATATGCATAAAATACATAACTAATAATAACGTGCTGTATAAAAAAATAAATAAAATTTCAAAATTTTAAAAAATAAAATTTAAAAATAAAACAGAAAAAAGTTCTTCCCGTCACACAGATGTATTTATAGGAATGAATTATTTCCATGCTTATATCTATAAATACATAAAAGAGGAATAACATCTAACTTGAAACATAAAAGAAAAAAAAAGTGAACCCACGAGTTATACAGAGGAAAACCCTATCACGGCACTGGCTCCAGTGGTAAACAATTCTGAAATTGGTCAGAGGTGGGGAACCATCTCCCATACAGCCAGCAAACCAACCCCCACGCAAGGAGCGTCCTCATTGAAAAGCTGGGGGACCGTGCCGAGGCATCTGTGAGTAAACGTGAGCTGAGCCCCAGGCCAGCTGCTGCTGAACTGTTCCCACCCTTTCCAGGTAAAACACCTGAATATGTACAAGGGCTTGAAAGCCTAGAGGAAGGACCGTGGAGCCACACCAGCGACAGCACGCAGGCCAACTTGGTGCCTGCAGGCCAGCCAGCGTGGTCCTGGACGCTGGCGCTCTTCCAGAAGCTTTCCATTGCCCTGCCTGAGATACCCCTCCTGTCCCGGACCCCACTGCTTTTTTCCTTCCTCACCTCTGTCCGGAGAGAAATTCCAGCGGAAGGTATGGGTAACACATCCTCTTCTTTACAGGCGGCAGCCTGGCAACTCCTGCAGAAAGGCCAGCAGAACCCCACTCACACCGGGCCACCCACAAAGCTGTGGCCCCTCACTCCCTCCCACCAGCACAGCCCCGAGACTGCTGACGGGGCAGAGAATATGGAGTCAGGCACAGCTTCAGGGGCTATTGCTGCCTGGAGCTCTGTTTATATTGACCTCAACGAGGCACACCTGGGGAGGGCGGGCCGGCAGGGTAAGGCTGCCCAGGTCAGCTAATCCACAACCCTCAGGGAATCACATTGTTGAAAATGGACCCCGCTAAGGCAGAAGAGAAGCCAAGGGAAAAAAGGACACAATGCCATTTGCAGCACCGTAGATGAGTCTAGAAGTAATCACGTGACTTGTAGTAAGTCAGAAAGTGAAAGACACATATCATATCATATCACTTATAGGTGTTACCTAAAAATGGATACCAGGGCAGATATTTCCACGGAGAAGGGCAATCACAGATTCATTAAACAAACTTATGGTTCACCAATGGAAAGGTGTGAGGATTGGTTTCATTACGATATCGGGGTTAACAGACATATACAAACACAGGTGACATATATAATCACCAAAGACCTACAGAATACCAAGAGAGGACTACTCAACATTCTGTCATAACGTACATGGGAAAAGGATCCCAAGAAGAACAGTCATCTGTATATGTGTAAAAGAACCACATCTTCCACACCTACAACAAGCCAAACATTGTAATCAAACTTGCTGTAATAAAAAATAAAAACTTAAATTAAAAACACGAACAAGAAGTAGTGAGACAAACGTGAGGGGCTTTCTCCTGGTACATTCCATTCTAAACTCCAATCTAGAACACCACTTCCACTGAGGCTCTCTTGCCCTAGTAACCAGATTTGGTAAGGGTGAACTGCTGCCACCTTGTGGCCGTTTCACACAACAGCAGCTTTAATCCCAACGCTAATGGTCAGTTGATATTCAAAATCATTGCAGGCCTGTAAATGACACCTGCCCTGAAAACAAATCCTGGGGTCACATATCGACCAAAAATTTCAAAGGACGTCCATATTTCAAAACCACCGTTTCAAAAGGCATATTTTACGCACATTAGTGTTCTGCTTCTTTTCCTTTCTTTCCTTTTTTGTTAAAAAACACGGGAATGGAAAAAGGCATCCCTCAGAATGGGCGAAAATCGTTGCAGACGAATCAATGGACAGAGGTTTAATCTCCAATATATATAAACAGCTCATGCAGCTTAATATTAAAAAAACAAACAACCCAAAAAAATGGGCAGAAGATCTAAAGAGACGTTTCTTCAAAGGAGACACAGAGATGGCCAAGACGCACATGAAAAGCTGCTCAACAGCACTAATTATTAGAGAAATGCAAATCAAAACTACAATGAGGTATCACCTCACACCTGTTAGAATCGGCATCATCAGAAAATCTACAAACAACCAATTCTGGGGAGGGTGTGGACAAAAGGAGCCCTCTTCCACTATTGGTGGGAATGTAAATTGATACAGTCCCTATGGAGAACAGTATGGAGTTTCCTTAAAAAAACTAGAAATAGAATTACCATCTGATCCAGCAATCCCACTTCTGGGCATATACCCAGAGAAAACCGTATTTCAAAAAGGCACATTCACCACAATGTTCGTTGCAGCACTATTTACAATAGCCAGGTAATGGAAGCAACCTAAATGCCCACAGACAGATGAATGGATAAAGATGTGGTACATATATAAAATGGAATATGACTCGGCCATAAAAAGGAATGAAACTGGGTCATTTGTAGAGACATCGATGGATCGAGAGACTGTCATACAGAATGAAGTAAGTCAGAAAGAGGAAAACAAATATTGTATATTAATGCATATATGTGGAGCCTACAAATGGTACAGATGAACTGGTTTGCAGGGAAGAAATAGAGACACAGAGGTAGAGAACAAACGTATGGACACCAAGTGTGGGAAGCCATGGGGTGGTGGTGGTGGGATGAGTTGGGAGTTTGGGATTGACCTGTATACATGTATATGCATAAAATACATAACTAATAATAACGTGCTGTATAAAAAAATAAATAAAATTTCAAAATTTTAAAAAATAAAATTTAAAAATAAAACAGAAAAAAGTTCTTCCCGTCACACAGATGTATTTATAGGAATGAATTATTTCCATGCTTATATCTATAAATACATAAAAGAGGAATAACATCTAACTTGAAACATAAAAGAAAAAAAAAGTGAACCCACGAGTTATACAGAGGAAAACCCTATCACGGCACTGGCTCCAGTGGTAAACAATTCTGAAATTGGTCAGAGGTGGGGAACCATCTCCCATACAGCCAGCAAACCAACCCCCACGCAAGGAGCGTCCTCATTGAAAAGCTGGGGGACCGTGCCGAGGCATCTGTGAGTAAACGTGAGCTGAGCCCCAGGCCAGCTGCTGCTGAACTGTTCCCACCCTTTCCAGGTAAAACACCTGAATATGTACAAGGGCTTGAAAGCCTAGAGGAAGGACCGTGGAGCCACACCAGCGACAGCACGCAGGCCAACTTGGTGCCTGCAGGCCAGCCAGCGTGGTCCTGGACGCTGGCGCTCTTCCAGAAGCTTTCCATTGCCCTGCCTAAGATACCACTCCTGTCCCGGACCCCACTGCTTTTTTCCTTCCTCACCTCTGTCCGGAGAGAAATTCCAGCGGAAGGTATGGGTGACACATCCTCTTCTTTACAGGCGGCAGCCTGGCAACTCCTGCAGAAAGGCCAGCAGAACCCCACTCACACCGGGCCACCCACAAAGCTGTGGCCCCTCACTCCCTCCCACCAGCACAGCCCCGAGACTGCTGACGGGGCAGAGAATATGGAGTCAGGCACAGCTTCAGGGGCTATTGCTGCCTGGAGCTCTGTTTATATTGAACTCAACGAGGCACACCTGGGGAGGGCGGGCCGGCAGGGTAAGGCTGCCCAGGTCAGCTAATCCACAACCCTCAGGGAATCACATTGTTGAAAATGGACCCCGCTAAGGCAGAAGAGAAGCCAAGGGAAAAAAGGACACAATGCCATTTGCAGCACCGTAGATGAGTCTAGAAGTAATCACGTGACTTGTAGTAAGTCAGAAAGTGAAAGACACATATCATATCATATCACTTATAGGTGTTACCTAAAAATGGATACCAGGGCAGATATTTCCACGGAGAAGGGCAATCACAGATTCATTAAACAAACTTATGGTTCACCAATGGAAAGGTGTGAGGATTGGTTTCATTACGATATTGGGGCTAACAGACATATACAAACACAGGTGACATATATAATCACCAAAGACCTACAGAATACCAAGAGAGGACTACTCAACATTCTGTCATAACGTACATGGGAAAAGGATCCCAAGAAGAACAGTCATCTGTATATGTGTAAAAGAACCACATCTTCCACACCTACAACAAGCCAAACATTGTAATCAAACTTGCTGTAATAAAAAATAAAAACTTAAATTAAAAACACGAACAAGAAGTAGTGAGACAAACGTGAGGGGCTTTCTCCTGGTACATTCCATTCTAAACTCCAATCTAGAACACCACTTCCACTGAGGCTCTCTTGCCCTCGTAACCAGATTTGGTAAGGGTGAACTGCTGCCACCTTGTGGCCGTTTCACACAACAGCAGCTTTAATCCCAACGCTAATGGTCAGTTGATATTCAAAATCATTGCAGGCCTGTAAATGACACCTGCCCTGAAAACAAATCCTGGGGTCACATATCGACCAAAAATTTCAAAGGACGTCCATATTTCAAAACCACCGTTTCAAAAGGCATATTTTACGCACATTAGTGTTCTGCTTCTTTTCCTTTCTTTCCTTTTTTGTTAAAAAACACGGGAATGGAAAGAGGCATCCCTCAGAATGGGCGAAAATCGTTGCAGACGAATCAATGGACAGAGGTTTAATCTCCAATATATATAAACAGCTCATGCAGCTTAATATTAAAAAAAAACAAACAACCCAAAAAAAATGGGCAGAAGATCTAAAGAGACGTTTCTTCAATGAGACACAGAGATGGCCAAGACGCACATGAAAAGCTGCTCAACAGCACTAATTATTAGAGAAATGCAAATCAAAACTACAATGAGGTATCACCTCACACCTGTTAGAATCGGCATCATCAGAAAATCTACAAACAACCAATTCTGGGGAGGGTGTGGACAAAAGGAGCCCTCTTCCACTATTGGTGGGAATGTAAATTGATACAGTCCCTATGGAGAACAGTATGGAGTTTCCTTAAAAAAACTAGAAATAGAATTACCATCTGATCCAGCAATCCCACTTCTGGGCATATACCCAGAGAAAACCGTATTTCAAAAAGGCACATTCACCACAATGTTCGTTGCAGCACTATTTACAATAGCCAGGTAATGGAAGCAACCTAAATGCCCACAGACAGATGAATGGATAAAGATGTGGTACATATATAAAATGGAATATGACTCGGCCATAAAAAGGAATGAAACTGGGTCATTTGTAGAGACATCGATGGATCGAGAGACTGTCATACAGAATGAAGTAAGTCAGAAAGAGGAAAACAAATATTGTATATTAATGCATATATGTGGAGCCTACAAATGGTACAGATGAACTGGTTTGCAGGGAAGAAATAGAGACACAGAGGTAGAGAACAAACGTATGGACACCAAGTGTGGGAAGCCATGGGGTGGTGGTGGTGGGATGAGTTGGGAGTTTGGGATTGACCTGTATACATGTATATGCATAAAATACATAACTAATAATAACGTGCTGTATAAAAAAATAAATAAAATTTCAAAATTTTAAAAAATAAAATTTAAAAATAAAACAGAAAAAAGTTCTTCCCGTCACACAGATGTATTTATAGGAATGAATTATTTCCATGCTCATATCTATAAATACATAAAAGAGGAATAACATCTAACTTGAAACATAAAAGAAAAAAAAAGTGAACCCACGAGTTATACAGAGGAAAACCCTATCACGGCACTGGCTCCAGTGGTAAACAATTCTGAAATTGGTCAGAGGTGGGGAACCATCTCCCATACAGCCAGCAACCCAACCCCCACGCAAGGAGCGTCCTCATTGCAAAGCTGGGGGACCGTGCCGAGGCATCTGTGAGTAAACGTGAGCTGAGCCCCAGGCCAGCTGCTGCTGAACTGTTCCCACCCTTTCCAGGTAAAACACCTGAATATGTACAAGGGCTTGAAAGCCTAGAGGAAGGACCGTGGAGCCACACCAGCGACAGCACGCAGGCCAACTTGGTGCCTGCAGGCCAGCCAGCGTGGTCCTGGACGCTGGCGCTCTTCCAGAAGCTTTCCATTGCCCTGCCTGAGATACCCCTCCTGTCCCGGACCCCACTGCTTTTTTCCTTCCTCACCTCTGTCCGGAGAGAAATTCCAGCGGAAGGTATGGGTGACACATCCTCTTCTTTACAGGCGGCAGCCTGGCAACTCCTGCAGAAAGGCCAGCAGAACCCCACTCACACCGGGCCACCCACAAAGCTGTGGCCCCTCACTCCCTCCCACCAGCACAGCCCCGAGACTGCTGACGGGGCAGAGAATATGGAGTCAGGCACAGCTTCAGGGGCTATTGCTGCCTGGAGCTCTGTTTATATTGACCTCAACGAGGCACACCTGGGGAGGGCGGGCCGGCAGGGTAAGGCTGCCCAGGTCAGCTAATCCACAACCCTCAGGGAATCACATTGTTGAAAATGGACCCCGCTAAGGCAGAAGAGAAGCCAAGGGAAAAAAGGACACAATGCCATTTGCAGCACCGTAGATGAGTCTAGAAGTAATCACGTGACTTGTAGTAAGTCAGAAAGTGAAAGACACATATCATATCATATCACTTATAGGTGTTACCTAAAAATGGATACCAGGGCAGATATTTCCACGGAGAAGGGCAATCACAGATTCATTAAACAAACTTATGGTTCACCAATGGAAAGGTGTGAGGATTGGTTTCATTACGATATTGGGGTTAACAGACATATACAAACACAGGTGACATATATAATCACCAAAGACCTACAGAATACCAAGAGAGGACTACTCAACATTCTGTCATAACGTACATGGGAAAAGGATCCCAAGAAGAACAGTCATCTGTATATGTGTAAAAGAACCACATCTTCCACACCTACAACAAGCCAAACATTGTAATCAAACTTGCTGTAATAAAAAATAAAAACTTAAATTAAAAACACGAACAAGAAGTAGTGAGACAAACGTGAGGGGCTTTCTCCTGGCACATTCCATTCTAAACTCCAATCTAGAACACCACTTCCACTGAGGCTCTCTTGCCCTAGTAACCAGATTTGGTAAGGGTGAACTGCTGCCACCTTGTGGCCGTTTCACACAACAGCAGCTTTAATCCCAACGCTAATGGTCAGTTGATATTCAAAATCATTGCAGGCCTGTAAATGACACCTGCCCTGAAAACAAATCCTGGGGTCACATATCGACCAAAAATTTCAAAGGACGTCCATATTTCAAAACCACCGTTTCAAAAGGCATATTTTACGCACATTCGTGTTCTGCTTCTTTTCCTTTCTTTCCTTTTTTGTTAAAAAACACGGGAATGGAAAAAGGCATCCCTCAGAATGGGCGAAAATCGTTGCAGACGAATCAATGGACAGAGGTTTAATCTCCAATATATATAAACAGCTCATGCAGCTTAATATTAAAAAAACAAACAACCCAAAAAAAATGGGCAGAAGATCTAAAGAGACGTTTCTTCA
Source organism: Mesoplodon mirus (assembly GCF_964341445.2). Lineage (NCBI taxonomy): Eukaryota > Metazoa > Chordata > Mammalia > Artiodactyla > Ziphiidae > Mesoplodon > Mesoplodon mirus. The sequence continues at coordinate 556,820 of NW_028295521.1, read as the reverse complement.
AAGGAGACACAGAGATGGCCAAGACGCACATGAAAAGCTGCTCAACAGCACTAATTATTAGAGAAATGCAAATCAAAACTACAATGAGGTATCACCTCACACCTGTTAGAATCGGCATCATCAGAAAATCTACAAACAACCAATTCTGGGGAGGGTGTGGACAAAAGGAGCCCTCTTCCACTATTGGTGGGAATGTAAATTGATACAGTCCCTATGGAGAACAGTATGGAGTTTCCTTAAAATAACTAGAAATAGAATTACCATCTGATCCAGCAATCCCACTTCTGGGCATATACCCAGAGAAAACCGTATTTCAAAAAGGCACATTCACCACAATGTTCGTTGCAGCACTATTTACAATAGCCAGGTAATGGAAGCAACCTAAATGCCCACAGACAGATGAATGGATAAAGATGTGGTACATATATAAAATGGAATATGACTCGGCCATAAAAAGGAATGAAACTGGGTCATTTGTAGAGACATCGATGGATCGAGAGACTGTCATACAGAATGAAGTAAGTCAGAAAGAGGAAAACAAATATTGTATATTAAAGCATATATGTGGAGCCTAAAAATGGTACAGATGAACTGGTTTGCAGGGAAGAAATAGAGACACAGAGGTAGAGAACAAACGTATGGACACCAAGTGTGGGAAGCCATGGGGTGGTGGTGGTGGGATGAGTTGGGAGTTTGGGATTGACCTGTATACATGTATATGCATAAAATACATAACTAATAATAACGTGCTGTATAAAAAAATAAATAAAATTTCGAAATTTTAAAAAATAAAATTTAAAAATAAAACAGAAAAAAGTTCTTCCCGTCACACAGATGTATTTATAGGAATGAATTATTTCCATGCTTATATCTATAAATACATAAAAGAGGAATAACATCTAACTTGAAACATAAAAGAAAAAAAAAGTGAACCCACGAGTTATACAGAGGAAAACCCTATCACGGCACTTGCTCCAGTGGTAAACAATTGTGAAATTGGTCAGAGGTGGGGAACCATCTCCCATACAGCCAGCAACCCAACCCCCACGCAAGGAGCGTCCTCATTGCAAAGCTGGGGGACCGTGCCGAGGCATCTGTGAGTAAACGTGAGCTGAGCCCCAGGCCAGCTGCTGCTGAACTGTTCCCACCCTTTCCAGGTAAAACACCTGAATATGTACAAGGGCTTGAAAGCCTAGAGGAAGGACCGTGGAGCCACACCAGCGACAGCACGCAGGCCAACTTGGTGCCTGCAGGCCAGCCAGCGTGGTCCTGGACGCTGGCGCTCTTCCAGAAGCTTTCCATTGCCCTGCCTGAGATACCACTCCTGTCCCGGACCCCACTGCTTTTTTCCTTCCTCACCTCTGTCCGGAGAGAAATTCCAGCGGAAGGTATGGGTGACACATCCTCTTCTTTACAGGCGGCAGCCTGGCAACTCCTGCAGAAAGGCCAGCAGAACCCCACTCACACCGGGCCACCCACAAAGCTGTGGCCCCTCACTCCCTCCCACCAGCACAGCCCCGAGACTGCTGACGGGGCAGAGAATATGGAGTCAGGCACAGCTTCAGGGGCTATTGCTGCCTGGAGCTCTGTTTATATTGACCTCAACGAGGCACACCTGGGGAGGGCGGGCCGGCAGGGTAAGGCTGCCCAGGTCAGCTAATCCACAACCCTCAGGGAATCACATTGTTGAAAATGGACCCCGCTAAGGCAGAAGAGAAGCCAAGGGAAAAAAGGACACAATGCCATTTGCAGCACCGTAGATGAGTCTAGAAGTAATCACGTGACTTGTAGTAAGTCAGAAAGTGAAAGACACATATCATATCATATCACTTATAGGTGTTACCTAAAAATGGATACCAGGGCAGATATTTCCACGGAGAAGGGCAATCACAGATTCATTAAACAAACTTATGGTTCACCAATGGAAAGGTGTGAGGATTGGTTTCATTACGATATCGGGGTTAACAGACATATACAAACACAGGTGACATATATAATCACCAAAGACCTACAGAATACCAAGAGAGGACTACTCAACATTCTGTCATAACGTACATGGGAAAAGGATCCCAAGAAGAACAGTCATCTGTATATGTGTAAAAGAACCACATCTTCCACACCTACAACAAGCCAAACATTGTAATCAAACTTGCTGTAATAAAAAATAAAAACTTAAATTAAAAACACGAACAAGAAGTAGTGAGACAAACGTGAGGGGCTTTCTCCTGGTACATTCCATTCTAAACTCCAATCTAGAACACCACTTCCACTGAGGCTCTCTTGCCCTCGTAACCAGATTTGGTAAGGGTGAACTGCTGCCACCTTGTGGCCGTTTCACACAACAGCAGCTTTAATCCCAACGCTAATGGTCAGTTGATATTCAAAATCATTGCAGGCCTGTAAATGACACCTGCCCTGAAAACAAATCCTGGGGTCACATATCGACCAAAAATTTCAAAGGACGTCCATATTTCAAAACCACCGTTTCAAAAGGCATATTTTACGCACATTCGTGTTCTGCTTCTTTTCCTTTCTTTCCTTTTTTGTTAAAAAACACGGGAATGGAAAAAGGCATCCCTCAGAATGGGCGAAAATCGTTGCAGACGAATCAATGGACAGAGGTTTAATCTCCAATATATATAAACAGCTCATGCAGCTTAATATTAAAAAAACAAACAACCCAAAAAAAATGGGCAGAAGATCTAAAGAGACGTTTCTTCAAAGGAGACACAGAGATGGCCAAGACGCACATGAAAAGCTGCTCAACAGCACTAATTATTAGAGAAATGCAAATCAAAACTACAATGAGGTATCACCTCACACCTGTTAGAATTGGCATCATCAGAAAATCTACAAACAACCAATTCTGGGGAGGGTGTGGACAAAAGGAGCCCTCTTCCACTATTGGTGGGAATGTAAATTGATACAGTCCCTATGGAGAACAGTATGGAGTTTCCTTAAAAAAACTAGAAATAGAATTACCATCTGATCCAGCAATCCCACTTCTGGGCATATACCCAGAGAAAACCGTATTTCAAAAAGGCACATTCACCACAATGTTCGTTGCAGCACTATTTACAATAGCCAGGTAATGGAAGCAACCTAAATGCCCACAGACAGATGAATGGATAAAGATGTGGTACATATATAAAATGGAATATGACTCGGCCATAAAAAGGAATGAAACTGGGTCATTTGTAGAGACATCGATGGATCGAGAGACTGTCATACAGAATGAAGTAAGTCAGAAAGAGGAAAACAAATATTGTATATTAATGCATATATGTGGAGCCTACAAATGGTACAGATGAACTGGTTTGCAGGGAAGAAATAGAGACACAGAGGTAGAGAACAAACGTATGGACACCAAGTGTGGGAAGCCATGGGGTGGTGGTGGTGGGATGAGTTGGGAGTTTGGGATTGACCTGTATACATGTATATGCATAAAATACATAACTAATAATAACGTGCTGTATAAAAAAATAAATAAAATTTCAAAATTTTAAAAAATAAAATTTAAAAATAAAACAGAAAAAAGTTCTTCCCGTCACACAGATGTATTTATAGGAATGAATTATTTCCATGCTCATATCTATAAATACATAAAAGAGGAATAACATCTAACTTGAAACATAAAAGAAAAAAAAAGTGAACCCACGAGTTATACAGAGGAAAACCCTATCACGGCACTGGCTCCAGTGGTAAACAATTCTGAAATTGGTCAGAGGTGGGGAACCATCTCCCATACAGCCAGCAACCCAACCCCCACGCAAGGAGCGTCCTCATTGCAAAGCTGGGGGACCGTGCCGAGGCATCTGTGAGTAAACGTGAGCTGAGCCCCAGGCCAGCTGCTGCTGAACTGTTCCCACCCTTTCCAGGTAAAACACCTGAATATGTACAAGGGCTTGAAAGCCTAGAGGAAGGACCGTGGAGCCACACCAGCGACAGCACGCAGGCCAACTTGGTGCCTGCAGGCCAGCCAGCGTGGTCCTGGACGCTGGCGCTCTTCCAGAAGCTTTCCATTGCCCTGCCTGAGATACCCCTCCTGTCCCGGCCCCCACTGCTTTTTTCCTTCCTCACCTCTGTCCGGAGAGAAATTCCAGCGGAAGGTATGGGTGACACATCCTCTTCTTTACAGGCGGCAGCCTGGCAACTCCTGCAGAAAGGCCAGCAGAACCCCACTCACACCGGGCCACCCACAAAGCTGTGGCCCCTCACTCCCTCCCACCAGCACAGCCCCGAGACTGCTGACGGGGCAGAGAATATGGAGTCAGGCACAGCTTCAGGGGCTATTGCTGCCTGGAGCTCTGTTTATATTGACCTCAACGAGGCACACCTGGGGAGGGCGGGCCGGCAGGGTAAGGCTGCCCAGGTCAGCTAATCCACAACCCTCAGGGAATCACATTGTTGAAAATGGACCCCGCTAAGGCAGAAGAGAAGCCAAGGGAAAAAAGGACACAATGCCATTTGCAGCACCGTAGATGAGTCTAGAAGTAATCACGTGACTTGTAGTAAGTCAGAAAGTGAAAGACACATATCATATCATATCACTTATAGGTGTTACCTAAAAATGGATACCAGGGCAGATATTTCCACGGAGAAGGGCAATCACAGATTCATTAAACAAACTTATGGTTCACCAATGGAAAGGTGTGAGGATTGGTTTCATTACGATATCGGGGTTAACAGACATATACAAACACAGGTGACATATATAATCACCAAAGACCTACAGAATACCAAGAGAGGACTACTCAACATTCTGTCATAACGTACATGGGAAAAGGATCCCAAGAAGAACAGTCATCTGTATATGTGTAAAAGAACCACATCTTCCACACCTACAACAAGCCAAACATTGTAATCAAACTTGCTGTAATAAAAAATAAAAAAAATAAATTAAAAACACGAACAAGAAGTAGTGAGACAAACGTGAGGGGCTTTCTCCTGGCACATTCCATTCTAAACTCCAATCTAGAACACCACTTCCACTGAGGCTCTCTTGCCCTAGTAACCAGATTTGGTAAGGGTGAACTGCTGCCACCTTGTGGCCGTTTCACACAACAGCAGCTTTAATCCCAACGCTAATGGTCAGTTGATATTCAAAATCATTGCAGGCCTGTAAATGACACCTGCCCTGAAAACAAATCCTGGGGTCACATATCGACCAAAAATTTCAAAGGACGTCCATATTTCAAAACCACCGTTTCAAAAGGCATATTTTACGCACATTAGTGTTCTGCTTCTTTTCCTTTCTTTCCTTTTTTGTTAAAAAACACGGGAATGGAAAAAGGCATCCCTCAGAATGGGCGAAAATCGTTGCAGACGAATCAATGGACAGAGGTTTAATCTCCAATATATATAAACAGCTCATGCAGCTTAATATTAAGAAAACAAACAACCCAAAAAAAAATGGGCAGAAGATCTAAAGAGACGTTTCTTCAAAGGAGACACAGAGATGGCCAAGACGCACATGAAAAGCTGCTCAACAGCACTAATTATTAGAGAAATGCAAATCAAAACTACAATGAGGTATCACCTCACACCTGTTAGAATCGGCATCATCAGAAAATCTACAAACAACCAATTCTGGGGAGGGTGTGGACAAAAGGAGCCCTCTTCCACTATTGGTGGGAATGTAAATTGATACAGTCACTATGGAGAACAGTATGGAGTTTCCTTAAAAAAATTAGAAATAGAATTACCATCTGATCCAGCAATCCCACTTCTGGGCATATACCCAGAGAAAACCGTATTTCAAAAAGGCACATTCACCACAATGTTCGTTGCAGCACTATTTACAATAGCCAGGTAATGGAAGCAACCTAAATGCCCACAGACAGATGAATGGATAAAGATGTGGTACATATATAAAATGGAATATGACTCGGCCATAAAAAGGAATGAAACTGGGTCATTTGTAGAGACATCGATGGATTGAGAGACTGTCATACAGAATGAAGTAAGTCAGAAAGAGGAAAACAAATATTGTATATTAATGCATATATGTGGAGCCTAAAAATGGTACAGATGAACTGGTTTGCAGGGAAGAAATAGAGACACAGAGGTAGAGAACAAACGTATGGACACCAAGTGTGGGAAGCCATGGGGTGGTGGTGGTGGGATGAGTTGGGAGTTTGGGATTGACCTGTATACATGTATATGCATAAAATACATAACTAATAATAACGTGCTGTATAAAAAAATAAATAAAATTTCGAAATTTTAAAAAATAAAATTTAAAAATAAAACAGAAAAAAGTTCTTCCCGTCACACAGATGTATTTATAGGAATGAATTATTTCCATGCTTATATCTATAAATACATAAAAGAGGAATAACATCTAACTTGAAACATAAAAGAAAAAAAAAGTGAACCCACGAGTTATACAGAGGAAAACCCTATCACGGCACTTGCTCCAGTGGTAAACAATTCTGAAATTGGTCAGAGGTGGGGAACCATCTCCCATACAGCCAGCAACCCAACCCCCACGCAAGGAGCGTCCTCATTGCAAAGCTGGGGGACCGTGCCGAGGCATCTGTGAGTAAACGTGAGCTGAGCCCCAGGCCAGCTGCTGCTGAACTGTTCCCACCCTTTCCAGGTAAAACACCTGAATATGTACAAGGGCTTGAAAGCCTAGAGGAAGGACCGTGGAGCCACACCAGCGACAGCACGCAGGCCAACTTGGTGCCTGCAGGCCAGCCAGCGTGGTCCTGGACCCTGGCGCTCTTCCAGAAGCTTTCCATTGCCCTGCCTGAGATACCCCTCCTGTCCCGGCCCCCACTGCTTTTTTCCTTCCTCACCTCTGTCCGGAGAGAAATTCCAGCGGAAGGTATGGGTGACACATCCTCTTCTTTACAGGCGGCAGCCTGGCAACTCCTGCAGAAAGGCCAGCAGAACCCCACTCACACCGGGCCACCCACAAAGCTGTGGCCCCTCACTCCCTCCCACCAGCACAGCCCCGAGACTGCTGACGGGGCAGAGAATATGGAGTCAGGCACAGCTTCAGGGGCTATTGCTGCCTGGAGCTCTGTTTATATTGACCTCAACGAGGCACACCTGGGGAGGGCGGGCCGGCAGGGTAAGGCTGCCCAGGTCAGCTAATCCACAACCCTCAGGGAATCACATTGTTGAAAATGGACCCCGCTAAGGCAGAAGAGAAGCCAAGGGAAAAAAGGACACAATGCCATTTGCAGCACCGTAGATGAGTCTAGAAGTAATCACGTGACTTGTAGTAAGTCAGAAAGTGAAAGACACATATCATATCATATCACTTATAGGTGTTACCTAAAAATGGATACCAGGGCAGATATTTCCATGGAGAAGGGCAATCACAGATTCATTAAACAAACTTATGGTTCACCAATGGAAAGGTGTGAGGATTGGTTTCATTACGATATCGGGGTTAACAGACATATACAAACACAGGTGACATATATAATCACCAAAGACCTACAGAATACCAAGAGAGGACTACTCAACATTCTGTCATAACGTACATGGGAAAAGGATCCCAAGAAGAACAGTCATCTGTATATGTGTAAAAGAACCACATCTTCCACACCTACAACAAGCCAAACATTGTAATCAAACTTGCTGTAATAAAAAATAAAAACTTAAATTAAAAACACGAACAAGAAGTAGTGAGACAAACGTGAGGGGCTTTCTCCTGGCACATTCCATTCTAAACTCCAATCTAGAACACCACTTCCACTGAGGCTCTCTTGCCCTAGTAACCAGATTTGGTAAGGGTGAACTGCTGCCACCTTGTGGCCGTTTCACACAACAGCAGCTTTAATCCCAACGCTAATGGTCAGTTGATATTCAAAATCATTGCAGGCCTGTAAATGACACCTGCCCTGAAAACAAATCCTGGGGTCACATATCGACCAAAAATTTCAAAGGACGTCCATATTTCAAAACCACCGTTTCAAAAGGCATATTTTACGCACATTCGTGTTCTGCTTCTTTTCCTTTCTTTCCTTTTTTGTTAAAAAACACGGGAATGGAAAAAGGCATCCCTCAGAATGGGCGAAAATCGTTGCAGACGAATCAATGGACAGAGGTTTAATCTCCAATATATATAAACAGCTCATGCAGCTTAATATTAAGAAAACAAACAACCCAAAAAAATGGGCAGAAGATCTAAAGAGACGTTTCTTCAAAGGAGACACAGAGATGGCCAAGACGCACATGAAAAGCTGCTCAACAGCACTAATTATTAGAGAAATGCAAATCAAAACTACAATGAGGTATCACCTCACACCTGTTAGAATCGGCATCATCAGAAAATCTACAAACAACCAATTCTGGGGAGGGTGTGGACAAAAGGAGCCCTCTTCCACTATTGGTGGGAATGTAAATTGATACAGTCCCTATGGAGAACAGTATGGAGTTTCCTTAAAAAAATTAGAAATAGAATTACCATCTGATCCAGCAATCCCACTTCTGGGCATATACCCAGAGAAAACCGTATTTCAAAAAGGCACATTCACCACAATGTTCGTTGCAGCACTATTTACAATAGCCAGGTAATGGAAGCAACCTAAATGCCCACAGACAGATGAATGGATAAAGATGTGGTACATATATAAAATGGAATATGACTCGGCCATAAAAAGGAATGAAACTGGGTCATTTGTAGAGACATCGATGGATCGAGAGACTGTCATACAGAATGAAGTAAGTCAGAAAGAGGAAAACAAATATTGTATATTAATGCATATATGTGGAGCCTACAAATGGTACAGATGAACTGGTTTGCAGGGAAGAAATAGAGACACAGAGGTAGAGAACAAACGTATGGACACCAAGTGTGGGAAGCCATGGGGTGGTGGTGGTGGGATGAGTTGGGAGTTTGGGATTGACCTGTATACATGTATATGCATAAAATACATAACTAATAATAACGTGCTGTATAAAAAAATAAATAAAATTTCAAAATTTTAAAAAATAAAATTTAAAAATAAAACAGAAAAAAGTTCTTCCCGTCACACAGATGTATTTATAGGAATGAATTATTTCCATGCTCATATCTATAAATACATAAAAGAGGAATAACATCTAACTTGAAACATAAAAGAAAAAAAAAGTGAACCCACGAGTTATACAGAGGAAAACCCTATCACGGCACTGGCTCCAGTGGTAAACAATTCTGAAATTGGTCAGAGGTGGGGAACCATCTCCCATACAGCCAGCAACCCAACCCCCACGCAAGGAGCGTCCTCATTGCAAAGCTGGGGGACCGTGCCGAGGCATCTGTGAGTAAACGTGAGCTGAGCCCCAGGCCAGCTGCTGCTGAACTGTTCCCACCCTTTCCAGGTAAAACACCTGAATATGTACAAGGGCTTGAAAGCCTAGAGGAAGGACCGTGGAGCCACACCAGCGACAGCACGCAGGCCAACTTGGTGCCTGCAGGCCAGCCAGCGTGGTCCTGGACGCTGGCGCTCTTCCAGAAGCTTTCCATTGCCCTGCCTGAGATACCCCTCCTGTCCCGGCCCCCACTGCTTTTTTCCTTCCTCACCTCTGTCCGGAGAGAAATTCCAGCGGAAGGTATGGGTGACACATCCTCTTCTTTACAGGCGGCAGCCTGGCAACTCCTGCAGAAAGGCCAGCAGAACCCCACTCACACCGGGCCACCCACAAAGCTGTGGCCCCTCACTCCCTCCCACCAGCACAGCCCCGAGACTGCTGACGGGGCAGAGAATATGGAGTCAGGCACAGCTTCAGGGGCTATTGCTGCCTGGAGCTCTGTTTATATTGACCTCAACGAGGCACACCTGGGGAGGGCGGGCCGGCAGGGTAAGGCTGCCCAGGTCAGCTAATCCACAACCCTCAGGGAATCACATTGTTGAAAATGGACCCCGCTAAGGCAGAAGAGAAGCCAAGGGAAAAAAGGACACAATGCCATTTGCAGCACCGTAGATGAGTCTAGAAGTAATCACGTGACTTGTAGTAAGTCAGAAAGTGAAAGACACATATCATATCATATCACTTATAGGTGTTACCTAAAAATGGATACCAGGGCAGATATTTCCACGGAGAAGGGCAATCACAGATTCATTAAACAAACTTATGGTTCACCAATGGAAAGGTGTGAGGATTGGTTTCATTACGATATCGGGGTTAACAGACATATACAAACACAGGTGACATATATAATCACCAAAGACCTACAGAATACCAAGAGAGGACTACTCAACATTCTGTCATAACGTACATGGGAAAAGGATCCCAAGAAGAACAGTCATCTGTATATGTGTAAAAGAACCACATCTTCCACACCTACAACAAGCCAAACATTGTAATCAAACTTGCTGTAATAAAAAATAAAAAAAATAAATTAAAAACACGAACAAGAAGTAGTGAGACAAACGTGAGGGGCTTTCTCCTGGCACATTCCATTCTAAACTCCAATCTAGAACACCACTTCCACTGAGGCTCTCTTGCCCTAGTAACCAGATTTGGTAAGGGTGAACTGCTGCCACCTTGTGGCCGTTTCACACAACAGCAGCTTTAATCCCAACGCTAATGGTCAGTTGATATTCAAAATCATTGCAGGCCTGTAAATGACACCTGCCCTGAAAACAAATCCTGGGGTCACATATCGACCAAAAATTTCAAAGGACGTCCATATTTCAAAACCACCGTTTCAAAAGGCATATTTTACGCACATTAGTGTTCTGCTTCTTTTCCTTTCTTTCCTTTTTTGTTAAAAAACACGGGAATGGAAAAAGGCATCCCTCAGAATGGGCGAAAATCGTTGCAGACGAATCAATGGACAGAGGTTTAATCTCCAATATATATAAACAGCTCATGCAGCTTAATATTAAGAAAACAAACAACCCAAAAAAAAATGGGCAGAAGATCTAAAGAGACGTTTCTTCAAAGGAGACACAGAGATGGCCAAGACGCACATGAAAAGCTGCTCAACAGCACTAATTATTAGAGAAATGCAAATCAAAACTACAATGAGGTATCACCTCACACCTGTTAGAATCGGCATCATCAGAAAATCTACAAACAACCAATTCTGGGGAGGGTGTGGACAAAAGGAGCCCTCTTCCACTATTGGTGGGAATGTAAATTGATACAGTCACTATGGAGAACAGTATGGAGTTTCCTTAAAAAAATTAGAAATAGAATTACCATCTGATCCAGCAATCCCACTTCTGGGCATATACCCAGAGAAAACCGTATTTCAAAAAGGCACATTCACCACAATGTTCGTTGCAGCACTATTTACAATAGCCAGGTAATGGAAGCAACCTAAATGCCCACAGACAGATGAATGGATAAAGATGTGGTACATATATAAAATGGAATATGACTCGGCCATAAAAAGGAATGAAACTGGGTCATTTGTAGAGACATCGATGGATTGAGAGACTGTCATACAGAATGAAGTAAGTCAGAAAGAGGAAAACAAATATTGTATATTAATGCATATATGTGGAGCCTACAAATGGTACAGATGAACTGGTTTGCAGGGAAGAAATAGAGACACAGAGGTAGAGAACAAACGTATGGACACCAAGTGTGGGAAGCCATGGGGTGGTGGTGGTGGGATGAGTTGGGAGTTTGGGATTGACCTGTATACATGTATATGCATAAAATACATAACTAATAATAACGTGCTGTATAAAAAAATAAATAAAATTTCGAAATTTTAAAAAATAAAATTTAAAAATAAAACAGAAAAAAGTTCTTCCCGTCACACAGATGTATTTATAGGAATGAATTATTTCCATGCTTATATCTATAAATACATAAAAGAGGAATAACATCTAACTTGAAACATAAAAGAAAAAAAAAGTGAACCCACGAGTTATACAGAGGAAAACCCTATCACGGCACTTGCTCCAGTGGTAAACAATTCTGAAATTGGTCAGAGGTGGGGAACCATCTCCCATACAGCCAGCAACCCAACCCCCACGCAAGGAGCGTCCTCATTGCAAAGCTGGGGGACCGTGCCGAGGCATCTGTGAGTAAACGTGAGCTGAGCCCCAGGCCAGCTGCTGCTGAACTGTTCCCACCCTTTCCAGGTAAAACACCTGAATATGTACAAGGGCTTGAAAGCCTAGAGGAAGGACCGTGGAGCCACACCAGCGACAGCACGCAGGCCAACTTGGTGCCTGCAGGCCAGCCAGCGTGGTCCTGGACCCTGGCGCTCTTCCAGAAGCTTTCCATTGCCCTGCCTGAGATACCCCTCCTGTCCCGGCCCCCACTGCTTTTTTCCTTCCTCACCTCTGTCCGGAGAGAAATTCCAGCGGAAGGTATGGGTGACACATCCTCTTCTTTACAGGCGGCAGCCTGGCAACTCCTGCAGAAAGGCCAGCAGAACCCCACTCACACCGGGCCACCCACAAAGCTGTGGCCCCTCACTCCCTCCCACCAGCACAGCCCCGAGACTGCTGACGGGGCAGAGAATATGGAGTCAGGCACAGCTTCAGGGGCTATTGCTGCCTGGAGCTCTGTTTATATTGACCTCAACGAGGCACACCTGGGGAGGGCGGGCCGGCAGGGTAAGGCTGCCCAGGTCAGCTAATCCACAACCCTCAGGGAATCACATTGTTGAAAATGGACCCCGCTAAGGCAGAAGAGAAGCCAAGGGAAAAAAGGACACAATGCCATTTGCAGCACCGTAGATGAGTCTAGAAGTAATCACGTGACTTGTAGTAAGTCAGAAAGTGAAAGACACATATCATATCATATCACTTATAGGTGTTACCTAAAAATGGATACCAGGGCAGATATTTCCATGGAGAAGGGCAATCACAGATTCATTAAACAAACTTATGGTTCACCAATGGAAAGGTGTGAGGATTGGTTTCATTACGATATCGGGGTTAACAGACATATACAAACACAGGTGACATATATAATCACCAAAGACCTACAGAATACCAAGAGAGGACTACTCAACATTCTGTCATAACGTACATGGGAAAAGGATCCCAAGAAGAACAGTCATCTGTATATGTGTAAAAGAACCACATCTTCCACACCTACAACAAGCCAAACATTGTAATCAAACTTGCTGTAATAAAAAATAAAAACTTAAATTAAAAACACGAACAAGAAGTAGTGAGACAAACGTGAGGGGCTTTCTCCTGGCACATTCCATTCTAAACTCCAATCTAGAACACCACTTCCACTGAGGCTCTCTTGCCCTAGTAACCAGATTTGGTAAGGGTGAACTGCTGCCACCTTGTGGCCGTTTCACACAACAGCAGCTTTAATCCCAACGCTAATGGTCAGTTGATATTCAAAATCATTGCAGGCCTGTAAATGACACCTGCCCTGAAAACAAATCCTGGGGTCACATATCGACCAAAAATTTCAAAGGACGTCCATATTTCAAAACCACCGTTTCAAAAGGCATATTTTACGCACATTCGTGTTCTGCTTCTTTTCCTTTCTTTCCTTTTTTGTTAAAAAACACGGGAATGGAAAAAGGCATCCCTCAGAATGGGCGAAAATCGTTGCAGACGAATCAATGGACAGAGGTTTAATCTCCAATATATATAAACAGCTCATGCAGCTTAATATTAAGAAAACAAACAACCCAAAAAAATGGGCAGAAGATCTAAAGAGACGTTTCTTCAAAGGAGACACAGAGATGGCCAAGACGCACATGAAAAGCTGCTCAACAGCACTAATTATTAGAGAAATGCAAATCAAAACTACAATGAGGTATCACCTCACACCTGTTAGAATCGGCATCATCAGAAAATCTACAAACAACCAATTCTGGGGAGGGTGTGGACAAAAGGAGCCCTCTTCCACTATTGGTGGGAATGTAAATTGATACAGTCCCTATGGAGAACAGTATGGAGTTTCCTTAAAAAAATTAGAAATAGAATTACCATCTGATCCAGCAATCCCACTTCTGGGCATATACCCAGAGAAAACCGTATTTCAAAAAGGCACATTCACCACAATGTTCGTTGCAGCACTATTTACAATAGGCAGGTAATGGAAGCAACCTAAATGCCCACAGACAGATGAATGGATAAAGATGTGGTACATATATAAAATGGAATATTACTCGGCCATAAAAAGGAATGAAACTGGGTCATTTGTAGAGACATCGATGGATCGAGAGACTGTCATACAGAATGAAGTAAGTCAGAAAGAGGAAAACAAATATTGTATATTAAAGCATATATGTGGAGCCTAAAAATGGTACAGATGAACTGGTTTGCAGGGAAGAAATAGAGACACAGAGGTAGAGAACAAACGTATGGACACCAAGTGTGGGAAGCCATGGGGTGGTGGTTGTGGGATGAGTTGGGAGTTTGGGATTGACCTGTATACATGTATATGCATAAAATACATAACTAATAATAACGTGCTGTATAAAAAAATAAATAAAATTTCGAAATTTTAAAAAATAAAATTTAAAAATAAAACAGAAAAAAGTTCTTCCCGTCACACAGATGTATTTATAGGAATGAATTATTTCCATGCTTATATCTATAAATACATAAAAGAGGAATAACATCTAACTTGAAACATAAAAGAAAAAAAAAGTGAACCCACGAGTTATACAGAGGAAAACCCTATCACGGCACTTGCTCCAGTGGTAAACAATTGTGAAATTGGTCAGAGGTGGGGAACCATCTCCCATACAGCCAGCAACCCAACCCCCACGCAAGGAGCGTCCTCATTGCAAAGCTGGGGGACCGTGCCGAGGCATCTGTGAGTAAACGTGAGCTGAGCCCCAGGCCAGCTGCTGCTGAACTGTTCCCACCCTTTCCAGGTAAAACACCTGAATATGTACAAGGGCTTGAAAGCCTAGAGGAAGGACCGTGGAGCCACACCAGCGACAGCACGCAGGCCAACTTGGTGCCTGCAGGCCAGCCAGCGTGGTCCTGGACCCTGGCGCTCTTCCAGAAGCTTTCCATTGCCCTGCCTGAGATACCCCTCCTGTCCCGGCCCCCACTGCTTTTTTCCTTCCTCACCTCTGTCCGGAGAGAAATTCCAGCGGAAGGTATGGGTGACACATCCTCTTCTTTACAGGCGGCAGCCTGGCAACTCCTGCAGAAAGGCCAGCAGAACCCCACTCACACCGGGCCACCCACAAAGCTGTGGCCCCTCACTCCCTCCCACCAGCACAGCCCCGAGACTGCTGACGGGGCAGAGAATATGGAGTCAGGCACAGCTTCAGGGGCTATTGCTGCCTGGAGCTCTGTTTATATTGACCTCAACGAGGCACACCTGGGGAGGGCGGGCCGGCAGGGTAAGGCTGCCCAGGTCAGCTAATCCACAACCCTCAGGGAATCACATTGTTGAAAATGGACCCCGCTAAGGCAGAAGAGAAGCCAAGGGAAAAAAGGACACAATGCCATTTGCAGCACCGTAGATGAGTCTAGAAGTAATCACGTGACTTGTAGTAAGTCAGAAAGTGAAAGACACATATCATATCATATCACTTATAGGTGTTACCTAAAAATGGATACCAGGGCAGATATTTCCACGGAGAAGGGCAATCACAGATTCATTAAACAAACTTATGGTTCACCAATGGAAAGGTGTGAGGATTGGTTTCATTACGATATCGGGGTTAACAGACATATACAAACACAGGTGACATATATAATCACCAAAGACCTACAGAATACCAAGGGAGGACTACTCAACATTCTGTCATAACGTACATGGGAAAAGGATCCCAAGAAGAACAGTCATCTGTATATGTGTAAAAGAACCACATCTTCCACACCTACAACAAGCCAAACATTGTAATCAAACTTGCTGTAATAAAAAATAAAAAAAATAAATTAAAATCACGAACAAGAAGTAGTGAGACAAACGTGAGGGGCTTTCTCCTGGCACATTCCATTCTAAACTCCAATCTAGAACACCACTTCCACTGAGGCTCTCTTGCCCTAGTAACCAGATTTGGTAAGGGTGAACTGCTGCCACCTTGTGGCCGTTTCACACAACAGCAGCTTTAATCCCAACGCTAATGGTCAGTTGATATTCAAAATCATTGCAGGCCTGTAAATGACACCTGCCCTGAAAACAAATCCTGGGGTCACATATCGACCAAAAATTTCAAAGGACGTCCATATTTCAAAACCACCGTTTCAAAAGGCATATTTCACGCACATTCGTGTTCTGCTTCTTTTCCTTTCTTTCCTTTTTTGTTAAAAAACACGGGAATGGAAAAAGGCATCCCTCAGAATGGGCGAAAATCGTTGCAGACGAATCAATGGACAGAGGTTTAATCTCCAATATATATAAACAGCTCATGCAGCTTAATATTAAGAAAACAAACAACCCAAAAAAAATGGGCAGAAGATCTAAAGAGACGTTTCTTCAAAGGAGACACAGAGATGGCCAAGACGCACATGAAAAGCTGCTCAACAGCACTAATTATTAGAGAAATGCAAATCAAAACTACAATGAGGTATCACCTCACACCTGTTAGAATCGGCATCATCAGAAAATCTACAAACAACCAATTCTGGGGAGGGTGTGGACAAAAGGAGCCCTCTTCCACTATTGGTGGGAATGTAAATTGATACAGTCACTATGGAGAACAGTATGGAGTTTCCTTAAAAAAATTAGAAATAGAATTACCATCTGATCCAGCAATCCCACTTCTGGGCATATACCCAGAGAAAACCGTATTTCAAAAAGGCACATTCACCACAATGTTCGTTGCAGCACTATTTACAATAGCCAGGTAATGGAAGCAACCTAAATGCCCACAGACAGATGAATGGATAAAGATGTGGTACATATATAAAATGGAATATGACTCGGCCATAAAAAGGAATGAAACTGGGTCATTTGTAGAGACATCGATGGATCGAGAGACTGTCATACAGAATGAAGTAAGTCAGAAAGAGGAAAACAAATATTGTATATTAATGCATATATGTGGAGCCTAAAAATGGTACAGATGAACTGGTTTGCAGGGAAGAAATAGAGACACAGAGGTAGAGAACAAACGTATGGACACCAAGTGTGGGAAGCCATGGGGTGGTGGTGGTGGGATGAGTTGGGAGTTTGGGATTGACCTGTATACATGTATATGCATAAAATACATAACTAATAATAACGTGCTGTATAAAAAAATAAATAAAATTTCGAAATTTTAAAAAATAAAATTTAAAAATAAAACAGAAAAAAGTTCTTCCCGTCACACAGATGTATTTATAGGAATGAATTATTTCCATGCTTATATCTATAAATACATAAAAGAGGAATAACATCTAACTTGAAACATAAAAGAAAAAAAAAGTGAACCCACGAGTTATACAGAGGAAAACCCTATCACGGCACTTGCTCCAGTGGTAAACAATTGTGAAATTGGTCAGAGGTGGGGAACCATCTCCCATACAGCCAGCAACCCAACCCCCACGCAAGGAGCGTCCTCATTGCAAAGCTGGGGGACCGTGCCGAGGCATCTGTGAGTAAACGTGAGCTGAGCCCCAGGCCAGCTGCTGCTGAACTGTTCCCACCCTTTCCAGGTAAAACAACTGAATATGTACAAGGGCTTGAAAGCCTAGAGGAAGGACCGTGGAGCCACACCAGCGACAGCACGCAGGCCAACTTGGTGCCTGCAGGCCAGCCAGCGTGGTCCTGGACCCTGGCGCTCTTCCAGAAGCTTTCCATTGCCCTGCCTGAGATACCCCTCCTGTCCCGGCCCCCACTGCTTTTTTCCTTCCTCACCTCTGTCCGGAGAGAAATTCCAGCGGAAGGTATGGGTGACACATCCTCTTCTTTACAGGCGGCAGCCTGGCAACTCCTGCAGAAAGGCCAGCAGAACCCCACTCACACCGGGCCACCCACAAAGCTGTGGCCCCTCACTCCCTCCCACCAGCACAGCCCCGAGACTGCTGACGGGGCAGAGAATATGGAGTCAGGCACAGCTTCAGGGGCTATTGCTGCCTGGAGCTCTGTTTATATTGACCTCAACGAGGCACACCTGGGGAGGGCGGGCCGGCAGGGTAAGGCTGCCCAGGTCAGCTAATCCACAACCCTCAGGGAATCACATTGTTGAAAATGGACCCCGCTAAGGCAGAAGAGAAGCCAAGGGAAAAAAGGACACAATGCCATTTGCAGCACCGTAGATGAGTCTAGAAGTAATCACGTGACTTGTAGTAAGTCAGAAAGTGAAAGACACATATCATATCATATCACTTATAGGTGTTACCTAAAAATGGATACCAGGGCAGATATTTCCACGGAGAAGGGCAATCACAGATTCATTAAACAAACTTATGGTTCACCAATGGAAAGGTGTGAGGATTGGTTTCATTACGATATCGGGGTTAACAGACATATACAAACACAGGTGACATATATAATCACCAAAGACCTACAGAATACCAAGGGAGGACTACTCAACATTCTGTCATAACGTACATGGGAAAAGGATCCCAAGAAGAACAGTCATCTGTATATGTGTAAAAGAACCACATCTTCCACACCTACAACAAGCCAAACATTGTAATCAAACTTGCTGTAATAAAAAATAAAAAAAATAAATTAAAATCACGAACAAGAAGTAGTGAGACAAACGTGAGGGGCTTTCTCCTGGCACATTCCATTCTAAACTCCAATCTAGAACACCACTTCCACTGAGGCTCTCTTGCCCTAGTAACCAGATTTGGTAAGGGTGAACTGCTGCCACCTTGTGGCCGTTTCACACAACAGCAGCTTTAATCCCAACGCTAATGGTCAGTTGATATTCAAAATCATTGCAGGCCTGTAAATGACACCTGCCCTGAAAACAAATCCTGGGGTCACATATCGACCAAAAATTTCAAAGGACGTCCATATTTCAAAACCACCGTTTCAAAAGGCATATTTCACGCACATTCGTGTTCTGCTTCTTTTCCTTTCTTTCCTTTTTTGTTAAAAAACACGGGAATGGAAAAAGGCATCCCTCAGAATGGGCGAAAATCGTTGCAGACGAATCAATGGACAGAGGTTTAATCTCCAATATATATAAACAGCTCATGCAGCTTAATATTAAGAAAACAAACAACCCAAAAAAAATGGGCAGAAGATCTAAAGAGACGTTTCTTCAAAGGAGACACAGAGATGGCCAAGACGCACATGAAAAGCTGCTCAACAGCACTAATTATTAGAGAAATGCAAATCAAAACTACAATGAGGTATCACCTCACACCTGTTAGAATCGGCATCATCAGAAAATCTACAAACAACCAATTCTGGGGAGGGTGTGGACAAAAGGAGCCCTCTTCCACTATTGGTGGGAATGTAAATTGATACAGTCACTATGGAGAACAGTATGGAGTTTCCTTAAAAAAATTAGAAATAGAATTACCATCTGATCCAGCAATCCCACTTCTGGGCATATACCCAGAGAAAACCGTATTTCAAAAAGGCACATTCACCACAATGTTCGTTGCAGCACTATTTACAATAGCCAGGTAATGGAAGCAACCTAAATGCCCACAGACAGATGAATGGATAAAGATGTGGTACATATATAAAATGGAATATGACTCGGCCATAAAAAGGAATGAAACTGGGTCATTTGTAGAGACATCGATGGATCGAGAGACTGTCATACAGAATGAAGTAAGTCAGAAAGAGGAAAACAAATATTGTATATTAATGCATATATGTGGAGCCTAAAAATGGTACAGATGAACTGGTTTGCAGGGAAGAAATAGAGACACAGAGGTAGAGAACAAACGTATGGACACCAAGTGTGGGAAGCCATGGGGTGGTGGTGGTGGGATGAGTTGGGAGTTTGGGATTGACCTGTATACATGTATATGCATAAAATACATAACTAATAATAACGTGCTGTATAAAAAAATAAATAAAATTTCGAAATTTTAAAAAATAAAATTTAAAAATAAAACAGAAAAAAGTTCTTCCCGTCACACAGATGTATTTATAGGAATGAATTATTTCCATGCTTATATCTATAAATACATAAAAGAGGAATAACATCTAACTTGAAACATAAAAGAAAAAAAAAGTGAACCCACGAGTTATACAGAGGAAAACCCTATCACGGCACTTGCTCCAGTGGTAAACAATTCTGAAATTGGTCAGAGGTGGGGAACCATCTCCCATACAGCCAGCAACCCAACCCCCACGCAAGGAGCGTCCTCATTGCAAAGCTGGTGGGCCGTGCCGAGGCATCTGTGAGTAAACGTGAGCTGAGCCCCAGGCCAGCTGCTGCTGAACTGTTCCCACCCTTTCCAGGTAAAACACCTGAATATGTACAAGGGCTTGAAAGCCTAGAGGAAGGACCGTGGAGCCACACCAGCGACAGCACGCAGGCCAACTTGGTGCCTGCAGGCCAGCCAGCGTGGTCCTGGACACTGGTGCTCTTCCAGAAGCTTTCCATTGCCCTGCCTGTGATACCCCTCCTGTCCCGGCCCCCACTGCTTTTTTCCTTCCTCACCTCTGTCCGGAGAGAAATTCCAGCGGAAGGTATGGGTGACACATCCTCTTCTTTACAGGCGGCAGCCTGGCAACTCCTGCAGAAAGGCCAGCAGAACCCCACTCACACCGGGCCACCCACAAAGCTGTGGCCCCTCAATCCCTCCCACCAGCATAGCCCCGAGACTGCTGACGGGGCAGAGAATATGGAGTCAGGCACAGCTTCAGGGGCTATTGCTGCCTGGAGCTCTGTTTATATTGACCTCAACGAGGCACACCTGGGGAGGGCGGGCCGGCAGGGTAAGGCTGCCCAGGTCAGCTAATCCACAACCCTCAGGGAATCACATTGTTGAAAATGGACCCCGCTAAGGCAGAAGAGAAGCCAAGGGAAAAAAGGACACAATGCCATTTGCAGCACCGTAGATGAGTCTAGAAGTAATCACGTGACTTGTAGTAAGTCAGAAAGTGAAAGACACATATCATATCATATCACTTATAGGTGTTACCTAAAAATGGATACCAGGGCAGATATTTCCACGGAGAAGGGCAATCACAGATTCATTAAACAAACTTATGGTTCACCAATGGACAGGTGTGAGGATTGGTTTCATTACGATATCGGGGTTAACAGACATATACAAACACAGGTGACATATATAATCACCAAAGACCTACAGAATACCAAGAGAGGACTACTCAACATTCTGTCATAACGTACATGGGAAAAGGATCCCAAGAAGAACAGTCATCTGTATATGTGTAAAAGAACCACATCTTCCACACCTACAACAAGCCAAACATTGTAATCAAACTTGCTGTAATAAAAAATAAAAAAAATAAATTAAAAACACGAACAAGAAGTAGTGAGACAAACGTGAGGGGCTTTCTCCTGGCACATTCCATTCTAAACTCCAATCTAGAACACCACTTCCACTGAGGCTCTCTTGCCCTAGTAACCAGATTTGGTAAGGGTGAACTGCTGCCACCTTGTGGCCGTTTCACACAACAGCAGCTTTAATCCCAACGCTAATGGTCAGTTGATATTCAAAATCATTGCAGGCCTGTAAATGACACCTGCCCTGAAAACAAATCCTGGGGTCACATATCGACCAAAAATTTCAAAGGACGTCCATATTTCAAAACGACCGTTTCAAAAGGCATATTTTACGCACATTCGTGTTCTGCTTCTTTTCCTTTCTTTCCTTTTTTGTTAAAAAACACGGGAATGGAAAAAGGCATCCCTCAGAATGGGCGAAAATCGTTGCAGACGAATCAATGGACAGAGGTTTAATCTCCAATATATATAAACAGCTCATGCAGCTTAATATTAAGAAAACAAACAACCCAAAAAAAATGGGCAGAAGATCTAAAGACACGTTTCTTCAAAGGAGACACAGAGATGGCCAAGACGCACATGAAAAGCTGCTCAACAGCACTAATTATTAGAGAAATGCAAATCAAAACTACAATGAGGTATCACCTCACACCTGTTAGAATCGGCATCAACAGAAAATCTACAAACAACCAATTCTGGGGAGGGTGTGGACAAAAGGAGCCCTCTTCCACTATTGGTGGGAATGTAAATTGATACAGTCACTATGGAGAACAGTATGGAGTTTCCTTAAAATAACTAGAAATAGAATTACCATCTGATCCAGCAATCCCACTTCTGGGCATATACCCAGAGAAAACCGTATTTCAAAAAGGCACATTCACCACAATGTTCGTTGCAGCACTATTTACAATAGCCAGGTAATGGAAGCAACCTAAATGCCCACAGACAGATGAATGGATAAAGATGTGGTACATATATAAAATGGAATATGACTCGGCCATAAAAAGGAATGAAACTGGGTCATTTGTAGAGACATCGATGGATCGAGAGACTGTCATACAGAATGAAGTAAGTCAGAAAGAGTAAAACAAATATTGTATATTAATGCATATATGTGGAGCCTAAAAATGGTACAGATGAACTGGTTTGCAGGGAAGAAATAGAGACACAGAGGTAGAGAACAAACGTATGGACACCAAGTGTGGGAAGCCATGGGGTGGTGGTGGTGGGATGAGTTGGGAGTTTGGGATTGACCTGTATACATGTATATGCATAAAATACATAAATAATAATAACGTGCTGTATAAAAAATAAATAAAATTTCGAAATTTTAAAAAATAAAATTTAAAAATAAAACAGAAAAAAGTTCTTCCCGTCACACAGATGTATTTATAGGAATGAATTATTTCCATGCTTATATCTATAAATACATAAAAGAGGAATAACATCTAACTTGAAACATAAAAGAAAAAAAAAGTGAACCCACGAGTTATACAGAGGAAAACCCTATCACGGCACTTGCTCCAGTGGTAAACAATTCTGAAATTGGTCAGAGGTGGGGAACCATCTCCCATACAGCCAGCAACCCAACCCCCACGCAAGGAGCGTCCTCATTGCAAAGCTGGGGGACCGTGCCGAGGCATCTGTGAGTAAACGTGAGCTGAGCCCCAGGCCAGCTGCTGCTGAACTGTTCCCACCCTTTCCAGGTAAAACACCTGAATATGTACAAGGGCTTGAAAGCCTAGAGGAAGGACCGTGGAGCCACACCAGCGACAGCACGCAGGCCAACTTGGTGCCTGCAGGCCAGCCAGCGTGGTCCTGGACCCTGGCGCTCTTCCAGAAGCTTTCCATTGCCCTGCCTGAGATACCCCTCCTGTCCCGGCCCCCACTGCTTTTTTCCTTCCTCACCTCTGTCCGGAGAGAAATTCCAGCGGAAGGTATGGGTGACACATCCTCTTCTTTACAGGCGGCAGCCTGGCAACTCCTGCAGAAAGGCCAGCAGAACCCCACTCACACCGGGCCACCCACAAAGCTGTGGCCCCTCACTCCCTCCCACCAGCACAGCCCCGAGACTGCTGACGGGGCAGAGAATATGGAGTCAGGCACAGCTTCAGGGGCTATTGCTGCCTGGAGCTCTGTTTATATTGACCTCAACGAGGCACACCTGGGGAGGGCGGGCCGGCAGGGTAAGGCTGCCCAGGTCAGCTAATCCACAACCCTCAGGGAATCACATTGTTGAAAATGGACCCCGCTAAGGCAGAAGAGAAGCCAAGGGAAAAAAGGACACAATGCCATTTGCAGCACCGTAGATGAGTCTAGAAGTAATCACGTGACTTGTAGTAAGTCAGAAAGTGAAAGACACATATCATATCATATCACTTATAGGTGTTACCTAAAAATGGATACCAGGGCAGATATTTCCACGGAGAAGGGCAATCACAGATTCATTAAACAAACTTATGGTTCACCAATGGAAAGGTGTGAGGATTGGTTTCATTATGATATCGGGGTTAACAGACATATACAAACACAGGTGACATATATAATCACCAAAGACCTACAGAATACCAAGAGAGGACTACTCAACATTCTGTCATAACGTACATGGGAAAAGGATCCCAAGAAGAACAGTCATCTGTATATGTGTAAAAGAACCACATCTTCCACACCTACAACAAGCCAAACATTGTAATCAAACTTGCTGTAATAAAAAATAAAAACTTAAATTAAAAACACGAACAAGAAGTAGTGAGACAAACGTGAGGGGCTTTCTCCTGGCACATTCCATTCTAAACTCCAATCTAGAACACCACTTCCACTGAGGCTCTCTTGCCCTAGTAACCAGATTTGGTAAGGGTGAACTGCTGCCACCTTGTGGCCGTTTCACACAACAGCAGCTTTAATCCCAACGCTAATGGTCAGTTGATATTCAAAATCATTGCAGGCCTGTAAATGACACCTGCCCTGAAAACAAATCCTGGGGTCACATATCGACCAAAAATTTCAAAGGACGTCCATATTTCAAAACCACCGTTTCAAAAGGCATATTTTACGCACATTCGTGTTCTGCTTCTTTTCCTTTCTTTCCTTTTTTGTTAAAAAACATGGGAATGGAAAAAGGCATCCCTCAGAATGGGCGAAAATCGTTGCAGACGAATCAATGGACAGAGGTTTAATCTCCAATATATATAAACAGCTCATGCAGCTTAATATTAAGAAAACAAACAACCCAAAAAAAATGGGCAGAAGATCTAAAGAGACGTTTCTTCAAAGGAGACACAGAGATGGCCAAGACGCACATGAAAAGCTGCTCAACAGCACTAATTATTAGAGAAATGCAAATCAAAACTACAATGAGGTATCACCTCACACCTGTTAGAATCGGCATCATCAGAAAATCTACAAACAACCAATTCTGGGGAGGGTGTGGACAAAAGGAGCCCTCTTCCATTATTGGTGGGAATGTAAATTGATACAGTCACTATGGAGAACAGTATGGAGTTTCCTTAAAAAAGTTAGAAATAGAATTACCATCTGATCCAGCAATCCCACTTCTGGGCATATACCCAGAGAAAACCGTATTTCAAAAAGGCACATTCACCACAATGTTCGTTGCAGCACTATTTACAATAGCCAGGTAATGGAAGCAACCTAAATGCCCACAGACAGATGAATGGATAAAGATGTGGTACATATATAAAATGGAATATGACTCGGCCATAAAAAGGAATGAAACTGGGTCATTTGTAGAGACATCGATGGATCGAGAGACTGTCATACAGAATGAAGTAAGTCAGAAAGAGGAAAACAAATATTGTATATTAATGCATATATGTGGAGCCTAAAAATGGTACAGATGAACTGGTTTGCAGGGAAGAAATAGAGACACAGAGGTAGAGAACAAACGTATGGACACCAAGTGTGGGAAGCCATGGGGTGGTGGTGGTGGGATGAGTTGGGAGTTTGGGATTGACCTGTATACATGCATATGCATAAAATACATAACTAATAATAACGTGCTGTATAAAAAAATAAATAAAATTTCAAAATTTTAAGAAATAAAATTTAAAAATAAAACAGAAAAAAGTTCTTCCCGTCACACAGATGTATTTATAGGAATGAATTATTTCCATGCTTATATCTATAAATACATAAAAGAGGAATAACATCTAACTTGAAACATAAAAGAAAAAAAAGTGAACCCACGAGTTATACAGAGGAAAACCCTATCACGGCACTTGCTCCAGTGGTAAACAATTTGGAAATTGGTCAGAGGTGGGGAACCATCTCCCATACAGCCAGCAACCCACCCCCCACGCAAGGAGCGTCCTCATTGCAAAGCTGGGGGACCGTGCCGAGGCATCTGTGAGTAAACGTGAGCTGAG
The DNA here is from genome assembly GCF_964341445.2 of Mesoplodon mirus. Lineage (NCBI taxonomy): Eukaryota > Metazoa > Chordata > Mammalia > Artiodactyla > Ziphiidae > Mesoplodon > Mesoplodon mirus. Next base: position 531,212 of record NW_028295521.1, on the reverse strand, counting down.
CCCCAGGCCAGCTGCTGCTGAACTGTTCCCACCCTTTCCAGGTAAAACACCTGAATATGTACAAGGGCTTGAAAGCCTAGAGGAAGGACCGTGGAGCCACACCAGCGACAGCACGCAGGCCAACTTGGTGCCTGCAGGCCAGCCAGCGTGGTCCTGGACACTGGCGCTCTTCCAGAAGCTTTCCATTGCCCTGCCTGAGATACCCCTCCTGTCCCGGCCCCCACTGCTTTTTTCCTTCCTCACCTCTGTCCGGAGAGAAATTCCAGCGGAAGGTATGGGTGACACATCCTCTTCTTTACAGGCGGCAGCCTGGCAACTCCTGCAGAAAGGCCAGCAGAACCCCACTCACACCGGGCCACCCACAAAGCTGTGGCCCCTCACTCCCTCCCACCAGCACAGCCCCGAGACTGCTGACGGGGCAGAGAATATGGAGTCAGGCACAGCTTCAGGGGCTATTGCTGCCTGGAGCTCTGTTTATATTGACCTCAACGAGGCACACCTGGGGAGGGCGGGCCGGCAGGGTAAGGCTGCCCAGGTCAGCTAATCCACAACCCTCAGGGAATCACATTGTTGAAAATGGACCCCGCTAAGGCAGAAGAGAAGCCAAGGGAAAAAAGGACACAATGCCATTTGCAGCACCGTAGATGAGTCTAGAAGTAATCACGTGACTTGTAGTAAGTCAGAAAGTGAAAGACACATATCATATCATATCACTTATAGGTGTTACCTAAAAATGGATACCAGGGCAGATATTTCCATGGAGAAGGGCAATCACAGATTCATTAAACAAACTTATGGTTCACCAATGGAAAGGTGTGAGGATTGGTTTCATTACGATATCGGGGTTAACAGACATATACAAACACAGGTGACATATATAATCACCAAAGACCTACAGAATACCAAGAGAGGACTACTCAACATTCTGTCATAACGTACATGGGAAAAGGATCCCAAGAAGAACAGTCATCTGTATATGTGTAAAAGAACCACATCTTCCACACCTACAACAAGCCAAACATTGTAATCAAACTTGCTGTAATAAAAAATAAAAACTTAAATTAAAAACACGAACAAGAAGTAGTGAGACAAACGTGAGGGGCTTTCTCCTGGCACATTCCATTCTAAACTCCAATCTAGAACACCACTTCCACTGAGGCTCTCTTGCCCTAGTAACCAGATTTGGTAAGGGTGAACTGCTGCCACCTTGTGGCTGTTTCACCCAACAGCAGCTTTAATCCCAACGCTAATGGTCAGTTGATATTCAAAATCATTGCAGGCCTGTAAATGACACCTGCCCTGAAAACAAATCCTGGGGTCACATATCGACCAAAAATTTCAAAGGACGTCCATATTTCAAAACCACCGTTTCAAAAGGCATATTTTACGCACATTCGTGTTCTGCTTCTTTTCCTTTCTTTCCTTTTTTGTTAAAAAACACGGGAATGGAAAAAGGCATCCCTCAGAATGGGCGAAAATCGTTGCAGACGAATCAGTGAACAGAGGTTTAATCTCCAATATATATAAACAGCTCATGCAGCTTAATATTAAGAAAACAAACAACCCAAAAAAAATGGGCAGAAGATCTAAAGAGACGTTTCTTCAAAGGAGACACAGAGATGGCCAAGACGCACATGAAAAGCTGCTCAACAGCACTAATTATTAGAGAAATGCAAATCAAAACTACAATGAGGTATCACCTCACACCTGTTAGAATCGGCATCATCAGAAAATCTACAAACAACCAATTCTGGGGAGGGTGTGGACAAAAGGAGCCCTCTTCCACTATTGGTGGGAATGTAAATTGATACAGTCCCTATGGAGAACAGTATGGAGTTTCCTTAAAATAACTAGAAATAGAATTACCATCTGATCCAGCAATCCCACTTCTGGGCATATACCCAGAGAAAACCGTATTTCAAAAAGGCACATTCACCACAATGTTCGTTGCAGCACTATTTACAATAGCCAGGTAATGGAAGCAACCTAAATGCCCACAGACAGATGAATGGATAAAGATGTGGTACATATATAAAATGGAATATGACTCGGCCATAAAAAGGAATGAAACTGGGTCATTTGTAGAGACATCGATGGATCGAGAGACTGTCATACAGAATGAAGTAAGTCAGAAAGAGGAAAACAAATATTGTATATTAATGCATATATGTGGAGCCTAAAAATGGTACAGATGAACTGGTTTGCAGGGAAGAAATAGAGACACAGAGGTAGAGAACAAACGTATGGACACCAAGTGTGGGAAGCCATGGGGTGGTGGTGGTGGGATGAGTTGGGAGTTTGGGATTGACCTGTATACATGTATATGCATAAAATACATAACTAATAATAACGTGCTGTATAAAAAAATAAATAAAATTTCGAAATTTTAAAAAATAAAATTTAAAAATAAAACAGAAAAAAGTTCTTCCCGTCACACAGATGTATTTATAGGAATGAATTATTTCCATGCTTATATCTATAAATACATAAAAGAGGAATAACATCTAACTTGAAACATAAAAGAAAAAAAAAGTGAACCCACGAGTTATACAGAGGAAAACCCTATCACGGCACTTGCTCCAGTGGTAAACAATTCTGAAATTGGTCAGAGGTGGGGAACCATCTCCCATACAGCCAGCAACCCAACCCCCACACAAGGAGCGTCCTCATTGCAAAGCTGGGGGACCGTGCCGAGGCATCTGTGAGTAAACGTGAGCTGAGCCCCAGGCCAGCTGCTGCTGAACTGTTCCCACCCTTTCCAGGTAAAACACCTGAATATGTACAAGGGCTTGAAAGCCTAGAGGAAGGACCGTGGAGCCACACCAGCGACAGCACGCAGGCCAACTTGGTGCCTGCAGGCCAGCCAGCGTGGTCCTGGACCCTGGTGCTCTTCCAGAAGCTTTCCATTGCCCTGCCTGAGATACCCCTCCTGTCCCGGCCCCCACTGCTTTTTTCCTTCCTCACCTCTGTCCGGAGAGAAATTCCAGCGGAAGGTATGGGTGACACATCCTCTTCTTTACAGGCGGCAGCCTGGCAACTCCTGCAGAAAGGCCAGCAGAACCCCACTCACACCGGGCCACCCACAAAGCTGTGGCCCCTCACTCCCTCCCACCAGCACAGCCCCGAGACTGCTGACGGGGCAGAGAATATGGAGTCAGGCACAGCTTCAGGGGCTATTGCTGCCTGGAGCTCTGTTTATATTGACCTCAACGAGGCACACCTGGGGAGGGCGGGCCGGCAGGGTAAGGCTGCCCAGGTCAGCTAATCCACAACCCTCAGGGAATCACATTGTTGAAAATGGACCCCGCTAAGGCAGAAGAGAAGCCAAGGGAAAAAAGGACGCAATGCCATTTGCAGCACCGTAGATGAGTCTAGAAGTAATCACGTGACTTGTAGTAAGTCAGAAAGTGAAAGACACATATCATATCATATCACTTATAGGTGTTACCTAAAAATGGATACCAGGGCAGATATTTCCACGGAGAAGGGCAATCACAGATTCATTAAACAAACTTATGGTTCACCAATGGAAAGGTGTGAGGATTGGTTTCATTACGATATCGGGGTTAACAGACATATACAAACACAGGTGACATATATAATCACCAAAGACCTACAGAATACCAAGAGAGGACTACTCAACATTCTGTCATAACGTACATGGGAAAAGGATCCCAAGAAGAACAGTCATCAGTATATGTGTAAAAGAACCACATCTTCCACACCTACAACAAGCCAAACATTGTAATCAAACTTGCTGTAATAAAAAATAAAAAAATTAAATTAAAAACACGAACAAGAAGTAGTGAGACAAACGTGAGGGGCTTTCTCCTGGCACATTCCATTCTAAACTCCAATCTAGAACACCACTTCCACTGAGGCTCTCTTGCCCTAGTAACCAGATTTGGTAAGGGTGAACTGCTGCCACCTTGTGGCCGTTTCACACAACAGCAGCTTTAATCCCAACGCTAATGGTCAGTTGATATTCAAAATCATTGCAGGCCTGTAAATGACACCTGCCCTGAAAACAAATCCTGGGGTCACATATCGACCAAAAATTTCAAAGGACGTCCATATTTCAAAACCACCGTTTCAAAAGGCATATTTTACGCACATTCGTGTTCTGCTTCTTTTCCTTTCTTTCCTTTTTTGTTAAAAAACACGGGAATGGAAAAAGGCATCCCTCAGAATGGGCGAAAATCGTTGCAGACGAATCAATGGACAGAGGTTTAATCTCCAATATATATAAACAGCTCATGCAGCTTATTATTAAGAAAACAAACAACCCAAAAAAAATGGGCAGAAGATCTAAAGAGACGTTTCTTCAAAGGAGACACAGAGATGGCCAAGACGCACATGAAAAGCTGCTCAACAGCACTAATTATTAGAGAAATGCAAATCAAAACTACAATGAGGTATCACCTCACACCTGTTAGAATCGGCATCATCAGAAAATCTACAAACAACCAATTCTGGGGAGGGTGTGGACAAAAGGAGCCCTCTTCCACTATTGGTGGGAATGTAAATTGATACAGTCACTATGGAGAACAGTATGGAGTTTCCTTAAAAAAACTAGAAATAGAATTACCATCTGATCCAGCAATCCCACTTCTGGGCATATACCCAGAGAAAACCGTATTTCAAAAAGGCACATTCACCACAATGTTCGTTGCAGCACTATTTACAATAGCCAGGTAATGGAAGCAACCTAAATGCCCACAGACAGATGAATGGATAAAGATGTGGTACATATATAAAATGGAATATGACTCGGCCATAAAAAGGAATGAAACTGGGTCATTTGTAGAGACATCGATGGATCAAGAGACTGTCATACAGAATGAAGTAAGTCAGAAAGAGGAAAACAAATATTGTATATTAATGCATATATGTGGAGCCTAAAAATGGTACAGATAAACTGGTTTGCAGGGAAGAAATAGAGACACAGAGGTAGAGAACAAACGTATGGACACCAAGTGTGGGAAGCCATGGGGTGGTGGTGGTGGGATGAGTTGGGAGTTTGGGATTGACCTGTATACATGTATATGCATAAAATACATAACTAATAATAACGTGCTGTATAAAAAAATAAATAAAATTTCGAAATTTTAAAAAATAAAATTTACAAATAAAACAGAAAAAAGTTCTTCCCGTCACACAGATGTATTTATAGGAATGAATTATTTCCATGCTTATATCTATAAATACATAAAAGAGGAATAACATCTAACTTGAAACATAAAAGAAAAAAAAAGTGAACCCACGAGTTATACAGAGGAAAACCCTATCACGGCACTTGCTCCAGTGGTAAACAATTCTGAAATTGGTCAGAGGTGGGGAACCATCTCCCATACAGCCAGCAACCCAACCCCCACGCAAGGAGCGTCCTCATTGCAAAGCTGGGGGACCGTGCCGAGGCATCTGTGAGTAAACGTGAGCTGAGCCCCAGGCCAGCTGCTGCTGAACTGTTCCCACCCTTTCCAGGTAAAACACCTGAATATGTACAAGGGCTTGAAAGCCTAGAGGAAGGACCGTGGAGCCACACCAGCGACAGCACGCAGGCCAACTTGGTGCCTGCAGGCCAGCCAGCGTGGTCCTGGACCCTGGCGCTCTTCCAGAAGCTTTCCATTGCCCTGCCTAAGATACCACTCCTGTCCCGGCCCCCACTGCTTTTTTCCTTCCTCACCTCTGTCCGGTGAGAAATTCCAGCGGAAGGTATGGGTGACACATCCTCTTCTTTACAGGCGGCAGCCTGGCAACTCCTGCAGAAAGGCCAGCAGAACCCCACTCACACCGGGCCACCCACAAAGCTGTGGCCCCTCACTCCCTCCCACCAGCACAGCCCCGAGACTGCTGACGGGGCAGAGAATATGGAGTCAGGCACAGCTTCAGGGGCTATTGCTGCCTGGAGCTCTGTTTATATTGACCTCAACGAGGCACACCTGGGGAGGGCGGGCCGGCAGGGTAAGGCTGCCCAGGTCAGCTAATCCACAACCCTCAGGGAATCACATTGTTGAAAATGGACCCCGCTAAGGCAGAAGAGAAGCCAAGGGAAAAAAGGACACAATGCCATTTGCAGCACCGTAGATGAGTCTAGAAGTAATCACGTGACTTGTAGTAAGTCAGAAAGTGAAAGACACATATCATATCATATCACTTATAGGTGTTACCTAAAAATGGATACCAGGGCAGATATTTCCACGGAGAAGGGCAATCACAGATTCATTAAACAAACTTATGGTTCACCAATGGAAAGGTGTGAGGATTGGTTTCATTACGATATCGGGGTTAACAGACATATACAAACACAGGTGACATATATAATCACCAAAGACCTACAGAATACCAAGAGAGGACTACTCAACATTCTGTCATAACGGACATGGGAAAAGGATCCCAAGAAGAACAGTCATCTGTATATGTGTAAAAGAACCACATCTTCCACACCTACAACAAGCCAAACATTGTAATCAAACTTGCTGTAATAAAAAATAAAAACTTAAATTAAAAACACGAACAAGAAGTAGTGAGACAAACGTGAGGGGCTTTCTCCTGGCACATTCCATTCTAAACTCCAATCTAGAACACCACTTCCACTGAGGCTCTCTTGCCCTAGTAACCAGATTTGGTAAGGGTGAACTGCTGCCACCTTGTGGCCGTTTCACACAACAGCAGCTTTAATCCCAACGCTAATGGTCAGTTGATATTCAAAATCATTGCAGGCCTGTAAATGACACCTGCCCTGAAAACAAATCCTGGGGTCACATATCGACCAAAAATTTCAAAGGACGTCCATATTTCAAAACCACCGTTTCAAAAGGCATATTTTACGCACATTCGTGTTCTGCTTCTTTTCCTTTCTTTCCTTTTTTGTTAAAAAACACGGGAATGGAAAAAGGCATCCCTCAGAATGGGCGAAAATCGTTGCAGACGAATCAATGGACAGAGGTGTAATCTCCAATATATATAAACAGCTCATGCAGCTTAATATTAAAAAAACAAACAACCCAAAAAAAATGGGCAGAAGATCTAAAGAGACGTTTCTTCAAAGGAGACACAGAGATGGCCAAGACGCACATGAAAAGCTGCTCAACAGCACTAATTATTAGAGAAATGCAAATCAAAACTACAATGAGGTATCACCTCACACCTGTTAGAATCGGCATCATCAGAAAATCTACAAACAACCAATTCTGGGGAGGGTGTGGACAAAAGGAGCCCTCTTCCACTATTGGTGGGAATGTAAATTGATACAGTCCCTATGGAGAACAGTATGGAGTTTCCTTAAAAAAACTAGAAATAGAATTACCATCTGATCCAGCAATCCCACTTCTGGGCATATACCCAGAGAAAACCGTATTTCAAAAAGGCACATTCACCACAATGTTCGTTGCAGCACTATTTACAATAGCCAGGTAATGGAAGCAACCTAAATGCCCACAGACAGATGAATGGATAAAGATGTGGTACATATATAAAATGGAATATGACTCGGCCATAAAAAGGAATGAAACTGGGTCATTTGTAGAGACATCGATGGATCGAGAGACTGTCATACAGAATGAAGTAAGTCAGAAAGAGGAAAACAAATATTGTATATTAATGCATATATGTGGAGCCTAAAAATGGTACAGATGAACTGGTTTGCAGGGAAGAAATAGAGACACAGAGGTAGAGAACAAACGTATGGACACCAAGTGTGGGAAGCCATGGGGTGGTGGTGGTGGGATGAGTTGGGAGTTTGGGATTGACCTGTATACATGTATATGCATAAAATACATAACTAATAATAACGTGCTGTATAAAAAAATAAATAAAATTTCAAAATTTTAAAAAATAAAATTTAAAATAAAACAGAAAAAAGTTCTTCCCGTCACACAGATGTATTTATAGGAATGAATTATTTCCATGCTTATATCTATAAATACATAAAAGAGGAATAACATCTAACTTGAAACATAAAAGAAAAAAAAAGTGAACCCACGAGTTATACAGAGGAAAACCCTATCACGGCACTTGCTCCAGCGGTCAACAATTCTGAAATTGGTCAGAGGTGGGGAACCATCTCCCATACAGCCAGCAACCCAACCCCCACGCAAGGAGCGTCCTCATTGCAAAGCTGGGGGACCGTGCCGAGGCATCTGTGAGTAAACGTGAGCTGAGCCCCAGGCCAGCTGCTGCTGAACTGTTCCCACCCTTTCCAGGTAAAACACCTGAATATGTACAAGGGCTTGAAAGCCTAGAGGAAGGACCGTGGAGCCACACCAGCGACAGCACGCAGGCCAACTTGGTGCCTGCAGGCCAGCCAGCGTGGTCCTGGACCCTGGCGCTCTTCCAGAAGCTTTCCATTGCCCTGCCTGAGATACCCCTCCTGTCCCGGCCCCCACTGCTTTTTTCCTTCCTCACCTCTGTCCGGAGAGAAATTCCAGCGGAAGGTATGGGTGACACATCCTCTTCTTTACAGGCGGCAGCCTGGCAACTCCTGCAGAAAGGCCAGCAGAACCCCACTCACACCGGGCCACCCACAAAGCTGTGGCCCCTCACTCCCTCCCACCAGCACAGCCCCGAGACTGCTGACGGGGCAGAGAATATGGAGTCAGGCACAGCTTCAGGGGCTATTGCTGCCTGGAGCTCTGTTTATATTGACCTCAACGAGGCACACCTGGGGAGGGCGGGCCGGCAGGGTAAGGCTGCCCAGGTCAGCTAATCCACAACCCTCAGGGAATCACATTGTTGAAAATGGACCCCGCTAAGGCAGAAGAGAAGCCAAGGGAAAAAAGGACACAATGCCATTTGCAGCACCGTAGATGAGTCTAGAAGTAATCACGTGACTTGTAGTAAGTCAGAAAGTGAAAGACACATATCATATCATATCACTTATAGGTGTTACCTAAAAATGGATACCAGGGCAGATATTTCCACGGAGAAGGGCAATCACAGATTCATTAAACAAACTTATGGTTCACCAATGGAAAGGTGTGAGGATTGGTTTCATTACGATATCGGGGTTAACAGACATATACAAACACAGGTGACATATATAATCACCAAAGACCTACAGAATACCAAGAGAGGACTACTCAACATTCTGTCATAACGTACATGGGAAAAGGATCCCAAGAAGAACAGTCATCTGTATATGTGTAAAAGAACCACATCTTCCACACCTACAACAAGCCAAACATTGTAATCAAACTTGCTGTAATAAAAAATAAAAACTTAAATTAAAAACACGAACAAGAAGTAGTGAGACAAACGTGAGGGGCTTTCTCCTGGTACATTCCATTCTAAACTCCAATCTAGAACACCACTTCCACTGAGGCTCTCTTGCCCTAGTAACCAGATTTGGTAAGGGTGAACTGCTGCCACCTTGTGGCCGTTTCACACAACAGCAGCTTTAATCCCAACGCTAATGGTCAGTTGATATTCAAAATCATTGCAGGCCTGTAAATGACACCTGCCCTGAAAACAAATCCTGGGGTCACATATCGACCGAAAATTTCAAAGGACGTCCATATTTCAAAACCACCGTTTCAAAAGGCATATTTTACGCACATTAGTGTTCTGCTTCTTTTCCTTTCTTTCCTTTTTTGTTAAAAAACACGGAAATGGAAAAAGGCATCCCTCAGAATGGGCGAAAATCGTTGCAGACGAATCAATGGACAGAGGTGTAATCTCCAATATATATAAACAGCTCATGCAGCTTAATATTAAAAAAACAAACAACCCAAAAAAATGGGCAGAAGATCTAAAGAGACGTTTCTTCAAAGGAGACACAGAGATGGCCAAGACGCACATGAAAAGCTGCTCAACAGCACTAATTATTAGAGAAATGCAAATCAAAACTACAATGAGGTATCACCTCACACCTGTTAGAATCAGCATCATCAGAAAATCTACAAACAACCAATTCTGGGGAGGGTGTGGACAAAAGGAGCCCTCTTCCACTATTGGTGGGAATGTAAATTGATACAGTCCCTATGGAGAACAGTATGGAGTTTCCTTAAAATAACTAGAAATAGAATTACCATCTGATCCAGCAATCCCACTTCTGGGCATATACCCAGAGAAAACCGTATTTCAAAAAAGCACATTCACCACAATGTTCGTTGCAGCACTATTTACAATAGCCAGGTAATGGAAGCAACCTAAATGCCCACAGACAGATGAATGGATAAAGATGTGGTACATATATAAAATGGAATATGACTCGGCCATAAAAAGGAATGAAACTGGGTCATTTGTAGAGACATCGATGGATCGAGAGACTGTCATACAGAATGAAGTAAGTCAGAAAGAGGAAAACAAATATTGTCTATTAACGCATATATGTGGAGCCTAAAAATGGTACAGATGAACTGGTTGGCAGGGCAGAAATAGAGACACAGAGGTAGAGAACAAACGTATGGACACCAAGTGTGGGAAGCCATGGGGTGGTGGTGGTGGGATGAGTTGGGAGTTTGGGATTGACCTGTATACATGTATATGCATAAAATACATAACTAATAATAACGTGCTGTATAAAAAAATAAATAAAATTTCAAAATTTTAAAAAATAAAATTTAAATATAAAACAGAAAAAAGTTCTTCCCGTCACACAGATGTATTTATAGGAATGAATTATTTCCATGCTTATATCTATAAATACATAAAAGAGGAATAACATCTAACTTGAAACATAAAAGAAAAAAAAAGTGAACCCACGAGTTATACAGAGGAAAACCCTATCACGGCACTTGCTCCAGTGGTAAACAATTCTGAAATTGGTCAGAGGTGGGGAACCATCTCCCATACAGCCAGCAACCCAACCCCCACGCAAGGAGCGTCCTCATTGCAAAGCTGGGGGACCGTGCCGAGGCATCTGTGAGTAAACGTGAGCTGAGCCCCAGGCCAGCTGCTGCTGAACTGTTCCCACCCTTTCCAGGTAAAACACCTGAATATGTACAAGGGCTTGAAAGCCTAGAGGAAGGACCGTGGAGCCACACCAGCGACAGCACGCAGGCCAACTTGGTGCCTGCAGGCCAGCCAGCGTGGTCCTGGACCCTGGCGCTCTTCCAGAAGCTTTCCATTGCCCTGCCTGAGATACCCCTCCTGTCCCGGCCCCCACTGCTTTTTTCCTTCCTCACCTCTGTCCGGAGAGAAATTCCAGCGGAAGGTATGGGTGACACATCCTCTTCTTTACAGGCGGCAGCCTGGCAACTCCTGCAGAAAGGCCAGCAGAACCCCACTCACACCGGGCCACCCACAAAGCTGTGGCCCCTCACTCCCTCCCACCAGCACAGCCCCGAGACTGCTGACGGGGCAGAGAATATGGAGTCAGGCACAGCTTCAGGGGCTATTGCTGCCTGGAGCTCTGTTTATATTGACCTCAACGAGGCACACCTGGGGAGGGCGGGCCGGCAGGGTAAGGCTGCCCAGGTCAGCTAATCCACAACCCTCAGGGAATCACATTGTTGAAAATGGACCCCGCTAAGGCAGAAGAGAAGCCAAGGGAAAAAAGGACACAATGCCATTTGCAGCACCGTAGATGAGTCTAGAAGTAATCACGTGACTTGTAGTAAGTCAGAAAGTGAAAGACACATATCATATCATATCACTTATAGGTGTTACCTAAAAATGGATACCAGGGCAGATATTTCCACGGAGAAGGGCAATCACAGATTCATTAAACAAACTTATGGTTCACCAATGGAAAGGTGTGAGGATTGGTTTCATTACGATATCGGGGTTAACAGACATATACAAACACAGGTGACATATATAATCACCAAAGACCTACAGAATACCAAGAGAGGACTACTCAACATTCTGTCATAACGTACATGGGAAAAGGATCCCAAGAAGAACAGTCATCTGTATATGTGTAAAAGAACCACATCTTCCACACCTACAACAAGCCAAACATTGTAATCAAACTTGCTGTAATAAAAAATAAAAAAAATAAATTAAAAACACGAACAAGAAGTAGTGAGACAAACGTGAGGGGCTTTCTCCTGGCACATTCCATTCTAAACTCCAATCTAGAACACCACTTCCACTGAGGCTCTCTTGCCCTAGTAACCAGATTTGGTAAGGGTGAACTGCTGCCACCTTGTGGCCGTTTAACACAACAGCAGCTTTAATCCCAACGCTAATGGTCAGTTGATATTCAAAATCATTGCAGGCCTGTAAATGACACCTGCCCTGAAAACAAATCCTGGGGTCACATATCGACCAAAAATTTCAAAGGACGTCCATATTTCAAAACGACCGTTTCAAAAGGCATATTTTACGCACATTCGTGTTCTGCTTCTTTTCCTTTCTTTCCTTTTTTGTTAAAAAACACGGGAATGGAAAAAGGCATCCCTCAGAATGGGCGAAAATCGTTGCAGACGAATCAATGGACAGAGGTGTAATCTCCAATATATATAAACAGCTCATGCAGCTTAATATTAAAAAAACAAACAACCCAAAAAAAATGGGCAGAAGATCTAAAGAGACGTTTCTTCAAAGGAGACACAGAGATGGCCAAGACGCACATGAAAAGCTGCTCAACAGCACTAATTATTAGAGAAATGCAAATCAAAACTACAATGAGGTATCACCTCACACCTGTTAGAATCGGCATCATCAGAAAATCTACAAACAACCAATTCTGGGGAGGGTGTGGACAAAAGGAGCCCTCTTCCACTATTGGTGGGAATGTAAATTGAAACAGTCCCTATGGAGAACAGTATGGAGTTTCCTTAAAATAACTAGAAATAGAATTACCATCTGATCCAGCAATCCCACTTCTGGGCATATACCCAGAGAAAACCGTATTTCAAAAAAGCACATTCACCACAATGTTCGTTGCAGCACTATTTACAATAGCCAGGTAATGGAAGCAACCTAAATGCCCACAGACAGATGAATGGATAAAGATGTGGTACATATATAAAATGGAATATAACTCGGCCATAAAAAGGAATGAAACTGGGTCATTTGTAGAGACATCGATGGATCGAGAGACTGTCATACAGAATGAAGTAAGTCAGAAAGAGGAAAACAAATATTGTCTATTAACGCATATATGTGGAGCCTAAAAATGGTACAGATGAACTGGTTGGCAGGGCAGAAATAGAGACACAGAGGTAGAGAACAAACGTATGGACACCAAGTGTGGGAAGCCATGGGGTGGTGGTGGTGGGATGAGTTGGGAGTTTGGGATTGACCTGTATACATGTATATGCATAAAATACATAACTGATAATAACGTGCTGTATAAAAAAATAAATAAAATTTCAAAATTTTAAAAAATAAAATTTAAATATAAAACAGAAAAAAGTTCTTCCCGTCACACAGATGTATTTATAGGAATGAATTATTTCCATGCTTATATCTATAAATACATAAAAGAGGAATAACATCTAACTTGAAACATAAAAGAAAAAAAAAGTGAACCCTCGAGTTATACAGAGGAAAACCCTATCACGGCACTTGCTCCAGTGGTAAACAATTCTGAAATTGGTCAGAGGTGGGGAACCATCTCCCATACAGCCAGCAACCCAACCCCCACGCAAGGAGCGTCCTCATTGCAAAGCTGGGGGACCGTGCCGAGGCATCTGTGAGTAAACGTGAGCTGAGCCCCAGGCCAGCTGCTGCTGAACTGTTCCCACCCTTTCCAGGTAAAACACCTGAATATGTACAAGGGCTTGAAAGCCTAGAGGAAGGACCGTGGAGCCACACCAGCGACAGCACGCAGGCCAACTTGGTGCCTGCAGGCCAGCCAGCGTGGTCCTGGACCCTGGCGCTCTTCCAGAAGCTTTCCATTGCCCTGCCTGAGATACCCCTCCTGTCCCGGCCCCCACTGCTTTTTTCCTTCCTCACCTCTGTCCGGAGAGAAATTCCAGCGGAAGGTATGGGTGACACATCCTCTTCTTTACAGGCGGCAGCCTGGCAACTCCTGCAGAAAGGCCAGCAGAACCCCACTCACACCGGGCCACCCACAAAGCTGTGGCCCCTCACTCCCTCCCACCAGCACAGCCCCGAGACTGCTGACGGGGCAGAGAATATGGAGTCAGGCACAGCTTCAGGGGCTATTGCTGCCTGGAGCTCTGTTTATATTGACCTCAACGAGGCACACCTGGGGAGGGCGGGCCGGCAGGGTAAGGCTGCCCAGGTCAGCTAATCCACAACCCTCAGGGAATCACATTGTTGAAAATGGACCCCGCTAAGGCAGAAGAGAAGCCAAGGGAAAAAAGGACACAATGCCATTTGCAGCACCGTAGATGAGTCTAGAAGTAATCACGTGACTTGTAGTAAGTCAGAAAGTGAAAGACACATATCATATCATATCACTTATAGGTGTTACCTAAAAATGGATACCAGGGCAGATATTTCCACGGAGAAGGGCAATCACAGATTCATTAAACAAACTTATGGTTCACCAATGGAAAGGTGTGAGGATTGGTTTCATTACGATATCGGGGTTAACAGACATATACAAACACCGGTGACATATATAATCACCAAAGACCTACAGAATACCAAGAGAGGACTACTCAACATTCTGTCATAACGTACATGGGAAAAGGATCCCAAGAAGAACAGTCATCTGTATATGTGTAAAAGAACCACATCTTCCACACCTACAACAAGCCAAACATTGTAATCAAACTTGCTGTAATAAAAAATAAAAAAAATAAATTAAAAACACGAACAAGAAGTAGTGAGACAAACGTGAGGGGCTTTCTCCTGGCACATTCCATTCTAAACTCCAATCTAGAACACCACTTCCACTGAGGCTCTCTTGCCCTAGTAACCAGATTTGGTAAGGGTGAACTGCTGCCACCTTGTGGCCGTTTAACACAACAGCAGCTTTAATCCCAACGCTAATGGTCAGTTGATATTCAAAATCATTGCAGGCCTGTAAATGACACCTGCCCTGAAAACAAATCCTGGGGTCACATATCGACCAAAAATTTCAAAGGACGTCCATATTTCAAAACCACCGTTTCAAAAGGCATATTTTACGCACATTCGTGTTCTGCTTCTTTTCCTTTCTTTCCTTTTTTGTTAAAAAACACGGGAATGGAAAAAGGCATCCCTCAGAATGGGCGAAAATCGTTGCAGACGAATCAATGGACAGAGGTGTAATCTCCAATATATATAAACAGCTCATGCAGCTTAATATTAAAAAAACAAACAACCCAAAAAAAATGGGCAGAAGATCTAAAGAGACGTTTCTTCAAAGGAGACACAGAGATGGCCAAGACGCACATGAAAAGCTGCTCAACAGCACTAATTATTAGAGAAATGCAAATCAAAACTACAATGAGGTATCACCTCACACCTGTTAGAATCGGCATCATCAGAAAATCTACAAACAACCAATTCTGGGGAGGGTGTGGACAAAAGGAGCCCTCTTCCACTATTGGTGGGAATGTAAATTGAAACAGTCCCTATGGAGAACAGTATGGAGTTTCCTTAAAATAACTAGAAATAGAATTACCATCTGATCCAGCAATCCCACTTCTGGGCATATACCCAGAGAAAACCGTATTTCAAAAAAGCACATTCACCACAATGTTCGTTGCAGCACTATTTACAATAGCCAGGTAATGGAAGCAACCTAAATGCCCACAGACAGATGAATGGATAAAGATGTGGTACATATATAAAATGGAATATAACTCGGCCATAAAAAGGAATGAAACTGGGTCATTTGTAGAGACATCGATGGATCGAGAGACTGTCATACAGAATGAAGTAAGTCAGAAAGAGGAAAACAAATATTGTCTATTAACGCATATATGTGGAGCCTAAAAATGGTACAGATGAACTGGTTGGCAGGGCAGAAATAGAGACACAGAGGTAGAGAACAAACGTATGGACACCAAGTGTGGGAAGCCATGGGGTGGTGGTGGTGGGATGAGTTGGGAGTTTGGGATTGACCTGTATACATGTATATGCATAAAATACATAACTAATAATAACGTGCTGTATAAAAAAATAAATAAAATTTCAAAATTTTAAAAAATAAAATTTAAATATAAAACAGAAAAAAGTTCTTCCCGTCACACAGATGTATTTATAGGAATGAATTATTTCCATGCTTATATCTATAAATACATAAAAGAGGAATAACATCTAACTTGAAACATAAAAGAAAAAAAAAGTGAACCCTCGAGTTATACAGAGGAAAACCCTATCACGGCACTTGCTCCAGTGGTAAACAATTCTGAAATTGGTCAGAGGTGGGGAACCATCTCCCATACAGCCAGCAACCCAACCCCCACGCAAGGAGCGTCCTCATTGCAAAGCTGGGGGACCGTGCCGAGGCATCTGTGAGTAAACGTGAGCTGAGCCCCAGGCCAGCTGCTGCTGAACTGTTCCCACCCTTTCCAGGTAAAACACCTGAATATGTACAAGGGCTTGAAAGCCTAGAGGAAGGACCGTGGAGCCACACCAGCGACAGCACGCAGGCCAACTTGGTGCCTGCAGGCCAGCCAGCGTGGTCCTGGACCCTGGCGCTCTTCCAGAAGCTTTCCATTGCCCTGCCTGAGATACCCCTCCTGTCCCGGCCCCCACTGCTTTTTTCCTTCCTCACCTCTGTCCGGAGAGAAATTCCAGCGGAAGGTATGGGTGACACATCCTCTTCTTTACAGGCGGCAGCCTGGCAACTCCTGCAGAAAGGCCAGCAGAACCCCACTCACACCGGGCCACCCACAAAGCTGTGGCCCCTCACTCCCTCCCACCAGCACAGCCCCGAGACTGCTGACGGGGCAGAGAATATGGAGTCAGGCACAGCTTCAGGGGCTATTGCTGCCTGGAGCTCTGTTTATATTGACCTCAACGAGGCACACCTGGGGAGGGCGGGCCGGCAGGGTAAGGCTGCCCAGGTCAGCTAATCCACAACCCTCAGGGAATCACATTGTTGAAAATGGACCCCGCTAAGGCAGAAGAGAAGCCAAGGGAAAAAAGGACACAATGCCATTTGCAGCACCGTAGATGAGTCTAGAAGTAATCACGTGACTTGTAGTAAGTCAGAAAGTGAAAGACACATATCATATCATATCACTTATAGGTGTTACCTAAAAATGGATACCAGGGCAGATATTTCCACGGAGAAGGGCAATCACAGATTCATTAAACAAACTTATGGTTCACCAATGGAAAGGTGTGAGGATTGGTTTCATTACGATATCGGGGTTAACAGACATATACAAACACCGGTGACATATATAATCACCAAAGACCTACAGAATACCAAGAGAGGACTACTCAACATTCTGTCATAACGTACATGGGAAAAGGATCCCAAGAAGAACAGTCATCTGTATATGTGTAAAAGAACCACATCTTCCACACCTACAACAAGCCAAACATTGTAATCAAACTTGCTGTAATAAAAAATAAAAACTTAAATTAAAAACACGAACAAGAAGTAGTGAGACAAACGTGAGGGGCTTTCTCCTGGTACATTCCATTCTAAACTCCAATCTAGAACACCACTTCCACTGAGGCTCTCTTGCCCTAGTAACCAGATTTGGTAAGGGTGAACTGCTGCCACCTTGTGGCCGTTTCACACAACAGCAGCTTTAATCCCAACGCTAATGGTCAGTTGATATTCAAAATCATTGCAGGCCTGTAAATGACACCTGCCCTGAAAACAAATCCTGGGGTCACATATCGACCAAAAATTTCAAAGGACGTCCATATTTCAAAACCACCGTTTCAAAAGGCATATTTTACGCACATTCGTGTTCTGCTTCTTTTCCTTTCTTTCCTTTTTTGTTAAAAAACACGGGAATGGAAAAAGGCATCCCTCAGAATGGGCGAAAATCGTTGCAGACGAATCAATGGACAGAGGTGTAATCTCCAATATATATAAACAGCTCATGCAGCTTAATATTAAAAAAACAAACAACCCAAAAAAAATGGGCAGAAGATCTAAAGAGACGTTTCTTCAAAGGAGACACAGAGATGGCCAAGACGCACATGAAAAGCTGCTCAACAGCACTAATTATTAGAGAAATGCAAATCAAAACTACAATGAGGTATCACCTCACACCTGTTAGAATCGGCATCATCAGAAAATCTACAAACAACCAATTCTGGGGAGGGTGTGGACAAAAGGAGCCCTCTTCCACTATTGGTGGGAATGTAAATTGAAACAGTCCCTATGGAGAACAGTATGGAGTTTCCTTAAAATAACTAGAAATAGAATTACCATCTGATCCAGCAATCCCACTTCTGGGCATATACCCAGAGAAAACCGTATTTCAAAAAAGCACATTCACCACAATGTTCGTTGCAGCACTATTTACAATAGCCAGGTAATGGAAGCAACCTAAATGCCCACAGACAGATGAATGGATAAAGATGTGGTACATATATAAAATGGAATATAACTCGGCCATAAAAAGGAATGAAACTGGGTCATTTGTAGAGACATCGATGGATCGAGAGACTGTCATACAGAATGAAGTAAGTCAGAAAGAGGAAAACAAATATTGTCTATTAACGCATATATGTGGAGCCTAAAAATGGTACAGATGAACTGGTTGGCAGGGCAGAAATAGAGACACAGAGGTAGAGAACAAACGTATGGACACCAAGTGTGGGAAGCCATGGGGTGGTGGTGGTGGGATGAGTTGGGAGTTTGGGATTGACCTGTATACATGTATATGCATAAAATACATAACTGATAATAACGTGCTGTATAAAAAAATAAATAAAATTTCAAAATTTTAAAAAATAAAATTTAAATATAAAACAGAAAAAAGTTCTTCCCGTCACACAGATGTATTTATAGGAATGAATTATTTCCATGCTTATATCTATAAATACATAAAAGAGGAATAACATCTAACTTGAAACATAAAAGAAAAAAAAAGTGAACCCTCGAGTTATACAGAGGAAAACCCTATCACGGCACTTGCTCCAGTGGTAAACAATTCTGAAATTGGTCAGAGGTGGGGAACCATCTCCCATACAGCCAGCAACCCAACCCCCACGCAAGGAGCGTCCTCATTGCAAAGCTGGGGGACCGTGCCGAGGCATCTGTGAGTAAACGTGAGCTGAGCCCCAGGCCAGCTGCTGCTGAACTGTTCCCACCCTTTCCAGGTAAAACACCTGAATATGTACAAGGGCTTGAAAGCCTAGAGGAAGGACCGTGGAGCCACACCAGCGACAGCACGCAGGCCAACTTGGTGCCTGCAGGCCAGCCAGCGTGGTCCTGGACCCTGGCGCTCTTCCAGAAGCTTTCCATTGCCCTGCCTGAGATACCCCTCCTGTCCCGGCCCCCACTGCTTTTTTCCTTCCTCACCTCTGTCCGGAGAGAAATTCCAGCGGAAGGTATGGGTGACACATCCTCTTCTTTACAGGCGGCAGCCTGGCAACTCCTGCAGAAAGGCCAGCAGAACCCCACTCACACCGGGCCACCCACAAAGCTGTGGCCCCTCACTCCCTCCCACCAGCACAGCCCCGAGACTGCTGACGGGGCAGAGAATATGGAGTCAGGCACAGCTTCAGGGGCTATTGCTGCCTGGAGCTCTGTTTATATTGACCTCAACGAGGCACACCTGGGGAGGGCGGGCCGGCAGGGTAAGGCTGCCCAGGTCAGCTAATCCACAACCCTCAGGGAATCACATTGTTGAAAATGGACCCCGCTAAGGCAGAAGAGAAGCCAAGGGAAAAAAGGACACAATGCCATTTGCAGCACCGTAGATGAGTCTAGAAGTAATCACGTGACTTGTAGTAAGTCAGAAAGTGAAAGACACATATCATATCATATCACTTATAGGTGTTACCTAAAAATGGATACCAGGGCAGATATTTCCACGGAGAAGGGCAATCACAGATTCATTAAACAAACTTATGGTTCACCAATGGAAAGGTGTGAGGATTGGTTTCATTACGATATCGGGGTTAACAGACATATACAAACACCGGTGACATATATAATCACCAAAGACCTACAGAATACCAAGAGAGGACTACTCAACATTCTGTCATAACGTACATGGGAAAAGGATCCCAAGAAGAACAGTCATCTGTATATGTGTAAAAGAACCACATCTTCCACACCTACAACAAGCCAAACATTGTAATCAAACTTGCTGTAATAAAAAATAAAAAAAATAAATTAAAAACACGAACAAGAAGTAGTGAGACAAACGTGAGGGGCTTTCTCCTGGCACATTCCATTCTAAACTCCAATCTAGAACACCACTTCCACTGAGGCTCTCTTGCCCTAGTAACCAGATTTGGTAAGGGTGAACTGCTGCCACCTTGTGGCCGTTTCACACAACAGCAGCTTTAATCCCAACGCTAATGGTCAGTTGATATTCAAAATCATTGCAGGCCTGTAAATGACACCTGCCCTGAAAACAAATCCTGGGGTCACATATCGACCAAAAATTTCAAAGGACGTCCATATTTCAAAACCACCGTTTCAAAAGGCATATTTTACGCACATTCGTGTTCTGCTTCTTTTCCTTTCTTTCCTTTTTTGTTAAAAAACACGGGAATGGAAAAAGGCATCCCTCAGAATGGGCGAAAATCGTTGCAGACGAATCAATGGACAGAGGTGTAATCTCCAATATATATAAACAGCTCATGCAGCTTAATATTAAAAAAACAAACAACCCAAAAAAAATGGGCAGAAGATCTAAAGAGACGTTTCTTCAAAGGAGACACAGAGATGGCCAAGACGCACATGAAAAGCTGCTCAACAGCACTAATTATTAGAGAAATGCAAATCAAAACTACAATGAGGTATCACCTCACACCTGTTAGAATCGGCATCATCAGAAAATCTACAAACAACCAATTCTGGGGAGGGTGTGGACAAAAGGAGCCCTCTTCCACTATTGGTGGGAATGTAAATTGAAACAGTCCCTATGGAGAACAGTATGGAGTTTCCTTAAAATAACTAGAAATAGAATTACCATCTGATCCAGCAATCCCACTTCTGGGCATATACCCAGAGAAAACCGTATTTCAAAAAAGCACATTCACCACAATGTTCGTTGCAGCACTATTTACAATAGCCAGGTAATGGAAGCAACCTAAATGCCCACAGACAGATGAATGGATAAAGATGTGGTACATATATAAAATGGAATATAACTCGGCCATAAAAAGGAATGAAACTGGGTCATTTGTAGAGACATCGATGGATCGAGAGACTGTCATACAGAATGAAGTAAGTCAGAAAGAGGAAAACAAATATTGTCTATTAACGCATATATGTGGAGCCTAAAAATGGTACAGATGAACTGGTTGGCAGGGCAGAAATAGAGACACAGAGGTAGAGAACAAACGTATGGACACCAAGTGTGGGAAGCCATGGGGTGGTGGTGGTGGGATGAGTTGGGAGTTTGGGATTGACCTGTATACATGTATATGCATAAAATACATAACTGATAATAACGTGCTGTATAAAAAAATAAATAAAATTTCAAAATTTTAAAAAATAAAATTTAAATATAAAACAGAAAAAAGTTCTTCCCGTCACACAGATGTATTTATAGGAATGAATTATTTCCATGCTTATATCTATAAATACATAAAAGAGGAATAACATCTAACTTGAAACATAAAAGAAAAAAAAAGTGAACCCTCGAGTTATACAGAGGAAAACCCTATCACGGCACTTGCTCCAGTGGTAAACAATTCTGAAATTGGTCAGAGGTGGGGAACCATCTCCCATACAGCCAGCAACCCAACCCCCACGCAAGGAGCGTCCTCATTGCAAAGCTGGGGGACCGTGCCGAGGCATCTGTGAGTAAACGTGAGCTGAGCCCCAGGCCAGCTGCTGCTGAACTGTTCCCACCCTTTCCAGGTAAAACACCTGAATATGTACAAGGGCTTGAAAGCCTAGAGGAAGGACCGTGGAGCCACACCAGCGACAGCACGCAGGCCAACTTGGTGCCTGCAGGCCAGCCAGCGTGGTCCTGGACCCTGGCGCTCTTCCAGAAGCTTTCCATTGCCCTGCCTGAGATACCCCTCCTGTCCCGGCCCCCACTGCTTTTTTCCTTCCTCACCTCTGTCCGGAGAGAAATTCCAGCGGAAGGTATGGGTGACACATCCTCTTCTTTACAGGCGGCAGCCTGGCAACTCCTGCAGAAAGGCCAGCAGAACCCCACTCACACCGGGCCACCCACAAAGCTGTGGCCCCTCACTCCCTCCCACCAGCACAGCCCCGAGACTGCTGACGGGGCAGAGAATATGGAGTCAGGCACAGCTTCAGGGGCTATTGCTGCCTGGAGCTCTGTTTATATTGACCTCAACGAGGCACACCTGGGGAGGGCGGGCCGGCAGGGTAAGGCTGCCCAGGTCAGCTAATCCACAACCCTCAGGGAATCACATTGTTGAAAATGGACCCCGCTAAGGCAGAAGAGAAGCCAAGGGAAAAAAGGACACAATGCCATTTGCAGCACCGTAGATGAGTCTAGAAGTAATCACGTGACTTGTAGTAAGTCAGAAAGTGAAAGACACATATCATATCATATCACTTATAGGTGTTACCTAAAAATGGATACCAGGGCAGATATTTCCACGGAGAAGGGCAATCACAGATTCATTAAACAAACTTATGGTTCACCAATGGAAAGGTGTGAGGATTGGTTTCATTACGATATCGGGGTTAACAGACATATACAAACACCGGTGACATATATAATCACCAAAGACCTACAGAATACCAAGAGAGGACTACTCAACATTCTGTCATAACGTACATGGGAAAAGGATCCCAAGAAGAACAGTCATCTGTATATGTGTAAAAGAACCACATCTTCCACACCTACAACAAGCCAAACATTGTAATCAAACTTGCTGTAATAAAAAATAAAAACTTAAATTAAAAACACGAACAAGAAGTAGTGAGACAAACGTGAGGGGCTTTCTCCTGGTACATTCCATTCTAAACTCCAATCTAGAACACCACTTCCACTGAGGCTCTCTTGCCCTAGTAACCAGATTTGGTAAGGGTGAACTGCTGCCACCTTGTGGCCGTTTCACACAACAGCAGCTTTAATCCCAACGCTAATGGTCAGTTGATATTCAAAATCATTGCAGGCCTGTAAATGACACCTGCCCTGAAAACAAATCCTGGGGTCACATATCGACCAAAAATTTCAAAGGACGTCCATATTTCAAAACCACCGTTTCAAAAGGCATATTTTACGCACATTCGTGTTCTGCTTCTTTTCCTTTCTTTCCTTTTTTGTTAAAAAACACGGGAATGGAAAAAGGCATCCCTCAGAATGGGCGAAAATCGTTGCAGACGAATCAATGGACAGAGGTTTAATCTCCAATATATATAAACAGCTCATGCAGCTTAATATTAAAAAAACAAACAACCCCAAAAAAATGGGCAGAAGATCTAAAGAGACGTTTCTTCAAAGGAGACACAGAGATGGCCAAGACGCACATGAAAAGCTGCTCAACAGCACTAATTATTAGAGAAATGCAAATCAAAACTACAATGAGGTATCACCTCACACCTGTTAGAATCGGCATCATCAGAAAATCTACAAACAACCAATTCTGGGGAGGGTGTGGACAAAAGGAGCCCTCTTCCACTATTGGTGGGAATGTAAATTGATACAGTCCCTATGGAGAACAGTATGGAGTTTCCTTAAAATAACTAGAAATAGAATTACCATCTGATCCAGCAATCCCACTTCTGGGCATATACCCAGAGAAAACCGTATTTCAAAAAGGCACATTCACCACAATGTTCGTTGCAGCACTATTTACAATAGCCAGGTAATGGAAGCAACCTAAATGCCCACAGACAGATGAATGGATAAAGATGTGGTACATATATAAAATGGAATATGACTCGGCCATAAAAAGGAATGAAACTGGGTCATTTGTAGAGACATCGATGGATCGAGAGACTGTCATACAGAATGAAGTAAGTCAGAAAGAGGAAAACAAATATTGTATATTAATGCATATATGTGGAGCCTAAAAATGGTACAGATGAACTGGTTTGCAGGGAAGAAATAGAGACACAGAGGTAGAGAACAAACGTATGGACACCAAGTGTGGGAAGCCATGGGGTGGTGGTGGTGGGATGAGTTGGGAGTTTGGGATTGACCTGTATACATGTATATGCATAAAATACATAACTAATAATAACGTGCTGTATAAAAAAATAAATAAAATTTCAAAATTTTAAAAAATAAAATTTAAAAATAAAACAGAAAAAAGTTCTTCCCGTCACACAGATGTATTTATAGGAATGAATTATTTCCATGCTTATATCTATAAATACATAAAAGAGGAATAACATCTAACTTGAAACATAAAAGAAAAAAAAAGTGAACCCACGAGTTATACAGAGGAAAACCCTATCACGGCACTTGCTCCAGTGGTAAACAATTCTGAAATTGGTCAGAGGTGGGGAACCATCTCCCATACAGCCAGCAACCCAACCCCCACGCAAGGAGCGTCCTCATTGCAAAGCTGGGGGACCGTGCCGAGGCATCTGTGAGTAAACGTGAGCTGAGCCCCAGGCCAGCTGCTGCTGAACTGTTCCCACCCTTTCCAGGTAAAACACCTGAATATGTACAAGGGCTTGAAAGCCTAGAGGAAGGACCGTGGAGCC
This sequence comes from Mesoplodon mirus, assembly GCF_964341445.2. NCBI lineage: Eukaryota > Metazoa > Chordata > Mammalia > Artiodactyla > Ziphiidae > Mesoplodon > Mesoplodon mirus. The sequence goes on along the minus strand of NW_028295521.1, from coordinate 506,623 downwards.
ACACCAGCGACAGCACGCAGGCCAACTTGGTGCCTGCAGGCCAGCCAGCGTGGTCCTGGACCCTGGCGCTCTTCCAGAAGCTTTCCATTGCCCTGCCTGAGATACCCCTCCTGTCCCGGCCCCCACTGCTTTTTTCCTTCCTCACCTCTGTCCGGAGAGAAATTCCAGCGGAAGGTATGGGTGACACATCCTCTTCTTTACAGGCGGCAGCCTGGCAACTCCTGCAGAAAGGCCAGCAGAACCCCACTCACACCGGGCCACCCACAAAGCTGTGGCCCCTCACTCCCTCCCACCAGCACAGCCCCGAGACTGCTGACGGGGCAGAGAATATGGAGTCAGGCACAGCTTCAGGGGCTATTGCTGCCTGGAGCTCTGTTTATATTGACCTCAACGAGGCACACCTCGGGAGGGCGGGCCGGCAGGGTAAGGCTGCCCAGGTCAGCTAATCCACAACCCTCAGGGAATCACATTGTTGAAAATGGACCCCGCTAAGGCAGAAGAGAAGCCAAGGGAAAAAAGGACACAATGCCATTTGCAGCACCGTAGATGAGTCTAGAAGTAATCACGTGACTTGTAGTAAGTCAGAAAGTGAAAGACACATATCATATCATATCACTTATAGGTGTTACCTAAAAATGGATACCAGGGCAGATATTTCCACGGAGAAGGGCAATCACAGATTCATTAAACAAACTTATGGTTCACCAATGGAAAGGTGTGAGGATTGGTTTCATTACGATATCGGGGTTAACAGACATATACAAACACAGGTGACATATATAATCACCAAAGACCTACAGAATACCAAGAGAGGACTACTCAACATTCTGTCATAACGTACATGGGAAAAGGATCCCAAGAAGAACAGTCATCTGTATATGTGTAAAAGAACCACATCTTCCACACCTACAACAAGCCAAACATTGTAATCAAACTTGCTGTAATAAAAAATAAAAACTTAAATTAAAAACACGAACAAGAAGTAGTGAGACAAACGTGAGGGGCTTTCTCCTGGTACATTCCATTCTAAACTCCAATCTAGAACACCACTTCCACTGAGGCTCTCTTGCCCTAGTAACCAGATTTGGTAAGGGTGAACTGCTGCCACCTTGTGGCCGTTTCACACAACAGCAGCTTTAATCCCAACGCTAATGGTCAGTTGATATTCAAAATCATTGCAGGCCTGTAAATGACACCTGCCCTGAAAACAAATCCTGGGGTCACATATCGACCAAAAATTTCAAAGGACGTCCATATTTCAAAACCACCGTTTCAAAAGGCATATTTTACGCACATTCGTGTTCTGCTTCTTTTCCTTTCTTTCCTTTTTTGTTAAAAAACACGGGAATGGAAAAAGGCATCCCTCAGAATGGGCGAAAATCGTTGCAGACGAATCAATGGACAGAGGTGTAATCTCCAATATATATAAACAGCTCATGCAGCTTAATATTAAAAAAACAAACAACCCAAAAAAAAATGGGCAGAAGATCTAAAGAGACGTTTCTTCAAAGGAGACACAGAGATGGCCAAGACGCACATGAAAAGCTGCTCAACAGCACTAATTATTAGAGAAATGCAAATCAAAACTACAATGAGGTATCACCTCACACCTGTTAGAATCGGCATCATCAGAAAATCTACAAACAACCAATTCTGGGGAGGGTGTGGACAAAAGGAGCCCTCTTCCACTATTGGTGGGAATGTAAATTGAAACAGTCCCTATGGAGAACAGTATGGAGTTTCCTTAAAATAACTAGAAATAGAATTACCATCTGATCCAGGAATCCCACTTCTGGGCATATACCCAGAGAAAACCGTATTTCAAAAAAGCACATTCACCACAATGTTCGTTGCAGCACTATTTACAATAGCCAGGTAATGGAAGCAACCTAAATGCCCACAGACAGATGAATGGATAAAGATGTGGTACATATATAAAATGGAATATAACTCGGCCATAAAAAGGAATGAAACTGGGTCATTTGTAGAGACATCGATGGATCGAGAGACTGTCATACAGAATGAAGTAAGTCAGAAAGAGGAAAACAAATATTGTCTATTAACGCATATATGTGGAGCCTAAAAATGGTACAGATGAACTGGTTGGCAGGGCAGAAATAGAGACACAGAGGTAGAGAACAAACGTATGGACACCAAGTGTGGGAAGCCATGGGGTGGTGGTGGTGGGATGAGTTGGGAGTTTGGGATTGACCTGTATACATGTATATGCATAAAATACATAACTAATAATAACGTGCTGTATAAAAAAATAAATAAAATTTCAAAATTTTAAAAAATAAAATTTAAATATAAAACAGAAAAAAGTTCTTCCCGTCACACAGATGTATTTATAGGAATGAATTATTTCCATGCTTATATCTATAAATACATAAAAGAGGAATAACATCTAACTTGAAACATAAAAGAAAAAAAAAGTGAACCCTCGAGTTATACAGAGGAAAACCCTATCACGGCACTTGCTCCAGTGGTAAACAATTCTGAAATTGGTCAGAGGTGGGGAACCATCTCCCATACAGCCAGCAACCCAACCCCCACGCAAGGAGCGTCCTCATTGCAAAGCTGGGGGACCGTGCCGAGGCATCTGTGAGTAAACGTGAGCTGAGCCCCAGGCCAGCTGCTGCTGAACTGTTCCCACCCTTTCCAGGTAAAACACCTGAATATGTACAAGGGCTTGAAAGCCTAGAGGAAGGACCGTGGAGCCACACCAGCGACAGCACGCAGGCCAACTTGGTGCCTGCAGGCCAGCCAGCGTGGTCCTGGACCCTGGCGCTCTTCCAGAAGCTTTCCATTGCCCTGCCTGAGATACCCCTCCTGTCCCGGCCCCCACTGCTTTTTTCCTTCCTCACCTCTGTCCGGAGAGAAATTCCAGCGGAAGGTATGGGTGACACATCCTCTTCTTTACAGGCGGCAGCCTGGCAACTCCTGCAGAAAGGCCAGCAGAACCCCACTCACACCGGGCCACCCTCAAAGCTGTGGCCCCTCACTCCCTCCCACCAGCACAGCCCCGAGACTGCTGATGGGGCAGAGAATATGGAGTCAGGCACAGCTTCAGGGGCTATTGCTGCCTGGAGCTCTGTTTATATTGACCTCAACGAGGCACACCTGGGGAGGGTGGGCCGGCAGGGTAAGGCTGCCCAGGTCAGCTAATCCACAACCCTCAGGGAATCACATTGTTGAAAATGGACCCCGCTAAGGCAGAAGAGAAGCCAAGGGAAAAAAGGACACAATGCCATTTGCAGCACCGTAGATGAGTCTAGAAGTAATCACGTGACTTGTAGTAAGTCAGAAAGTGAAAGACACATATCATATCATATCACTTATAGGTGTTACCTAAAAATGGATACCAGGGCAGATATTTCCACGGAGAAGGGCAATCACAGATTCATTAAACAAACTTATGGTTCACCAATGGAAAGGTGTGAGGATTGGTTTCATTACGATATCGGGGTTAACAGACATATACAAACACCGGTGACATATATAATCACCAAAGACCTACAGAATACCAAGAGAGGACTACTCAACATTCTGTCATAACGGACATGGGAAAAGGATCCCAAGAAGAACAGTCATCTGTATATGTGTAAAAGAACCACATCTTCCACACCTACAACAAGCCAAACATTGTAATCAAACTTGCTGTAATAAAAAATAAAAACTTAAATTAAAAACACGAACAAGAAGTAGTGAGACAAACGTGAGGGGCTTTCTCCTGGTACATTCCATTCTAAACTCCAATCTAGAACACCACTTCCACTGAGGCTCTCTTGCCCTAGTAACCAGATTTGGTAAGGGTGAACTGCTGCCACCTTGTGGCCGTTTCACACAACAGCAGCTTTAATCCCAACGCTAATGGTCAGTTGATATTCAAAATCATTGCAGGCCTGTAAATGACACCTGCCCTGAAAACAAATCCTGGGGTCACATATCGACCAAAAATTTCAAAGGACGTCCATATTTCAAAACCACCGTTTCAAAAGGCATATTTTACGCACATTCGTGTTCTGCTTCTTTTCCTTTCTTTCCTTTTTTGTTAAAAAACACGGGAATGGAAAAAGGCATCCCTCAGAATGGGCGAAAATCGTTGCAGACGAATCAATGGACAGAGGTTTAATCTCCAATATATATAAACAGCTCATGCAGCTTAATATTAAAAAAACAAACAACCCCAAAAAAATGGGCAGAAGATCTAAAGAGACGTTTCTTCAAAGGAGACACAGAGATGGCCAAGACGCACATGAAAAGCTGCTCAACAGCACTAATTATTAGAGAAATGCAAATCAAAACTACAATGAGGTATCACCTCACACCTGTTAGAATCGGCATCATCAGAAAATCTACAAACAACCAATTCTGGGGAGGGTGTGGACAAAAGGAGCCCTCTTCCACTATTGGTGGGAATGTAAATTGATACAGTCCCTATGGAGAACAGTATGGAGTTTCCTTAAAATAACTAGAAATAGAATTACCATCTGATCCAGCAATCCCACTTCTGGGCATATACCCAGAGAAAACCGTATTTCAAAAAGGCACATTCACCACAATGTTCGTTGCAGCACTATTTACAATAGCCAGGTAATGGAAGCAACCTAAATGCCCACAGACAGATGAATGGATAAAGATGTGGTACATATATAAAATGGAATATGACTCGGCCATAAAAAGGAATGAAACTGGGTCATTTGTAGAGACATCGATGGATCGAGAGACTGTCATACAGAATGAAGTAAGTCAGAAAGAGGAAAACAAATATTGTATATTAATGCATATATGTGGAGCCTAAAAATGGTACAGATGAACTGGTTTGCAGGGAAGAAATAGAGACACAGAGGTAGAGAACAAACGTATGGACACCAAGTGTGGGAAGCCATGGGGTGGTGGTGGTGGGATGAGTTGGGAGTTTGGGATTGACCTGTATACATGTATATGCATAAAATACATAACTAATAATAACGTGCTGTATAAAAAAATAAATAAAATTTCAAAATTTTAAAAAATAAAATTTAAAAATAAAACAGAAAAAAGTTCTTCCCGTCACACAGATGTATTTATAGGAATGAATTATTTCCATGCTTATATCTATAAATACATAAAAGAGGAATAACATCTAACTTGAAACATAAAAGAAAAAAAAAGTGAACCCACGAGTTATACAGAGGAAAACCCTATCACGGCACTTGCTCCAGTGGTAAACAATTGTGAAATTGGTCAGAGGTGGGGAACCATCTCCCATACAGCCAGCAACCCAACCCCCACGCAAGGAGCGTCCTCATTGCAAAGCTGGGGGACCGTGCCGAGGCATCTGTGAGTAAACGTGAGCTGAGCCCCAGGCCAGCTGCTGCTGAACTGTTCCCACCCTTTCCAGGTAAAACACCTGAATATGTACAAGGGCTTGAAAGCCTAGAGGAAGGACCGTGGAGCCACACCAGCGACAGCACGCAGGCCAACTTGGTGCCTGCAGGCCAGCCAGCGTGGTCCTGGACCCTGGCGCTCTTCCAGAAGCTTTCCATTGCCCTGCCTGAGATACCCCTCCTGTCCCGGCCCCCACTGCTTTTTTCCTTCCTCACCTCTGTCCGGAGAGAAATTCCAGCGGAAGGTATGGGTGACACATCCTCTTCTTTACAGGCGGCAGCCTGGCAACTCCTGCAGAAAGGCCAGCAGAACCCCACTCACACCGGGCCACCCACAAAGCTGTGGCCCCTCACTCCCTCCCACCAGCACAGCCCCGAGACTGCTGACGGGGCAGAGAATATGGAGTCAGGCACAGCTTCAGGGGCTATTGCTGCCTGGAGCTCTGTTTATATTGACCTCAACGAGGCACACCTGGGGAGGGCGGGCCGGCAGGGTAAGGCTGCCCAGGTCAGCTAATCCACAACCCTCAGGGAATCACATTGTTGAAAATGGACCCCGCTAAGGCAGAAGAGAAGCCAAGGGAAAAAAGGACACAATGCCATTTGCAGCACCGTAGATGAGTCTAGAAGTAATCACGTGACTTGTAGTAAGTCAGAAAGTGAAAGACACATATCATATCATATCACTTATAGGTGTTACCTAAAAATGGATACCAGGGCAGATATTTCCACGGAGAAGGGCAATCACAGATTCATTAAACAAACTTATGGTTCACCAATGGAAAGGTGTGAGGATTGGTTTCATTACGATATCGGGGTTAACAGACATATACAAACACAGGTGACATATATAATCACCAAAGACCTACAGAATACCAAGAGAGGACTACTCAACATTCTGTCATAACGGACATGGGAAAAGGATCCCAAGAAGAACAGTCATCTGTATATGTGTAAAAGAACCACATCTTCCACACCTACAACAAGCCAAACATTGTAATCAAACTTGCTGTAATAAAAAATAAAAACTTAAATTAAAAACACGAACAAGAAGTAGTGAGACAAACGTGAGGGGCTTTCTCCTGGTACATTCCATTCTAAACTCCAATCTAGAACACCACTTCCACTGAGGCTCTCTTGCCCTAGTAACCAGATTTGGTAAGGGTGAACTGCTGCCACCTTGTGGCCGTTTCACACAACAGCAGCTTTAATCCCAACGCTAATGGTCAGTTGATATTCAAAATCATTGCAGGCCTGTAAATGACACCTGCCCTGAAAACAAATCCTGGGGTTACATATCGACCAAAAATTTCAAAGGACGCCCATATTTCAAAACCACCGTTTCAAAAGGCATATTTTACGCACATTCGTGTTCTGCTTCTTTTCCTTTCTTTCCTTTTTTGTTAAAAAACACGGGAATGGAAAAAGGCATCCCTCAGAATGGGCGAAAATCGTTGCAGACGAATCAATGGACAGAGGTTTAATCTCCAATATATATAAACAGCTCATGCAGCTTAATATTAAAAAAACAAACAACCCCAAAAAAATGGGCAGAAGATCTAAAGAGACGTTTCTTCAAAGGAGACACAGAGATGGCCAAGACGCACATGAAAAGCTGCTCAACAGCACTAATTATTAGAGAAATGCAAATCAAAACTACAATGAGGTATCACCTCACACCTGTTAGAATCGGCATCATCAGAAAATCTACAAACAACCAATTCTGGGGAGGGTGTGGACAAAAGGAGCCCTCTTCCACTATTGGTGGGAATGTAAATTGATACAGTCCCTATGGAGAACAGTATGGAGTTTCCTTAAAATAACTAGAAATAGAATTACCATCTGATCCAGCAATCCCACTTCTGGGCATATACCCAGAGAAAACCGTATTTCAAAAAGGCACATTCACCACAATGTTCGTTGCAGCACTATTTACAATAGCCAGGTAATGGAAGCAACCTAAATGCCCACAGACAGATGAATGGATAAAGATGTGGTACATATATAAAATGGAATATGACTCGGCCATAAAAAGGAATGAAACTGGGTCATTTGTAGAGACATCGATGGATCGAGAGACTGTCATACAGAATGAAGTAAGTCAGAAAGAGGAAAACAAATATTGTATATTAATGCATATATGTGGAGCCTAAAAATGGTACAGATGAACTGGTTTGCAGGGAAGAAATAGAGACACAGAGGTAGAGAACAAACGTATGGACACCAAGTGTGGGAAGCCATGGGGTGGTGGTGGTGGGATGAGTTGGGAGTTTGGGATTGACCTGTATACATGTATATGCATAAAATACATAACTAATAATAACGTGCTGTATAAAAAAATAAATAAAATTTCAAAATTTTAAAAAATAAAATTTAAAAATAAAACAGAAAAAAGTTCTTCCCGTCACACAGATGTATTTATAGGAATGAATTATTTCCATGCTTATATCTATAAATACATAAAAGAGGAATAACATCTAACTTGAAACATAAAAGAAAAAAAAAGTGAACCCACGAGTTATACAGAGGAAAACCCTATCACGGCACTTGCTCCAGTGGTAAACAATTCTGAAATTGGTCAGAGGTGGGGAACCATCTCCCATACAGCCAGCAACCCAACCCCCACGCAAGGAGCGTCCTCATTGCAAAGCTGGGGGACCATGCCGAGGCATCTGTGAGTAAACGTGAGCTGAGCCCCAGGCCAGCTGCTGCTGAACTGTTCCCACCCTTTCCAGGTAAAACACCTGAATATGTACAAGGGCTTGAAAGCCTAGAGGAAGGACCGTGGAGCCACACCAGCGACAGCACGCAGGCCAACTTGGTGCCTGCAGGCCAGCCAGCGTGGTCCTGGACCCTGGCGCTCTTCCAGAAGCTTTCCATTGCCCTGCCTGAGATACCCCTCCTGTCCCGGCCCCCACTGCTTTTTTCCTTCCTCACCTCTGTCCGGAGAGAAATTCCAGCGGAAGGTATGGGTGACACATCCTCTTCTTTACAGGCGGCAGCCTGGCAACTCCTGCAGAAAGGCCAGCAGAACCCCACTCACACCGGGCCACCCACAAAGCTGTGGCCCCTCACTCCCTCCCACCAGCACAGCCCCGAGACTGCTGACGGGGCAGAGAATATGGAGTCAGGCACAGCTTCAGGGGCTATTGCTGCCTGGAGCTCTGTTTATATTGACCTCAACGAGGCACACCTCGGGAGGGCGGGCCGGCAGGGTAAGGCTGCCCAGGTCAGCTAATCCACAACCCTCAGGGAATCACATTGTTGAAAATGGACCCCGCTAAGGCAGAAGAGAAGCCAAGGGAAAAAAGGACACAATGCCATTTGCAGCACCGTAGATGAGTCTAGAAGTAATCACGTGACTTGTAGTAAGTCAGAAAGTGAAAGACACATATCATATCATATCACTTATAGGTGTTACCTAAAAATGGATACCAGGGCAGATATTTCCACGGAGAAGGGCAATCACAGATTCATTAAACAAACTTATGGTTCACCAATGGAAAGGTGTGAGGATTGGTTTCATTACGATATCGGGGTTAACAGACATATACAAACACAGGTGACATATATAATCACCAAAGACCTACAGAATACCAAGAGAGGACTACTCAACATTCTGTCATAACGTACATGGGAAAAGGATCCCAAGAAGAACAGTCATCTGTATATGTGTAAAAGAACCACATCTTCCACACCTACAACAAGCCAAACATTGTAATCAAACTTGCTGTAATAAAAAATAAAAACTTAAATTAAAAACACGAACAAGAAGTAGTGAGACAAACGTGAGGGGCTTTCTCCTGGCACATTCCATTCTAAACTCCAATCTAGAACACCACTTCCACTGAGGCTCTCTTGCCCTAGTAACCAGATTTGGTAAGGGTGAACTGCTGCCACCTTGTGGCCGTTTCACACAACAGCAGCTTTAATCCCAACGCTAATGGTCAGTTGATATTCAAAATCATTGCAGGCCTGTAAATGACACCTGCCCTGAAAACAAATCCTGGGGTCACATATCGACCAAAAATTTCAAAGGACGTCCATATTTCAAAACCACCGTTTCAAAAGGCATATTTTACGCACATTCGTGTTCTGCTTCTTTTCCTTTCTTTCCTTTTTTGTTAAAAAACACGGGAATGGAAAAAGGCATCCCTCAGAATGGGCGAAAATCGTTGCAGACGAATCAATGGACAGAGGTTTAATCTCCAATATATATAAACAGCTCATGCAGCTTAATATTAAGAAAACAAACAACCCAAAAAAAATGGGCAGAAGATCTAAAGAGACGTTTCTTCAAAGGAGACACAGAGATGGCCAAGACGCACATGAAAAGCTGCTCAACAGCACTAATTATTAGAGAAATGCAAATCAAAACTACAATGAGGTATCACCTCACACCTGTTAGAATCGGCATCATCAGAAAATCTACAAACAACCAATTCTGGGGAGGGTGTGGACAAAAGGAGCCCTCTTCCACTATTGGTGGGAATGTAAATTGATACAGTCCCTATGGAGAACAGTATGGAGTTTCCTTAAAATAACTAGAAATAGAATTACCATCTGATCCAGCAATCCCACTTCTGGGCATATACCCAGAGAAAACCGTATTTCAAAAAGGCACATTCACCACAATGTTCGTTGCAGCACTATTTACAATAGCCAGGTAATGGAAGCAACCTAAATGCCCACAGACAGATGAATGGATAAAGATGTGGTACATATATAAAATGGAATATGACTCGGCCATAAAAAGGAATGAAACTGGGTCATTTGTAGAGACATCGATGGATCGAGAGACTGTCATACAGAATGAAGTAAGTCAGAAAGAGGAAAACAAATATTGTATATTAATGCATATATGTGGAGCCTAAAAATGGTACAGATGAACTGGTTTGCAGGGAAGAAATAGAGACACAGAGGTAGAGAACAAACGTATTGACACCAAGTGTGGGAAGCCATGGGGTGGTGGTGGTGGGATGAGTTGGGAGTTTGGGATTGACCTGTATACATGTATATGCATAAAATACATAACTAATAATAACGTGCTGTATAAAAAAATAAATAAAATTTCAAAATTTTAAAAAATAAAATTTAAAAATAAAACAGAAAAAAGTTCTTCCCGTCACACAGATGTATTTATAGGAATGAATTATTTCCATGCTTATATCTATAAATACATAAAAGAGGAATAACATCTAACTTGAAACATAAAAGAAAAAAAAAGTGAACCCACGAGTTATACAGAGGAAAACCCTATCACGGCACTTGCTCCAGTGGTAAACAATTCTGAAATTGGTCAGAGGTGGGGAACCATCTCCCATACAGCCAGCAACCCAACCCCCACGCAAGGAGCGTCCTCATTGCAAAGCTGGGGGACCGTGCCGAGGCATCTGTGAGTAAACGTGAGCTGAGCCCCAGGCCAGCTGCTGCTGAACTGTTCCCACCCTTTCCAGGTAAAACACCTGAATATGTACAAGGGCTTGAAAGCCTAGAGGAAGGACCGTGGAGCCACACCAGCGACAGCACGCAGGCCAACTTGGTGCCTGCAGGCCAGCCAGCGTGGTCCTGGACCCTGGCGCTCTTCCAGAAGCTTTCCATTGCCCTGCCTGAGATACCCCTCCTGTCCCGGCCCCCACTGCTTTTTTCCTTCCTCACCTCTGTCCGGAGAGAAATTCCAGCGGAAGGTATGGGTGACACATCCTCTTCTTTACAGGCGGCAGCCTGGAAACTCCTGCAGAAAGGCCAGCAGAACCCCACTCACACCGGGCCACCCACAAAGCTGTGGCCCCTCACTCCCTCCCACCAGCACAGCCCCGAGACTGCTGACGGGGCAGAGAATATGGAGTCAGGCACAGCTTCAGGGGCTATTGCTGCCTGGAGCTCTGTTTATATTGACCTCAACGAGGCACACCTGGGGAGGGCGGGCCGGCAGGGTAAGGCTGCCCAGGTCAGCTAATCCACAACCCTCAGGGAATCACATTGTTGAAAATGGACCCCGCTAAGGCAGAAGAGAAGCCAAGGGAAAAAAGGACACAATGCCATTTGCAGCACCGTAGATGAGTCTAGAAGTAATCACGTGACTTGTAGTAAGTCAGAAAGTGAAAGACACATATCATATCATATCACTTATAGGTGTTACCTAAAAATGGATACCAGGGCAGATATTTCCACGGAGAAGGGCAATCACAGATTCATTAAACAAACTTATGGTTCACCAATGGAAAGGTGTGAGGATTGGTTTCATTACGATATCGGGGTTAACAGACATATACAAACACAGGTGACATATATAATCACCAAAGACCTACAGAATACCAAGAGAGGACTACTCAACATTCTGTCATAACGTACATGGGAAAAGGATCCCAAGAAGAACAGTCATCTGTATATGTGTAAAAGAACCACATCTTCCACACCTACAACAAGCCAAACATTGTAATCAAACTTGCTGTAATAAAAAATAAAAACTTAAATTAAAAACACGAACAAGAAGTAGTGAGACAAACGTGAGGGGCTTTCTCCTGGCACATTCCATTCTAAACTCCAATCTAGAACACCACTTCCACTGAGGCTCTCTTGCCCTAGTAACCAGATTTGGTAAGGGTGAACTGCTGCCACCTTGTGGCCGTTTCACACAACAGCAGCTTTAATCCCAACGCTAATGGTCAGTTGATATTCAAAATCATTGCAGGCCTGTAAATGACACCTGCCCTGAAAACAAATCCTGGGGTCACATATCGACCAAAAATTTCAAAGGACGTCCATATTTCAAAACCACTGTTTCAAAAGGCATATTTTACGCACATTAGTGTTCTGCTTCTTTTCCTTTCTTTCCTTTTTTGTTAAAAAACACGGGAATGGAAAAAGGCATCCCTCAGAATGGGCGAAAATCGTTGCAGACGAATCAATGGACAGAGGTTTAATCTCCACTATATATAAACAGCTCATGCAGCTTAATATTAAAAAAACAAACAACCCAAAAAAAAATGGGCAGAAGATCTAAAGAGACGTTTCTTCAAAGGAGACACAGAGATGGCCAAGACGCACATGAAAAGCTGTTCAACAGCAGTAATTATTAGAGAAATGCAAATCAAAACTACAATGAGGTATCACCTCACACCTGTTAGAATCGGCATCATCAGAAAATCTACAAACAACCAATTCTGGGGAGGGTGTGGACAAAAGGAGCCCTCTTCCACTATTGGTGGGAATGTAAATTGATACAGTCCCTATGGAGAACAGTATGGAGTTTCCTTAAAATAACTAGAAATAGAATTACCATCTGATCCAGCAATCCCACTTCTGGGCATATACCCAGAGAAAACCGTATTTCAAAAAGGCACATTCACCACAATGTTCGTTGCAGCACTATTTACAATAGCCAGGTAATGGAAGCAACCTAAATGCCCACAGACAGATGAATGGATAAAGATGTGGTACATATATAAAATGGAATATGACTCGGCCATAAAAAGGAATGAAACTGGGTCATTTGTAGAGACATTGATGGATCGAGAGACTGTCATACAGAATGAAGTAAGTCAGAAAGAGGAAAACAAATATTGTATATTAATGCATATATGTGGAGCCTAAAAATGGTACAGATGAACTGGTTTGCAGGGAAGAAATAGAGACACAGAGGTAGAGAACAAACGTATGGACACCAAGTGTGGGAAGCCATGGGGTGGTGGTGGTGGGATGAGTTGGGAGTTTGGGATTGACCTGTATACATGTATATGCATAAAATACATAACTAATAATAACGTGCTGTATAAAAAAATAAATAAAATTTCGAAATTTTAAAAAATAAAATTTAAAAATAAAACAGAAAAAAGTTCTTCCCGTCACACAGATGTATTTATAGGAATGAATTATTTCCATGCTTATATCTATAAATACATAAAAGAGGAATAACATCTAACTTGAAACATAAAAGAAAAAAAAAGTGAACCCACGAGTTATACAGAGGAAAACCCTATCACGGCACTTGCTCCAGTGGTAAACAATTCTGAAATTGGTCAGAGGTGGGGAACCATCTCCCATACAGCCAGCAACCCAACCCCCACGCAAGGAGCGTCCTCATTGCAAAGCTGGGGGACCGTGCCGAGGCATCTGTGAGTAAACGTGAGCTGAGCCCCAGGCCAGCTGCTGCTGAACTGTTCCCACCCTTTCCAGGTAAAACACCTGAATATGTACAAGGGCTTGAAAGCCTAGAGGAAGGACCGTGGAGCCACACCAGCGACAGCACGCAGGCCAACTTGGTGCCTGCAGGCCAGCCAGCGTGGTCCTGGACCCTGGCGCTCTTCCAGAAGCTTTCCATTGCCCTGCCTGAGATACCCCTCCTGTCCCGGCCCCCACTGCTTTTTTCCTTCCTCACCTCTGTCCGGAGAGAAATTCCAGCGGAAGGTATGGGTGACACATCCTCTTCTTTACAGGCGGCAGCCTGGCAACTCCTGCAGAAAGGCCAGCAGAACCCCACTCACACCGGGCCACCCACAAAGCTGTGGCCCCTCACTCCCTCCCACCAGCACAGCCCCGAGACTGCTGACGGGGCAGAGAATATGGAGTCAGGCACAGCTTCAGGGGCTATTGCTGCCTGGAGCTCTGTTTATATTGACCTCAACGAGGCACACCTGGGGAGGGCGGGCCGGCAGGTTAAGGCTGCCCAGGTCAGCTAATCCACAACCCTCAGGGAATCACATTGTTGAAAATGGACCCCGCTAAGGCAGAAGAGAAGCCAAGGGAAAAAAGGACACAATGCCATTTGCAGCACCGTAGATGAGTCTAGAAGTAATCACGTGACTTGTAGTAAGTCAGAAAGTGAAAGACACATATCATATCATATCACTTATAGGTGTTACCTAAAAATGGATACCAGGGCAGATATTTCCACGGAGAAGGGCAATCACAGATTCATTAAACAAACTTATGGTTCACCAATGGAAAGGTGTGAGGATTGGTTTCATTACGATATCGGGGTTAACAGACATATACAAACACAGGTGACATATATAATCACCAAAGACCTACAGAATACCAAGAGAGGACTACTCAACATTCTGTCATAACGTACATGGGAAAAGGATCCCAAGAAGAACAGTCATCTGTATATGTGTAAAAGAACCACATCTTCCACACCTACAACAAGCCAAACATTGTAATCAAACTTGCTGTAATAAAAAATAAAAAAATTAAATTAAAAACACGAACAAGAAGTAGTGAGACAAACGTGAGGGGCTTTCTCCTGGCACATTCCATTCTAAACTCCAATCTAGAACACCACTTCCACTGAGGCTCTCTTGCCATAGTAACCAGATTTGGTAAGGGTGAACTGCTGCCACCTTGTGGCCGTTTCACACAACAGCAGCTTTAATCCCAGCGCTAATGGTCAGTTGATATTCAAAATCATTGCAGGCCTGTAAATGACACCTGCCCTGAAAACAAATCCTGGGGTCACATATCGACCAAAAATTTCAAAGGACGTCCATATTTCAAAACGACCGTTTCAAAAGGCATATTTTACGCACATTAGTGTTCTGCTTCTTTTCCTTTCTTTCCTTTTTTGTTAAAAAACACGGGAATGGAAAAAGGCATCCCTCAGAATGGGCGAAAATCGTTGCAGACCAATCAATGGACAGAGGTTTAATCTCCAATATATATAAACAGCTCATGCAGCTTAATATTAAGAAAACAAACAACCTCAAAAAAATGGGCAGAAGATCTAAAGAGACGTTTCTTCAAAGGAGACACAGAGATGGCCAAGACGCACATGAAAAGCTGCTCAACAGCACTAATTATTAGAGAAATGCAAATCAAAACTACAATGAGGTATCACCTCACACCTGTTAGAATCGGCATCATCAGAAAATCTACAAACAACCAATTCTGGGGAGGGTGTGGACAAAAGGAGCCCTCTTCCACTATTGGTGGGAATGTAAATTGATACAGTCCCTATGGAGAACAGTATGGAGTTTCCTTAAAATAACTAGAAATAGAATTACCATCTGATCCAGCAATCCCACTTCTGGGCATATACCCAGAGAAAACCGTATTTCAAAAAGGCACATTCACCACAATGTTCGTTGCAGCACTATTTACAATAGCCAGGTAATGGAAGCAACCTAAATGCCCACAGACAGATGAATGGATAAAGATGTGGTACATATATAAAATGGAATATGACTCGGCCATAAAAAGGAATGAAACTGGGTCATTTGTAGAGACATCGATGGATCGAGAGACTGTCATACAGAATGAAGTAAGTCAGAAAGAGGAAAACAAATATTGTATATTAATGCATATATGTGGAGCCTAAAAATGGTACAGATGAACTGGTTTGCAGGGAAGAAATAGAGACACAGAGGTAGAGAACAAACGTATGGACACCAAGTGTGGGAAGCCATGGGGTGGTGGTGGTGGGATGAGTTGGGAGTTTGGGATTGACCTGTATACATGTATATGCATAAAATACATAACTAATAATAACGTGCTGTATAAAAAAATAAATAAAATTTCGAAATTTTAAAAAATAAAATTTAAAAATAAAACAGAAAAAAGTTCTTCCCGTCACACAGATGTATTTATAGGAATGAATTATTTCCATGCTTATATCTATAAATACATAAAAGAGGAATAACATCTAACTTGAAACATAAAAGAAAAAAAAGTGAACCCACGAGTTATACAGAGGAAAACCCTATCACGGCACTTGCTCCAGTGGTAAACAATTCTGAAATTGGTCAGAGGTGGGGAACCATCTCCCATACAGCCAGCAACCCAACCCCCACGCAAGGAGCATCCTCATTGCAAAGCTGGGGGACCGTGCCGAGGCATCTGTGAGTAAACGTGAGCTGAGCCCCAGGCCAGCTGCTGCTGAACTGTTCCCACCCTTTCCAGGTAAAACACCTGAATATGTACAAGGGCTTGAAAGCCTAGAGGAAGGACCGTGGAGCCACACCAGCGACAGCACGCAGGCCAACTTGGTGCCTGCAGGCCAGCCAGCGTGGTCCTGGACCCTGGCGCTCTTCCAGAAGCTTTCCATTGCCCTGCCTGAGATACCCCTCCTGTCCCGGCCCCCACTGCTTTTTTCCTTCCTCACCTCTGTCCGGAGAGAAATTCCAGCGGAAGGTATGGGTGACACATCCTCTTCTTTACAGGCGGCAGCCTGGCAACTCCTGCAGAAAGGCCAGCAGAACCCCACTCACACCGGGCCACCCACAAAGCTGTGGCCCCTCACTCCCTCCCACCAGCACAGCCCCGAGACTGCTGACGGGGCAGAGAATATGGAGTCAGGCACAGCTTCAGGGGCTATTGCTGCCTGGAGCTCTGTTTATATTGACCTCAACGAGGCACACCTGGGGAGGGCGGGCCGGCAGGGTAAGGCTGCCCAGGTCAGCTAATCCACAACCCTCAGGGAATCACATTGTTGAAAATGGACCCCGCTAAGGCAGAAGAGAAGCCAAGGGAAAAAAGGACACAATGCCATTTGCAGCACCGTAGATGAGTCTAGAAGTAATCACGTGACTTGTAGTAAGTCAGAAAGTGAAAGACACATATCATATCATATCACTTATAGGTGTTACCTAAAAATGGATACCAGGGCAGATATTTCCACGGAGAAGGGCAATCACAGATTCATTAAACAAACTTATGGTTCACCAATGGAAAGGTGTGAGGATTGGTTTCATTACGATATCGGGGTTAACAGACATATACAAACACAGGTGACATATATAATCACCAAAGACCTACAGAATACCAAGAGAGGACTACTCAACATTCTGTCATAACGTACATGGGAAAAGGATCCCAAGAAGAACAGTCATCTGTATATGTGTAAAAGAACCACATCTTCCACACCTACAACAAGCCAAACATTGTAATCAAACTTGCTGTAATAAAAAATAAAAACTTAAATTAAAAACACGAACAAGAATTAGTGAGACAAACGTGAGGGGCTTTCTCCTGGCACATTCCATTCTAAACTCCAATCTAGAACACCACTTCCACTGAGGCTCTCTTGCCCTAGTAACCAGATTTGGTAAGGGTGAACTGCTGCCACCTTGTGGCCGTTTCACACAACAGCAGCTTTAATCCCAACGCTAATGGTCAGTTGATATTCAAAATCATTGCAGGCCTGTAAATGACACCTGCCCTGAAAACAAATCCTGGGGTCACATATCGACCAAAAATTTCAAAGGACGTCCATATTTCAAAACCACTGTTTCAAAAGGCATATTTTACGCACATTAGTGTTCTGCTTCTTTTCCTTTCTTTCCTTTTTTGTTAAAAAACACGGGAATGGAAAAAGGCATCCCTCAGAATGGGCGAAAATCGTTGCAGACGAATCAATGGACAGAGGTTTAATCTCCAATATATATAAACAGCTCATGCAGCTTAATATTAAAAAAACAAACAACCCCAAAAAAATGGGCAGAAGATCTAAAGAGACGTTTCTTCAAAGGAGACACAGAGATGGCCAAGACGCACATGAAAAGCTGCTCAACAGCACTAATTATTAGAGAAATGCAAATCAAAACTACAATGAGGTATCACCTCACACCTGTTAGAATCGGCATCATCAGAAAATCTACAAACAACCAATTCTGGGGAGGGTGTGGACAAAAGGAGCCCTCTTCCACTATTGGTGGGAATGTAAATTGATACAGTCCCTATGGAGAACAGTATGGAGTTTCCTTAAAATAACTAGAAATAGAATTACCATCTGATCCAGCAATCCCACTTCTGGGCATATACCCAGAGAAAACCGTATTTCAAAAAGGCACATTCACCACAATGTTCGTTGCAGCACTATTTACAATAGCCAGGTAATGGAAGCAACCTAAATGCCCACAGACAGATGAATGGATAAAGATGTGGTACATATATAAAATGGAATATGACTCGGCCATAAAAAGGAATGAAACTGGGTCATTTGTAGAGACATTGATGGATCGAGAGACTGTCATACAGAATGAAGTAAGTCAGAAAGAGGAAAACAAATATTGTATATTAATGCATATATGTGGAGCCTAAAAATGGTACAGATGAACTGGTTTGCAGGGAAGAAATAGAGACACAGAGGTAGAGAACAAACGTATGGACACCAAGTGTGGGAAGCCATGGGGTGGTGGTGGTGGGATGAGTTGGGAGTTTGGGATTGACCTGTATACATGTATATGCATAAAATACATAACTAATAATAACGTGCTGTATAAAAAAATAAATAAAATTTCGAAATTTTAAAAAATAAAATTTAAAAATAAAACAGAAAAAAGTTCTTCCCGTCACACAGATGTATTTATAGGAATGAATTATTTCCATGCTTATATCTATAAATACATAAAAGAGGAATAACATCTAACTTGAAACATAAAAGAAAAAAAAAGTGAACCCACGAGTTATACAGAGGAAAACCCTATCACGGCACTTGCTCCAGTGGTAAACAATTCTGAAATTGGTCAGAGGTGGGGAACCATCTCCCATACAGCCAGCAACCCAACCCCCACGCAAGGAGCGTCCTCATTGCAAAGCTGGGGGACCGTGCCGAGGCATCTGTGAGTAAACGTGAGCTGAGCCCCAGGCCAGCTGCTGCTGAACTGTTCCCACCCTTTCCAGGTAAAACACCTGAATATGTACAAGGGCTTGAAAGCCTAGAGGAAGGACCGTGGAGCCACACCAGCGACAGCACGCAGGCCAACTTGGTGCCTGCAGGCCAGCCAGCGTGGTCCTGGACCCTGGCGCTCTTCCAGAAGCTTTCCATTGCCCTGCCTGAGATACCCCTCCTGTCCCGGCCCCCACTGCTTTTTTCCTTCCTCACCTCTGTCCGGAGAGAAATTCCAGCGGAAGGTATGGGTGACACATCCTCTTCTTTACAGGCGGCAGCCTGGCAACTCCTGCAGAAAGGCCAGCAGAACCCCACTCACACCGGGCCACCCACAAAGCTGTGGCCCCTCACTCCCTCCCACCAGCACAGCCCCGAGACTGCTGACGGGGCAGAGAATATGGAGTCAGGCACAGCTTCAGGGGCTATTGCTGCCTGGAGCTCTGTTTATATTGACCTCAACGAGGCACACCTGGGGAGGGCGGGCCGGCAGGTTAAGGCTGCCCAGGTCAGCTAATCCACAACCCTCAGGGAATCACATTGTTGAAAATGGACCCCGCTAAGGCAGAAGAGAAGCCAAGGGAAAAAAGGACACAATGCCATTTGCAGCACCGTAGATGAGTCTAGAAGTAATCACGTGACTTGTAGTAAGTCAGAAAGTGAAAGACACATATCATATCATATCACTTATAGGTGTTACCTAAAAATGGATACCAGGGCAGATATTTCCACGGAGAAGGGCAATCACAGATTCATTAAACAAACTTATGGTTCACCAATGGAAAGGTGTGAGGATTGGTTTCATTACGATATCGGGGTTAACAGACATATACAAACACAGGTGACATATATAATCACCAAAGACCTACAGAATACCAAGAGAGGACTACTCAACATTCTGTCATAACGTACATGGGAAAAGGATCCCAAGAAGAACAGTCATCTGTATATGTGTAAAAGAACCACATCTTCCACACCTACAACAAGCCAAACATTGTAATCAAACTTGCTGTAATAAAAAATAAAAAAATTAAATTAAAAACACGAACAAGAAGTAGTGAGACAAACGTGAGGGGCTTTCTCCTGGCACATTCCATTCTAAACTCCAATCTAGAACACCACTTCCACTGAGGCTCTCTTGCCCTAGTAACCAGATTTGGTAAGGGTGAACTGCTGCCACCTTGTGGCCGTTTCACACAACAGCAGCTTTAATCCCAGCGCTAATGGTCAGTTGATATTCAAAATCATTGCAGGCCTGTAAATGACACCTGCCCTGAAAACAAATCCTGGGGTCACATATCGACCAAAAATTTCAAAGGACGTCCATATTTCAAAACGACCGTTTCAAAAGGCATATTTTACGCACATTAGTGTTCTGCTTCTTTTCCTTTCTTTCCTTTTTTGTTAAAAAACACGGGAATGGAAAAAGGCATCCCTCAGAATGGGCGAAAATCGTTGCAGACGAATCAATGGACAGAGGTTTAATCTCCAATATATATAAACAGCTCATGCAGCTTAATATTAAGAAAACAAACAACCTCAAAAAAATGGGCAGAAGATCTAAAGAGACGTTTCTTCAAAGGAGACACAGAGATGGCCAAGACGCACATGAAAAGCTGCTCAACAGCACTAATTATTAGAGAAATGCAAATCAAAACTACAATGAGGTATCACCTCACACCTGTTAGAATCGGCATCATCAGAAAATCTACAAACAACCAATTCTGGGGAGGGTGTGGACAAAAGGAGCCCTCTTCCACTATTGGTGGGAATGTAAATTGATACAGTCCCTATGGAGAACAGTATGGAGTTTCCTTAAAATAACTAGAAATAGAATTACCATCTGATCCAGCAATCCCACTTCTGGGCATATACCCAGAGAAAACCGTATTTCAAAAAGGCACATTCACCACAATGTTCGTTGCAGCACTATTTACAATAGCCAGGTAATGGAAGCAACCTAAATGCCCACAGACAGATGAATGGATAAAGATGTGGTACATATATAAAATGGAATATGACTCGGCCATAAAAAGGAATGAAACTGGGTCATTTGTAGAGACATCGATGGATCGAGAGACTGTCATACAGAATGAAGTAAGTCAGAAAGAGGAAAACAAATATTGTATATTAATGCATATATGTGGAGCCTAAAAATGGTACAGATGAACTGGTTTGCAGGGAAGAAATAGAGACACAGAGGTAGAGAACAAACGTATGGACACCAAGTGTGGGAAGCCATGGGGTGGTGGTGGTGGGATGAGTTGGGAGTTTGGGATTGACCTGTATACATGTATATGCATAAAATACATAACTAATAATAACGTGCTGTATAAAAAAATAAATAAAATTTCAAAATTTTAAAAAATAAAATTTAAAAATAAAACAGAAAAAAGTTCTTCCCGTCACACAGATGTATTTATAGGAATGAATTATTTCCATGCTTATATCTATAAATACATAAAAGAGGAATAACATCTAACTTGAAACATAAAAGAAAAAAAAAGTGAACCCACGAGTTATACAGAGGAAAACCCTATCACGGCACTTGCTCCAGTGGTAAACAATTCTGAAATTGGTCAGAGGTGGGGAACCATCTCCCATACAGCCAGCAACCCAACCCCCACGCAAGGAGCGTCCTCATTGCAAAGCTGGGGGACCGTGCCGAGGCATCTGTGAGTAAACGTGAGCTGAGCCCCAGGCCAGCTGCTGCTGAACTGTTCCCACCCTTTCCAGGTAAAACACCTGAATATGTACAAGGGCTTGAAAGCCTAGAGGAAGGACCGTGGAGCCACACCAGCGACAGCACGCAGGCCAACTTGGTGCCTGCAGGCCAGCCAGCGTGGTCCTGGACCCTGGCGCTCTTCCAGAAGCTTTCCATTGCCCTGCCTGAGATACCCCTCCTGTCCCGGCCCCCACTGCTTTTTTCCTTCCTCACCTCTGTCCGGAGAGAAATTCCAGCGGAAGGTATGGGTGACACATCCTCTTCTTTACAGGCGGCAGCCTGGCAACTCCTGCAGAAAGGCCAGCAGAACCCCACTCACACCGGGCCACCCACAAAGCTGTGGCCCCTCACTCCCTCCCACCAGCACAGCCCCGAGACTGCTGACGGGGCAGAGAATATGGAGTCAGGCACAGCTTCAGGGGCTATTGCTGCCTGGAGCTCTGTTTATATTGACCTCAACGAGGCACAGCTGGGGAGGGCGGGCCGGCAGGGTAAGGCTGCCCAGGTCAGCTAATCCACAACCCTCAGGGAATCACATTGTTGAAAATGGACCCCGCTAAGGCAGAAGAGAAGCCAAGGGAAAAAAGTACGCAATGCCATTTGCAGCACCGTAGATGAGTCTAGAAGTAATCACGTGACTTGTAGTAAGTCAGAAAGTGAAAGACACATATCATATCATATCACTTATAGGTGTTACCTAAAAATGGATACCAGGGCAGATATTTCCACGGAGAAGGGCAATCACAGATTCATTAAACAAACTTATGGTTCACCAATGGAAAGGTGTGAGGATTGGTTTCATTACGATATCAGGGTTAACAGACATATACAAACACCGGTGACATATATAATCACCAAAGACCTACAGAATACCAAGAGAGGACTACTCAACATTCTGTCATAACGTACATGGGAAAAGGATCCCAAGAAGAACAGTCATCTGTATATGTGTAAAAGAACCACATCTTCCACACCTACAACAAGCCAAACATTGTAATCAAACTTGCTGTAATAAAAAATAAAAAAATTAAATTAAAAACACGAACAAGAAGTAGTGAGACAAACGTGAGGGGCTTTCTCCTGGCACATTCCATTCTAAACTCCAATCTAGAACACCACTTCCACTGAGGCTCTCTTGCCCTAGTAACCAGATTTGGTAAGGGTGAACTGCTGCCACCTTGTGGCCGTTTCACACAACAGCAGCTTTAATCCCAGCGCTAATGGTCAGTTGATATTCAAAATCATTGCAGGCCTGTAAATGACACCTGCCCTGAAAACAAATCCTGGGGTCACATATCGACCAAAAATTTCAAAGGACGTCCATATTTCAAAACGACCGTTTCAAAAGGCATATTTTACGCACATTAGTGTTCTGCTTCTTTTCCTTTCTTTCCTTTTTTGTTAAAAAACACGGGAATGGAAAAAGGCATCCCTCAGAATGGGCGAAAATCGTTGCAGACGAATCAATGGACAGAGGTTTAATCTCCAATATATATAAACAGCTCATGCAGCTTAATATTAAGAAAACAAACAACCTCAAAAAAATGGGCAGAAGATCTAAAGAGACGTTTCTTCAAAGGAGACACAGAGATGGCCAAGACGCACATGAAAAGCTGCTCAACAGCACTAATTATTAGAGAAATGCAAATCAAAACTACAATGAGGTATCACCTCACACCTGTTAGAATCGGCATCATCAGAAAATCTACAAACAACCAATTCTGGGGAGGGTGTGGACAAAAGGAGCCCTCTTCCACTATTGGTGGGAATGTAAATTGATACAGTCCCTATGGAGAACAGTATGGAGTTTCCTTAAAATAACTAGAAATAGAATTACCATCTGATCCAGCAATCCCACTTCTGGGCATATACCCAGAGAAAACCGTATTTCAAAAAGGCACATTCACCACAATGTTCGTTGCAGCACTATTTACAATAGCCAGGTAATGGAAGCAACCTAAATGCCCACAGACAGATGAATGGATAAAGATGTGGTACATATATAAAATGGAATATGACTCGGCCATAAAAAGGAATGAAACTGGGTCATTTGTAGAGACATCGATGGATCGAGAGACTGTCATACAGAATGAAGTAAGTCAGAAAGAGGAAAACAAATATTGTATATTAATGCATATATGTGGAGCCTAAAAATGGTACAGATGAACTGGTTTGCAGGGAAGAAATAGAGACACAGAGGTAGAGAACAAACGTATGGACACCAAGTGTGGGAAGCCATGGGGTGGTGGTGGTGGGATGAGTTGGGAGTTTGGGATTGACCTGTATACATGTATATGCATAAAATACATAACTAATAATAACGTGCTGTATAAAAAAATAAATAAAATTTCAAAATTTTAAAAAATAAAATTTAAAAATAAAACAGAAAAAAGTTCTTCCCGTCACACAGATGTATTTATAGGAATGAATTATTTCCATGCTTATATCTATAAATACATAAAAGAGGAATAACATCTAACTTGAAACATAAAAGAAAAAAAAAGTGAACCCACGAGTTATACAGAGGAAAACCCTATCACGGCACTTGCTCCAGTGGTAAACAATTCTGAAATTGGTCAGAGGTGGGGAACCATCTCCCATACAGCCAGCAACCCAACCCCCACGCAAGGAGCGTCCTCATTGCAAAGCTGGGGGACCGTGCCGAGGCATCTGTGAGTAAACGTGAGCTGAGCCCCAGGCCAGCTGCTGCTGAACTGTTCCCACCCTTTCCAGGTAAAACACCTGAATATGTACAAGGGCTTGAAAGCCTAGAGGAAGGACCGTGGAGCCACACCAGCGACAGCACGCAGGCCAACTTGGTGCCTGCAGGCCAGCCAGCGTGGTCCTGGACCCTGGCGCTCTTCCAGAAGCTTTCCATTGCCCTGCCTGAGATACCCCTCCTGTCCCGGCCCCCACTGCTTTTTTCCTTCCTCACCTCTGTCCGGAGAGAAATTCCAGCGGAAGGTATGGGTGACACATCCTCTTCTTTACAGGCGGCAGCCTGGCAACTCCTGCAGAAAGGCCAGCAGAACCCCACTCACACCGGGCCACCCACAAAGCTGTGGCCCCTCACTCCCTCCCACCAGCACAGCCCCGAGACTGCTGACGGGGCAGAGAATATGGAGTCAGGCACAGCTTCAGGGGCTATTGCTGCCTGGAGCTCTGTTTATATTGACCTCAACGAGGCACACCTGGGGAGGGCGGGCCGGCAGGGTAAGGCTGCCCAGGTCAGCTAATCCACAACCCTCAGGGAATCACATTGTTGAAAATGGACCCCGCTAAGGCAGAAGAGAAGCCAAGGGAAAAAAGGACACAATGCCATTTGCAGCACCGTAGATGAGTCTAGAAGTAATCACGTGACTTGTAGTAAGTCAGAAAGTGAAAGACACATATCATATCATATCACTTATAGGTGTTACCTAAAAATGGATACCAGGGCAGATATTTCCACGGAGAAGGGCAATCACAGATTCATTAAACAAACTTATGGTTCACCAATGGAAAGGTGTGAGGATTGGTTTCATTATGATATCGGGGTTAACAGACATATACAAACACAGGTGACATATATAATCACCAAAGACCTACAGAATACCAAGAGAGGACTACTCAACATTCTGTCATAACGTACATGGGAAAAGGATCCCAAGAAGAACAGTCATCTGTATATGTGTAAAAGAACCACATCTTCCACACCTACAACAAGCCAAACATTGTAATCAAACTTGCTGTAATAAAAAATAAAAACTTAAATTAAAAACACGAACAAGAAGTAGTGAGACAAACGTGAGGGGCTTTCTCCTGGCACATTCCATTCTAAACTCCAATCTAGAACACCACTTCCACTGAGGCTCTCTTGCCCTAGTAACCAGATTTGGTAAGGGTGAACTGCTGCCACCTTGTGGCCGTTTCACACAACAGCAGCTTTAATCCCAACGCTAATGGTCAGTTGATATTCAAAATCATTGCAGGCCTGTAAATGACACCTGCCCTGAAAACAAATCCTGGGGTCACATATCGACCAAAAATTTCAAAGGACGTCCATATTTCAAAACCACTGTTTCAAAAGGCATATTTTACGCACATTAGTGTTCTGCTTCTTTTCCTTTCTTTCCTTTTTTGTTAAAAAACACGGGAATGGAAAAAGGCATCCCTCAGAATGGGCGAAAATCGTTGCAGACGAATCAATGGACAGAGGTTTAATCTCCAATATATATAAACAGCTCATGCAGCTTAATATTAAAAAAACAAACAACCCCAAAAAAATGGGCAGAAGATCTAAAGAGACGTTTCTTCAAAGGAGACACAGAGATGGCCAAGACGCACATGAAAAGCTGCTCAACAGCACTAATTATTAGAGAAATGCAAATCAAAACTACAATGAGGTATCACCTCACACCTGTTAGAATCGGCATCATCAGAAAATCTACAAACAACCAATTCTGGGGAGGGTGTGGACAAAAGGAGCCCTCTTCCACTATTGGTGGGAATGTAAATTGATACAGTCCCTATGGAGAACAGTATGGAGTTTCCTTAAAATAACTAGAAATAGAATTACCATCTGATCCAGCAATCCCACTTCTGGGCATATACCCAGAGAAAACCGTATTTCAAAAAGGCACATTCACCACAATGTTCGTTGCAGCACTATTTACAATAGCCAGGTAATGGAAGCAACCTAAATGCCCACAGACAGATGAATGGATAAAGATGTGGTACATATATAAAATGGAATATGACTCGGCCATAAAAAGGAATGAAACTGGGTCATTTGTAGAGACATTGATGGATCGAGAGACTGTCATACAGAATGAAGTAAGTCAGAAAGAGGAAAACAAATATTGTATATTAATGCATATATGTGGAGCCTAAAAATGGTACAGATGAACTGGTTTGCAGGGAAGAAATAGAGACACAGAGGTAGAGAACAAACGTATGGACACCAAGTGTGGGAAGCCATGGGGTGGTGGTGGTGGGATGAGTTGGGAGTTTGGGATTGACCTGTATACATGTATATGCATAAAATACATAACTAATAATAACGTGCTGTATAAAAAAATAAATAAAATTTCGAAATTTTAAAAAATAAAATTTAAAAATAAAACAGAAAAAAGTTCTTCCCGTCACACAGATGTATTTATAGGAATGAATTATTTCCATGCTTATATCTATAAATACATAAAAGAGGAATAACATCTAACTTGAAACATAAAAGAAAAAAAAAGTGAACCCACGAGTTATACAGAGGAAAACCCTATCACGGCACTTGCTCCAGTGGTAAACAATTCTGAAATTGGTCAGAGGTGGGGAACCATCTCCCATACAGCCAGCAACCCAACCCCCACGCAAGGAGCGTCCTCATTGCAAAGCTGGGGGACCGTGCCGAGGCATCTGTGAGTAAACGTGAGCTGAGCCCCAGGCCAGCTGCTGCTGAACTGTTCCCACCCTTTCCAGGTAAAACACCTGAATATGTACAAGGGCTTGAAAGCCTAGAGGAAGGACCGTGGAGCCACACCAGCGACAGCACGCAGGCCAACTTGGTGCCTGCAGGCCAGCCAGCGTGGTCCTGGACCCTGGCGCTCTTCCAGAAGCTTTCCATTGCCCTGCCTGAGATACCCCTCCTGTCCCGGCCCCCACTGCTTTTTTCCTTCCTCACCTCTGTCCGGAGAGAAATTCCAGTGGAAGGTATGGGTGACACATCCTCTTCTTTACAGGCGGCAGCCTGGCAACTCCTGCAGAAAGGCCAGCAGAACCCCACTCACACCGGGCCACCCACAAAGCTGTGGCCCCTCACTCCCTCCCACCAGCACAGCCCCGAGACTGCTGACGGGGCAGAGAATATGGAGTCAGGCACAGCTTCAGGGGCTATTGCTGCCTGGAGCTCTGTTTATATTGACCTCAACGAGGCACACCTGGGGAGGGCGGGCCGGCAGGTTAAGGCTGCCCAGGTCAGCTAATCCACAACCCTCAGGGAATCACATTGTTGAAAATGGACCCCGCTAAGGCAGAAGAGAAGCCAAGGGAAAAAAGGACACAATGCCATTTGCAGCACCGTAGATGAGTCTAGAAGTAATCACGTGACTTGTAGTAAGTCAGAAAGTGGAAGACACATATCATATCATATCACTTATAGGTGTTACGTAAAAATGGATACCAGGGCAGATATTTCCACGGAGAAGGGCAATCACAGATTCATTAAACAAACTTATGGTTCACCAATGGAAAGGTGTGAGGATTGGTTTCATTACGATATCGGGGTTAACAGACATATACAAACACAGGTGACATATATAATCACCAAAGACCTACAGAATACCAAGAGAGGACTACTCAACATTCTGTCATAACGTACATGGGAAAAGGATCCCAAGAAGAACAGTCATCTGTATATGTGTAAAAGAACCACATCTTCCACACCTACAACAAGCCAAACATTGTAATCAAACTTGCTGTAATAAAAAATAAAAAAATTAAATTAAAAACACGAACAAGAAGTAGTGAGACAAACGTGAGGGGCTTTTTCCTGGCACATTCCATTCTAAACTCCAATCTAGAACACCACTTCCACTGAGGCTCTCTTGCCCTAGTAACCAGATTTGGTAAGGGTGAACTGCTGCCACCTTGTGGCCGTTTCACACAACAGCAGCTTTAATCCCAGCGCTAATGGTCAGTTGATATTCAAAATCATTGCAGGCCTGTAAATGACACCTGCCCTGAAAACAAATCCTGGGGTCACATATCGACCAAAAATTTCAAAGGACGTCCATATTTCAAAACCACCGTTTCAAAAGGCATATTTTACGCACATTAGTGTTCTGCTTCTTTTCCTTTCTTTCCTTTTTTGTTAAAAAACACGGGAATGGAAAAAGGCATCCCTCAGAATGGGCGAAAATCGTTGCAGACGAATCAATGGACAGAGGTTTAATCTCCAATATATATAAACAGCTCATGCAGCTTAATATTAAGAAAACAAACAACCTCAAAAAAATGGGCAGAAGATCTAAAGAGACGTTTCTTCAAAGGAGACACAGAGATGGCCAAGACGCACATGAAAAGCTGCTCAACAGCACTAATTATTAGAGAAATGCAAATCAAAACTACAATGAGGTATCACCTCACACCTGTTAGAATCGGCATCATCAGAAAATCTACAAACAACCAATTCTGGGGAGGGTGTGGACAAAAGGAGCCCTCTTCCACCATTGGTGGGAATGTAAATTGATACAGTCCCTATGGAGAACAGTATGGAGTTTCCTTAAAATAACTAGAAATAGAATTACCATCTGATCCAGCAATCCCACTTCTGGGCATATACCCAGAGAAAACCGTATTTCAAAAAGGCACATTCACCACAATGTTCGTTGCAGCACTATTTACAATAGCCAGGTAATGGAAGCAACCTAAATGCCCACAGACAGATGAATGGATAAAGATGTGGTACATATATAAAATGGAATATGACTCGGCCATAAAAAGGAATGAAACTGGGTCATTTGTAGAGACATCGATGGATCGAGAGACTGTCATACAGAATGAAGTAAGTCAGAAAGAGGAAAACAAATATTGTATATTAATGCATATATGTGGAGCCTAAAAATGGTACAGATGAACTGGTTTGCAGGGAAGAAATAGAGACACAGAGGTAGAGAACAAACGTATGGACACCAAGTGTGGGAAGCCATGGGGTGGTGGTGGTGGGATGAGTTGGGAGTTTGGGATTGACCTGTATACATGTATATGCATAAAATACATAACTAATAATAACGTGCTGTATAAAAAAATAAATAAAATTTCAAAATTTTAAAAAATAAAATTTAAAAATAAAACAGAAAAAAGTTCTTCCCGTCACACAGATGTATTTATAGGAATG
Organism: Mesoplodon mirus; assembly: GCF_964341445.2. Taxonomy (NCBI): domain Eukaryota; kingdom Metazoa; phylum Chordata; class Mammalia; order Artiodactyla; family Ziphiidae; genus Mesoplodon; species Mesoplodon mirus. The sequence continues at coordinate 477,050 of NW_028295521.1, read as the reverse complement.
AATTATTTCCATGCTTATATCTATAAATACATAAAAGAGGAATAACATCTAACTTGAAACATAAAAGAAAAAAAAAGTGAACCCACGAGTTATACAGAGGAAAACCCTATCACGGCACTTGCTCCAGTGGTAAACAATTCTGAAATTGGTCAGAGGTGGGGAACCATCTCCCATACAGCCAGCAACCCAACCCCCACGCAAGGAGCGTCCTCATTGCAAAGCTGGGGGACCGTGCCGAGGCATCTGTGAGTAAACGTGAGCTGAGCCCCAGGCCAGCTGCTGCTGAACTGTTCCCACCCTTTCCAGGTAAAACACCTGAATATGTACAAGGGCTTGAAAGCCTAGAGGAAGGACCGTGGAGCCACACCAGCGACAGCACGCAGGCCAACTTGGTGCCTGCAGGCCAGCCAGCGTGGTCCTGGACCCTGGCGCTCTTCCAGAAGCTTTCCATTGCCCTGCCTGAGATACCCCTCCTGTCCCGGCCCCCACTGCTTTTTTCCTTCCTCACCTCTGTCCGGAGAGAAATTCCAGCGGAAGGTATGGGTGACACATCCTCTTCTTTACAGGCGGCAGCCTGGCAACTCCTGCAGAAAGGCCAGCAGAACCCCACTCACACCGGGCCACCCACAAAGCTGTGGCCCCTCACTCCCTCCCACCAGCACAGCCCCGAGACTGCTGACGGGGCAGAGAATATGGAGTCAGGCACAGCTTCAGGGGCTATTGCTGCCTGGAGCTCTGTTTATATTGACCTCAACGAGGCACACCTGGGGAGGGCGGGCCGGCAGGGTAAGGCTGCCCAGGTCAGCTAATCCACAACCCTCAGGGAATCACATTGTTGAAAATGGACCCCGCTAAGGCAGAAGAGAAGCCAAGGGAAAAAAGGACACAATGCCATTTGCAGCACCGTAGATGAGTCTAGAAGTAATCACGTGACTTGTAGTAAGTCAGAAAGTGAAAGACACATATCATATCATATCACTTATAGGTGTTACCTAAAAATGGATACCAGGGCAGATATTTCCACGGAGAAGGGCAATCACAGATTCATTAAACAAACTTATGGTTCACCAATGGAAAGGTGTGAGGATTGGTTTCATTACGATATCGGGGTTAACAGACATATACAAACACCGGTGACATATATAATCACCAAAGACCTACAGAATACCAAGAGAGGACTACTCAACATTCTGTCATAACGTACATGGGAAAAGGATCCCAAGAAGAACAGTCATCTGTATATGTGTAAAAGAACCACATCTTCCACACCTACCACAAGCCAAACATTGTAATCAAACTTGCTGTAATAAAAAATAAAAACTTAAATTAAAAACACGAACAAGAAGTAGTGAGACAAACGTGAGGGGCTTTCTCCTGGTACATTCCATTCTAAACTCCAATCTAGAACACCACTTCCACTGAGGCTCTCTTGCCCTAGTAACCAGATTTGGTAAGGGTGAACTGCTGCCACCTTGTGGCCGTTTCACACAACAGCAGCTTTAATCCCAACGCTAATGGTCAGTTGATATTCAAAATCATTGCAGGCCTGTAAATGACACCTGCCCTGAAAACAAATCCTGGGGTCACATATCGACCAAAAATTTCAAAGGACGTCCATATTTCAAAACCACCGTTTCAAAAGGCATATTTTACGCACATTAGTGTTCTGCTTCTTTTCCTTTCTTTCCTTTTTTGTTAAAAAACACGGGAATGGAAAAAGGCATCCCTCAGAGTGGGCGAAAATCGTTGCAGATGAATCAATGGACAGAGGTTTAATCTCCAATATATATAAACAGCTCATGCAGCTTAATATTAAAAAAACAAACAACCCAAAAAAAATGGGCAGAAGATCTAAAGAGACGTTTCTTCAAAGGAGACACAGAGATGGCCAAGACGCACATGAAAAGCTGCTCAACAGCACTAATTATTAGAGAAATGCAAATCAAAACTACAATGAGGTATCACCTCACACCTGTTAGAATCGGCATCATCAGAAAATCTACAAACAACCAATTCTGGGGAGGGTGTGGACAAAAGGAGCCCTCTTCCACTATTGGTGGGATTGTAAATTGATACAGTCCCTATGGAGAACAGTATGGAGTTTCCTTAAAAAAACTAGAAATAGAATTACCATCTGATCCAGCAATCCCACTTCTGGGCATATACCCAGAGAAAACCGTATTTCAAAAAGGCACATTCACCACAATGTTCGTTGCAGCACTATTTACAATAGCCAGGTAATGGAAGCAACCTAAATGCCCACAGACAGATGAATGGATAAAGATGTGGTACATATATAAAATGGAATATGACTCGGCCATAAAAAGGAATGAAACTGGGTCATTTGTAGAGACATCGATGGATCGAGAGACTGTCATACAGAATGAAGTAAGTCAGAAAGAGGAAAACAAATATTGTATATTAATGCATATATGTGGAGCCTAAAAATGGTACAGATGAACTGGTTTGCAGGGAAGAAATAGAGACACAGAGGTAGAGAACAAACGTATGGACACCAAGTGTGGGAAGCCATGGGGTGGTGGTGGTGGGATGAGTTGGGAGTTTGGGATTGACCTGTATACATGTATATGCATAAAATACATAACTAATAATAACGTGCTGTATAAAAAAATAAATAAAATTTCAAAATTTTAAAAAATAAAATTTAAAAATAAAACAGAAAAAAGTTCTTCCCGTCACACAGATGTATTTATAGGAATGAATTATTTCCATGCTTATATCTATAAATACATAAAAGAGGAATAACATCTAACTTGAAACATAAAAGAAAAAAAAAGTGAACCCACGAGTTATACAGAGGAAAACCCTATCACGGCACTTGCTCCAGTGGTAAACAATTCTGAAATTGGTCAGAGGTGGGGAACCATCTCCCATACAGCCAGCAACCCAACCCCCACGCAAGGAGCGTCCTCATTGCAAAGCTGGGGGACCGTGCCGAGGCATCTGTGAGTAAACGTGAGCTGAGCCCCAGGCCAGCTGCTGCTGAACTGTTCCCACCCTTTCCAGGTAAAACACCTGAATATGTACAAGGGCTTGAAAGCCTAGAGGAAGGACCGTGGAGCCACACCAGCGACAGCACGCAGGCCAACTTGGTGCCTGCAGGCCAGCCAGCGTGGTCCTGGACCCTGGCGCTCTTCCAGAAGCTTTCCATTGCCCTGCCTGAGATACCCCTCCTGTCCCGGCCCCCACTGCTTTTTTCCTTCCTCACCTCTGTCCGGAGAGAAATTCCAGCGGAAGGTATGGGTGACACATCCTCTTCTTTACAGGCGGCAGCCTGGCAACTCCTGCAGAAAGGCCAGCAGAACCCCACTCACACCGGGCCACTCACAAAGCTGTGGCCCCTCACTCCCTCCCACCAGCACAGCCCCGAGACTGCTGACGGGGCAGAGAATATGGAGTCAGGCACAGCTTCAGGGGCTATTGCTGCCTGGAGCTCTGTTTATATTGACCTCAACGAGGCACAGCTGGGGAGGGCGGGCCGGCAGGGTAAGGCTGCCCAGGTCAGCTAATCCACAACCCTCAGGGAATCACATTGTTGAAAATGGACCCCGCTAAGGCAGAAGAGAAGCCAAGGGAAAAAAGGACACAATGCCATTTGCAGCACCGTAGATGAGTCTAGAAGTAATCACGTGACTTGTAGTAAGTCAGAAAGTGAAAGACACATATCATATCATATCACTTATAGGTGTTACCTAAAAATGGATACCAGGGCAGATATTTCCACGGAGAAGGGCAATCACAGATTCATTAAACAAACGTATGGTTCACCAATGGAAAGGTGTGAGGATTGGTTTCATTACGATATCGGGGTTAACAGACATATACAAACACCGGTGACATATATAATCACCAAAGACCTACAGAATACCAAGAGAGGACTACTCAACATTCTGTCATAACGTACATGGGAAAAGGATCCCAAGAAGAACAGTCATCTGTATATGTGTAAAAGAACCACATCTTCCACACCTACCACAAGCCAAACATTGTAATCAAACTTGCTGTAATAAAAAATAAAAACTTAAATTAAAAACACGAACAAGAAGTAGTGAGACAAACGTGAGGGGCTTTCTCCTGGTACATTCCATTCTAAACTCCAATCTAGAACACCACTTCCACTGAGGCTCTCTTGCCCTAGTAACCAGATTTGGTAAGGGTGAACTGCTGCCACCTTGTGGCCGTTTCACACAACAGCAGCTTTAATCCCAACGCTAATGGTCAGTTGATATTCAAAATCATTGCAGGCCTGTAAATGACACCTGCCCTGAAAACAAATCCTGGGGTCACATATCGACCAAAAATTTCAAAGGACGTCCATATTTCAAAACCACCGTTTCAAAAGGCATATTTTACGCACATTCGTGTTCTGCTTCTTTTCCTTTCTTTCCTTTTTTGTTAAAAAACACGGGAATGGAAAAAGGCATCCCTCAGAATGGGCGAAAATCGTTGCAGACGAATCAATGGACAGAGGTTTAATCTCCAATATATATAAACAGCTCATGCAGCTTAATATTAAAAAAACAAACAACCCAAAAAAAATGGGCAGAAGATCTAAAGAGACGTTTCTTCAAAGGAGACACAGAGATGGCCAAGACGCACATGAAAAGCTGCTCAACAGCACTAATTATTAGAGAAATGCAAATCAAAACTACAATGAGGTATCACCTCACACCTGTTAGAATCGGCATCATCAGAAAATCTACAAACAACCAATTCTGGGGAGGGTGTGGACAAAAGGAGCCCTCTTCCACTATTGGTGGGAATGTAAATTGATACAGTCCCTATGGAGAACAGTATGGAGTTTCCTTAAAATAACTAGAAATAGAATTACCATCTGATCCAGCAATCCCACTTCTGGGCATATACCCAGAGAAAACCGTATTTCAAAAAGGCACATTCACCACAATGTTCGTTGCAGCACTATTTACAATAGCCAGGTAATGGAAGCAACCTAAATGCCCACAGACAGATGAATGGATAAAGATGTGGTACATATATAAAATGGAATATGACTCGGCCATAAAAAGGAATGAAACTGGGTCATTTGTAGAGACATCGATGGATCGAGAGACTGTCATACAGAATGAAGTAAGTCAGAAAGAGGAAAACAAATATTGTATATTAATGCATATATGTGGAGCCTAAAAATGGTACAGATGAACTGGTTTGCAGGGAAGAAATAGAGACACAGAGGTAGAGAACAAACGTATGGACACCAAGTGTGGGAAGCCATGGGGTGGTGGTGGTGGGATGAGTTGGGAGTTTGGGATTGACCTGTATACATGTATATGCATAAAATACATAACTAATAATAACGTGCTGTATAAAAAAATAAATAAAATTTCAAAATTTTAAAAAATAAAATTTAAAAATAAAACAGAAAAAAGTTCTTCCCGTCACACAGATGTATTTATAGGAATGAATTATTTCCATGCTTATATCTATAAATACATAAAAGAGGAATAACATCTAACTTGAAACATAAAAGAAAAAAAAAGTGAACCCACGAGTTATACAGAGGAAAACCCTATCACGGCACTTGCTCCAGTGGTAAACAATTCTGAAATTGGTCAGAGGTGGGGAACCATCTCCCATACAGCCAGCAACCCAACCCCCACGCAAGGAGCGTCCTCATTGCAAAGCTGGGGGACCGTGCCGAGGCATCTGTGAGTAAACGTGAGCTGAGCCCCAGGCCAGCTGCTGCTGAACTGTTCCCACCCTTTCCAGGTAAAACACCTGAATATGTACAAGGGCTTGAAAGCCTAGAGGAAGGACCGTGGAGCCACACCAGCGACAGCACGCAGGCCAACTTGGTGCCTGCAGGCCAGCCAGCGTGGTCCTGGACCCTGGCGCTCTTCCAGAAGCTTTCCATTGCCCTGCCTGAGATACCCCTCCTGTCCCGGCCCCCACTGCTTTTTTCCTTCCTCACCTCTGTCCGGAGAGAAATTCCAGCGGAAGGTATGGGTGACACATCCTCTTCTTTACAGGCGGCAGCCTGGCAACTCCTGCAGAAAGGCCAGCAGAACCCCACTCACACCGGGCCACCCACAAAGCTGTGGCCCCTCACTCCCTCCCACCAGCACAGCCCCGAGACTGCTGACGGGGCAGAGAATATGGAGTCAGGCACAGCTTCAGGGGCTATTGCTGCCTGGAGCTCTGTTTATATTGACCTCAACGAGGCACACCTGGGGAGGGCGGGCCGGCAGGGTAAGGCTGCCCAGGTCAGCTAATCCACAACCCTCAGGGAATCACATTGTTGAAAATGGACCCCGCTAAGGCAGAAGAGAAGCCAAGGGAAAAAAGGACACAATGCCATTTGCAGCACCGTAGATGAGTCTAGAAGTAATCACGTGACTTGTAGTAAGTCAGAAAGTGAAAGACACATATCATATCATATCACTTATAGGTGTTACCTAAAAATGGATACCAGGGCAGATATTTCCACGGAGAAGGGCAATCACAGATTCATTAAACAAACTTATGGTTCACCAATGGAAAGGTGTGAGGATTGGTTTCATTACGATATCGGGGTTAACAGACATATACAAACACCGGTGACATATATAATCACCAAAGACCTACAGAATACCAAGAGAGGACTACTCAACATTCTGTCATAACGTACATGGGAAAAGGATCCCAAGAAGAACAGTCATCTGTATATGTGTAAAAGAACCACATCTTCCACACCTACCACAAGCCAAACATTGTAATCAAACTTGCTGTAATAAAAAATAAAAACTTAAATTAAAAACACGAACAAGAAGTAGTGAGACAAACGTGAGGGGCTTTCTCCTGGTACATTCCATTCTAAACTCCAATCTAGAACACCACTTCCACTGAGGCTCTCTTGCCCTAGTAACCAGATTTGGTAAGGGTGAACTGCTGCCACCTTGTGGCCGTTTCACACAACAGCAGCTTTAATCCCAACGCTAATGGTCAGTTGATATTCAAAATCATTGCAGGCCTGTAAATGACACCTGCCCTGAAAACAAATCCTGGGGTCACATATCGACCAAAAATTTCAAAGGACGTCCATATTTCAAAACCACCGTTTCAAAAGGCATATTTTACGCACATTAGTGTTCTGCTTCTTTTCCTTTCTTTCCTTTTTTGTTAAAAAACACGGGAATGGAAAAAGGCATCCCTCAGAGTGGGCGAAAATCGTTGCAGATGAATCAATGGACAGAGGTTTAATCTCCAATATATATAAACAGCTCATGCAGCTTAATATTAAAAAAACAAACAACCCAAAAAAAATGGGCAGAAGATCTAAAGAGACGTTTCTTCAAAGGAGACACAGAGATGGCCAAGACGCACATGAAAAGCTGCTCAACAGCACTAATTATTAGAGAAATGCAAATCAAAACTACAATGAGGTATCACCTCACACCTGTTAGAATCGGCATCATCAGAAAATCTACAAACAACCAATTCTGGGGAGGGTGTGGACAAAAGGAGCCCTCTTCCACTATTGGTGGGATTGTAAATTGATACAGTCCCTATGGAGAACAGTATGGAGTTTCCTTAAAAAAACTAGAAATAGAATTACCATCTGATCCAGCAATCCCACTTCTGGGCATATACCCAGAGAAAACCGTATTTCAAAAAGGCACATTCACCACAATGTTCGTTGCAGCACTATTTACAATAGCCAGGTAATGGAAGCAACCTAAATGCCCACAGACAGATGAATGGATAAAGATGTGGTACATATATAAAATGGAATATGACTCGGCCATAAAAAGGAATGAAACTGGGTCATTTGTAGAGACATCGATGGATCGAGAGACTGTCATACAGAATGAAGTAAGTCAGAAAGAGGAAAACAAATATTGTATATTAATGCATATATGTGGAGCCTAAAAATGGTACAGATGAACTGGTTTGCAGGGAAGAAATAGAGACACAGAGGTAGAGAACAAACGTATGGACACCAAGTGTGGGAAGCCATGGGGTGGTGGTGGTGGGATGAGTTGGGAGTTTGGGATTGACCTGTATACATGTATATGCATAAAATACATAACTAATAATAACGTGCTGTATAAAAAAATAAATAAAATTTCAAAATTTTAAAAAATAAAATTTAAAAATAAAACAGAAAAAAGTTCTTCCCGTCACACAGATGTATTTATAGGAATGAATTATTTCCATGCTTATATCTATAAATACATAAAAGAGGAATAACATCTAACTTGAAACATAAAAGAAAAAAAAAGTGAACCCACGAGTTATACAGAGGAAAACCCTATCACGGCACTTGCTCCAGTGGTAAACAATTCTGAAATTGGTCAGAGGTGGGGAACCATCTCCCATACAGCCAGCAACCCAACCCCCACGCAAGGAGCGTCCTCATTGCAAAGCTGGGGGACCGTGCCGAGGCATCTGTGAGTAAACGTGAGCTGAGCCCCAGGCCAGCTGCTGCTGAACTGTTCCCACCCTTTCCAGGTAAAACACCTGAATATGTACAAGGGCTTGAAAGCCTAGAGGAAGGACCGTGGAGCCACACCAGCGACAGCACGCAGGCCAACTTGGTGCCTGCAGGCCAGCCAGCGTGGTCCTGGACCCTGGCGCTCTTCCAGAAGCTTTCCATTGCCCTGCCTGAGATACCCCTCCTGTCCCGGCCCCCACTGCTTTTTTCCTTCCTCACCTCTGTCCGGAGAGAAATTCCAGCGGAAGGTATGGGTGACACATCCTCTTCTTTACAGGCGGCAGCCTGGCAACTCCTGCAGAAAGGCCAGCAGAACCCCACTCACACCGGGCCACTCACAAAGCTGTGGCCCCTCACTCCCTCCCACCAGCACAGCCCCGAGACTGCTGACGGGGCAGAGAATATGGAGTCAGGCACAGCTTCAGGGGCTATTGCTGCCTGGAGCTCTGTTTATATTGACCTCAACGAGGCACAGCTGGGGAGGGCGGGCCGGCAGGGTAAGGCTGCCCAGGTCAGCTAATCCACAACCCTCAGGGAATCACATTGTTGAAAATGGACCCCGCTAAGGCAGAAGAGAAGCCAAGGGAAAAAAGGACACAATGCCATTTGCAGCACCGTAGATGAGTCTAGAAGTAATCACGTGACTTGTAGTAAGTCAGAAAGTGAAAGACACATATCATATCATATCACTTATAGGTGTTACCTAAAAATGGATACCAGGGCAGATATTTCCACGGAGAAGGGCAATCACAGATTCATTAAACAAACGTATGGTTCACCAATGGAAAGGTGTGAGGATTGGTTTCATTACGATATCGGGGTTAACAGACATATACAAACACCGGTGACATATATAATCACCAAAGACCTACAGAATACCAAGAGAGGACTACTCAACATTCTGTCATAACGTACATGGGAAAAGGATCCCAAGAAGAACAGTCATCTGTATATGTGTAAAAGAACCACATCTTCCACACCTACCACAAGCCAAACATTGTAATCAAACTTGCTGTAATAAAAAATAAAAACTTAAATTAAAAACACGAACAAGAAGTAGTGAGACAAACGTGAGGGGCTTTCTCCTGGTACATTCCATTCTAAACTCCAATCTAGAACACCACTTCCACTGAGGCTCTCTTGCCCTAGTAACCAGATTTGGTAAGGGTGAACTGCTGCCACCTTGTGGCCGTTTCACACAACAGCAGCTTTAATCCCAACGCTAATGGTCAGTTGATATTCAAAATCATTGCAGGCCTGTAAATGACACCTGCCCTGAAAACAAATCCTGGGGTCACATATCGACCAAAAATTTCAAAGGACGTCCATATTTCAAAACCACCGTTTCAAAAGGCATATTTTACGCACATTAGTGTTCTGCTTCTTTTCCTTTCTTTCCTTTTTTGTTAAAAAACACGGGAATGGAAAAAGGCATCCCTCAGAATGGGCGAAAATCGTTGCAGATGAATCAATGGACAGAGGTTTAATCTCCAATATATATAAACAGCTCATGCAGCTTAATATTAAAAAAAACAAACAACCCAAAAAAAATGGGCAGAAGATCTAAAGAGACGTTTCTTCAAAGGAGACACAGAGATGGCCAAGACGCACATGAAAAGCTGCTCAACAGCACTAATTATTAGAGAAATGCAAATCAAAACTACAATGAGGTATCACCTCACACCTGTTAGAATCGGCATCATCAGAAAATCTACAAACAACCAATTCTGGGGAGGGTGTGGACAAAAGGAGCCCTCTTCCACTATTGGTGGGATTGTAAATTGATACAGTCCCTATGGAGAACAGTATGGAGTTTCCTTAAAAAAACTAGAAATAGAATTACCATCTGATCCAGCAATCCCACTTCTGGGCATATACCCAGAGAAAACCGTATTTCAAAAAGGCACATTCACCACAATGTTCGTTGCAGCACTATTTACAATAGCCAGGTAATGGAAGCAACCTAAATGCCCACAGACAGATGAATGGATAAAGATGTGGTACATATATAAAATGGAATATGACTCGGCCATAAAAAGGAATGAAACTGGGTCATTTGTAGAGACATCGATGGATCGAGAGACTGTCATACAGAATGAAGTAAGTCAGAAAGAGGAAAACAAATATTGTATATTAATGCATATATGTGGAGCCTAAAAATGGTACAGATGAACTGGTTTGCAGGGAAGAAATAGAGACACAGAGGTAGAGAACAAACGTATGGACACCAAGTGTGGGAAGCCATGGGGTGGTGGTGGTGGGATGAGTTGGGAGTTTGGGATTGACCTGTATACATGTATATGCATAAAATACATAACTAATAATAACGTGCTGTATAAAAAAATAAATAAAATTTCAAAATTTTAAAAAATAAAATTTAAAAATAAAACAGAAAAAAGTTCTTCCCGTCACACAGATGTATTTATAGGAATGAATTATTTCCATGCTTATATCTATAAATACATAAAAGAGGAATAACATCTAACTTGAAACATAAAAGAAAAAAAAAGTGAACCCACGAGTTATACAGAGGAAAACCCTATCACGGCACTTGCTCCAGTGGTAAACAATTCTGAAATTGGTCAGAGGTGGGGAACCATCTCCCATACAGCCAGCAACCCAACCCCCACGCAAGGAGCGTCCTCATTGCAAAGCTGGGGGACCGTGCCGAGGCATCTGTGAGTAAACGTGAGCTGAGCCCCAGGCCAGCTGCTGCTGAACTGTTCCCACCCTTTCCAGGTAAAACACCTGAATATGTACAAGGGCTTGAAAGCCTAGAGGAAGGACCGTGGAGCCACACCAGCGACAGCACGCAGGCCAACTTGGTGCCTGCAGGCCAGCCAGCGTGGTCCTGGACCCTGGCGCTCTTCCAGAAGCTTTCCATTGCCCTGCCTGAGATACCCCTCCTGTCCCGGCCCCCACTGCTTTTTTCCTTCCTCACCTCTGTCCGGAGAGAAATTCCAGCGGAAGGTATGGGTGACACATCCTCTTCTTTACAGGCGGCAGCCTGGCAACTCCTGCAGAAAGGCCAGCAGAACCCCACTCACACCGGGCCACCCACAAAGCTGTGGCCCCTCACTCCCTCCCACCAGCACAGCCCCGAGACTGCTGACGGGGCAGAGAATATGGAGTCAGGCACAGCTTCAGGGGCTATTGCTGCCTGGAGCTCTGTTTATATTGACCTCAACGAGGCACAGCTGGGGAGGGCGGGCCGGCAGGGTAAGGCTGCCCAGGTCAGCTAATCCACAACCCTCAGGGAATCACATTGTTGAAAATGGACCCCGCTAAGGCAGAAGAGAAGCCAAGGGAAAAAAGTACGCAATGCCATTTGCAGCACCGTAGATGAGTCTAGAAGTAATCACGTGACTTGTAGTAAGTCAGAAAGTGAAAGACACATATCATATCATATCACTTATAGGTGTTACCTAAAAATGGATACCAGGGCAGATATTTCCACGGAGAAGGGCAATCACAGATTCATTAAACAAACTTATGGTTCACCAATGGAAAGGTGTGAGGATTGGTTTCATTACGATATCAGGGTTAACAGACATATACAAACACCGGTGACATATATAATCACCAAAGACCTACAGAATACCAAGAGAGGACTACTCAACATTCTGTCATAACGTACATGGGAAAAGGATCCCAAGAAGAACAGTCATCTGTATATGTGTAAAAGAACCACATCTTCCACACCTACAACAAGCCAAACATTGTAATCAAACTTGCTGTAATAAAAAATAAAAACTTAAATTAAAAACACGAACAAGAAGTAGTGAGACAAACGTGAGGGGCTTTCTCCTGGTACATTCCATTCTAAACTCCAATCTAGAACACCACTTCCACTGAGGCTCTCTTGCCCTAGTAACCAGATTTGGTAAGGGTGAACTGCTGCCACCTTGTGGCCGTTTCACACAACAGCAGCTTTAATCCCAGCGCTAATGGTCAGTTGATATTCAAAATCATTGCAGGCCTGTAAATGACACCTGCCCTGAAAACAAATCCTGGGGTCACATATCGACCAAAAAATTCAAAGGACGTCCATATTTCAAAACGACCGTTTCAAAAGGCATATTTTACGCACATTAGTGTTCTGCTTCTTTTCCTTTCTTTCCTTTTTTGTTAAAAAAAACGGGAATGGAAAAAGGCATCCCTCAGGATGGGTGAAAATCGTTGCAAACGAATCAATGGACACAGGTTTAATCTCCAATATATATAAACAGCTCATGCAGCTTAATATTAAAAAAACAAACAACCCAAAAAAAATGGGCAGAAGATCTAAAGAGACGTTTCTTCAAAGGAGACACAGAGATGGCCAAGACGCACATGAAAAGCTGCTCAACAGCACTAATTATTAGAGAAATGCAAATCAAAACTACAATGAGGTATCACCTCACACCTGTTAGAATCAGCATCATCAGAAAATCTACAAACAACCAATTCTGGGGAGGGTGTGGACAAAAGGAGCCCTCTTCCACTATTGGTGGGAATGTAAATTGATACAGTCACTATGGAGAACAGTATGGAGTTTCCTTAAAAAAACTAGAAATAGAATTACCATCTGATCCAGCAATCCCACTTCTGGGCATATACCCAGAGAAAACCGTATTTCAAAAAGGCACATTCACCACAATGTTCGTTGCAGCACTATTTACAATAGCCAGGTAATGGAAGCAACCTAAATGCCCACAGACAGATGAATGGATAAAGATGTGGTACATATATAAAATGGAATATGACTCGGCCATAAAAAGGAATGAAACTGGGTCATTTGTAGAGACATCGATGGATCGAGAGACTGTCATACAGAATGAAGTAAGTCAGAAAGAGGAAAACAAATATTGTATATTAATGCATATATGTGGAGCCTAAAAATGGTACAGATGAACTGGTTTGCAGGGAAGAAATAGAGACACAGAGGTAGAGAACAAACGTATGGACACCAAGTGTGGGAAGCCATGGGGTGGTGGTGGTGGGATGAGTTGGGAGTTTGGGATTGACCTGTATACATGTATATGCATAAAATACATAACTAATAATAACGTGCTGTATAAAAAAATAAATAAAATTTCAAAATTTTAAAAAATAAAATTTAAAAATAAAACAGAAAAAAGTTCTTCCCGTCACACAGATGTATTTATAGGAATGAATTATTTCCATGCTTATATCTATAAATACATAAAAGAGGAATAACATCTAACTTGAAACATAAAAGAAAAAAAAAGTGAACCCACGAGTTATACAGAGGAAAACCCTATCACGGCACTTGCTCCAGTGGTAAACAATTCTGAAATTGGTCAGAGGTGGGGAACCATCTCCCATACAGCCAGCAACCCAACCCCCATGCAAGGAGCGTCCTCATTGCAAAGCTGGGGGACCGTGCCGAGGCATCTGTGAGTAAACGTGAGCTGAGCCCCAGGCCAGCTGCTGCTGAACTGTTCCCACCCTTTCCAGGTAAAACACCTGAATATGTACAAGGGCTTGAAAGCCTAGAGGAAGGACCGTGGAGCCACACCAGCGACAGCACGCAGGCCAACTTGGTGCCTGCAGGCCAGCCAGCGTGGTCCTGGACCCTGGCGCTCTTCCAGAAGCTTTCCATTGCCCTGCCTGAGATACCCCTCCTGTCCCGGCCCCCACTGCTTTTTTCCTTCCTCACCTCTGTCCGGAGAGAAATTCCAGCGGAAGGTATGGGTGACACATCCTCTTCTTTACAGGCGGCAGCCTGGCAACTCCTGCAGAAAGGCCAGCAGAACCCCACTCACACCGGGCCACTCACAAAGCTGTGGCCCCTCACTCCCTCCCACCAGCACAGCCCCGAGACTGCTGACGGGGCAGAGAATATGGAGTCAGGCACAGCTTCAGGGGCTATTGCTGCCTGGAGCTCTGTTTATATTGACCTCAACGAGGCACAGCTGGGGAGGGCGGGCCGGCAGGGTAAGGCTGCCCAGGTCAGCTAATCCACAACCCTCAGGGAATCACATTGTTGAAAATGGACCCCGCTAAGGCAGAAGAGAAGCCAAGGGAAAAAAGGACACAATGCCATTTGCAGCACCGTAGATGAGTCTAGAAGTAATCACGTGACTTGTAGTAAGTCAGAAAGTGAAAGACACATATCATATCATATCACTTATAGGTGTTACCTAAAAATGGATACCAGGGCAGATATTTCCACGGAGAAGGGCAATCACAGATTCATTAAACAAACGTATGGTTCACCAATGGAAAGGTGTGAGGATTGGTTTCATTACGATATCGGGGTTAACAGACATATACAAACACCGGTGACATATATAATCACCAAAGACCTACAGAATACCAAGAGAGGACTACTCAACATTCTGTCATAACGTACATGGGAAAAGGATCCCAAGAAGAACAGTCATCTGTATATGTGTAAAAGAACCACATCTTCCACACCTACCACAAGCCAAACATTGTAATCAAACTTGCTGTAATAAAAAATAAAAACTTAAATTAAAAACACGAACAAGAAGTAGTGAGACAAACGTGAGGGGCTTTCTCCTGGTACATTCCATTCTAAACTCCAATCTAGAACACCACTTCCACTGAGGCTCTCTTGCCCTAGTAACCAGATTTGGTAAGGGTGAACTGCTGCCACCTTGTGGCCGTTTCACACAACAGCAGCTTTAATCCCAACGCTAATGGTCAGTTGATATTCAAAATCATTGCAGGCCTGTAAATGACACCTGCCCTGAAAACAAATCCTGGGGTCACATATCGACCAAAAATTTCAAAGGACGTCCATATTTCAAAACCACCGTTTCAAAAGGCATATTTTACGCACATTCGTGTTCTGCTTCTTTTCCTTTCTTTCCTTTTTTGTTAAAAAACACGGGAATGGAAAAAGGCATCCCTCAGAATGGGCGAAAATCGTTGCAGACGAATCAATGGACAGAGGTTTAATCTCCAATATATATAAACAGCTCATGCAGCTTAATATTAAAAAAACAAACAACCCAAAAAAAATGGGCAGAAGATCTAAAGAGACGTTTCTTCAAAGGAGACACAGAGATGGCCAAGACGCACATGAAAAGCTGCTCAACAGCACTAATTATTAGAGAAATGCAAATCAAAACTACAATGAGGTATCACCTCACACCTGTTAGAATCGGCATCATCAGAAAATCTACAAACAACCAATTCTGGGGAGGGTGTGGACAAAAGGAACCCTCTTCCACTATTGGTGGGAATGTAAATTGATACAGTCCCTATGGAGAACAGTATGGAGTTTCCTTAAAATAACTAGAAATAGAATTACCATCTGATCCAGCAATCCCACTTCTGGGCATATACCCAGAGAAAACCGTATTTCAAAAAGGCACATTCACCACAATGTTCGTTGCAGCACTATTTACAATAGCCAGGTAATGGAAGCAACCTAAATGCCCACAGACAGATGAATGGATAAAGATGTGGTACATATATAAAATGGAATATGACTCAGCCATAAAAAGGAATGAAACTGGGTCATTTGTAGAGACATCGATGGATCGAGAGACTGTCATACAGAATGAAGTAAGTCAGAAAGAGGAAAACAAATATTGTATATTAATGCATATATGTGGAGCCTAAAAATGGTACAGATGAACTGGTTTGCAGGGAAGAAATAGAGACACAGAGGTAGAGAACAAACGTATGGACACCAAGTGTGGGAATCCATGGGGTGGTGGTGGTGGGATGAGTTGGGAGATTGGGATTGACCTGTATACATGTATATGCATAAAATACATAACTAATAATAACGTGCTGTATAAAATCATAAATAAAATTAAATTTCAAAATTTTAAAAAATAAAATTTAAAAATAAAACAGAAAAAATTCTTCCCGTCACACAGATGTATTTATAGGAATGAATTATTTCCATGCTTATATTTATAAATACATAAAAGGGGAATAAAATCTAACTTGAACCATAAAAGAAAAAAAAAACCTGAACCCAGGAGTTATACAGAGGAAAACCCTATCAGGGCACTTGCTCCAGTGGTAAACAATTCTGAAATTGGTCAGAGGTGGGGAACCATCTCCCATACAGCCAGCAACCCACCCCCCACGCAAGGAGCATCCTCATTGCAAAGCTGGGGGACCATGCCGAGGCATCTGTGAGTAAACGTGAGCTGAGCCCCAGGCCAGCTGCTGCTGAACTGTTCCCACCCTTTCCAGGTAAAACACCTGAATATGTACAAGGGCTTGAAAGCCTACAGGAAGGACCGTGGAGCCACACCAGCGACAGCACACAGGCCAACTTGGTGCCTGCAGGCCAGCCAGCGTGGTCCTGACCCCGGCGCTCTTCCAGAAGCTTTCCATTGCCCTGCCTGAGATACCCATCCTGTCCCGGCCCCCACTGCTTTTTTCCTTCCTCACCTCTGTCCGGAGAGAAATTCCAGCAGAAGGTATGGGTGACACATCCTCTTCTTTACAGGCGGCAGCCTGGCAACTCCTGCAGAAAGGCCAGCAGAACCCCACTCACACCGGGCCACCCACAAAGCTGTGGCCCCTCACTCCCTCCCACCAGCACAGCCCCGAGACTGCTGACGGGGCAGAGAATATGGAGTCAGGCACAGCTTCAGAGGCTACTGCTGCCTGGAACGCTGTTTATATTGACCTCAACCAGGCACACCTGGGGAGGGCAGGCCGGCAGGGTAAGGCTGCCCAGGTCAGCTAATCCACAACCCTCAGGGAATCACATTGTTGAAAATGGACCCCGCAAAGGCAGAAGAGAAGCCAAGGGAAAAAAGGACACAATGCCATTTGCAGACCCGTAGATGAGTCTAGAAGTAATCACGTGACTTGTAGTAAGTCAGAAAGTGAAAGACACATATCATATCACTTAGAGGTGTTACCTAAAAATGGATACCAGGGCAGATATTTCCACGGAGAAGGGCAATCACAGATTCATTAAACAAACTTATGGTTCACCAATGGAAAGGTGTGAGGATTGGTTTCATTACGATATCGGGGTTAACAGACATATACAAACACAGGTGACATATATAATCACCAAAGACCTACAGAATACCAAGAGAGGACTACTCAACATTCTGTCATAACGTACATGGGAAAAGGATCCCAAGAAGAACAGTCATCTGTATATGTGTAAAAGAACCACATCTTCCACACCTACAACAAGCCAAACATTGTAATCAAACTTGCTGTAATAAAAAATAAAACTTAAATTAAAAACACGAACAAGAAGTAGTGAGACAAACGTGAGGGGCTTTCTCCTGGTACATTCCATTCTAAACTCCAATCTAGAACACCACTTCCACTGAGGCTCTCTTGCCCTAGTAACCAGATTTGGTAAGGGTGAACTGCTGCCACCTTGTGGCCGTTTCACACAACAGCAGCTTTAATCCCAACGCTAATGGTCAGTTGATATTCAAAATCATTGCAGGCCTGTAAATGACACCTGCCCTGAAAACAAATCCTGGGGTCACATATCGACCAAAAAATTCAAAGGACGTCCATATTTCAAAACCACCGTTTCAAAAGGCATATTTTACGCACATTAGTGTTCTGCTTCTTTTCCTTTCTTTCCTTTTTTGTTAAAAAAAACGGGAATGGAAAAAGGCATCCCTCAGGCTGGGTGAAAATCGTTGCAAACGAATCACTGGACACAGGTTTAATCTCCAATATATATAAACAGCTCATGCAGCTTAATATTAAAAAAACAAACAACCCCCCAAAAAATGGGCAGAAGATCTAAAGAGACGTTTCTTCAAAGGAGACACAGAGATGGCCAAGACGCACATGAAAAGCTGCTCAACAGCACTAATTACTAGAGAAATGCAAATCAAAACTACAATGAGGTATCACCTCACACCTGTTAGAATCGGCATCATCAGAAAATCTACAAACAACCAATTCTGGGGAGGGTGTGGACAAAAGGAGCCCTCTTCCACTATTGGTGGGAATGTAAATTGATACAGTCACTATGGAGAACAGTATGGAGTTTCCTTAAAAAAACTAGAAATAGAATTACCATCTGATCCAGCAATCCCACTTCTGGGCATATACCCAGAGAAAACCGTATTTCAAAAAGGCACATTCACCACAATGTTCGTTGCAGCACTATTTACAATAGCCAGGTAATGGAAGCAACCTAAATGCCCACAGACAGATGAATGGATAAAGATGTGGTACATATATAAAATGGAATATTACTCGGCCATAAAAAGGAATGAAACTGGGTCATTTGTAGAGAGATCGATGGATCGAGAGACTGTCATACAGAATGAAGTAAGTCAGAAAGAGGAAAACAAATATTGTATATTAATGCATATACGTGGAGCCTAAAAATGGTACAGATGAACTGGTTTGCAGGGAAGAAATAGAGACACAGAGGTAGAGAACAAACGTATGGACACCAAGTGTGGGAAGCCATGGGGTGGTGGTGGTGGGATGAGTTGGGAGTTTGGGATTGACCTGTATACATGTATATACATAAAATACATAACTAATAATAACGTGCTGTATAAAAAAATAAATAAAATTAAATTTCAAAATTTTAAAAAATAAAATTTAAAAATAAAACAGAAAAAATTCTTCCCATCACACAGATGTATTTATATGAAAGAATTATTTCCATGCTTATATCTAAAAATACATAAAAGGGGAATAAAATCTAACTTGAACCATAAAAGAAAAAAAAAAAACTGAACCCAGGAGTTATACAGAGGAAAACCCTATCACGGCACTTGCTCCAGTGGTAAACAATTCTGAAATTGGTCAGAGGTGGGGAACCATCTCCCATACAGCCAGCAACCCACCCCCCACGCAAGGAGCGTCCTCATTGCAAAGCTGGGGGACCGTGCCGAGGCATCTGTGAGTAAACGTGAGCTGAGCCCCAGGCCAGCTGCTGCTGAACTGTTCCCACCCTTTCCAGGTAAAACACCTGAATATGTACAAGGGCTTGAAAGCCTAGAGGAAGGACCGTGGAGCCACACCAGCGACAGCACACAGGCCAACTTGGTGCCTGCAGGCCAGCCAGCGTGGTCCTGGCCCCGGCGCTCTTCCAAAAGCTTTCCATTGCCCTGCCTGAGATACCCATCCTGTCCCGGCCCCCACTGCTTTTTTCCTTCCTCACCTCTGTCCGGAGAGAAATTCCAGCGGAAGGTATGGGTGACACATCCTCTTCTTTACAGGCGGCAGCCTGGCAACTCCTGCAGAAAGGCCAGCAGAACACCACTCACACCGGGCCACCCACAAAGCTGTGGCCCCTCACTCCCTCCCACCAGCACAGCCCCGAGACTGCTGACGGGGCAGAGAATATGGAGTCAGGCACAGCTTCAGAGGCTACTGCTGCCTGGAGCGCTGTTTATATTGACCTCAACGAGGCACACCTGAGGAGGGCAGGCCGGCAGTGTAAGGCTGCCCAGGTCAGCTAATCCACAACCCTCAGGGAATCACATTGTTGAAAATGGACCCCGCAAAGGCAGAAGAAGAGCCAAGGAAAAAAAGGACAAAATGCCATTTGCAGCACCGTAGATGAGTCTAGAAGTAATCACGTGACTTGTAGTAAGTCAGAAAGTGAAAGACACATATCATATCACTTAGAGGTGTTACCTAAAAATGGATACCAGGGCAGATATTTCCACGGAGAAGGGCAATCACAGATTCATTAAACAAACTTATGGTTCACCAATGGAAAGGTGTGAGGATTGGTTTCATTACGATATCGGGGTTAACAGACATATACAAACACAGGTGACATATATAATCACCAAAGACCTACAGAATACCAAGAGAGGACTACTCAACATTCTGTCATAACGTATATGGGAAAAGGATCCCAAGAAGAACAGTCATCTGTATATGTGTAAAAGAACCACATCTTCCACACCTACAACAAGCCAAACATTGTAATCAAACTTGCTGTAATAAAAAATAAAAACTTAAATTAAAAACACGAACAAGAAGTAGTGAGACAAACGTGAGGGGCTTTCTCCTGGCACATTCCATTCTAATCTCCAATCTAGAACACCACTTCCACTGAGGCTCTCTTGCCCTAGTAACCAGATTTGGTAAGGGTGAACTGCTGCCACCTTGTGGCCGTTTCACACAACAGCAGCTTTAATCCCAACGCTAATGGTCAGTTGATATTCAAAATCATTGCAGGCCTGTAAATGACACCTGCCCTGAAAACAAATCCTGGGGTCACATATCGACCAAAAATTTCAAAGGACGTCCATATTTCAAAACCACCGTTTCAAAAGGCATATTTTACGCACATTCGTGTTCTGCTTCTTTTCCTTTCTTTCCTTTTTTGTTAAAAAACACGGGAATTGAAAAAGGCATCCCTCAGGATGGGCGAAAATCGTTGCAGACGAATCAATGGAGAGAGGTTTAATCTCCAATATATATAAACAGCTCATGCAGCTTAATATTAAAAAAACAAACAACCCCCAAAAAATGGGCAGAATATCTAAAGAGACGTTTCTTCAAAGGAGACACAGAGATGGCCGAGACGCACATGAAAAGCTGCTCAACAGCACTAATTATTAGAGAAATGCAAATCAAAACTACAATGAGGTATCTCCTCACACCTGTTAGAATCGGCATCATCAGAAAATCTACAAACAACCAATTCTGGGGAGGGTGTGGACAAAAGGAGCCCTCTTCCACTATTGGTGGGAATGTAAATTGATACAGTCACTATGGAGAACAGTATGGAGTTTCCTTAAAATAACTAGAAATAGAATTAACATCTGATCCAGCAATCCCACTTCTGGGCATTTACCCAGAGAAAACCGTATTTCAAAAAGGCACATTCACCAC
The DNA here is from genome assembly GCF_964341445.2 of Mesoplodon mirus. Lineage (NCBI taxonomy): Eukaryota > Metazoa > Chordata > Mammalia > Artiodactyla > Ziphiidae > Mesoplodon > Mesoplodon mirus. The sequence goes on along the minus strand of NW_028295521.1, from coordinate 455,797 downwards.
AATGTTCGTTGCAGCACTATTTACAATAGCCAGGTAATGGAAGCAACCTAAATGCCCACAGACAGATGAATGGATAAAGATGTGGTACATATATAAAATGGAATATGACTCGGCCATAAAAAGGAATGAAACTGGGTCATTTGTAGAGACATCGATGGATCGAGAGACTGTCATACAGAATGAAGTAAGTCAGAAAGAGGAAAACAAATATTGTATATTAATGCATATATGTGGAGCCTAAAAATGGTACAGATGAACTGGTTTGCAGGGAAGAAATAGAGACACAGAGGTAGAGAACAAACGTATGGACACCAAGTGTGGGAAGCCATGGGGTGGTGGTGGTGGGATGAGTTGGGAGTTTGGGATTGACCTGTATACGTGTATATACATAAAATACATAACTAATAATAACGTGCTGTATAAAAAAATAAATAAAATTAAATTTCAAAATTTTAAAAAATAAAATTTAAAAATAAAACAGAAAAAATTCTTCCCATCACACAGATGTATTTATAGGAAAGAATTATTTCCATGCTTATATCTATAAATACATAAAAGGGGAATAAAATCTAACTTGAACCAAAAAAGAAAAAAAAAAACCTGAACCCAGGAGTTATACAGAGGAAAACCCAATCAGGGCCCTTGCTCCAGTGGTAAACAATTCTGAAATTGGTCAGAGGTGGGGAACCATCTCCCATACAGCCAGCAACCCAACCCCCACGCAAGGAGCGTCCTCATTGCAAAGCTGGGGGACCGTGCCGAGGTATCTGTGAGTAAACGTGAGCTGAGCCCCAGGCCAGCTGCTGCTGAACTGTTCCCACCCTTTCCAGGTAAAACACCTGAATATGTACAAGGGCTTGAAAGCCTAGAGGAAGGACCGTGGAGCCACACCAGCGACAGCACACAGGCCAACTTGGTGCCTGCAGGCCAGCCAGCGTGATCCTGGCCCCGGCGCTCTTCCAGAAGCTTTCCATTGCCCTGCCTGAGATACCCCTCCTGTCCCGGCCCCCACTGCTTTTTTCCTTCCTCACCTCTGTCCGGAGAGAAATTCCAGCGGAAGGTATGGGTGACACATCCTCTTCTTTACAGGCGGCAGCCTGGCAACTCCTGCAGAAAGGCCAGCAGAACCCCACTCACACCGGGCCACCCACAAAGCTGTGGCCCCTCACTCCCTCCCACCAGCACAGCCCCGAGACTGCTGACGGGGCAGAGAATATGGAGTCAGGCACAGCTTCAGAGGCTAATGCTGCCTGGAGCGCTGTTTATATTGACCTCAACGAGGCACACCAGGGGAGGGCGGGCCGGCAGGGTAAGGCTGCCCAGGTCAGCTAATCCACAACCCTCAGGGAATCACATTGTTGAAAATGGACCCCGCAAAGGCAGAAGAGAAGCCAAGGGAAAAAAGGACAAAATGCCATTTGCAGCACCGTAGATGAGTCTAGAAGTAATCACGTGACTTGTAGTAAGTCAGAAAGTGAAAGACACATATCATATCACTTAGAGGTGTTACCTAAAAATGGATACCAGGGCAGATATTTCCACGGAGAAGGGCAATCACAGATTCATTAAACAAACTTATGGTTCACCAATGGAAAGGTGTGAGGATTGGTTTCATTACGATATCGGGGTTAACAGACATATACAAACACAGGTGACATATATAATCACCAAAGACCTACAGAATACCAAGAGAGGACTACTCAACATTGTGTCATAACGTACATGGGAAAAGGATCCCAGGAAGAACAGACATCTGTATATGTGTAAAAGAACCACATCTTCCACACCTACAACAAGCCAAACACTGTAATCAAACTTGCTGTAATAAAAAATAAAAACTTAAATTAAAAACACGAACAAGAAGTAGTGAGGCAAACGTGAGGGGCTTTCTCCTGGCACATTCCATTCTAAACTCCAATCTAGAACACCACTTCCACTGAGGCTCTCTTGCCCTAGTAACCAGATTTGGTAAGGGTGAACTGCTGCCACCTTGTGGCCGTTTCACACAACATCAGCTTTAATCCCAACGCTAATGGTCAGTTGATATTCAAAATCATTGCAGGCCTGTAAATGACACCTGCCTTTATAACCAATCCTGGGGTCACATATCGACCAAAAAATTCAAAGGACGTCCATATTTCAAAAGGACCGTTTCAAAAGGCATATTTTACGCACATTAGTGTTCTGCTTCTTTTCCTTTCTTTCCTTTTTTGTTAATAAACACGGGAATGGAAAAAGGAATCCCTCAGAATGGGCGATATTCATTGCAGACGAATCAATGGAGAGAGGTTTAATCTCCAGTATATATAAACAGCTCATGCAGCTTAATATTAAAAAAAACAAACCCCCCACAAAAAATGGGCAGAAGATCTAAAGAGACGTTTCTTCAAAGGAGACAGAGAGATGGCCAAGACGCACATGATAAGCTGCTCAACAGCACTAATTATTAGAGAAATGCAAATCAAAACTACAATGAGGTATCACCTCACACCTGTTAGAATCGGCATCATCAGAAAATCTACAAACAACAAATTCTGGGGAGGGTGTGGACCAAAGGATCCCTCTTCCACTATTGGTGGGAATGTAAATTGATACAGTCACTATGGAGAACAGTATGGAGTTTCCTTAAAAAAACTAGAAATAGAATTACCATCTGATCCAGCAATCCCACTTCTGGGCATATACCCAGAGAAAACCGTATTTCAAAAAGGCACATTCACCACAATGTTCGTTGCAGCACTATTTACAATAGCCAGGTAATGGAAGCAACCTAAATGCCCACAGACAGATGAATGGATAAAGATGTGGTACATATATAAAATGGAATATGACTCGGCCATAAAAAGGAATGAAACTGGGTCATTTGTAGAGACATCGATGGATCGAGAGACTGTCATACAGAATGAAGTAAGTCAGAAAGAGGAAACCAAATACTGTATATTAATGCATATATGTGGAACCTAAAAAATGGTACAGATGAACTGGTTTGCAGGGAAGAAATAGAGACACAGAGGTAGAGAACAAACGTATGGACACCAAGGGTGGGAAGCCATGGGCTGGTGGTGGTGGGATGAGTTGGGAGATTAGGATTGACCTGTATACATGTAATGCATAAAATACATAACTAATAATAACGTGCTGTATAAAAAAAATAAAATTAAATTTCAAAATTTTAAAAAATAAAATTTAAAAATAAAACAGAAAAAAGTTCTTCCCGTCACACAGATGTATTTATAGGAATGAATTATTTCCATGCTTATATCTATAAATATATAAAAGAGGAATAAAATCTAACTTGAAGCATAAAAGAAAAAAACACCTGAACCCATGAGTTATACAGAGGAAAGCCCTATCAGCGCACTTGCTCCAGCGGTAAACAATTCTGAAATTGGTCAGAGGTGGGAAACCATCTCCCATACAGCCAGCAACCCACGCCCCAGGCAAGGAGCGTCCTCATTGCAAAGCTGGGGGACCGTGCCGAGGCATCTGTGAGTAAACGTGAGCTGAGCCCCAGGCCAGCTGCTGCTGAACTGTTCCCACCCTTCCCAGGTAAAACACCTGAATATGTACAAGGGCTTGAAAGCCTAGAGGAAGGGCCGTCGAGCCACACCAGCGACAGCACGCAGGCCAACGTGGTGCCTGCAGGCCAGCCAAGGTGGTCTTGGCCCCGGGCGCTCTTCCAGAAGATTTCCATTGCCCTGCCTGAGATACCCCTCCTGTCCCGGCCCCAACTGCTTTTTTCCTTCCTCACCTCTGTCCGGAGAGAAATTCCAGCGGAAGTATGGGTGACACATCCTCTTCTTTACAGTTGGCAGCCTGGCAACTCCTGCAGAAAGGCCAGCAGAGTCCCACTCACACCGGGCCACACACAAAGCTGTGGCCCCTCACTCCCTCCCAACAGCACAGCCACGAGACTGCTGACGGGGCAGAGAATATGGAGTCATGCAGAGCTTCAGGGGCTATTGCTGCCTGGAGCGCTGTTTATATTGACCTCAACGAGGCACACCTGGGGAGGGCAGTCCGGCAGTGTAAGGCTGCCCAGGTCAGCTAATCCACAACCCTCAGGGAATCACATTGTTGAAAATGGACCTCACTAAGGCAGAATAGAAGCCAAGGAAAAAAGGACACAATGCCATTTGCAGCACCGTAGATGAGTCTAGAAGTAATCACGTGACTTGTAGTAAGTCAGAAAGTGAAAGACACATATCATATCATATCACTTATAGGTGTTAACTAAAAATGGATACCAGGGCAGATATTTCCACGGAGAAGGGCAATCACAGATTCATTAAACAAACTTATGGTTCACCAATGGAAAGGTGTGAGGATTGGTTTCATTACGATATCGGGGTTAACAGACATATACAAACACAGGTGACATATATAATCACCAAAGACCTACAGAATACCAAGAGAGGACTACTCAACATTCTGTCATAACGTACATGGGAAAAGGATCCCAGGAAGAACAGACATCTGTATATGTGTAAAAGAACCACATCTTCCACACCTACAACAAGCCAAACATTGTAATCAAACTTGCTGTAATAAAAAATAAAAACTTAAATTAAAAACACGAACAAGAAGTAGTGAGACAAACGTGAGGGGCTTTCTCCTGGCACATTCCATTCTAAACTCCAATCTAGAACACCACTTCCACTGAGGCTCTCTTGCCCTAGTAACCAGATTTGGTAAGGGTGAACTGCTGCCACCTTGTGGCCGTTTCACACAACAGCAGCTTTAATCCCAACGCTAATGGTCAGTTGATATTCAAAATCATTGCAGGCCTGTAAATGACACCTGCCCTGAAAACAAATCCTGGGGTCACATATCGACCAAAAAATTCAAAGGACGTCCATATTTCAAAACCACCGTTTCAAAAGGCATATTTTACGCACATTAGTGTTCTGCTTCTTTTCCTTTCTTTCCTTTTTTGTTAAAAAAAACGGGAATGGAAAAAGGCATCCCTCAGGCTGGGTGAAAATCGTTGCAAACGAATCACTGGACACAGGTTTAATCTCCAATATATATAAACAGCTCATGCAGCTTAATATTAAAAAAACAAACAACCCCCCAAAAAATGGGCAGAAGATCTAAAGAGACGTTTCTTCAAAGGAGACACAGAGATGGCCAAGACGCACATGAAAAGCTGCTCAACAGCACTAATTACTAGAGAAATGCAAATCAAAACTACAATGAGGTATCACCTCACACCTGTTAGAATCGGCATCATCAGAAAATCTACAAACAACCAATTCTGGGGAGGGTGTGGACAAAAGGAGCCCTCTTCCACTATTGGTGGGAATGTAAATTGATACAGTCACTATGGAGAACAGTATGGAGTTTCCTTAAAAAAACTAGAAATAGAATTACCATCTGATCCAGCAATCCCACTTCTGGGCATATACCCAGAGAAAACCGTATTTCAAAAAGGCACATTCACCACAATGTTCGTTGCAGCACTATTTACAATAGCCAGGTAATGGAAGCAACCTAAATGCCCACAGACAGATGAATGGATAAAGATGTGGTACATATATAAAATGGAATATTACTCGGCCATAAAAAGGAATGAAACTGGGTCATTTGTAGAGAGATCGATGGATCGAGAGACTGTCATACAGAATGAAGTAAGTCAGAAAGAGGAAAACAAATATTGTATATTAATGCATATATGTGGAGCCTAAAAATGGTACAGATGAACTGGTTTGCAGGGAAGAAATAGAGACACAGAGGTAGAGAACAAACGTATGGACACCAAGTGTGGGAAGCCATGGGGTGGTGGTGGTGGGATGAGTTGGGAGTTTGGGATTGACCTGTATACATGTATATACATAAAATACATAACTAATAATAACGTGCTGTATAAAAAAATAAATAAAATTAAATTTCAAAATTTTAAAAAATAAAATTTAAAAATAAAACAGAAAAAATTCTTCCCATCACACAGATGTATTTATAGGAAAGAATTATTTCCATGCTTATATCTAAAAATATATAAAAGGGGAATAAAATCTAACTTGAACCATAAAAGAAAAAAAAAAAACTGAACCCAGGAGTTATACAGAGGAAAACCCTATCAGGGCACTTGCTCCAGTGGTAAACAATTCTGAAATTGGTCAGAGGTGGGGAACCATCTCCCATACAGCCAGCAACCCAACCCCCACGCAAGGAAAGTCCTCATTGCAAAGCTGGGGGACCGTGCCGAGGCATCTGTGAGTAAACGTGAGCTGAGCCCCAGGCCAGCTGCTGCTGAACTGTTCCCACCCTTTCCAGGTAAAACACCTGAATATGTACAAGGGCTTGAAAGCCTAGAGGAAGGACCGTGGAGCCACACCAGCGACAGCACACAGGCCAACTTGGTGCCTGCAGGCCAGCCAGCGTGGTCCTGGCCCCGGCGCTCTTCCAAAAGCTTTCCATTGCCCTGCCTGAGATACCCATCCTGTCCCGGCCCCCACTGCTTTTTTCCTTCCTCACCTCTGTCCGGAGAGAAATTCCAGCGGAAGGTATGGGTGACACATCCTCTTCTTTACAGGCGGCAGCCTGGCAACTCCTGCAGAAAGGCCAGCAGAACACCACTCACACCGGGCCACCCACAAAGCTGTGGCCCCTCACTCCCTCCCACCAGCACAGCCCCGAGACTGCTGACGGGGCAGAGAATATGGAGTCAGGCACAGCTTCAGAGGCTACTGCTGCCTGGAGCGCTGTTTATATTGACCTCAACGAGGCACACCTGAGGAGGGCAGGCCGGCAGTGTAAGGCTGCCCAGGTCAGCTAATCCACAACCCTCAGGGAATCACATTGTTGAAAATGGACCCCGCAAAGGCAGAAGAAGAGCCAAGGAAAAAAAGGACAAAATGCCATTTGCAGCCCCGTAGATGAGTCTAGAAGTAATCACGTGACTTGTAGTAAGTCAGAAAGTGAAAGACACATATCATATCACTTAGAGGTGTTACCTAAAAATGGATACCAGGGCAGATATTTCCACGGAGAAGGGCAATCACAGATTCATTAAACAAACTTATGGTTCACCAATGGAAAGGTGTGAGGATTGGTTTCATTACGATATCGGGGTTAACAGACATATACAAACACAGGTGACATATATAATCACCAAAGACCTACAGAATACCAAGAGAGGACTACTCAACATTCTGTCATAACGTACATGGGAAAAGGATCCCAAGAAGAACAGTCATCTGTATATGTGTAAAAGAACCACATCTTCCACACCTACAACAAGCCAAACATTGTAATCAAACTTGCTGTAATAAAAAATAAAAACTTAAATTAAAAACACGAACAAGAAGTAGTGAGACAAACGTGAGGGGCTTTCTCCTGGCACATTCCATTCTAATCTCCAATCTAGAACACCACTTCCACTGAGGCTCTCTTGCCCTAGTAACCAGATTTGGTAAGGGTGAACTGCTGCCACCTTGTGGCCGTTTCACACAACAGCAGGTTTAATCCCAGCGCTAATGGTCAGTTGATATTCAAAATCATTGCAGGCCTGTAAATGACACCTGCCCTGAAAACAAATCCTGGGGTCACATATCGACCAAAAATTTCAAAGGACGTCCATATTTCAAAACGACCGTTTCAAAAGGCATATTTTACGCACATTCGTGTTCTGCTTCTTTTCCTTTCTTTCCTTTTTTGTTAAAAAACACGGGAATTGAAAAAGGCATCCCTCAGGATGGGCGAAAATCGTTGCAGACGAATCAATGGAGAGAGGTTTAATCTCCAATATATATAAACAGCTCATGCAGCTTAATATTAAAAAAACAAACAACCCCAAAAAAATGGGCAGAAGATCTAAAGAGACGTTTCTTCAAAGGAGACACAGAGATGGCCGAGACGCACATGAAAAGCTGCTCAACAGCACTAATTATTAGAGAAATGCAAATCAAAACTACAATGAGGTATCTCCTCACACCTGTTAGAATCGGCATCATCAGAAAATCTACAAACAACCAATTCTGGGGAGGGTGTGGACAAAAGGAGCCCTCTTCCACTATTGGTGGGAATGTAAATTGATACAGTCACTATGGAGAACAGTATGGAGTTTCCTTAAAATAACTAGAAATAGAATTACCATCTGATCCAGCAATCCTACTTCTGGGCATATACCCAGAGAAAACCGTATTTCAAAAAGGCACATTCACCACAATGTTCGTTGCAGCACTATTTACAATAGCCAGGTAATGGAAGCAACCTAAATGCCCACAGACAGATGAATGGATAAAGATGTGGTACATATATAAAATGGAATATGACTCGGCCATAAAAAGGAATGAAACTGGGTCATTTGTAGAGACATCGATGGATCGAGAGACTGTCATACAGAATGAAGTAAGTCAGAAAGAGGAAAACAAATATTGTATATTAATGCATATATGTGGAGCCTAAAAATGGTACAGATGAACTGGTTTGCAGGGAAGAAATAGAGACACAGAGGTAGAGAACAAACGTATGGACACCAAGTGTGGGAAGCCATGGGGTGGTGGTGGTGGGATGAGTTGGGAGTTTGGGATTGACCTGTATACGTGTATATACATAAAATACATAACTAATAATAACGTGCTGTATAAAAAAATAAATAAAATTAAATTTCAAAATTTTAAAAAATAAAATTTAAAAATAAAACAGAAAAAATTCTTCCCATCACACAGATGTATTTATAGGAAAGAATTATTTCCATGCTTATATCTATAAATACATAAAAGGGGAATAAAATCTAACTTGAACCATAAAAGAAAAAAAAAACCTGAACCCAGGAGTTATACAGAGGAAAACCCAATCAGGGCCCTTGCTCCAGTGGTAAACAATTCTGAAATTGGTCAGAGGTGGAGAACCATCTCCCATACAGCCATCAACCCACCCCCCACGCAAGGAGCGTCCTCATTGCAAAGCTGGGGACCGTGCCTAGGCATCTGTGAGTAAACGTGAGCTGAGCCCCAGGCCAGCTGCTGCTGAACTGTTCCCACCCTTTCCAGGTAAAACACCTGAATATGTACAAGGGCTTGAAAGCCTAGAGGAAGGACCGTGGAGCCACACCAGCGACAGCACGCAGGCCAACTTGGTGCCTGCAGGCCAGCCAGGGTGGTCGTCGTATGTAAAGCACAGTAAGAGGGGCACAACTTCGACAATGATGCACTTGGCCAAAAAGGGCGTATGCGTTTTCTCCTGAATATATTCAGGAGAAAACGCATACGCCCTTTTTGGCCAAGCAAGCAAGCGGGCAATGCAAATCTGCACTACAAAGAAGTATCACTTCCCAACGGTCAAAAGGGACATCCACAAAATGTGTAAAAACCAGAAAGGCAAGACAGGCCCTGGAGAACAGGGAGCCTTGTTATGCTGATGGGCGGGATGTAAGTTGCCAACTGCCTCACTGGAGGAGTGCATTGTGTTCCCTAAAACAAGTAAACAACAGAGCTACAGAGCCAAGGGCACTTCCAGTCTAGGGAATATACCTTGGGAAAACTGAAAATCCATAAGACAGAGCCACCCCCAAATTGAGGGCTGCACTGCTTACAAGAACCTCAACCTGGGTACACCGGAAATATCCCAGGAAATATAAAAATGGTTCAAAACATTGTGGAACTTACGTACGATGGAATATCCCTCAGCCATGAAATCAATGTCATAAGACCAGTAGCAGCAAAATGAGTGGATTCAGGTACGATGATTCTAAGTGAAAGAAGTCACACAGAAAAAGAAACTTATCATAAGATATCACTTAGGATGATCCTGTAAACATGGCTACACATGAACTGAGTTAGGAAAGAGAACAGAGTCTCACATTTAGAAAACACTCTTATGCCTGCTTAAGGGGGAAGGAGAGGTGGGGTGATGCATCAAACCAGAGTTTGATATAAGCACAGGTACTGTTCCAAAAACCAACTATGGAATAGACAAGACCTACACCTTCCTCAGTGAAAGGGACTCAAAACCCCATATTTCCCGCAGAGGAATAGATCTGACTAGTAAGAATCTTAAAACCTATGTATTGATATGTCTCCGTAAGGGAATCAAGTGTGTCTAGACTGGCATAAACATGGCAGCGAGAATCAGCTCAAACCCACTCTAAAAAGGAATTTCAAAAACAGAACAAAGAAACAGGGAAATTCTTTACAATTCCTTCAGGGTCTCTGATGCAACCTGGAATGACCCTATCTACGATGACAGCTGGATGCGGCATGAGGCTGGACACTTGGGACTGAGAGGATTGGAGAGATTGGGTGAGCAAAGGCAGACCCTTTAAAGCAATAATGCATGGCACCCATTCCATGATTCCCAACTCTCCAGGTTGAAGGGAATATTACTACAGCTTTAACATGTACGGGAAACCTAGAGAATGGACACACTGTGAATACGAAAGGTTTCTAAAACTCAATGAAGAGTCCCTCTCCTGGTGCTCCGGTTTGACTTTCCAACTGCTTTACTATCAATCTCCCAACTTGGAGAGACAGCCCCTTTAAGCTCCTGGTTCACACAGGTTGCCAATTTGGCAGAGGATGAAAGGGAAGAGGGAGAACCAATGAGAGAGTCGCTGTTAGGCATTTGGATGGGCACATGTCACTCTAATTTCCCGGCAGGAAGAAGAATTAACCAAAGTCTCAGCCACCCACCGGGAACCAGTATAGGTCCTGAACCAAAAGTTTGGACTTGCGTTCAGCTCACAAAAAACGAGTTGAAAAATGGAGCTCAGGGGCACAGCAATTCACAAACTGGCAGAGTAATCAAGGCCAACTATCGTCCAAAAATCTGTTGAGGGAAGGCAACGAGGCGGACTTGAATGCGAGGCAGAATAGCAGGAAACAGATTTCAAGAGGTACGTTAGAATCGCCTGTAAAGCACAGGAAGAGGGGCACAACTTCGACAATGATGCACTTGGCCAAAAAGGGCGTATGCGTTTTCTCCTGAATATATTCAGGAGAACACGCATACGCCCTTTTTGGCCAAGCAAGCAAGCGGGCAATGCAAATCTGCACTACAAAGAAGTATCACTTCCCAACGGTCAAAAGGGACATCCACAAAATGTGTAAAAACCAGAAAGGCAAGACAGGCCGTGGCGAAATGGGAGCCTTGTTATGCTGATGGGCAGGATGTAAGTTGCCAACTGCCTCACTGGAGGAGTGCATTGTGCTCCCTAAAACAAGTAAACAACAGAGCTACAGAGCCAAGGGCACTTCCAGTCTAGGGAATATACCTTGGGAAAACTGAAAATCAATAAGACAGAGCCACCCCCAAATTGAGGGCTGCACTGCTTACAAGAACCTCAACCTGGGTACACCGGAAATATCCCAGGAAATATAAAAATGGTTCAAAACATTGTGGAAATTACATACGATGGAATATCCCTCAGCCATGAAATCAATGTCATAAGACCAGTAGCAGCAAAATGAGTGGATTCAGGTACGATGATTCTAAGTGAAAGAAGTCACACAGAAAAAGAAACTTATCATAAGATATCACTTAGGAAGATCCTGTAAACATGGCTACACATGAACTGAGTTAGGAAAGAGAACAGAGTCTCACATTTAGAAAACACTCTTATGCCTGCTTAAGGGGGAAGGAGAGGTGGGGTGATGCATCAAACCAGAGTTTGATATAAGCACAGGTACTGTTCCAAAAACCAACTATGGAATAGACAAGACCTACACCTTCCTCAGTGAAAGGGACTCAAAACCCCATATTTCCCGCAGAGGAATAGATCTGACTAGTAAGAATCTTAAAACCTATGTATTGATATGTCTCCGTAAGGGAATCAAGTGTGTCTAGACTGGCATAAACATGGCAGCGAGAATCAGCTCAAACCCACTCTAAAAAGGAATTTCAAAAACAGAACAAAGAAACAGGGAAATTCTTTACAATTCCTTCAGGGTCTCTGATGCAACCTGGAATGACCCTATCTACGATGACAGCTGGATGTGGCATGAGGCTGGACACTTGGGACTGAGAGGATTGGTGAGATTGGGTGAGCAAATGCAGACCCTTTAAAGCAATAATGCATGGCAACCATTCCTTGGGTCCCACCTCTCCAGGTTGAAGGGAATATTACTACAGCTATAACATGTACGGGAAACCTAGAGAATGGACACACTGTGAATACGAAAGGTTTCTAAAACTCAACGAAGAGTCCCTCTCCTGGTGCTCCGGTTTGACTTTCCAACAGCTTTACTATCAATCTCCCAACTTGGAGAGACAGCCCCTTTAAGCTCCTGGTTCACACAGGTTGCCCATTTGGCAGAGGAGGAAAGGGAAGACGGAGAACCAATGAGAGAGTAGCTGTTAGGCATTTGGATGGGCACATGTCACTCTAATTTCCCGGCAGGAAGAAGAATTCACCAAAGTCTCAGCCACCCACCGGGAACCAGTATAGGTCCTGAACCAAATGTTTGGACTTGCGTTCAGCTCACAAAAAACGAGTTGAAAAATGGAGCTCAGGGGCACAGCAATTCACAAACTGGCAGAGTAATCAAGGCCAACTATCGTCCAAAAATCTGTTGAGGGAAGGCAACGAGGCGGACTTGAATGCGAGGCAGAATAGCAGGAAACAGATTTCAAGAGGTACGTTAGAATCGCCTGTAAAGCACAGGAAGAGGGGCACAACTTCGACAATGATGCACTTGGCCAAAAAGGGCGTATGCGTTTTCTCCTGAATATATTCAGGAGAAAACGCATACGCCCTTTTTGGCCAAGCAAGCAAGCGGGCAATGCAAATCTGCACTACAAAGAAGTATCACTTCCCAACGGTCAAAAGGGACATCCACAAAATGTGTAAAAACCAGAAAGGCAAGACAGGCCCTGGAGAACAGGGAGCCTTGTTATGCTGATGGGCGGGATGTAAGTTGCCAACTGCCTCACTGGAGGAGTGCATTGTGTTCCCTAAAACAAGTAAACAACAGAGCTACAGAGCCAAGGGCACTTCCAGTCTAGGGAATATACCTTGGGAAAACTGAAAATCCATAAGACAGAGCCACCCCCAAATTGAGGGCTGCACTGCTTACAAGAACCTCAACCTGGGTACACCGGAAATATCCCAGGAAATATAAAAATGGTTCAAAACATTGTGGAACTTACGTACGATGGAATATCCCTCAGCCATGAAATCAATGTCATAAGACCAGTAGCAGCAAAATGAGTGGATTCAGGTACGATGATTCTAAGTGAAAGAAGTCACACAGAAAAAGAAACTTATCATAAGATATCACTTAGGATGATCCTGTAAACATGGCTACACATGAACTGAGTTAGGAAAGAGAACAGAGTCTCACATTTAGAAAACACTCTTATGCCTGCTTAAGGGGGAAGGAGAGGTGGGGTGATGCATCAAACCAGAGTTTGATATAAGCACAGGTACTGTTCCAAAAACCAACTATGGAATAGACAAGACCTACACCTTCCTCAGTGAAAGGGACTCAAAACCCCATATTTCCCGCAGAGGAATAGATCTGACTAGTAAGAATCTTAAAACCTATGTATTGATATGTCTCCGTAAGGGAATCAAGTGTGTCTAGACTGGCATAAACATGGCAGCGAGAATCAGCTCAAACCCACTCTAAAAAGGAATTTCAAAAACAGAACAAAGAAACAGGGAAATTCTTTACAATTCCTTCAGGGTCTCTGATGCAACCTGGAATGACCCTATCTACGATGACAGCTGGATGCGGCATGAGGCTGGACACTTGGGACTGAGAGGATTGGAGAGATTGGGTGAGCAAAGGCAGACCCTTTAAAGCAATAATGCATGGCACCCATTCCATGATTCCCAACTCTCCAGGTTGAAGGGAATATTACTACAGCTTTAACATGTACGGGAAACCTAGAGAATGGACACACTGTGAATACGAAAGGTTTCTAAAACTCAATGAAGAGTCCCTCTCCTGGTGCTCCGGTTTGACTTTCCAACAGCTTTACTATCAATCTCCCAACTTGGAGAGACAGCCCCTTTAAGCTCCTGGTTCACACAGGTTGCCAATTTGGCAGAGGATGAAAGGGAAGAGGGAGAACCAATGAGAGAGTCGCTGTTAGGCATTTGGATGGGCACATGTCACTCTAATTTCCCGGCAGGAAGAAGAATTAACCAAAGTCTCAGCCACCCACCGGGAACCAGTATAGGTCCTGAACCAAATGTTTGGACTTGCGTTCAGCTCACAAAAAACGAGTTGAAAAATGGAGCTCAGGGGCACAGCAATTCACAAACTGGCAGAGTAATCAAGGCCAACTATCGTCCAAAAATCTGTTGAGGGAAGGCAACGAGGCGGACTTGAATGCGAGGCAGAATAGCAGGAAACAGATTTCAAGAGGTACGTTAGAATCGCCTGTAAAGCACAGGAAGAGGGGCACAACTTCGACAATGATGCACTTGGCCAAAAAGGGCGTATGCGTTTTCTCCTGAATATATTCAGGAGAACACGCATACGCCCTTTTGGCCAAGCAAGCAAGCGGGCAATGCAAATCTGCACTACAAAGAAGTATCACTTCCCAACGGTCAAAAGGGACATCCACAAAATGTGTAAAAACCAGAAAGGCAAGACAGGCCGTGGCGAAATGGGAGCCTTGTTATGCTGATGGGCAGGATGTAAGTTGCCAACTGCCTCACTGGAGGAGTGCATTGTGCTCCCTAAAACAAGTAAACAACAGAGCTACAGAGCCAAGGGCACTTCCAGTCTAGGGAATATACCTTGGGAAAACTGAAAATCAATAAGACAGAGCCACCCCCAAATTGAGGGCTGCACTGCTTACAAGAACCTCAACCTGGGTACACCGGAAATATCCCAGGAAATATAAAAATGGTTCAAAACATTGTGGAAATTACATACGATGGAATATCCCTCAGCCATGAAATCAATGTCATAAGACCAGTAGCAGCAAAATGAGTGGATTCAGGTACGATGATTCTAAGTGAAAGAAGTCACACAGAAAAAGAAACTTATCATAAGATATCACTTAGGAAGATCCTGTAAACATGGCTACACATGAACTGAGTTAGGAAAGAGAACAGAGTCTCACATTTAGAAAACACTCTTATGCCTGCTTAAGGGGGAAGGAGAGGTGGGGTGATGCATCAAACCAGAGTTTGATATAAGCACAGGTACTGTTCCAAAAACCAACTATGGAATAGACAAGACCTACACCTTCCTCAGTGAAAGGGACTCAAAACCCCATATTTCCCGCAGAGGAATAGATCTGACTAGTAAGAATCTTAAAACCTATGTATTGATATGTCTCCGTAAGGGAATCAAGTGTGTCTAGACTGGCATAAACATGGCAGCGAGAATCAGCTCAAACCCACTCTAAAAAGGAATTTCAAAAACAGAACAAAGAAACAGGGAAATTCTTTACAATTCCTTCAGGGTCTCTGATGCAACCTGGAATGACCCTATCTACGATGACAGCTGGATGTGGCATGAGGCTGGACACTTGGGACTGAGAGGATTGGTGAGATTGGGTGAGCAAATGCAGACCCTTTAAAGCAATAATGCATGGCAACCATTCCTTGGGTCCCACCTCTCCAGGTTGAAGGGAATATTACTACAGCTATAACATGTACGGGAAACCTAGAGAATGGACACACTGTGAATACGAAAGGTTTCTAAAACTCAACGAAGAGTCCCTCTCCTGGTGCTCCGGTTTGACTTTCCAACAGCTTTACTATCAATCTCCCAACTTGGAGAGACAGCCCCTTTAAGCTCCTGGTTCACACAGGTTGCCCATTTGGCAGAGGAGGAAAGGGAAGACGGAGAACCAATGAGAGAGTAGCTGTTAGGCATTTGGATGGGCACATGTCACTCTAATTTCCCGGCAGGAAGAAGAATTCACCAAAGTCTCAGCCACCCACCGGGAACCAGTATAGGTCCTGAACCAAATGTTTGGACTTGCGTTCAGCTCACAAAAAACGAGTTGAAAAATGGAGCTCAGGGGCACAGCAATTCACAAACTGGCAGAGTAATCAAGGCCAACTATCGTCCAAAAATCTGTTGAGGGAAGGCAACGAGGCGGACTTGAATGCGAGGCAGAATAGCAGGAAACAGATTTCAAGAGGTACGTTAGAATCGCCTGTAAAGCACAGGAAGAGGGGCACAACTTCGACAATGATGCACTTGGCCAAAAAGGGCGTATGCGTTTTCTCCTGAATATATTCAGGAGAACACGCATACGCCCTTTTGGCCAAGCAAGCAAGCGGGCAATGCAAATCTGCACTACAAAGAAGTATCACTTCCCAACGGTCAAAAGGGACATCCACAAAATGTGTAAAAACCAGAAAGGCAAGACAGGCCGTGGCGAAATGGGAGCCTTGTTATGCTGATGGGCAGGATGTAAGTTGCCAACTGCCTCACTGGAGGAGTGCATTGTGCTCCCTAAAACAAGTAAACAACAGAGCTACAGAGCCAAGGGCACTTCCAGTCTAGGGAATATACCTTGGGAAAACTGAAAATCAATAAGACAGAGCCACCCCCAAATTGAGGGCTGCACTGCTTACAAGAACCTCAACCTGGGTACACCGGAAATATCCCAGGAAATATAAAAATGGTTCAAAACATTGTGGAAATTACATACGATGGAATATCCCTCAGCCATGAAATCAATGTCATAAGACCAGTAGCAGCAAAATGAGTGGATTCAGGTACGATGATTCTAAGTGAAAGAAGTCACACAGAAAAAGAAACTTATCATAAGATATCACTTAGGAAGATCCTGTAAACATGGCTACACATGAACTGAGTTAGGAAAGAGAACAGAGTCTCACATTTAGAAAACACTCTTATGCCTGCTTAAGGGGGAAGGAGAGGTGGGGTGATGCATCAAACCAGAGTTTGATATAAGCACAGGTACTGTTCCAAAAACCAACTATGGAATAGACAAGACCTACACCTTCCTCAGTGAAAGGGACTCAAAACCCCATATTTCCCGCAGAGGAATAGATCTGACTAGTAAGAATCTTAAAACCTATGTATTGATATGTCTCCGTAAGGGAATCAAGTGTGTCTAGACTGGCATAAACATGGCAGCGAGAATCAGCTCAAACCCACTCTAAAAAGGAATTTCAAAAACAGAACAAAGAAACAGGGAAATTCTTACAATTCCTTCAGGGTCTCTGATGCAACCTGGAATGACCCTATCTACGATGACAGCTGGATGTGGCATGAGGCTGGACACTTGGGACTGAGAGGATTGGAGAGATTGGGTGAGCAAAGGCAGACCCTTTATAGCAATAATGCATGGCACCCATTCCATGATTCCCAACTCTCCAGGTTGAAGGGAATATTACTACAGCTTTAACATGTACGGGAAACCTAGAGAATGGACACACTGTGAATACGAAAGGTTTCTAAAACTCAATGAAGAGTCCCTCTCCTGGTGCTCCGGTTTGACTTTCCAACTGCTTTACTATCAATCTCCCAACTTGGAGAGACAGCCCCTTTAAGCTCCTGGTTCACACAGGTTGCCAATTTGGCAGAGGATGAAAGGGAAGAGGGAGAACCAATGAGAGAGTCGCTGTTAGGCATTTGGATGGGCACATGTCACTCTAATTTCCCGGCAGGAAGAAGAATTAACCAAAGTCCCAGCCACCCACCGGGAACCAGTATAGGTCCTGAACCAAAAGTTTGGACTTGCGTTCAGCTCACTAAAAACGAGTTTGAAAATGGAGCTCAGGGGCACAGCAATTCACAAACAGGCAGAGTAATCAAGGCCAACAATCGTCCAAAAATCTGTTGAGGGAAGGCAACGAGGCGGACTTGAAATCGAGGCAGAATAGCAGGAAACAGATTTCAAGAGGTACGTTGGAATCACCTGTAAAGCACAGGAAGAGGGGCACAACTTCGACAATGATGCACTTGGCCAAAAAGGGCGTATGCATTTTCTCCTGAATATATTCAGGTGAACACGCATACGCCCTTTTGGCCAAGCAAGCAAGCGGGCAATGCAAATCTGCACTACAAAGAAGTATCACTTCCCACGGGTCAAAAGGGACATCCACAAAATGTGTAAAAAATAGAAAGGCAAGACAGGCCGTGGCGAAATGGGAGCCTTGTTATGCTGATGGGCAGCTTGTAAGTTGCCAACTGCCTCACTGGAGGAGTGCATTGTGCTCCCTAAAACAAGTAAACAACAGAGCTACAGAGCCAAGGGCACTTCCAGTCTAGGGAATATACCTTGGGAAAACTGAAAATCCATAAGACAGAGCCACCCCCAAATTGAGGGCTGCACTGCTTACAAGAACCTCAACCTGGGTACACCGGAAATATCCCAGGAAATATAAAAATGGTTCAAAACATTGTGGAAATTACATACGATGGAATATCCCTCAGCCATGAAATCAATGTCATAAGACCAGTAGCAGCAAAATGAGTGGATTCAGGTACGATGATTCTAAGTGAAAGAAGTCACACAGAAAAAGAAACTTATCATAAGATATCACTTAGGAAGATCCTGTAAACATGGCTACACATGAACTGAGTTAGGAAAGAGAACAGAGTCTCACATTTAGAAAACACTCTTATGCCTGCTTAAGGGGGAAGGAGAGGTGGGGTGATGCATCAAACCAGAGTTTGATATAAGCACAGGTACTGTTCCAAAAACCAACTATGGAATAGACAAGACCTACACCTTCCTCAGTGAAAGGGACTCAAAACCCCATATTTCCCACAGAGGAATAGATCTGACTAGTAAGAATCTTAAAACCTATGTATTGATATGTCTCCGTAAGGGAATCAAGTGTGTCTAGACTGGCATAAACATGGCAGCGAGAATCAGCTCAAACCCACTCTAAAAAGGAATTTCAAAAACAGAACAAAGAAACAGGGAAATTCTTTACAATTCCTTCAGGGTCTCTGATGCAACCTGGAATGACCCTATCTACGATGACAGCTGGATGTGGCATGAGGCTGGACACTTGGGACTGAGAGGATTGGTGAGATTGGGTGAGCAAATGCAGACCCTTTAAAGCAATAATGCATGGCAACCATTCCATGGGTCCCACCTCTCCAGGTTGAAGGGAATATTACTACAGCTATAACATGTACGGGAAACCTAGAGAATGGACACACTGTGAATACGAAAGGTTTCTAAAACTCAACGAAGAGTCCCTCTCCTGGTGCTCCGGTTTGACTTTCCAACAGCTTTACTATCAATCTCCCAACTTGGAGAGACAGCCCCTTTAAGCTCCTGGTTCACACAGGTTGCCCATTTGGCAGAGGAGGAAAGGGAAGAGGGAGAACCAATGAGACAGTAGCTGTTAGGCATTTGGATGGGCACATGTCACTCTAATTTCCCGGCAGGAAGAAGAATTAACCAAAGTCTCAGCCACCCACCGGGAACCAGTATAGGTCCTGAACCAAATGTTTGGACTTGCGTTCAGCTCACAAAAAACGAGTTGAAAAATGGAGCTCAGGGGCACAGCAATTCACAAACTGGCAGAGTAATCAAGGCCAACTATCGTCCAAAAATCTGTTGAGGGAAGGCAACGAGGCGGACTTGAATGCGAGGCAGAATAGCAGGAAACAGATTTCAAGAGGTACGTTAGAATCGCCTGTAAAGCACAGGAAGAGGGGCACAACTTCGACAATGATGCACTTGGCCAAAAAGGGCGTATGCGTTTTCTCTTGAATATATTCAGGAGAAAACGCATACGCCCTTTTTGGCCAAGCAAGCAAGCGGGCAATGCAAATCTGCACTACAAAGAAGTATCACAAGGGCCTCCCTGGTGGCACAGTGGTTGAGAGTCCGCCTGCCGATGCAGGGGATGCGGGTTCGTGCCCCGGTCTGGGAGGATCCCATATGCCGCGGAGCGGCTGGGCCCGTGAGCCATGGCCGCTGAGCCTGCGCGTCCGGAGCCTGTGCTCCGCAACGGGAGAGGCCACAACAGTGAGAGGCCCGCGTATGGAAAAAAAAAAAAAAAAAAAAAAAGAAGTATCACTTCCCACCGGTCAAAAGGGACATCCACAAAATGTGTAAAAACCAGAAAGGCAAGACAGGCCCTGGATAACAGGGAGCCTTGTTATGCTGATGGGCGGGATGTAAGTTGCCAAATGCCTCACTGGAGGAGTGCATTGTGTTCCCTAAAACAAGTAAACAACAGAGCTACAGAGCCAAGGGCACTTCCAGTCTAGGGAATATAACTTGGGAAAACTGAAAATCAATAAGACAGAGCCACCCCCAAATTGAGGGCTGCACTGCTTACAAGAACCTCAACCTGGGTACACCTGAAATATCCCAGGAAATATAAAAATGGTTCCAAACATTGTGGAACTTACGTACGATGGAATATCCCTCAGCCATGAAATCAATGTCATGAGACCAGTAGCAGCAAAATGAGTGGATTCAGGTACGATGATTCTAAGTGAAAGAAGTCACACAGAAAAAGAAACTTATCATATGATATCACTTAGGAAGATCCTGTAAACATGGCTACACATGAACTGAGTTAGGAAAGAGAACAGAGTCTCACATTTAGAAAACACTCTTATGCCTGCTTAAGGGGGAAGGAGAGGTGGGGTGATGCATCAAACCAGAGTTTGATATAAGCACAGGTACTGTTCCAAAAACCAACTATGGAATAGACAAGACCTACACCTTCCTCAGTGAAAGGGACTCAAAACCCCATATTTCCCGCAGAGGAATAGATCTGACTAGTAAGAATCTTAAAACCTATGTATTGATATGTCTCCGTAAGGGAATCAAGTGTGTCTAGACTGGCATAAACATGGCAGCGAGAATCAGCTCAAACCCACTCTAAAAAGGAATTTCAAAAACAGAACAAAGAAACAGGGAAATTCTTTACAATTCCTTCAGGGTCTCTGATGCAACCTGGAATGACCCTATCTACAATGACAGCTGGATGCGGCATGAGGCTGGACACTTGGGACTGAGAGGATTGGAGAGATTTGGTGAGCAAAGGCAGACCCTTTATAGCAATAATGCATGGCACCCATTCCATGATTCCCAACTCTCCAGGTTGAAGGGAATATTACTACAGCTTTAACATGTACGGGAAACCTAGAGAATGGACACACTGTGAATACGAAAGGTTTCTAAAACTCAATGAAGAGTCCCTCTCCTGGTGCTCCGGTTTGACTTTCCAACTGCTTTACTATCAATCTCCCAACTTGGAGAGACAGCCCCTTTAAGCTCCTGGTTCACACAGGTTGCCAATTTGGCAGAGGATGAAAGGGAAGAGGGAGAACCAATGAGAGAGTCGCTGTTAGGCCTTTGGATGGGCACATGTCACTCTAATTTCCCGGCAGGAAGAAGAATTAACCAAAGTCTCAGCCACCCACCGGGAACCAGTATAGGTCCTGAACCAAAAGTTTGGACTTGCGTTCAGCTCACAAAAAACGAGTTGAAAAATGGAGCTCAGGGGCACAGCAATTCACAAACAGGCAGAGTAATCAAGGCCAACAATCGTCCAAAAATCTGTTGAGGGAAGGCAACGAGGCGGACTTGAAATCGAGGCAGAATAGCAGGAAACAGATTTCAAGAGGTACGTTGGAATCACCTGTAAAGCACAGGAAGAGGGTCACAACTTCGACAATGATACACTTGGCCAAAAAGGGCGTATGCGTTTTCTCCTGAATATATTCAGGAGAACACACATACGCCCTTTTGGCCAAGCAAGCAAGCGGGCAATGCAAATCTGCACTACAAAGAAGTATCACTTCCCACGGGTCAAAAGGGACATCCACAAAATGTGTAAAAAATAGAAAGGCAAGACAGGCCGTGGCGAAATGGGAGCCTTGTTATGCTGATGGGCAGGATGTAAGTTGCCAACTGCCTCACTGGAGGAGTGCATTGTGCTCCCTAAAACAAGTAAACAACAGAGCTACAGAGCCAAGGGCACTTCCTGTCTAGGGAATATACCTTGGGAAAACTGAAAATCAATAAGACAGAGCCACCCCCAAATTGAGGGCTGCACTGCTTACAAGAACCTCAACCTGGGTACACCGGAAATATCCCAGGAAATATAAAAATGGTTCAAAAAATTGTGGAAATTACATACGATGGAATATCCCTCAGCCATGATATCAATGTCATAAGACCAGTAGCAGCAAAATGAGTGGATTCAGGTACGATGATTCTAAGTGAAAGAAGTCACACAGAAAAAGAAACTTATCATAAGATATCACTTAGGAAGATCCTGTAAACATGGCTACACATGAACTGAGTTAGGAAAGAGAACAGAGTCTCACATTTAGAAAACACTCTTATGCCTGCTTAAGGGGGAAGGAGAGGTGGGGTGATGCATCAAACCAGAGTTTGATATAAGCACAGGTACTGTTCCAAAAACCAACTATGGAATAGACAAGACCTACACCTTCCTCAGTGAAAGGGACTCAAAACCCCATATTTCCCACAGAGGAATAGATCTGACTAGTAAGAATCTTAAAACCTATGTATTGATATGTCTCCGTAAGGGAATCAAGTGTGTCTAGACTGGCATAAACATGGCAGCGAGAATCAGCTCAAACCCACTCTAAAAAGGAATTTCAAAAACAGAACAAAGAAACAGGGAAATTCTTTACAATTCCTTCAGGGTCTCTGATGCAACCTGGAATGACCCTCTCTACGATGACAGCTGGATGTGGCATGAGGCTGGACACTTGGGACTGAGAGAATTGGTGAGATTGGGTGAGCAAAGGCAGACCCTTTATAGCAATAATGCATGGCACCCATTCCATGATTCCCAACTCTCCAGGTTGAAGGGAATATTACTACAGCTTTAACATGTACGGGAAACCTAGAGAATGGACACACTGTGAATACGAAAGGTTTCTAAAACTCAATGAAGAGTCCCTCTCCTGGTGCTCCGGTTTGACTTTCCAACTGCTTTACTATCAATCTCCCAACTTGGAGAGACAACCCCTTTAAGCTCCTGGTTCACACAGGTTGCCAATTTGGCAGAGGAAGAAAGGGAAGAGGGAGAACCAATGAGAGAGTCGCTGTTAGGCATTTGGATGGGCACATGTCACTCTAATTTCCCGGCAGGAAGAAGAATTAACCAAAGTGTCAGCCACCCACCGGGAACCAGTATAGGTCCTGAAGCAAAAGTTTGGACTTGCGTTCAGCTCACAAAAAACGAGTTTGAAAATGGAGCTCAGGGGCACAGCAATTCACAAACAGGCAGAGTAATCAAGGCCAACTATCGTCCAAAAATCTGGTGAGGGAAGGCAACGAGGCGGACTTGAAATCGAGGCAGAATAGCAGGAAACAGATTTCAAGAGGTACGTTAGAATCGCCTGTAAAGCACAGGAAGACGGGCACAACTTCGACAATGATGCACTTGGCCAAAAAGGGCGTATGCGTTTTCTCCTGAATATATTCAGGAGAAAACGCATACGCCCTTTTTGGCCAAGCAAGCAAGCGGGCAATGCAAATCTGCACTACAAAGAAGTATCACTTCCCACCGGTCAAAAGGGACATCCACAAAATGTGTAAAAACCAGAAAGGCAAGACAGGCCCTGGAGAACAGGGAGCCTTGTTATGCTGATGGGCGGGATGTAAGTTGCCAACTGCCTCACTGGTGGAGTGCATTGTGTTCCCTAAAACAAGAAAACAACAGAGCTACAGAGCCAAGGGCACTTCCAGTCTAGGGAATATACCTTGGGAAAACTGAAAATCAATAAGACAGAGCCACCCCCAAATTGAGGGCTGCACTGCTTACAAGAACCTCAACCTGGGTACACCTGAAATATCCCAGGAAATATAAAAATGGTTCAAAACATTGTGGAACTTACGTACGATGGAATATCCCTCAGCCATGAAATCAATGTCATAAGACCAGTAGCAGCAAAATGAGTGGATTCAGGTACGATGATTCTAAGTGAAAGAAGTCACACAGAAAAAGAGACTTATCATAAGATATCACTTAGGAAGATCCTGTAAACATGGCTACACATGAACTGAGTTAGGAAAGAGAACAGAGTCTCACATTTAGAAAACACTCTTATGCCTGCTTAAGGGGGAAGGAGAGGTGGGGTGATGCATCAAACCAGAGTTTGATATAAGCACAGGTACTGTTCCAAAAACCAACTATGGAATAGACAAGACCTACACCTTCCTCAGTGAAAGGGACTCAAAACCCCATATTTCCCACAGAGGAATAGATCTGACTAGTAAGAATCTTAAAACCTATGTATTGATATGTCTCCGTAAGGGAATCAAGTGTGTCTAGACTGGCATAAACATGGCAGCGAGAATCAGCTCAAACCCACTCTAAAAAGGAATTTCAAAAACAGAACAAAGAAACAGGGAAATTCTTTACAATTCCTTCAGGGTCTCTGATGCAACCTGGAATGACCCTATCTACGATGACAGCTGGATGTGGCATGAGGCTGGACACTTGGGACTGAGAGGATTGGTGAGATTGGGTGAGCAAATGCAGACCCTTTAAAGCAATAATGCATGGCAACCATTCCATGGGTCCCAACTCTCCAGGTTGAGGGGAATATTACTACAGCTATAACATGTACGGGAAACCTAGAGAATGGACACACTGTGAATATGAAAGGTTTCTAAAACTCAACGAATAGTCCCTCTCCTGGTGCTCCGGTTAGACTTTCCAACAGCTTAACTATCAATCTCCCAACTTGGAGAGACAGCCCCTTTAAGCTCCTGGTTCACACAGGTTGCCCTTTTGGCAGAGGAAGAAAGGGAAGAGGGAGAACCAATGAGAGAGTAGCTGTTAGGCATTTGGATGGGCACATGTCACTCTAATTTCCCGGCAGGAAGAAGAATTCACCAAAGTCTCAGCCACCCACCGGGAACCAGTATAGGTCCTGAACAAAATGTTTGGACTTGCGTTCAGCTCACAAAAAACGAGTTGAAAAATGGAGCTCAGGGGCACAGCAATTCACAAACTGGCAGAGTAATCAAGGCCAACTATCGTCCAAAAATCTGTTGAGGGAAGGCAACGAGGCGGACTTGAATGCGAGGCAGAATAGCAGGAAACAGATTTCAAGAGGTACGTTAGAATCGCCTGTAAAGCACAGGAAGAGGGGCACAACTTCGACAATGATGCACTTGGCCAAAAAGGGCGTATGCGTTTTCTCCTGAATATATTCAGGAGAAAACGCATACGCCCTTTTTGGCCAAGCAAGCAAGCGGGCAATGCAAATCTGCACTACAAAGAAGTATCACTTCCCAACGGTCAAAAGGGACATCCACAAAATGTGTAAAAACCAGAAAGGCAAGACAGGCCCTGGAGAACAGGGAGCCTTGTTATGCTGATGGGCGGGATGTAAGTTGCCAGCTGCCTCACTGGAGGAGTGCATTGTGTTCCCTAAAACAAGTAAACAACAGAGCTACAGAGCCAAGGGCACTTCCAGTCTAGGGAATATACCTTGGGAAAACTGAAAATCCATAAGACAGAGCCACCCCCAAATTGAGGGCTGCACTGCTTACAAGAACCTCAACCTGGGTACACCTGAAATATCCCAGGAAATATAAAAATGGTTCAAAACATTGTGGAACTTACGTACGATGGAATATCCCTCAGCCATGAAATCAATGTCATAAGACCAGTAGCAGCAAAATGAGTGGA
Source organism: Mesoplodon mirus (assembly GCF_964341445.2). Taxonomy (NCBI): domain Eukaryota; kingdom Metazoa; phylum Chordata; class Mammalia; order Artiodactyla; family Ziphiidae; genus Mesoplodon; species Mesoplodon mirus. Next base: position 430,248 of record NW_028295521.1, on the reverse strand, counting down.
TTCAGGTACGATGATTCTAAGTGAAAGAAGTCACACAGAAAAAGAAACTTATCATAAGATATCACTTAGGAAGATCCTGTAAACATGGCTACACATGAACTGAGTTAGCAAAGAGAACAGAGTCTCACATTTAGGAAACACTCTTATGCCTGCTTAAGGGGGAAGGAGAGGTGGGGTGATGCATCAAACCAGAGTTTGATATAAGCACAGGAAACGTTCCAAAATCCAACTATGGAATAGACAAGACCTACACCTTCCTCAGTGAAAGGGACTCAAAACCCCATATTTCCCGCAGAGGAATAGATCTGACTAGTAAGAATCTTAAAACCTATGTATTGATATGTCTCCGTAAGGGAATCAAGTGTGACAAGACTGGCATAAACATTGCAGCGAGAATCAGCTCAAACCCACTCTAAAAAGGAATTTCAAAAACAAAACAAAGAAACAGGGAAATTCTTTACAATTCCTTCAGGGTCTCTGATGAAACCTGGAATGACCCTATCTACAATGACAGCTGGATGAGGCATGAGGCTGGACACTTGGGACTGAGAGGATTGGTGAGATTGGGTGAGCAAATGCAGACCCTTTAAAGCAATAATGCATGGCAACCATTCCATGGGTCCCACCTCTCCAGGTTGAAGGGAATATTACTACAGCTATAACATGTACGGGAAACCTAGAGAATGGACACACTGTGAATACGAAAGGTTTCTAAAACTCAACGAAGAGTCCCTCTCCTGGTGCTGCGGTTTGACTTTCCAACAGCTTTACTATCAATCTCCCAACTTGGAGAGACAGCCCCTTTAAGCTCCTGGTTCACACAGGTTGCCCATTTGGCAGAGGAGGAAAGGGAAGAGGGAGAACCAATGAGAGAGTAGCTGTTAGGCATTTGGATGGGCACATGTCACTCTAATTTCCCGGCAGGAAGAAGAATTCACCAAAGTCTCAGCCACTCACCGGGAACCAGTATAGGTCCTGAACCAAATGTTTGGACTTGCGTTCAGCTCACAAAAAACGAGTTGAAAAATGGAGCTCAGGTGCACAGCAATTCACAAACTGGCAGAGTAATCAAGGCCAACTATCGTCCAAAAATCTGTTGAGGGAAGGCAACGAGGCGGACTTGAATGCGAGGAAGAATAGCAGGAAACAGATTTCAAGAGGTACGTTAGAATCGCCTGTAAAGCACAGGAAGAGGGGCACAACTTCGACAATGATGCACTTGGCCAAAAAGGGCGTATGCGTTTTCTCCTGAATATATTCAGGAGAAAACGCATACGCCCTTTTTGGCCAAGCAAGCAAGCGGGCAATGCAAATCTGCACTACAAAGAAGTATCACTTCCCACCGGTCAAAAGGGACATCCGCAAAATGTGTAAAAACCAGAAAGGCAAGACAGGCCCTGGATAACAGGGAGCCTTGTTATGCTGATGGGCGGGATGTAAGTTGCCAACTGCCTCACTGGAGGAGTGCATTGTGTTCCCTAAAACAAGTAAACAACAGAGCTACAGAGCCAAGGGCACTTCCAGTCTAGGGAATATACCTTGGGAAAACTGAAAATCCATAAGACAGAGCCACCCCCAAATTGAGGGCTGCACTGCTTACAAGAACCTCAACCTGGGTACACCTGAAATATCCCGGGAAATATAAAAATTGTTCAAAACATTGTGGAACTTACGTACGATGGAATATCCCTCAGCCATGAAATCAATGTCATAAGACCAGTAGCAGCAAAATGAGTGGATTCAGGTACGATGATTCTAAGTGAAAGAAGTCACACAGAAAAAGAAACTTATCATAAGATATCACTTAGGAAGATCCTGTAAACATGGCAACACATGAACTGAGTTAGGAAAGAGAACAGAGTCTCACATTTAGAAAACACTCTTATGCCTGCTTAAGGGGGAAGGAGAGGTGGGGTGATGCATCAAACCAGAGTTTGTTATAAGCACAGGTACTGTTCCAAAAACCAACTATGGAATAGACAAGACCTACACCTTCCTCAGTGAAAGGGACTCAAAACCCCATATTTCCCGCAGAGGAATAGATCTGACTAGTAAGAATCTTAAAACCTATGTATTGATATGTCTCCGTAAGGGAATCAAGTGTGTCTAGACTGGCATAAACATGGCAGCGAGAATCAGCTCAAACCCACTCTAAAAAGGAATTTCAAAAACAGAACAAAGAAACAGGGAAATTCTTTACAATTCCTTCAGGGTCTCTGATGCAACCTGGAATGACCCTATCTACGATGACAGCTGGATGTGGCATGAGGCTGGACACTTGGGACTGAGAGGATTGGTGAGATTGGGTGAGCAAATGCAGACCCTTTAAAGCAATAATGCATGGCAACCATTCCATGGGTCCCACCTCTCCAGGTTGAAGGGAATATTACTACAGCTATAACATGTACGGGAAACCTAGAGAATGGACACACTGTGAATATGAAAGGTTTCTAAAACTCAACGAAGAGTCCCTCTCCTGGTGCTCCGGTTTGACTTTCCAACAGCTTTACTATCAATCTCCCAACTTGGAGAGACAGCCCCTTTAAGCTCCTCGTTCACACAGGTTGCCCATTTGGCAGAGGAAGAAAGGGAAGAGGGAGAACCAATGAGAGAGTAGCTGTTAGGCATTTGGATGGGCACATGTCACTCTAATTTCCCGGCAGGAAGAAGAATTAACCAAAGTCTCAGCCACCCACCGGGAACCAGTATAGGTCCTGAACCAAAAGTTTGGACTTGCGTTCAGCTCACAAAAAACGAGTTGAAAAATGGAGCTCAGGGGCACAGCAATTCACAAACTGGCAGAGTAATCAAGGCCAACTATCGTCCAAAAATCTGTTGAGGGAAGGCAACGAGGCGGACTTGAATGCGAGGCAGAATAGCAGGAAACAGATTTCAAGAGGTACGTTAGAATCGCCTGTAAAGCACAGGAAGTGGGGCACAACTTCGACAATGATGCACTTGGCCTAAAAGGGCATATGCGTTTTCTCCTGAATATATTCAGGAGAAAACGCATACGTCCTTTTTGGCCAAGCAAGCAAGCGGGCAATGCAAATCTGCACTACAAAGAAGTATCACTTCCCACCGGTCAAAAGGGACATCCACAAAATGTGTAAAAACCAGAAAGGCAAGACAGGCCCTGGAGAACAGGGAGCCTTGTTATGCTGATGGGCGGGATGTAAGTTGCCAACTGCCTCACTGGAGGAGTGCATTGTGTTCCCTAAAACAAGTAAACAACAGAGCTACAGAGCCAAGGGCACTTCCAGTCTAGGGAATATACCTTGGGAAAACTGAAAATCCATAAGACAGAGCCACCCCCAAATTGAGGGCTGCACTGCTTACAAGAACCTCAACCTGGGTACACCGGAAATATCCCAGGAAATATAAAAATGGTTCAAAACATTGTGGAACTTACGTACGATGGAATATCCCTCAGCCATGAAATCAATGTCATAAGACCAGTAGCAGCAAAATGAGTGGATTCAGGTACGATGATTCTAAGTGAAAGAAGTCACACAGAAAAAGAAACTTATCATAAGATATCACTTAGGAAGATCCTGTAAACATGGCAACACATGAACTGAGTTAGGAAAGAGAACAGAGTCTCACATTTAGAAAACACTCTTATGCCTGCTTAAGGGGGAAGGAGAGGTGGGGTGATGCATCAAACCAGAGTTTGATATAAGCACAGGTACTGTTCCAAAAACCAACTATGGAATAGACAAGTCCTACACCTTCCTCAGTGAAAGGGACTCAAAACCCCATATTTCCCGCAGAGGAATAGATCTGACTAGTAAGAATCTTAAAACCTATGTATTGATATGTCTCCGTAAGGGAATCAAGTGTGTCTCGACTGGCATAAACATGGCAGCGAGAATCAGCTCAAACCCACTCTAAAAAGGAATTTCAAAAACAGAACAAAGAAACAGGGAAATTCTTTACAATTCCTTCAGGGTCTCTGATGCAACCTGGAATGACCCTATCTACGATGACAGCTGGATGTGGCATGAGGCTGGACACTTGGGACTGAGAGGATTGGTGAGATTGGGTGAGCAAATGCAGACCCTTTAAAGCAATAATGCATGGCAACCATTCCATGGGTCCCACCTCTCCAGGTTGAAGGGAATATTACTACAGCTATAACATGTACGGGAAACCTAGAGAATGGACACACTGTGAATATGAAAGGTTTCTAAAACTCAACGAAGAGTCCCTCTCCTGGTGCTCCGGTTTGACTTTCCAACAGCTTTACTATCAATCTCCCAACTTGGAGAGACAGCCCCTTTAAGCTCCTCGTTCACACAGGTTGCCCATTTGGCAGAGGAAGAAAGGGAAGAGGGAGAACCAATGAGAGAGTAGCTGTTAGGCATTTGGATGGGCACATGTCACTCTAATTTCCCGGCAGGAAGAAGAATTAACCAAAGTCTCAGCCACCCACCGGGAACCAGTATAGGTCCTGAACCAAAAGTTTGGACTTGCGTTCAGCTCACAAAAAACGAGTTGAAAAATGGAGCTCAGGGGCACAGCAATTCACAAACTGGCAGAGTAATCAAGGCCAACTATCGTCCAAAAATCTGTTGAGGGAAGGCAACGAGGCGGACTTGAATGCGAGGCAGAATAGCAGGAAACAGATTTCAAGAGGTACGTTAGAATCGCCTGTAAAGCACAGGAAGTGGGGCACAACTTCGACAATGATGCACTTGGCCTAAAAGGGCGTATGCGTTTTCTCCTGAATATATTCAGGAGAAAACGCATACGTCCTTTTTGGCCAAGCAAGCAAGCGGGCAATGCAAATCTGCACTACAAAGAAGTATCACTTCCCACCGGTCAAAAGGGACATCCACAAAATGTGTAAAAACCAGAAAGGCAAGACAGGCCCTGGAGAACAGGGAGCCTTGTTATGCTGATGGGCGGGATGTAAGTTGCCAACTGCCTCACTGGAGGAGTGCATTGTGTTCCCTAAAACAAGTAAACAACAGAGCTACAGAGCCAAGGGCACTTCCAGTCTAGGGAATATACCTTGGGAAAACTGAAAATCCATAAGACAGAGCCACCCCCAAATTGAGGGCTGCACTGCTTACAAGAACCTCAACCTGGGTACACCGGAAATATCCCAGGAAATATAAAAATGGTTCAAAACATTGTGGAACTTACGTACGATGGAATATCCCTCAGCCATGAAATCAATGTCATAAGACCAGTAGCAGCAAAATGAGTGGATTCAGGTACGATGATTCTAAGTGAAAGAAGTCACACAGAAAAAGAAACTTATCATAAGATATCACTTAGGAAGATCCTGTAAACATGGCAACACATGAACTGAGTTAGGAAAGAGAACAGAGTCTCACATTTAGAAAACACTCTTATGCCTGCTTAAGGGGGAAGGAGAGGTGGGGTGATGCATCAAACCAGAGTTTGATATAAGCACAGGTACTGTTCCAAAAACCAACTATGGAATAGACAAGTCCTACACCTTCCTCAGTGAAAGGGACTCAAAACCCCATATTTCCCGCAGAGGAATAGATCTGACTAGTAAGAATCTTAAAACCTATGTATTGATATGTCTCCGTAAGGGAATCAAGTGTGTCTCGACTGGCATAAACATGGCAGCGAGAATCAGCTCAAACCCACTCTAAAAAGGAATTTCAAAAACAGAACAAAGAAACAGGGAAATTCTTTACAATTCCTTCAGGGTCTCTGATGCAACCTGGAATGACCCTATCTACGATGACAGCTGGATGTGGCATGAGGCTGGACACTTGGGACTGAGAGGATTGGTGAGATTGGGTGAGCAAATGCAGACCCTTTAAAGCAATAATGCATGGCAACCATTCCATGGGTCCCACCTCTCCAGGTTGAAGGGAATATTACTACAGCTATAACATGTACGGGAAACCTAGAGAATGGACACACTGTGAATATGAAAGGTTTCTAAAACTCAACGAAGAGTCCCTCTCCTGGTGCTCCGGTTTGACTTTCCAACAGCTTTACTATCAATCTCCCAACTTGGAGAGACAGCCCCTTTAAGCTCCTCGTTCACACAGGTTGCCCATTTGGCAGAGGAAGAAAGGGAAGAGGGAGAACCAATGAGAGAGTAGCTGTTAGGCATTTGGATGGGCACATGTCACTCTAATTTCCCGGCAGGAAGAAGAATTAACCAAAGTCTCAGCCACCCACCGGGAACCAGTATAGGTCCTGAACCAAAAGTTTGGACTTGCGTTCAGCTCACAAAAAACGAGTTGAAAAATGGAGCTCAGGGGCACAGCAATTCACAAACTGGCAGAGTAATCAAGGCCAACTATCGTCCAAAAATCTGTTGAGGGAAGGCAACGAGGCGGACTTGAATGCGAGGCAGAATAGCAGGAAACAGATTTCAAGAGGTACGTTAGAATCGCCTGTAAAGCACAGGAAGTGGGGCACAACTTCGACAATGATGCACTTGGCCTAAAAGGGCGTATGCGTTTTCTCCTGAATATATTCAGGAGAAAACGCATACGTCCTTTTTGGCCAAGCAAGCAAGCGGGCAATGCAAATCTGCACTACAAAGAAGTATCACTTCCCACCGGTCAAAAGGGACATCCACAAAATGTGTAAAAACCAGAAAGGCAAGACAGGCCCTGGAGAACAGGGAGCCTTGTTATGCTGATGGGCGGGATGTAAGTTGCCAACTGCCTCACTGGAGGAGTGCATTGTGTTCCCTAAAACAAGTAAACAACAGAGCTACAGAGCCAAGGGCACTTCCAGTCTAGGGAATATACCTTGGGAAAACTGAAAATCCATAAGACAGAGCCACCCCCAAATTGAGGGCTGCACTGCTTACAAGAACCTCAACCTGGGTACACCGGAAATATCCCAGGAAATATAAAAATGGTTCAAAACATTGTGGAACTTACGTACGATGGAATATCCCTCAGCCATGAAATCAATGTCATAAGACCAGTAGCAGCAAAATGAGTGGATTCAGGTACGATGATTCTAAGTGAAAGAAGTCACACAGAAAAAGAAACTTATCATAAGATATCACTTAGGAAGATCCTGTAAACATGGCAACACATGAACTGAGTTAGGAAAGAGAACAGAGTCTCACATTTAGAAAACACTCTTATGCCTGCTTAAGGGGGAAGGAGAGGTGGGGTGATGCATCAAACCAGAGTTTGATATAAGCACAGGTACTGTTCCAAAAACCAACTATGGAATAGACAAGTCCTACACCTTCCTCAGTGAAAGGGACTCAAAACCCCATATTTCCCGCAGAGGAATAGATCTGACTAGTAAGAATCTTAAAACCTATGTATTGATATGTCTCCGTAAGGGAATCAAGTGTGTCTCGACTGGCATAAACATGGCAGCGAGAATCAGCTCAAACCCACTCTAAAAAGGAATTTCAAAAACAGAACAAAGAAACAGGGAAATTCTTTACAATTCCTTCAGGGTCTCTGATGCAACCTGGAATGACCCTATCTACGATGACAGCTGGATGTGGCATGAGGCTGGACACTTGGGACTGAGAGGATTGGTGAGATTGGGTGAGCAAATGCAGACCCTTTAAAGCAATAATGCATGGCAACCATTCCATGGGTCCCACCTCTCCAGGTTGAAGGGAATATTACTACAGCTATAACATGTACGGGAAACCTAGAGAATGGACACACTGTGAATATGAAAGGTTTCTAAAACTCAACGAAGAGTCCCTCTCCTGGTGCTCCGGTTTGACTTTCCAACAGCTTTACTATCAATCTCCCAACTTGGAGAGACAGCCCCTTTAAGCTCCTCGTTCACACAGGTTGCCCATTTGGCAGAGGAAGAAAGGGAAGAGGGAGAACCAATGAGAGAGTAGCTGTTAGGCATTTGGATGGGCACATGTCACTCTAATTTCCCGGCAGGAAGAAGAATTAACCAAAGTCTCAGCCACCCACCGGGAACCAGTATAGGTCCTGAACCAAAAGTTTGGACTTGCGTTCAGCTCACAAAAAACGAGTTGAAAAATGGAGCTCAGGGGCACAGCAATTCACAAACTGGCAGAGTAATCAAGGCCAACTATCGTCCAAAAATCTGTTGAGGGAAGGCAACGAGGCGGACTTGAATGCGAGGCAGAATAGCAGGAAACAGATTTCAAGAGGTACGTTAGAATCGCCTGTAAAGCACAGGAAGTGGGGCACAACTTCGACAATGATGCACTTGGCCTAAAAGGGCGTATGCGTTTTCTCCTGAATATATTCAGGAGAAAACGCATACGTCCTTTTTGGCCAAGCAAGCAAGCGGGCAATGCAAATCTGCACTACAAAGAAGTATCACTTCCCACCGGTCAAAAGGGACATCCACAAAATGTGTAAAAACCAGAAAGGCAAGACAGGCCCTGGAGAACAGGGAGCCTTGTTATGCTGATGGGCGGGATGTAAGTTGCCAACTGCCTCACTGGAGGAGTGCATTGTGTTCCCTAAAACAAGTAAACAACAGAGCTACAGAGCCAAGGGCACTTCCAGTCTAGGGAATATACCTTGGGAAAACTGAAAATCCATAAGACAGAGCCACCCCCAAATTGAGGGCTGCACTGCTTACAAGAACCTCAACCTGGGTACACCGGAAATATCCCAGGAAATATAAAAATGGTTCAAAACATTGTGGAACTTACGTACGATGGAATATCCCTCAGCCATGAAATCAATGTCATAAGACCAGTAGCAGCAAAATGAGTGGATTCAGGTACGATGATTCTAAGTGAAAGAAGTCACACAGAAAAAGAAACTTATCATAAGATATCACTTAGGAAGATCCTGTAAACATGGCAACACATGAACTGAGTTAGGAAAGAGAACAGAGTCTCACATTTAGAAAACACTCTTATGCCTGCTTAAGGGGGAAGGAGAGGTGGGGTGATGCATCAAACCAGAGTTTGATATAAGCACAGGTACTGTTCCAAAAACCAACTATGGAATAGACAAGTCCTACACCTTCCTCAGTGAAAGGGACTCAAAACCCCATATTTCCCGCAGAGGAATAGATCTGACTAGTAAGAATCTTAAAACCTATGTATTGATATGTCTCCGTAAGGGAATCAAGTGTGTCTCGACTGGCATAAACATGGCAGCGAGAATCAGCTCAAACCCACTCTAAAAAGGAATTTCAAAAACAGAACAAAGAAACAGGGAAATTCTTTACAATTCCTTCAGGGTCTCTGATGAAACCTGGAATGACCCTATCTACGATGACAGCTGGATGTGGCATGAGGCTGGACACTTGGGACTGAGAGGATTGGTGAGATTGGGTGAGCAAATGCAGACCCTTTAAAGCAATAATGCATGGCAACCATTCCATGGGTCCCACCTCTCCAGGTTGAAGGGAATATTACTACAGCTATAACATGTACGGGAAACCTAGAGAATGGACACACTGTGAATATGAAAGGTTTCTAAAACTCAACGAAGAGTCCCTCTCCTGGTGCTCCGGTTTGACTTTCCAACAGCTTTACTATCAATCTCCCAACTTGGAGAGACAGCCCCTTTAAGCTCCTCGTTCACACAGGTTGCCCATTTGGCAGAGGAAGAAAGGGAAGAGGGAGAACCAATGAGAGAGTAGCTGTTAGGCATTTGGATGGGCACATGTCACTCTAATTTCCCGGCAGGAAGAAGAATTAACCAAAGTCTCAGCCACCCACCGGGAACCAGTATAGGTCCTGAACCAAAAGTTTGGACTTGCGTTCAGCTCACAAAAAACGAGTTGAAAAATGGAGCTCAGGGGCACAGCAATTCACAAACTGGCAGAGTAATCAAGGCCAACTATCGTCCAAAAATCTGTTGAGGGAAGGCAACGAGGCGGACTTGAATGCGAGGCAGAATAGCAGGAAACAGATTTCAAGAGGTACGTTAGAATCGCCTGTAAAGCACAGGAAGTGGGGCACAACTTCGACAATGATGCACTTGGCCTAAAAGGGCGTATGCGTTTTCTCCTGAATATATTCAGGAGAAAACGCATACGTCCTTTTTGGCCAAGCAAGCAAGCGGGCAATGCAAATCTGCACTACAAAGAAGTATCACTTCCCACCGGTCAAAAGGGACATCCACAAAATGTGTAAAAACCAGAAAGGCAAGACAGGCCCTGGAGAACAGGGAGCCTTGTTATGCTGATGGGCGGGATGTAAGTTGCCAACTGCCTCACTGGAGGAGTGCATTGTGTTCCCTAAAACAAGTAAACAACAGAGCTACAGAGCCAAGGGCACTTCCAGTCTAGGGAATATACCTTGGGAAAACTGAAAATCCATAAGACAGAGCCACCCCCAAATTGAGGGCTGCACTGCTTACAAGAACCTCAACCTGGGTACACCGGAAATATCCCAGGAAATATAAAAATGGTTCAAAACATTGTGGAACTTACGTACGATGGAATATCCCTCAGCCATGAAATCCATGTCATAAGACCAGTAGCAGCAAAATGAGTGGATTCAGGTACGATGATTCTAAGTGAAAGAAGTCACACAGAAAAAGAAACTTATCATAAGATATCACTTAGGAAGATCCTGTAAACATGGCAACACATGAACTGAGTTAGGAAAGAGAACAGAGTCTCACATTTAGAAAACACTCTTATGCCTGCTTAAGGGGGAAGGAGAGGTGGGGTGATGCATCAAACCAGAGTTTGATATAAGCACAGGTACTGTTCCAAAAACCAACTATGGAATAGACAAGTCCTACACCTTCCTCAGTGAAAGGGACTCAAAACCCCATATTTCCCGCAGAGGAATAGATCTGACTAGTAAGAATCTTAAAACCTATGTATTGATATGTCTCCGTAAGGGAATCAAGTGTGTCTAGACTGGCATAAACATGGCAGCGAGAATCAGCTCAAACCCACTCTAAAAAGGAATTTCAAAAACAGAACAAAGAAACAGGGAAATTCTTTACAATTCCTTCAGGGTCTCTGATGCAACCTGGAATGACCCTATCTACGATGACAGCTGGATGTGGCATGAGGCTGGACACTTGGGACTGAGAGGATTGGTGAGATTGGGTGAGCAAATGAAGACCCTTTAAAGCAATAATGCATGGCAACCATTCCATGGGTCCCACCTCTCCAGGTTGAAGGGAATATTACTACAGCTATAACATGTACGGGAAACCTAGAGAATGGACACACTGTGAATATGAAAGGTTTCTAAAACTCAACGAAGAGTCCCTCTCCTGGTGCTCCGGTTTGACTTTCCAACAGCTTTACTATCAATCTCCCAACTTGGAGAGACAGCCCCTTTAAGCTCCTGGTTCACACATGTTGCCCATTTGGCAGAGGAAGAAAGGGAAGAGGGAGAACCAATGAGAGAGTAGCTGTTAGGCATTTGGATGGGCACATGTCACTCTAATTTCCCGGCAGGAAGAAGAATTAACCAAAGTCTCAGCCACCCACCGGGAACCAGTATAGGTCCTGAACCAAAAGTTTGGACTTGCGTTCAGCTCACAAAAAACGAGTTGAAAAATGGAGCTCAGGGGCACAGCAATTCACAAACTGGCAGAGTAATCAAGGCCAACTATCGTCCAAAAATCTGTTGAGGGAAGGCAACGAGGCGGACTTGAATGCGAGGCAGAATAGCAGGAAACAGATTTCAAGAGGTACGTTAGAATCGCCTGTAAAGCACAGGAAGTGGGGCACAACTTCGACAATGATGCACTTGGCCTAAAAGGGCGTATGCGTTTTCTCCTGAATATATTCAGGAGAAAACGCATACGTCCTTTTTGGCCAAGCAAGCAAGCGGGCAATGCAAATCTGCACTACAAAGAAGTATCACTTCCCACCGGTCAAAAGGGACATCCACAAAATGTGTAAAAACCAGAAAGGCAAGACAGGCCCTGGAGAACAGGGAGCCTTGTTATGCTGATGGGCGGGATGTAAGTTGCCAACTGCCTCACTGGAGGAGTGCATTGTGTTCCCTAAAACAAGTAAACAACAGAGCTACAGAGCCAAGGGCACTTCCAGTCTAGGGAATATACCTTGGGAAAACTGAAAATCCATAAGACAGAGCCACCCCCAAATTGAGGGCTGCACTGCTTACAAGAACCTCAACCTGGGTACACCTGAAATATCCCAGGAAATATAAAAATGGTTCAAAACATTGTGGAACTTACGTACGATGGAATATCCCTCAGCCATGAAATCCATGTCATAAGACCAGTAGCAGCAAAATGAGTGGATTCAGGTACGATGATTCTAAGTGAAAGAAGTCACACAGAAAAAGAAACTTATCATAAGATATCACTTAGGATGATCCTGTAAACATGGCTACACATGGACTGAGTTAGGAAAGAGAACAGAGTCTCACATTTAGAAAACACTCTTATGCCTGCTTAAGGGGGAAGGAGAGGTGGGGTGATGCATCAAACCAGAGTTTGATATAAGCACAGGTACTGTTCCAAAAACCAACTATGGAATAGACAAGACCTACACCTTCCTCAGTGAAAGGGACTCAAAACCCCATATTTCCCACAGAGGAATAGATCTGACTAGTAAGAATCTTAAAACCTATGTATTGATATGTCTCCGTAAGGGAATCAAGTGTGTCTAGACTGGCATAAACATGGCAGCGGGAATCAGCTCAAACCCACTCTAAAAAGGAATTTCAAAAACAGAACAAAGAAACAGGGAAATTCTTTACAATTCCTTCAGGGTCTCTGATGCAACCTGGAATGACCCTATCTACAATGACAGCTGGATGTGGCATGAAGCTGGACACTTGGGACTGAGAGGAATGGTGAGATTGGGTGAGCAAATGCAGACCCTTTAAAGCAATAATGCATGGCACCCATTCCATGGGTCCCAACTCTCCAGGTTGAAGGGAATATTACTACAGCTATAACATGTACGGGAAACCTAGAGAATGGACACACTGTGAATACGAAAGGTTTCTAAAACTCAACGAAGAGTCCCTCTCCTGGTGCTGCGGTTTGACTTTCCAACTGCTTTCCTATCAATCTCCCAACTTGGAGAGACAGCCCCTTTAAGCTCCTGGTTCGCACAGGTTGCCAATCTGGCAGAGGATGAAAGGGAAGAGGGAGAACCAATGAGAGAGTAGCTGTTAGGCATTTGGATGGGCACATGTCACTCTAATTTCCCGGCAGGAAGAAGAATTAACCAAAGTCTCAGCCACCCACCGGGAACCAGTATAGTTCCTGAACCAAAAGTTTGGACTTGCGTTCAGCTCACAAAAAGCGAGTTGAAAAATGGAGCTCAGGGGCACAGCAACTCACAAACTGGCAGAGTAATCAAGGCCAACTATCGTCCAAAAATCTGTTGAGGGAAGGCAACGAGGCGGACTTGAAAGCGAGGTAGAATAGCAGGAAACAGATTTCAAGAGGTACTTTGGAATCGCCTGTAAAGCACAGGAAGAGGGGCACAACTTCGACAATGATGCACTTGGCCAAAAAGGGCGTATGCGTTTTCTCCTGAATATATTCAGGAGAAAACGCATACGCCCTTTTTGGCCAAGCAAGCAAGCGGGCAATGCAAATCTGCACTACAAAGAAGTATCACTTCCCACCGGTCAAAAGGGACATCCACAAAATGTGTAAAAACCAGAAAGGCAAGACAGGCCCTGGAGAACAGGGAGCCTTGTTATGCTGATGGGCGGGATGTAAGTTGCCAACTGCCTCACTGGAGGAGTGCATTGTGTTCCCTAAAACAAGTAAACAACAGAGCTACAGAGCCAAGGGCACTTCCAGTCTAGGGAATATACCTTGGGAAAACTGAAAATCCATAAGACAGAGCCACCCCCAAATTGAGGGCTGCACTGCTTACAAGAACCTCAACCTGGGTACACCTGAAATAACCCGGGAAATATAAAAATGGTTCAAAACATTGTGGAACTTACGTACGATGGAATATCCCTCAGCCATGAAATCAATGTCATAAGACCAGTAGCAGCAAAATGAGTGGATTCAGGTACGATGATTCTAAGTGAAAGAAGTCACACAGAAAAAGAAACTTATCATAAGATATCACTTAGGAAGATCCTGTAAACATGGCAACACATGAACTGAGTTAGGAAAGAGAAGAGAGTCTCACATTTAGAAAACACTCTTATGCCTGCTTAAGGGGGAAGGAGAGGTGGGGTGATGCATCAAACCAGAGTTTGATATAAGCACAGGTACTGTTCCAAAAACCAACTATGGAATAGACAAGTCCTACACCTTCCTCAGTGAAAGGGACTCAAAACCCCATATTTCCCGCAGAGGAATAGATCTGACTAGTAAGAATCTTAAAACCTATGTATTGATATGTCTCCGTAAGGGAATCAAGTGTGTCTCGACTGGCATAAACATGGCAGCGAGAATCAGCTCAAACCCACTCTAAAAAGGAATTTCAAAAACAGAACAAAGAAACAGGGAAATTCTTTACAATTCCTTCAGGGTCTCTGATGCAACCTGGAATGACCCTATCTACGATGACAGCTGGATGTGGCATGAGGCTGGACACTTGGGACTGAGAGGATTGGTGAGATTGGGTGAGCAAATGCAGACCCTTTAAAGCAATAATGCATGGCAACCATTCCATGGGTCCCACCTCTCCAGGTTGAAGGGAATATTACTACAGCTATAACATGTACGGGAAACCTAGAGAATGGACACACTGTGAATACGAAAGGTTTCTAAAACTCAACGAAGAGTCCCTCTCCTGGTGCTCCGGTTTGACTTTCCAACAGCTTTACTATCAATCTCCCAACTTGGAGAGACAGCCCCTTTAAGCTCCTCGTTCACACAGGTTGCCCATTTGGCAGAGGAAGAAAGGGAAGAGGGAGAACCAATGAGAGAGTAGCTGTTAGGCATTTGGATGGGCACATGTCACTCTAATTTCCCGGCAGGAAGAAGAATTAACCAAAGTCTCAGCCACCCACCGGGAACCAGTATAGGTCCTGAACCAAAAGTTTGGACTTGCGTTCAGCTCACAAAAAACGAGTTGAAAAATGGAGCTCAGGGGCACAGCAATTCACAAACTGGCAGAGTAATCAAGGCCAACTATCGTCCAAAAATCTGTTGAGGGAAGGCAACGAGGCGGACTTGAATGCGAGGCAGAATAGCAGGAAACAGATTTCAAGAGGTACGTTAGAATCGCCTGTAAAGCACAGGAAGTGGGGCACAACTTCGACAATGATGCACTTGGCCTAAAAGGGCATATGCGTTTTCTCCTGAATATATTCAGGAGAAAACGCATACGTCCTTTTTGGCCAAGCAAGCAAGCGGGCAATGCAAATCTGCACTACAAAGAAGTATCACTTCCCACCGGTCAAAAGGGACATCCACAAAATGTGTAAAAACCAGAAAGGCAAGACAGGCCCTGGAGAACAGGGAGCCTTGTTATGCTGATGGGCGGGATGTAAGTTGCCAACTGCCTCACTGGAGGAGTGCATTGTGTTCCCTAAAACAAGTAAACAACAGAGCTACAGAGCCAAGGGCACTTCCAGTCTAGGGAATATACCTTGGGAAAACTGAAAATCCATAAGACAGAGCCACCCCCAAATTGAGGGCTGCACTGCTTACAAGAACCTCAACCTGGGTACACCGGAAATATCCCAGGAAATATAAAAATGGTTCAAAACATTGTGGAACTTACGTACGATGGAATATCCCTCAGCCATGAAATCAATGTCATAAGACCAGTAGCAGCAAAATGAGTGGATTCAGGTACGATGATTCTAAGTGAAAGAAGTCACACAGAAAAAGAAACTTATCATAAGATATCACTTAGGAAGATCCTGTAAACATGGCAACACATGAACTGAGTTAGGAAAGAGAACAGAGTCTCACATTTAGAAAACACTCTTATGCCTGCTTAAGGGGGAAGGAGAGGTGGGGTGATGCATCAAACCAGAGTTTGATATAAGCACAGGTACTGTTCCAAAAACCAACTATGGAATAGACAAGTCCTACACCTTCCTCAGTGAAAGGGACTCAAAACCCCATATTTCCCGCAGAGGAATAGATCTGACTAGTAAGAATCTTAAAACCTATGTATTGATATGTCTCCGTAAGGGAATCAAGTGTGTCTAGACTGGCATAAACATGGCAGCGAGAATCAGCTCAAACCCACTCTAAAAAGGAATTTCAAAAACAGAACAAAGAAACAGGGAAATTCTTTACAATTCCTTCAGGGTCTCTGATGCAACCTGGAATGACCCTATCTACGATGACAGCTGGATGTGGCATGAGGCTGGACACTTGGGACTGAGAGGATTGGTGAGATTGGGTGAGCAAATGCAGACCCTTTAAAGCAATAATGCATGGCAACCATTCCATGGGTCCCACCTCTCCAGGTTGAAGGGAATATTACTACAGCTATAACATGTACGGGAAACCTAGAGAATGGACACACTGTGAATACGAAAGGTTTCTAAAACTCAACGAAGAGTCCCTCTCCTGGTGCTCCGGTTTGACTTTCCAACAGCTTTACTATCAATCTCCCAACTTGGAGAGACAGCCCCTTTAAGCTCCTCGTTCACACAGGTTGCCCATTTGGCAGAGGAAGAAAGGGAAGAGGGAGAACCAATGAGAGAGTAGCTGTTAGGCATTTGGATG
The DNA here is from genome assembly GCF_964341445.2 of Mesoplodon mirus. Classification (NCBI taxonomy): domain Eukaryota; kingdom Metazoa; phylum Chordata; class Mammalia; order Artiodactyla; family Ziphiidae; genus Mesoplodon; species Mesoplodon mirus. Next base: position 413,701 of record NW_028295521.1, on the reverse strand, counting down.
GGCACATGTCACTCTAATTTCCCGGCAGGAAGAAGAATTAACCAAAGTCTCAGCCACCCACCGGGAACCAGTATAGGTCCTGAACCAAAAGTTTGGACTTGCGTTCAGCTCACAAAAAACGAGTTGAAAAATGGAGCTCAGGGGCACAGCAATTCACAAACTGGCAGAGTAATCAAGGCCAACTATCGTCCAAAAATCTGTTGAGGGAAGGCAACGAGGCGGACTTGAATGCGAGGCAGAATAGCAGGAAACAGATTTCAAGAGGTACGTTAGAATCGCCTGTAAAGCACAGGAAGTGGGGCACAACTTCGACAATGATGCACTTGGCCTAAAAGGGCATATGCGTTTTCTCCTGAATATATTCAGGAGAAAACGCATACGTCCTTTTTGGCCAAGCAAGCAAGCGGGCAATGCAAATCTGCACTACAAAGAAGTATCACTTCCCACCGGTCAAAAGGGACATCCACAAAATGTGTAAAAACCAGAAAGGCAAGACAGGCCCTGGAGAACAGGGAGCCTTGTTATGCTGATGGGCGGGATGTAAGTTGCCAACTGCCTCACTGGAGGAGTGCATTGTGTTCCCTAAAACAAGTAAACAACAGAGCTACAGAGCCAAGGGCACTTCCAGTCTAGGGAATATACCTTGGGAAAACTGAAAATCCATAAGACAGAGCCACCCCCAAATTGAGGGCTGCACTGCTTACAAGAACCTCAACCTGGGTACACCGGAAATATCCCAGGAAATATAAAAATGGTTCAAAACATTGTGGAACTTACGTACGATGGAATATCCCTCAGCCATGAAATCAATGTCATAAGACCAGTAGCAGCAAAATGAGTGGATTCAGGTACGATGATTCTAAGTGAAAGAAGTCACACAGAAAAAGAAACTTATCATAAGATATCACTTAGGAAGATCCTGTAAACATGGCAACACATGAACTGAGTTAGGAAAGAGAACAGAGTCTCACATTTAGAAAACACTCTTATGCCTGCTTAAGGGGGAAGGAGAGGTGGGGTGATGCATCAAACCAGAGTTTGATATAAGCACAGGTACTGTTCCAAAAACCAACTATGGAATAGACAAGTCCTACACCTTCCTCAGTGAAAGGGACTCAAAACCCCATATTTCCCGCAGAGGAATAGATCTGACTAGTAAGAATCTTAAAACCTATGTATTGATATGTCTCCGTAAGGGAATCAAGTGTGTCTAGACTGGCATAAACATGGCAGCGAGAATCAGCTCAAACCCACTCTAAAAAGGAATTTCAAAAACAGAACAAAGAAACAGGGAAATTCTTTACAATTCCTTCAGGGTCTCTGATGCAACCTGGAATGACCCTATCTACGATGACAGCTGGATGTGGCATGAGGCTGGACACTTGGGACTGAGAGGATTGGTGAGATTGGGTGAGCAAATGCAGACCCTTTAAAGCAATAATGCATGGCAACCATTCCATGGGTCCCACCTCTCCAGGTTGAAGGGAATATTACTACAGCTATAACATGTACGGGAAACCTAGAGAATGGACACACTGTGAATATGAAAGGTTTCTAAAACTCAACGAAGAGTCCCTCTCCTGGTGCTCCGGTTTGACTTTCCAACAGCTTTACTATCAATCTCCCAACTTGGAGAGACAGCCCCTTTAAGCTCCTCGTTCACACAGGTTGCCCATTTGGCAGAGGAAGAAAGGGAAGAGGGAGAACCAATGAGAGAGTAGCTGTTAGGCATTTGGATGGGCACATGTCACTCTAATTTCCCGGCAGGAAGAAGAATTAACCAAAGTCTCAGCCACCCACCGGGAACCAGTATAGGTCCTGAACCAAAAGTTTGGACTTGCGTTCAGCTCACAAAAAACGAGTTGAAAAATGGAGCTCAGGGGCACAGCAATTCACAAACTGGCAGAGTAATCAAGGCCAACTATCGTCCAAAAATCTGTTGAGGGAAGGCAACGAGGCGGACTTGAATGCGAGGCAGAATAGCAGGAAACAGATTTCAAGAGGTACGTTAGAATCGCCTGTAAAGCACAGGAAGTGGGGCACAACTTCGACAATGATGCACTTGGCCTAAAAGGGCGTATGCGTTTTCTCCTGAATATATTCAGGAGAAAACGCATACGTCCTTTTTGGCCAAGCAAGCAAGCGGGCAATGCAAATCTGCACTACAAAGAAGTATCACTTCCCACCGGTCAAAAGGGACATCCACAAAATGTGTAAAAACCAGAAAGGCAAGACAGGCCCTGGAGAACAGGGAGCCTTGTTATGCTGATGGGCGGGATGTAAGTTGCCAACTGCCTCACTGGAGGAGTGCATTGTGTTCCCTAAAACAAGTAAACAACAGAGCTACAGAGCCAAGGGCACTTCCAGTCTAGGGAATATACCTTGGGAAAACTGAAAATCCATAAGACAGAGCCACCCCCAAATTGAGGGCTGCACTGCTTACAAGAACCTCAACCTGGGTACACCGGAAATATCCCAGGAAATATAAAAATGGTTCAAAACATTGTGGAACTTACGTACGATGGAATATCCCTCAGCCATGAAATCAATGTCATAAGACCAGTAGCAGCAAAATGAGTGGATTCAGGTACGATGATTCTAAGTGAAAGAAGTCACACAGAAAAAGAAACTTATCATAAGATATCACTTAGGAAGATCCTGTAAACATGGCAACACATGAACTGAGTTAGGAAAGAGAACAGAGTCTCACATTTAGAAAACACTCTTATGCCTGCTTAAGGGGGAAGGAGAGGTGGGGTGATGCATCAAACCAGAGTTTGATATAAGCACAGGTACTGTTCCAAAAACCAACTATGGAATAGACAAGTCCTACACCTTCCTCAGTGAAAGGGACTCAAAACCCCATATTTCCCGCAGAGGAATAGATCTGACTAGTAAGAATCTTAAAACCTATGTATTGATATGTCTCCGTAAGGGAATCAAGTGTGTCTAGACTGGCATAAACATGGCAGCGAGAATCAGCTCAAACCCACTCTAAAAAGGAATTTCAAAAACAGAACAAAGAAACAGGGAAATTCTTTACAATTCCTTCAGGGTCTCTGATGCAACCTGGAATGACCCTATCTACGATGACAGCTGGATGTGGCATGAGGCTGGACACTTGGGACTGAGAGGATTGGTGAGATTGGGTGAGCAAATGAAGACCCTTTAAAGCAATAATGCATGGCAACCATTCCATGGGTCCCACCTCTCCAGGTTGAAGGGAATATTACTACAGCTATAACATGTACGGGAAACCTAGAGAATGGACACACTGTGAATATGAAAGGTTTCTAAAACTCAACGAAGAGTCCCTCTCCTGGTGCTCCGGTTTGACTTTCCAACAGCTTTACTATCAATCTCCCAACTTGGAGAGACAGCCCCTTTAAGCTCCTCGTTCACACAGGTTGCCCATTTGGCAGAGGAAGAAAGGGAAGAGGGAGAACCAATGAGAGAGTAGATGTTAGGCATTTGGATGGGCACATGTCACTCTAATTTCCCGGCAGGAAGAAGAATTAACCAAAGTCTCAGCCACCCACCGGGAACCAGTATAGGTCCTGAACCAAAAGTTTGGACTTGCGTTCAGCTCACAAAAAACGAGTTGAAAAATGGAGCTCAGGGGCACAGCAATTCACAAACTGGCAGAGTAATCAAGGCCAACTATCGTCCAAAAATCTGTTGAGGGAAGGCAACGAGGCGGACTTGAATGCGAGGCAGAATAGCAGGAAACAGATTTCAAGAGGTACGTTAGAATCGCCTGTAAAGCACAGGAAGTGGGGCACAACTTCGACAATGATGCACTTGGCCTAAAAGGGCGTATGCGTTTTCTCCTGAATATATTCAGGAGAAAACGCATACGTCCTTTTTGGCCAAGCAAGCAAGCGGGCAATGCAAATCTGCACTACAAAGAAGTATCACTTCCCACCGGTCAAAAGGGACATCCACAAAATGTGTAAAAACCAGAAAGGCAAGACAGGCCCTGGAGAACAGGGAGCCTTGTTATGCTGATGGGCGGGATGTAAGTTGCCAACTGCCTCACTGGAGGAGTGCATTGTGTTCCCTAAAACAAGTAAACAACAGAGCTACAGAGCCAACGGCACTTCCAGTCTAGGGAATATACCTTGGGAAAACTGAAAATCCATAAGACAGAGCCACCCCCAAATTGAGGGCTGCACTGCTTACAAGAACCTCAACCTGGGTACACCTGAAATATCCCAGGAAATATAAAAATGGTTCAAAACATTGTGGAACTTACGTACGATGGAATATCCCTCAGCCATGAAATCAATGTCATAAGACCAGTAGCAGCAAAATGAGTGGATTCAGGTACGATGATTCTAAGTGAAAGAAGTCACACAGAAAAAGAAACTTATCATAAGATATCACTTAGGAAGATCCTGTAAACATGGCAACACATGAACTGAGTTAGGAAAGAGAACAGAGTCTCACATTTAGAAAACACTCTTATGCCTGCTTAAGGGGGAAGGAGAGGTGGGGTGATGCATCAAACCAGAGTTTGATATAAGCACAGGTACTGTTCCAAAAACCAACTATGGAATAGACAAGTCCTACACCTTCCTCAGTGAAAGGGACTCAAAACCCCATATTTCCCGCAGAGGAATAGATCTGACTAGTAAGAATCTTAAAACCTATGTATTGATATGTCTCCGTAAGGGAATCAAGTGTGTCTAGACTGGCATAAACATGGCAGCGAGAATCAGCTCAAACCCACTCTAAAAAGGAATTTCAAAAACAGAACAAAGAAACAGGGAAATTCTTTACAATTCCTTCATGGTCTCTGATGCAAAATGGAATGACCCTATCTACGATGACAGCTGGATGTGGCATGAGGCTGGACACTTGGGACTGAGAGGATTGGTGAGATTGGGTGAGCAAATGCAGACCCTTTAAAGCAATAATGCATGGCAACCATTCCATGGGTCCCACCTCTCCAGGTTGAAGGGAATATTACTACAGCTATAACATGTACGGGAAACCTAGAGAATGGACACACTGTGAATATGAAAGGTTTCTAAAACTCAACGAAGAGTCCCTCTCCTGGTGCTCCGGTTTGACTTTCCAACAGCTTTACTATCAATCTCCCAACTTGGAGAGACAGCCCCTTTAAGCTCCTCGTTCACACAGGTTGCCCATTTGGCAGAGGAAGAAAGGGAAAAGGGAGAACCAATGAGAGAGTAGCTGTTAGGCATTTGGATGGGCACATGTCACTCTAATTTCCCGGCAGGAAGAAGAATTAACCAAAGTCTCAGCCACCCACCGGGAACCAGTATAGGTCCTGAACCAAAAGTTTGGACTTGCGTTCAGCTCACAAAAAACGAGTTGAAAAATGGAGCTCAGGGGCACAGCAATTCACAAACTGGCAGAGTAATCAAGGCCAACTATCGTCCAAAAATCTGTTGAGGGAAGGCAACGAGGCGGACTTGAATGCGAGGCAGAATAGCAGGAAACAGATTTCAAGAGGTACGTTAGAATCGCCTGTAAAGCACAGGAAGTGGGGCACAACTTCGACAATGATGCACTTGGCCTAAAAGGGCGTATGCGTTTTCTCCTGAATATATTCAGGAGAAAACGCATACGTCCTTTTTGGCCAAGCAAGCAAGCGGGCAATGCAAATCTGCACTACAAAGAAGTATCACTTCCCAACGGTCAAAAGGGACATCCACAAAATGTGTAAAAACCAGAAAGGCAAGACAGGCCCTGGAGAACAGGGAGCCTTGTTATGCTGATGGGCGGGATGTAAGTTGCCAACTGCCTCACTGGAGGAGTGCATTGTGTTCCCTAAAACAAGTAAACAACAGAGCTACAGAGCCAAGGGCACTTCCAGTCTAGGGAATATACCTTGGGAAAACTGAAAATCCATAAGACAGAGCCACCCCCAAATTGAGGGCTGCACTGCTTACAAGAACCTCAACCTGGGTACACCTGAAATATCCCAGGAAATATAAAAATGGTTCAAAACATTGTGGAACATACGTACGATGGAATATCCCTCAGCCATGAAATCCATGTCATAAGACCAGTAGCAGCAAAATGAGTGGATTCAGGTACGATGATTCTAAGTGAAAGAAGTCACACAGAAAAAGAAACTTATCATAAGATATCACTTAGGATGATCCTGTAAACATGGCTACACATGGACTGAGTTAGGAAAGAGAACAGAGTCTCACATTTAGAAAACACTCTTATGCCTGCTTAAGGGGGAAGGAGAGGTGGGGTGATGCATCAAACCAGAGTTTGATATAAGCACAGGTACTGTTCCAAAAACCAACTATGGAATAGACAAGACCTACACCTTCCTCAGTGAAAGGGACTCAAAACCCCATATTTCCCGCAGAGGAATAGATCTGACTAGTAAGAATCTTAAAACCTATGTATTGATATGTCTCCGTAAGGGAATCAAGTGTGTCTAGACTGGCATAAACATGGCAGCGGGAATCAGCTCAAACCCACTCTAAAAAGGAATTTCAAAAACAGAACAAAGAAACAGGGAAATTCTTTACAATTCCTTCAGGGTCTCTGATGCAACCTGGAATGACCCTATCTACAATGACAGCTGGATGTGGCATGAAGCTGGACACTTGGGACTGAGAGGAATGGTGAGATTGGGTGAGCAAATGCAGACCCTTTAAAGCAATAATGCATGGCACCCATTCCATGGGTCCCAACTCTCCAGGTTGAAGGGAATATTACTACAGCTATAACATGTACGGGAAACCTAGAGAATGGACACACTGTGAATACGAAAGGTTTCTAAAACTCAACGAAGAGTCCCTCTCCTGGTGCTGCGGTTTGACTTTCCAACTGCTTTCCTATCAATCTCCCAACTTGGAGAGACAGCCCCTTTAAGCTCCTGGTTCGCACAGGTTGCCAATCTGGCAGAGGATGAAAGGGAAGAGGGAGAACCAATGAGAGAGTAGCTGTTAGGCATTTGGATGGGCACATGTCACTCTAATTTCCCGGCAGGAAGAAGAATTAACCAAAGTCTCAGCCACCCACCGGGAACCAGTATAGTTCCTGAACCAAAAGTTTGGACTTGCGTTCAGCTCACAAAAAGCGAGTTGAAAAATGGAGCTCAGGGGCACAGCAATTCACAAACTGGCAGAGTAATCAAGGCCAACTATCGTCCAAAAATCTGTTGAGGGAAGGCAACGAGGCGGACTTGAAAGCGAGGTAGAATAGCAGGAAACAGATTTCAAGAGGTACTTTGGAATCGCCTGTAAAGCACAGGAAGAGGGGCACAACTTCGACAATGATGCACTTGGCCAAAAAGGGCGTATGCGTTTTCTCCTGAATATATTCAGGAGAAAACGCATACGCCCTTTTTGGCCAAGCAAGCAAGCGGGCAATGCAAATCTGCACTACAAAGAAGTATCACTTCCCACCGGTCAAAAGGGACATCCACAAAATGTGTAAAAACCAGAAAGGCAAGACAGGCCCTGGAGAACAGGGAGCCTTGTTATGCTGATGGGCGGGATGTAAGTTGCCAACTGCCTCCCTGGAGGAGTGCATTGTGTTCCCTAAAACAAGTAAACAACAGAGCTACAGAGCCAATGGCACGTCCAGTCTAGGGAATATACATTGGGAAAACTGAAAATCCATAAGACAGAGCCACCCCCAAATTGAGGGCTGCACTGCTTACAGGCACCTCAACGTGGGTACACCTGAAATATCCCAGGAAATATAAAAATGGTTCCAAACATCATGGAACTTACGCACGATGGAATATCCCTCAGCCATGAAATCAATGTCATAAGACCAGTAGCAGCAAAATGAGTGGATTCAGGTACGATGATTCTAAGTGAAAGAAGTCACACAGAAAAAGAAACTTATCATAAGATATCACTTAGGAAGATCCTGTAAACATGGCAACACATGAACTGAGTTAGGAAAGAGAACAGAGTCTCACATTTAGAAAACACTCTTATGCCTGCTTAAGGGGGAAGGAGAGGTGGGGTGATGCATCAAACCAGAGTTTGATATAAGCACAGGTACTGTTCCAAAAACCAACTATGGAATAGACAAGACCTACACCTTCCTCAGTGAAAGGGACTCAAAACCCCATATTTCCCGCAGAGGAATAGATCTGACTAGTAAGAATCTTAAAACCTATGTATTGATATGTCTCCGTAAGGGAATCAAGTGTGTCTAGACTGGCATAAACATGGCAGCGAGAATCAGCTCAAACCCACTCTAAAAAGGAATTTCAAAAACAGAACAAAGAAACAGGGAAATTCTTTACAATTCCTTCAGGGTCTCTGATGCAACCTGGAATGACCCTATCTACGATGACAGCTGGATGTGGCATGAGGCTGGACACTTGGGACTGAGAGGATTGGTGAGATTGGGTGAGCAAATGCAGACCCTTTAAAGCAATAATGCATGGCAACCATTCCATGGGTCCCACCTCTCCAGGTTGAAGGGAATATTACTACAGCTATAACATGTACGGGAAACCTAGAGAATGGACACACTGTGAATATGAAAGGTTTCTAAAACTCAACGAAGAGTCCCTCTCCTGGTGCTCCGGTTTGACTTTCCAACAGCTTTACTATCAATCTCCCAACTTGGAGAGACAGCCCCTTTAAGCTCCTGGTTCACACAGGTTGCCCATTTGGCAGAGGAAGAAAGGGAAGAGGGAGAACCAATGAGAGAGTAGCTGTTAGGCATTTGGATGGGCACATGTCACTCTAATTTCCCGGCAGGAAGAAGAATTAACCAAAGTCTCAGCCACCCACCGGGAACCAGTATAGGTCGTGAACCAAAAGTTTGGTCTTGCGTTCAGCTCACAAAAAACGAGTCGAAAAATGGAGCTCAGGGGCACAGCAATTCACAAACTGGCAGAGTAATCAAGGCCAACTATCGTCCAAAAATCTGTTGAGGGAAGGCAACGAGGCGGACTTGAATGCGAGGCAGAATAGCAGGAAACAGATTTCAAGAGGTATGTTAGAATCGCCTGTAAAGCACAGGAAGAGGGGCACAACTTCGACAATGATGCACTTGGCCAAAAAGGGCGTATGCGTTTTCTCCTGAATATATTCAGGAGAAAACGCATACGCCCTTTTTGGCCAAGCAAGCAAGCGGGCAATGCAAATCTGCACTACAAAGAAGTATCACTTCCCAACGGTCAAAAGGGACATCCACAAAATGTGTAAAAACCAGAAAGGCAAGACAGGCCCTGGAGAACAGGGAGCCTTGTTATGCTGATGGGCGGGATGTAAGTTGCCAACTGCCTCCCAGGAGGAGTGCATTGTGTTCCCTAAAACAAGTAAACAACAGTGCTACAGAGCCAATGGCACGTCCAGTCTAGGGAATATACATTGGGAAAACTGAAAATCCATAAGACAGAGCCACCCCCAAATTGAGGCCTGCACTGCTTACAGGAACCTCAACGTGGGTACAACTGAAATATCCCAGGAAATATAAAAATGGTTCCAAACATCGTGGAAATTACGCACGATGGAATATCCCTCAGCCATGAAATCAATGTCATAAGACCAGTAGCAGCAAAATGAGTGGATTCAGGTACGATGATTCTAAGTGAAAGAAGTCACACAGGAAAAGAAACTTATCATAAGATATCACTTAGGAAGATCCTGTAAACATGGCTACACATGAACTGAGTTAGGCAAGAGAACAGAGTCTCACATTTAGAAAACAGTCTTATGCCTGCTTAAAGGGGAAGGAGAGGTGGGGTGATGCATCAAACCAGAGTTTGATATAAGCACAGGTACCGTTCCAAAAACCAACTATGGAATAGACAAGACCTACACCTTCCTCAGTGAAAGGGACTCAAAACCCCATATTTCCCGCAGAGGAATAGATCTAACTAGTAAGAATCTTAAAACCTATGTATTGATATGTCTCCGTAAGGGAATCAAGTGTGTCTAGACTGGCATAAACATGGCAGCGAGAATCAGCTCAAACCCACTCTAAAAAGGAATTTCAAAAACAGAACAAAGAAACAGGGAAATTCTTTACAATTCCTTCAGGGTCTCTAATGCAACCTGGAATGACCCTATCTACGATGACAGCTGGATGTGGCATGAGGCTGGACACTTGGGACTGAGAGGATTGGTGAGATTGGGTGAGCAAATGCAGACCCTTTAAAGCAATAATGCATGGCAACCATTCCATGGGTCCCACCTCTCCAGGTTGAAGGGAATATTACTACAGCTATAACATGTACGGGAAACCTAGAGAATGGACACACTGTGAATACGAAAGGTTTCTAAAACTCAAGGAAGAGTCCCTCTCCTGGTGCTCCGGTTTGACTTTCCAACAGCTTTACTATCAATCTCCCAACTTGGAGAGACAGCCCCTTTAAGCTCCTGGTTCACACAGGTTGCCCATTTGGCAGAGGAGGAAAGGGAAGAGGGAGAACCAATGAGAGAGTAGCTGTTAGGCATTTGGATGGGCACATGTCACTCTAATTTCCCGGCAGGAAGAAGAATTAACCAAAGTCTCAGCCACCCACCAGGAACCAGTATAGGTCCTGAACCAAATGTTTGGACTTGCGTTCAGCTCACAAAAAACGAGTTGAAAAATGGAGCTCAGGGGCACAGCAATTCACAAACTGGCAGAGTAATCAAGGCCAACTATCGTCCAAAAATCTGTTGAGGGAAGGCAACGAGGCGGACTTGAATGCGAGGCAGAATAGCAGGAAACAGATTTCAAGAGGTACGTTAGAATTGCCTGTAAAGCACAGGAAGAGGGGCACAACTTCGACAATGATGCACTTGGCCAAAAAGGGCGTATGCGTTTTCTCCTGAATATATTCAGGAGAAAACGCATACGCCCTTTTTGGCCAAGCAAGCAAGCGGGCAATGCAAATCTGCACTACAAAGAAGTATCACTTCCCACCGGTCAAAAGGGACATCCACAAAATGTGTAAAAACCAGAAAGGCAAGACAGGCCCTGGAGAACAGGGAGCCTTGTTATGCTGATGGGCGGGATGTAAGTTGCCAACTGCCTCACTGGAGGAGTGCATTGTGTTCCCTAAAACAAGTAAACAACAGAGCTACAGAGCCAAGGGCACTTCCAGTCTAGGGAATATACCTTGGGAAAACTGAAAATCCATAAGACAGAGCCACCCCCAAATTGAGGGCTGCACTGCTTACAAGAACCTCAACCTGGGTACACCTGAAATATCCCAGGAAATATAAAAATGGTTCAAAACTTTGTGGAACTTACGTACGATGGAATATCCCTCAGCCATGAAATCAATGTCATAAGACCAGTAGCAGCAAAATGAGTGGATTCAGGTACGATGATTCTAAGTGAAAGAAGTCACACAGAAAAAGAAACTTATCATAAGATATCACTTAGGAAGATCCTGTAAACATGGCAACACATGAACTGAGTTAGGAAAGAGAACAGAGTCTCACATTTAGAAAACACTCTTATGCCTGCTTAATGGGGAAGGAGAGGTGGGGTGATGCATCAAACCAGAGTTTGATATAAGCACAGGTACTGTTCCAAAAACCAACTATGGAATAGACAAGACCTACACCTTCCTCAGTGAAAGGGACTCAAAACCCCATATTTCCCGCAGAGGAATAGATCTGACTAGTAAGAATCTTAAAACCTATGTATTGATATGTCTCCGTAAGGGAATCAAGTGTGTCTAGACTGGCATAAACATGGCAGCGAGAATTAGCTCAAACCCACTCTAAAAAGGAATTTCAAAAACAGAACAAAGAAACAGGGAAATTCTTTACAATTCCTTCAGGGTCTCTGATGCAACCTGGAATGACCCTATCTACGATGACAGCTGGATGTGGCATGAGGCTGGACACTTGGGACTGAGAGGATTGGTGAGATTGGGTGAGCAAATGCAGACCCTTTAAAGCAATAATGCATGGCAACCATTCCATGGGTCCCACCTCTCCAGGTTGAAGGGAATATTACTACAGCTATAACATGTACGGGAAACCTAGAGAATGGACACACTGTGAATACGAAAGGTTTCTAAAACTCAACGAAGAGTCCCTCTCCTGGTGCTCCGGTTTGACTTTCCAACAGCTTTACTATCAATCTCCCAACTTGGAGAGACAGCCCCTTTAAGCTCCTGGTTCACACAGGTTGCCCATTTGGCAGAGGAGGAAAGGGAAGAGGGAGAACCAATGAGAGAGTAGCTGTTAGGCATTTGGATGGGCACATGTCACTCTAATTTCCCGGCAGGAAGAAGAATTAACCAAAGTCTCAGCCACCCACCGGGAACCAGTATAGGTCGTGAACCAAATGTTTGGACTTGCGTTCAGCTCACAAAAAACGAGTTGAAAAATGGAGCTCAGGGGCACAGCAATTCACAAACTGGCAGAGTAATCAAGGCCAACTATCGTCCAAAAATCTGTTGAGGGAAGGCAACGAGGCGGACTTGAATGCGAGGCAGAATAGCAGGAAACAGATTTCAAGAGGTACGTTAGAATCGCCTGTAAAGCACAGGAAGAGGGGCACAACTTCGACAATGATGCACTTGGCCAAAAAGGGCGTATGCGTTTTCTCCTGAATATATTCAGGAGAAAACGCATACGCCCTTTTTGGCCAAGCAAGCAAGCGGGCAATGCAAATCTGCACTACAAAGAAGTATCACTTCCCACCGGTCAAAAGGGACATCCACAAAATGTGTAAAAACCAGAAAGGCAAGACAGGCCCTGGAGAACAGGGAGCCTTGTTATGCTGATGGGCGGGATGTAAGTTGCCAACTGCCTCACTGGAGGAGTGCATTGTGTTCCCTAAAACAAGTAAACAACAGAGCTACAGAGCCAAGGGCACTTCCAGTCTAGGGAATATACCTTGGGAAAACTGAAAATCCATAAGACAGAGCCACCCCCAAATTGAGGGCTGCACTGCTTACAAGAACCTCAACCTGGGTACACCTGAAATATCCCAGGAAATATAAAAATGGTTCAAAACATTGTGGAACTTACGTACGATGGAATATCCCTCAGCCATGAAATCAATGTCATAAGACCAGTAGCAGCAAAATGAGTGGATTCAGGTACGATGATTCTAAGTGAAAGAAGTCACACAGAAAAAGAAACTTATCATAAGATATCACTTAGGAAGATCCTGTAAACATGGCAACACATGAACTGAGTTAGGAAAGAGAACAGAGTCTCACATTTAGAAAACACTCTTATGCCTGCTTAAGGGGGAAGGAGAGGTGGGGTGATGCATCAAACCAGAGTTTGATATAAGCACAGGTACTGTTCCAAAAACCAACTATGGAATAGACAAGACCTACACCTTACTCAGTGAAAGGGACTCAAAACCCCATATTTCCCGCAGAGGAATAGATCTGACTAGTAAGAATCTTAAAACCTATGTATTGATATGTCTCCGTAAGGGAATCAAGTGTGTCTAGACTGGCATAAACATGGCAGCGAGAATCAGCTCAAACCCACTCTAAAAAGGAATTTCAAAAACAGAACAAAGAAACAGGGAAATTCTTTACAATTCCTTCAGGGTCTCTGATGCAACCTGGAATGACCCTATCTACGATGACAGCTGGATGTGGCATGAGGCTGGACACTTGGGACTGAGAGGATTGGTGAGATTGGGTGAGCAAATGCAGACCCTTTAAAGCAATAATGCATGGCAACCATTCCATGGGTCCCACCTCTCCAGGTTGAAGGGAATATTACTACAGCTATAACATGTACGGGAAACCTAGAGAATGGACACACTGTGAATAAGAAAGGTTTCTAAAACTCAACGAAGAGTCCCTCTCCTGGTGCTCCGGTTTGACTTTCCAACAGCTTTACTATCAATCTCCCAACTTGGAGAGACAGCCCCTTTAAGCTCCTGGTTCACACAGGTTGCCCATTTGGCAGAGGAGGAAAGGGAAGAGGGAGAACCAATGAGAGAGTAGCTGTTAGGCATTTGCATGGGCACATGTCACTCTAATTTCCCGGCAGGAAGAAGAATTCACCAAAGTCTCAGCCACCCACCGGGAACCAGTATAGGTCCTGAACCAAAAGTTTGGACTTGCGTTCAGCTCACAAAAAACGAGTTGAAAAATGGAGCTCAGGGGCACAGCAATTCACAAACTGGCAGAGTAATCAAGGCCAACTATCGTCCAAAAATCTGTTGAGGGAAGGCAACGAGGCGGACTTGAATGCGAGGCAGAATAGCAGGAAACAGATTTCAAGAGGTACGTTAGAATCGCCTGTAAAGCACAGGAAGAGGGGCACAACTTCGACAATGATGCACTTGGCCAAAAAGGGCGTATGCGTTTTCTCCTGAATATATTCAGGAGAAAACGCATACGCCCTTTTTGGCCAAGCAAGCAAGCGGGCAATGCAAATCTGCACTACAAAGAAGTATCACTTCCCACCGGTCAAAAGGGACATCCACAAAATGTGTAAAAACCAGAAAGGCAAGACAGGCCCTGGAGAACAGGGAGCCTTGTTATGCTGATGGGCGGGATGTAAGTTGCCAACTGCCTCACTGGAGGAGTGCATTGTGTTCCCTAAAACAAGTAAACAACAGAGCTACAGAGCCAAGGGCACTTCCAGTCTAGGGAATATACCTTGGGAAAACTGAAAATCCATAAGACAGAGCCACCCCCAAATTGAGGGCTGCACTGCTTACAAGAACCTCAACCTGGGTACACCTGAAATATCCCAGGAAATATAAAAATGGTTCAAAACATTGTGGAACTTACGTACGATGGAATATCCCTCAGCCATGAAATCAATGTCATAAGACCAGTAGCAGCAAAATGAGTGGATTCAGGTACGATGATTCTAAGTGAAAGAAGTCACACAGAAAAAGAAACTTATCATAAGATATCACTTAGGAAGATCCTGTAAACATGGCAACACATGAACTGAGTTAGGAAAGAGAACAGAGTCTCACATTTAGAAAACACTCTTATGCCTGCTTAAGGGGGAAGGAGAGGTGGGGTGATGCATCAAACCAGAGTTTGATATAAGCACAGGTACTGTTCCAAAAACCAACTATGGAATAGACAAGACCTACACCTTACTCAGTGAAAGGGACTCAAAACCCCATATTTCCCGCAGAGGAATAGATCTGACTAGTAAGAATCTTAAAACCTATGTATTGATATGTCTCCGTAAGGGAATCAAGTGTGTCTAGACTGGCATAAACATGGCAGCGAGAATCAGCTCAAACCCACTCTAAAAAGGAATTTCAAAAACAGAACAAAGAAACAGGGAAATTCTTTACAATTCCTTCAGGGTCTCTGATGCAACCTGGAATGACCCTATCTACGATGACAGCTGGATGTGGCATGAGGCTGGACACTTGGGACTGAGAGGATTGGTGAGATTGGGTGAGCAAATGCAGACCCTTTAAAGCAATAATGCATGGCAACCATTCCATGGGTCCCACCTCTCCAGGTTGAAGGGAATATTACTACAGCTATAACATGTACGGGAAACCTAGAGAATGGACACACTGTGAATATGAAAGGTTTCTAAAACTCAACGAAGAGTCCCTCTCCTGGTGCTCCGGTTTGACTTTCCAACAGCTTTACTATCAATCTCCCAACTTGGAGAGACAGCCCCTTTAAGCTCCTGGTTCACACAGGTTGCCCATTTGGCAGAGGAAGAAAGGGAAGAGGGAGAACCAATGAGAGAGTAGATGTTAGGCATTTGGATGGGCACATGTCACTCTAATTTCCCGGCAGGAAGAAGAATTAACCAAAGTCTCAGCCACCCACCGGGAACCAGTATAGGTCGTGAACCAAAAGTTTGGTCTTGCGTTCAGCTCACAAAAAACGAGTCGAAAAATGGAGCTCAGGGGCACAGCAATTCACAAACTGGCAGAGTAATCAAGGCCAACTATCGTCCAAAAATCTGTTGAGGGAAGGCAACGAGGCGGACTTGAATGCGAGGCAGAATAGCAGGAAACAGATTTCAAGAGGTATGTTAGAATCGCCTGTAAAGCACAGGAAGAGGGGCACAACTTCGACAATGATGCACTTGGCCAAAAAGGGCGTATGCGTTTTCTCCTGAATATATTCAGGAGAAAACGCATACGCCCTTTTTGGCCAAGCAAGCAAGCGGGCAATGCAAATCTGCACTACAAAGAAGTATCACTTCCCAACGGTCAAAAGGGACATCCACAAAATGTGTAAAAACCAGAAAGGCAAGACAGGCCCTGGAGAACAGGGGGCCTTGTTATGCTGATGGGCGGGATGTAAGTTGCCAACTGCCTCCCAGGAGGAGTGCATTGTGTTCCCTAAAACAAGTAAACAACAGTGCTACAGAGCCAATGGCACGTCCAGTCTAGGGAATATACATTGGGAAAACTGAAAATCCATAAGACAGAGCCACCCCCAAATTGAGGCCTGCACTGCTTACAGGAACCTCAACGTGGGTACAACTGAAATATCCCAGGAAATATAAAAATGGTTCCAAACATCGTGGAAATTACGCACGATGGAATATCCCTCAGCCATGAAATCAATGTCATAAGACCAGTAGCAGCAAAATGAGTGGATTCAGGTACGATGATTCTAAGTGAAAGAAGTCACACAGGAAAAGAAACTTATCATAAGATATCACTTAGGAAGATCCTGTAAACATGGCTACACATGAACTGAGTTAGGCAAGAGAACAGAGTCTCACATTTAGAAAACAGTCTTATGCCTGCTTAAAGGGGAAGGAGAGGTGGGGTGATGCATCAAACCAGAGTTTGATATAAGCACAGGTACCGTTCCAAAAACCAACTATGGAATAGACAAGACCTACACCTTCCTCAGTGAAAGGGACTCAAAACCCCATATTTCCCGCAGAGGAATAGATCTAACTAGTAAGAATCTTAAAACCTATGTATTGATATGTCTCCGTAAGGGAATCAAGTGTGTCTAGACTGGCATAAACATGGCAGCGAGAATCAGCTCAAACCCACTCTAAAAAGGAATTTCAAAAACAGAACAAAGAAACAGGGAAATTCTTTACAATTCCTTCAGGGTCTCTAATGCAACCTGGAATGACCCTATCTACGATGACAGCTGGATGTGGCATGAGGCTGGACACTTGGGACTGAGAGGATTGGTGAGATTGGGTGAGCAAATGCAGACCCTTTAAAGCAATAATGCATGGCAACCATTCCATGGGTCCCACCTCTCCAGGTTGAAGGGAATATTACTACAGCTATAACATGTACGGGAAACCTAGAGAATGGACACACTGTGAATACGAAAGGTTTCTAAAACTCAAGGAAGAGTCCCTCTCCTGGTGCTCCGGTTTGACTTTCCAACAGCTTTACTATCAATCTCCCAACTTGGAGAGACAGCCCCTTTAAGCTCCTGGTTCACACAGGTTGCCCATTTGGCAGAGGAGGAAAGGGAAGAGGGAGAACCAATGAGAGAGTAGCTGTTAGGCATTTGGATGGGCACATGTCACTCTAATTTCCCGGCAGGAAGAAGAATTAACCAAAGTCTCAGCCACCCACCAGGAACCAGTATAGGTCCTGAACCAAATGTTTGGACTTGCGTTCAGCTCACAAAAAACGAGTTGAAAAATGGAGCTCAGGGGCACAGCAATTCACAAACTGGCAGAGTAATCAAGGCCAACTATCGTCCAAAAATCTGTTGAGGGAAGGCAACGAGGCGGACTTGAATGCGAGGCAGAATAGCAGGAAACAGATTTCAAGAGGTACGTTAGAATTGCCTGTAAAGCACAGGAAGAGGGGCACAACTTCGACAATGATGCACTTGGCCAAAAAGGGCGTATGCGTTTTCTCCTGAATATATTCAGGAGAAAACGCATACGCCCTTTTTGGCCAAGCAAGCAAGCGGGCAATGCAAATCTGCACTACAAAGAAGTATCACTTCCCACCGGTCAAAAGGGACATCCACAAAATGTGTAAAAACCAGAAAGGCAAGACAGGCCCTGGAGAACAGGGAGCCTTGTTATGCTGATGGGCGGGATGTAAGTTGCCAACTGCCTCACTGGAGGAGTGCATTGTGTTCCCTAAAACAAGTAAACAACAGAGCTACAGAGCCAAGGGCACTTCCAGTCTAGGGAATATACCTTGGGAAAACTGAAAATCCATAAGACAGAGCCACCCCCAAATTGAGGGCTGCACTGCTTACAGGCACCTCAACGTGGGTACACCTGAAATATCCCAGGAAATATAAAAATGGTTCCAAACATCGTGGAACTTACGCACGATGGAATATCCCTCAGCCATGAAATCAATGTCATAAGACCAGTAGCAGCAAAATGAGTGGATTCAGGTACGATGATTCTAAGTGAAAGAAGTCACACAGAAAAAGAAACTTATCATAAGATATCACTTAGGAAGATCCTGTAAACATGGCAACACATGAACTGAGTTAGGAAAGAGAACAGAGTCTCACATTTAGAAAACACTCTTATGCCTGCTTAAGGGGGAAGGAGAGGTGGGGTGATGCATCAAACCAGAGTTTGATATAAGCACAGGTACTGTTCCAAAAACCAACTATGGAATAGACAAGACCTACACCTTCCTCAGTGAAAGGGACTCAAAACCCCATATTTCCCGCAGAGGAATAGATCTGACTAGTAAGAATCTTAAAACCTATGTATTGATATGTCTCCGTAAGGGAATCAAGTGTGTCTAGACTGGCATAAACATGGCAGCGAGAATCAGCTCAAACCCACTCTAAAAAGGAATTTCAAAAACAGAACAAAGAAACAGGGAAATTCTTTACAATTCCTTCAGGGTCTCTGATGCAACCTGGAATGACCCTATCTACGATGACAGCTGGATGTGGCATGAGGCTGGACACTTGGGACTGAGAGGATTGGTGAGATTGGGTGAGCAAATGCAGACCCTTTAAAGCAATAATGCATGGCAACCATTCCATGGGTCCCACCTCTCCAGGTTGAAGGGAATATTACTACAGCTATAACATGTACGGGAAACCTAGAGAATGGACACACTGTGAATACGAAAGGTTTCTAAAACTCAACGAAGAGTCCCTCTCCTGGTGCTCCGGTTTGACTTTCCAACAGCTTTACTATCAATCTCCCAACTTGGAGAGACAGCCCCTTTAAGCTCCTGGTTCACACAGGTTGCCCATTTGGCAGAGGAGGAAAGGGAAGAGGGAGAACCAATGAGAGAGTAGCTGTTAGGCATTTGGATGGGCACATGTCACTCTAATTTCCCGGCAGGAAGAAGAATTAACCAAAGTCTCAGCCACCCACCGGGAACCAGTATAGGTCGTGAACCAAATGTTTGGACTTGCGTTCAGCTCACAAAAAACGAGTTGAAAAATGGAGCTCAGGGGCACAGCAATTCACAAACTGGCAGAGTAATCAAGGCCAACTATCGTCCAAAAATCTGTTGAGGGAAGGCAACGAGGCGGACTTGAATGCGAGGCAGAATAGCAGGAAACAGATTTCAAGAGGTACGTTAGAATCGCCTGTAAAGCACAGGAAGAGGGGCACAACTTCGACAATGATGCACTTGGCCAAAAAGGGCGTATGCGTTTTCTCCTGAATATATTCAGGAGAAAACGCATACGCCCTTTTTGGCCAAGCAAGCAAGCGGGCAATGCAAATCTGCACTACAAAGAAGTATCACTTCCCACCGGTCAAAAGGGACATCCACAAAATGTGTAAAAACCAGAAAGGCAAGACAGGCCCTGGAGAACAGGGAGCCTTGTTATGCTGATGGGCGGGATGTAAGTTGCCAACTGCCTCACTGGAGGAGTGCATTGTGTTCCCTAAAACAAGTAAACAACAGAGCTACAGAGCCAAGGGCACTTCCAGTCTAGGGAATATACCTTGGGAAAACTGAAAATCCATAAGACAGAGCCACCCCCAAATTGAGGGCTGCACTGCTTACAAGAACCTCAACCTGGGTACACCTGAAATATCCCAGGAAATATAAAAATGGTTCAAAACATTGTGGAACTTACGTACGATGGAATATCCCTCAGCCATGAAATCAATGTCATAAGACCAGTAGCAGCAAAATGAGTGGATTCAGGTACGATGATTCTAAGTGAAAGAAGTCACACAGAAAAAGAAACTTATCATAAGATATCACTTAGGAAGATCCTGTAAACATGGCAACACATGAACTGAGTTAGGAAAGAGAACAGAGTCTCACATTTAGAAAACACTCTTATGCCTGCTTAAGGGGGAAGGAGAGGTGGGGTGATGCATCAAACCAGAGTTTGATATAAGCACAGGTACTGTTCCAAAAACCAACTATGGAATAGACAAGACCTACACCTTCCTCAGTGAAAGGGACTCAAAACCCCATATTTCCCGCAGAGGAATAGATCTGACTAGTAAGAATCTTAAAACCTATGTATTGATATGTCTCCGTAAGGGAATCAAGTGTGTCTAGACTGGCATAAACATGGCAGCGAGAATCAGCTCAAACCCACTCTAAAAAGGAATTTCAAAAACAGAACAAAGAAACAGGGAAATTCTTTACAATTCCTTCAGGGTCTCTGATGCAACCTGGAATGACCCTATCTACGATGACAGCTGGATGTGGCATGAGGCTGGACACTTGGGACTGAGAGGATTGGTGAGATTGGGTGAGCAAATGCAGACCCTTTAAAGCAATAATGCATGGCAACCATTCCATGGGTCCCACCTCTCCAGGTTGAAGGGAATATTACTACAGCTATAACATGTACGGGAAACCTAGAGAATGGACACACTGTGAATATGAAAGGTTTCTAAAACTCAACGAAGAGTCCCTCTCCTGGTGCTCCGGTTTGACTTTCCAACAGCTTTACTATCAATCTCCCAACTTGGAGAGACAGCCCCTTTAAGCTCCTGGTTCACACAGGTTGCCCATTTGGCAGAGGAAGAAAGGGAAGAGGGAGAACCAATGAGAGAGTAGATGTTAGGCATTTGGATGGGCACATGTCACTCTAATTTCCCGGCAGGAAGAAGAATTAACCAAAGTCTCAGCCACCCACCGGGAACCAGTATAGGTCGTGAACCAAAAGTTTGGTCTTGCGTTCAGCTCACAAAAAACGAGTCGAAAAATGGAGCTCAGGGGCACAGCAATTCACAAACTGGCAGAGTAATCAAGGCCAACTATCGTCCAAAAATCTGTTGAGGGAAGGCAACGAGGCGGACTTGAATGCGAGGCAGAATAGCAGGAAACAGATTTCAAGAGGTATGTTAGAATCGCCTGTAAAGCACAGGAAGAGGGGCACAACTTCGACAATGATGCACTTGGCCAAAAAGGGCGTATGCGTTTTCTCCTGAATATATTCAGGAGAAAACGCATATGCCCTTTTTGGCCAAGCAAGCAAGCGGGCAATGCAAATCTGCACTACAAAGAAGTATCACTTCCCAACGGTCAAAAGGGACATCCACAAAATGTGTAAAAACCAGAAAGGCAAGACAGGCCCTGGAGAACAGGGGGCCTTGTTATGCTGATGGGCGGGATGTAAGTTGCCAACTGCCTCCCAGGAGGAGTGCATTGTGTTCCCTAAAACAAGTAAACAACAGTGCTACAGAGCCAATGGCACGTCCAGTCTAGGGAATATACATTGGGAAAACTGAAAATCCATAAGACAGAGCCACCCCCAAATTGAGGCCTGCACTGCTTACAGGAACCTCAACGTGGGTACAACTGAAATATCCCAGGAAATATAAAAATGGTTCCAAACATCGTGGAAATTACGCACGATGGAATATCCCTCAGCCATGAAATCAATGTCATAAGACCAGTAGCAGCAAAATGAGTGGATTCAGGTACGATGATTCTAAGTGAAAGAAGTCACACAGGAAAAGAAACTTATCATAAGATATCACTTAGGAAGATCCTGTAAACATGGCTACACATGAACTGAGTTAGGCAAGAGAACAGAGTCTCACATTTAGAAAACACTCTTATGCCTGCTTAAAGGGGAAGGAGAGGTGGGGTGATGCATCAAACCAGAGTTTGATATAAGCACAGGTACCGTTCCAAAAACCAACTATGGAATAGACAAGACCTACACCTTCCTCAGTGAAAGGGACTCAAAACCCCATATTTCCCGCAGAGGAATAGATCTAACTAGTAAGAATCTTAAAACCTATGTATTGATATGTCTCCGTAAGGGAATCAAGTGTGTCTAGACTGGCATAAACATGGCAGCGAGAATCAGCTCAAACCCACTCTAAAAAGGAATTTCAAAAACAGAACAAAGAAACAGGGAAATTCTTTACAATTCCTTCAGGGTCTCTAATGCAACCTGGAATGACCCTATCTACGATGACAGCTGGATGTGGCATGAGGCTGGACACTTGGGACTGAGAGGATTGGTGAGATTGGGTGAGCAAATGCAGACCCTTTAAAGCAATAATGCATGGCAACCATTCCATGGGTCCCACCTCTCCAGGTTGAAGGGAATATTACTACAGCTATAACATGTACGGGAAACCTAGAGAATGGACACACTGTGAATACGAAAGGTTTCTAAAACTCAAGGAAGAGTCCCTCTCCTGGTGCTCCGGTTTGACTTTCCAACAGCTTTACTATCAATCTCCCAACTTGGAGAGACAGCCCCTTTAAGCTCCTGGTTCACACAGGTTGCCCATTTGGCAGAGGAGGAAAGGGAAGAGGGAGAACCAATGAGAGAGTAGCTGTTAGGCATTTGGATGGGCACATGTCACTCTAATTTCCCGGCAGGAAGAAGAATTAACCAAAGTCTCAGCCACCCACCGGGAACCAGTATAGGTCCTGAACCAAATGTTTGGACTTGCGTTCAGCTCACAAAAAACGAGTTGAAAAATGGAGCTCAGGGGCACAGCAATTCACAAACTGGCAGAGTAATCAAGGCCAACTATCGTCCAAAAATCTGTTGAGGGAAGGCAACGAGGCGGACTTGAATGCGAGGCAGAATAGCAGGAAACAGATTTCAAGAGGTACGTTAGAATCGCCTGTAAAGCACAGGAAGAGGGGCACAACTTCGACAATGATGCACTTGGCCAAAAAGGGCGTATGCGTTTTCTCCTGAATATATTCAGGAGAAAACGCATACGCCCTTTTTGGCCAAGCAAGCAAGCGGGCAATGCAAATCTGCACTACAAAGAAGTATCACTTCCCACCGGTCAAAAGGGACATCCACAAAATGTGTAAAAACCAGAAAGGCAAGACAGGCCCTGGAGAACAGGGAGCCTTGTTATGCTGATGGGCGGGATGTAAGTTGCCAACTGCCTCACTGGAGGAGTGCATTGTGTTCCCTAAAACAAGTAAACAACAGAGCTACAGAGCCAAGGGCACTTCCAGTCTAGGGAATATACCTTGGGAAAACTGAAAATCCATAAGACAGAGCCACCCCCAAATTGAGGGCTGCACTGCTTACAAGAACCTCAACCTGGGTACACCGGAAATATCCCAGGAAATATAAAAATGGTTCAAAACATTGTGGAACTTACGTACGATGGAATATCCCTCAGCCATGAAATCAATGTCATAAGACCAGTAGCAGCAAAATGAGTGGATTCAGGTACGATGATTCTAAGTGAAAGAAGTCACACAGAAAAAGAAACTTATCATAAGATATCACTTAGGAAGATCCTGTAAACATGGCAACACATGAACTGAGTTAGGAAAGAGAACAGAGTCTCACATTTAGAAAACACTCTTATGCCTGCTTAATGGGGAAGGAGAGGTGGGGTGATGCATCAAACCAGAGTTTGATATAAGCACAGGTACTGTTCCAAAAACCAACTATGGAATAGACAAGACCTACACCTTCCTCAGTGAAAGGGACTCAAAACCCCATATTTCCCGCAGAGGAATAGATCTGACTAGTAAGAATCTTAAAACCTATGTATTGATATGTCTCCGTAAGGGAATCAAGTGTGTCTAGACTGGCATAAACATGGCAGCGAGAATTAGCTCAAACCCACTCTAAAAAGGAATTTCAAAAACAGAACAAAGAAACAGGGAAATTCTTTACAATTCCTTCAGGGTCTCTGATGCAACCTGGAATGACCCTATCTACGATGACAGCTGGATGTGGCATGAGGCTGGACACTTGGGACTGAGAGGATTGGTGAGATTGGGTGAGCAAATGCAGACCCTTTAAAGCAATAATGCATGGCAACCATTCCATGGGTCCCACCTCTCCAGGTTGAAGGGAATATTACTACAGCTATAACATGTACGGGAAACCTAGAGAATGGACACACTGTGAATATGAAAGGTTTCTAAAACTCAACGAAGAGTCCCTCTCCTGGTGCTCCGGTTTGACTTTCCAACAGCTTTACTATCAATCTCCCAACTTGGAGAGACAGCCCCTTTAAGCTCCTGGTTCACACAGGTTGCCCATTTGGCAGAGGAAGAAAGGGAAGAGGGAGAACCAATGAGAGAGTAGCTGTTAGGCATTTGCATGGGCACATGTCACTCTAATTTCCCGGCAGGAAGAAGAATTCACCAAAGTCTCAGCCACCCACCGGGAACCAGTATAGGTCCTGAACCAAAAGTTTGGACTTGCGTTCAGCTCACAAAAAACGAGTTGAAAAATGGAGCTCAGGGGCACAGCAATTCACAAACTGGCAGAGTAATCAAGGCCAACTATCGTCCAAAAATCTGTTGAGGGAAGGCAACGAGGCGGACTTGAATGCGAGGCAGAATAGCAGGAAACAGATTTCAAGAGGTACGTTAGAATCGCCTGTAAAGCACAGGAAGAGGGGCACAACTTCGACAATGATGCACTTGGCCAAAAAGGGCGTATGCGTTTTCTCCTGAATATATTCAGGAGAAAACGCATACGCCCTTTTTGGCCAAGCAAGCAAGCGGGCAATGCAAATCTGCACTACAAAGAAGTATCACTTCCCAACGGTCAAAAGGGACATCCACAAAATGTGTAAAAACCAGAAAGGCAAGACAGGCCCTGGAGAACAGGGAGCCTTGTTATGCTGATGGGCGGGATGTAAGTTGCCAACTGCCTCACTGGAGGAGTGCATTGTGTTCCCTAAAACAAGTAAACAACAGAGCTACAGAGCCAATGGCACGTCCAGTCTAGGGAATATACATTGGGAAAACTGAAAATCCATAAGACAGAGCCACCCCCAAATTGAGGCCTGCACTGCTTACAGGAACCTCAACGTGGGTACACCTGAAATATCCCAGGAAATATAAAAATGGTTCCAAACATCGTGGAACTTACGCACGATGGAATATCCCTCAGCCATGAAATCAATGTCATAAGACCAGTAGCAGCAAAATGAGTGGATTCAGGTACGATGATTCTAAGTGAAAGAAGTCACACAGGAAAAGAAACTTATCATAAGATATCACTTAGGAAGATCCTGTAAACATGGCTACACATGTACTGAGTTAGGCAAGAGAACAGAGTCTCACATTTAGAAAACACTCTTATGCCTGCTTAAGGGGGAAGGAGAGGTGGGGTGATGCATCAAACCAGAGTTTGATATAAGCACAGGTACCGTTCCAAAAACCAACTATGGAATAGACAAGACCTACACCTTCCTCAGTGAAAGGGACTCAAAACCCCATATTTCCCGCAGAGGAATAGATCTAACTAGTAAGAATCTTAAAACCTATGTATTGATATGTCTCCGTAAGGGAATCAAGTGTGTCTAGACTGGCATAAACATGGCAGTGAGAATCAGCTCAAACCCACTCTAAAAAGGAATTTCAAAAACAGAACAAAGAAACAGGGAAATTCTTTACAATTCCTTCAGGGTCTCTGATGCAACCTGGAATGACCCTATCTATGATGACAGCTGGATGTGGCATGAGGCTGGACACTTGGGACTGAGAGGATTGGTGAGATTGGGTGAGCAAATGCAGACCCTTTAAAGCAATAATGCATGGCAACCATTCCATGGGTCCCACCTCTCCAGGTTGAAGGGAATATTACTACAGCTATAACATGTACGGGAAACCTAGAGAATGGACACACTGTGAATACGAAAGGTTTCTAAAACTCAACGAAGAGTCCCTCTCCTGGTGCTCCGGTTTGACTTTCCAACAGCTTTACTATCAATCTCCCAACTTGGAGAGACAGCCCCTTTAAGCTCCTGGTTCACACAGGTTGCCCATTTGGCAGAGGAGGAAAGGGAAGAGGGAGAACCAATGAGAGAGTAGCTGTTAGGCATTTGGATGGGCACATGTCACTCTAATTTCCCGGCAGGAAGAAGAATTCACCAAAGTCTCAGCCACCCACCGGGAACCAGTATAGGTCCTGAACTAAATGTTTGGACTTGCGTTCAGCTCACAAAAAGCGAGTTGAAAAATGGAGCTCAGGGGCACAGCAATTCACAAACTGGCAGAGTAATCAAGGCCAACTATCGTCCAAAAATCTGTTGAGGGAAGGCAACGAGGCGGACTTGAATGCGAGGCAGAATAGCAGGAAACAGATTTCAAGAGGTACGTTAGAATCGCCTGTAAAGCACAGGAAGAGGGGCACAACTTCGACAATGATGCACTTGGCCAAAAAGGGCGTATGCGTTTTCTCCTGAATATATTCAGGAGAAAACGCATACGCCCTTTTTGGCCAAGCAAGCAAGCGGGCAATGCAAATCTGCACTACAAAGAAGTATCACTTCCCACCGGTCAAAAGGGACATCCACAAAATGTGTAAAAACCAGAAAGGCAAGACAGGCCCTGGAGAACAGGGAGCCTTGTTATGCTGATGGGCGGGATGTAAGTTGCCAACTGCCTCACTGGAGGAGTGCATTGTGTTCTCTAAAACAAGTAAACAACAGAGCTACAGAGCCAAGGGCACTTCCAGTCTAGGGAATATACCTTGGGAAAACTGAAAATCCATAAGACAGAGCCACCCCCAAATTGAGGGCTGCACTGCTTACAAGAACCTCAACCTGGGTACACCTGAAATATCCCAGGAAATATAAAAATGGTTCAAAACATTGTGGAACTTACGTACGATGGAATATCCCTCAGCCATGAAATCAATGTCATAAGACCAGTAGCAGCAAAATGAGTGGATTCAGGTACGATGATTCTAAGTGAAAGAAGTCACACAGAAAAAGAAACTTATCATAAGATATCACTTAGGAAGATCCTGTAAACATGGCAACACATGAACTGAGTTAGGAAAGAGAACAGAGTCTCACATTTAGAAAACACTCTTATGCCTGCTTAAGGGGGAAGGAGAGGTGGGGTGATGCATCAAACCAGAGTTTGATATAAGCACAGGTACTGTTCCAAAAACCAACTATGGAATAGACAAGACCTACACCTTCCTCAGTGAAAGGGACTCAAAACCCCATATTTCCCGCAGAGGAATAGATCTGACTAGTAAGAATCTTAAAACCTATGTATTGATATGTCTCCGTAAGGGAATCAAGTGTGTCTAGACTGGCATAAACATGGCCGCGAGAATCAGCTCAAACCCACTCTAAAAAGGAATTTCAAAAACAGAACAAAGAAACAGGGAAATTCTTTACAATTCCTTCAGGGTCTCTGATGCAACCTGGAATGACCCTATCTATGATGACAGCTGGATGTGGCATGAGGCTGGACACTTGGGACTGAGAGGATTGGTGAGATTGGGTGAGCAAATGCAGACCCTTTAAAGCAATAATGCATGGCAACCATTCCATGGGTCCCACCTCTCCAGGTTGAAGGGAATATTACTACAGCTATAACATGTACGGGAAACCTAGAGAATGGACACACTGTGAATACGAAAGGTTTCTAAAACTCAACGAAGAGTCCCTCTCCTGGTGCTCCGGTTTGACTTTCCAACAGCTTTACTATCAATCTCCCAACTTGGAGAGACAGCCCCTTTAAGCTCCTGGTTCACACAGGTTGCCCATTTGGCAGAGGAGGAAAGGGAAGAGGGAGAACCAATGAGAGAGTAGCTGTTAGGCATTTGGATGGGCACATGTCACTCTAATTTCCCGGCAGGAAGAAGAATTCACCAAAGTCTCAGCCACCCACCGGGAACCAGTATAGGTCCTGAACTAAATGTTTGGACTTGCGTTCAGCTCACAAAAAGCGAGTTGAAAAATGGAGCTCAGGGGCACAGCAATTCACAAACTGGCAGAGTAATCAAGGCCAACTATCGTCCAAAAATCTGTTGAGGGAAGGCAACGAGGCGGACTTGAATGCGAGGCAGAATAGCAGGAAACAGATTTCAAGAGGTACGTTAGAATCGCCTGTAAAGCACAGGAAGAGGGGCACAACTTCGACAATGATGCACTTGGCCAAAAAGGGCGTATGCGTTTTCTCCTGAATATATTCAGGAGAAAACGCATACGCCCTTTTTGGCCAAGCAAGCAAGCGGGCAATGCAAATCTGCACTACAAAGAAGTATCACTTCCCACCGGTCAAAAGGGACATCCACAAAATGTGTAAAAACCAGAAAGGCAAGACAGGCCCTGGAGAACAGGGAGCCTTGTTATGCTGATGGGCGGGATGTAAGTTGCCAACTGCCTCACTGGAGGAGTGCATTGTGTTCCCTAAAACAAGTAAACAACAGAGCTACAGAGCCAAGGGCACTTCCAGTCTAGGGAATATACCTTGGGAAAACTGAAAATCCATAAGACAGAGCCACCCCCAAATTGAGGGCTGCACTGCTTACAAGAACCTCAACCTGGGTACACCTGAAATATCCCAGGAAATATAAAAATGGTTCAAAACATTGTGGAACTTACGTACGATGGAATATCCCTCAGCCATGAAATCAATGTCATAAGACCAGTAGCAGCAAAATGAGTGGATTCAGGTACGATGATTCTAAGTGAAAGAAGTCACACAGAAAAAGAAACTTATCATAAGATATCACTTAGGAAGATCCTGTAAACATGGCAACACATGAACTGAGTTAGGAAAGAGAACAGAGTCTCACATTTAGAAAACACTCTTATGCCTGCTTAAGGGGGAAGGAGAGGTGGGGTGATGCATCAAACCAGAGTTTGATATAAGCACAGGTACTGTTCCAAAAACCAACTATGGAATAGACAAGACCTACACCTTCCTCAGTGAAAGGGACTCAAAACCCCATATTTCCCGCAGAGGAATAGATCTGACTAGTAAGAATCTTAAAACCTATGTATTGATATGTCTCCGTAAGGGAATCAAGTGTGTCTAGACTGGCATAAACATGGCAGCGAGAATCAGCTCAAACCCACTCTAAAAAGGAATTTCAAAAACAGAACAAAGAAACAGGGAAATTCTTTACAATTCCTTCAGGGTCTCTGATGCAACCTGGAATGACCCTATCTACGATGACAGCTGGATGTGGCATGAGGCTGGACACTTGGGACTGAGAGGATTGGTGAGATTGGGTGAGCAAATGCAGACCCTTTAAAGCAATAATGCATGCCAACCATTCCATGGGTCCCACCTCTCCAGGTTGAAGGGAATATTACTACAGCTATAACATGTACGGGAAACCTAGAGAATGGACACACTGTGAATACGAAAGGTTTCTAAAACTCAACGAAGAGTCCCTCTCCTGGTGCTCCGGTTTGACTTTCCAACAGCTTTACTATCAATCTCCCAACTTGGAGAGACAGCCCCTTTAAGCTCCTGGTTCACACAGGTTGCCCATTTGGCAGAGGAGGAAAGGGAAGAGGGAGAACCAATGAGAGAGTAGCTGTTAGGCATTTGGATGGGCACATGTCACTCTAATTTCCCGGCAGGAAGAAGAATTCACCAAAGTCTCAGCCACCCACCGGGAACCAGTATAGGTCGTGAACCAAATGTTTGGACTTGCGTTCAGCTCACAAAAAACGAGTTGAAAAATGGAGCTCAGGGGCACAGCAATTCACAAACTGGCAGAGTAATCAAGGCCAACTATCGTCCAAAAATCTGTTGAGGGAAGGCAACGAGGCGGACTTGAATGCGAGGCAGAATAGCAGGAAACAGATTTCAAGAGGTACGTTAGAATCGCCTGTAAAGCACAGGAAGAGGGGCACAACTTCGACAATGATGCACTTGGCCAAAAAGGGCGTATGCGTTTTCTCCTGAATATATTCAGGAGAAAACGCATACGCCCTTTTTGGCCAAGCAAGCAAGCGGGCAATGCAAATCTGCACTACAAAGAAGTATCACTTCCCACCGGTCAAAAGGGACATCCACAAAATGTGTAAAAACCAGAAAGGCAAGACAGGCCCTGGAGAACAGGGAGCCTTGTTATGCTGATGGGCGGGATGTAAGTTGCCAACTGCCTCACTGGAGGAGTGCATTGTGTTCCCTAAAACAAGTAAACAACAGAGCTACAGAGCCAAGGGCACTTCCAGTCTAGGGAATATACCTTGGGAAAACTGAAAATCCATAAGACAGAGCCACCCCCAAATTGAGGGCTGCACTGCTTACAAGAACCTCAACCTGGGTACACCTGAAATATCCCAGGAAATATAAAAATGGTTCAAAACATTGTGGAACTTACGTACGATGGAATATCCCTCAGCCATGAAATCAATGTCATAAGACCAGTAGCAGCAAAATGAGTGGATTCAGGTACGATGATTCTAAGTGAAAGAAGTCACACAGAAAAAGAAACTTATCATAAGATATCACTTAGGAAGATCCTGTAAACATGGCAACACATGAACTGAGTTAGGAAAGAGAACAGAGTCTCACATTTAGAAAACACTCTTATGCCTGCTTAAGGGGGAAGGAGAGGTGGGGTGATGCATCAAACCAGAGTTTGATATAAGCACAGGTACTGTTCCAAAAACCAACTATGGAATAGACAAGACCTACACCTTCCTCAGTGAAAGGGACTCAAAACCCCATATTTCCCGCAGAGGAATAGATCTGACTAGTAAGAATCTTAAAACCTATGTATTGATATGTCTCCGTAAGGGAATCAAGTGTGTCTAGACTGGCATAAACATGGCAGCGAGAATCAGCTCAAACCCACTCTAAAAAGGAATTTCAAAAACAGAACAAAGAAACAGGGAAATTCTTTACAATTCCTTCAGGGTCTCTGATGCAACCTGGAATGACCCTATCTACGATGACAGCTGGATGTGGCATGAGGCTGGACACTTGGGACTGAGAGGATTGGTGAGATTGGGTGAGCAAATGCAGACCCTTTAAAGCAATAATGCATGGCAACCATTCCATGGGTCCCACCTCTCCAGGTTGAAGGGAATATTACTACAGCTATAACATGTACGGGAAACCTAGAGAATGGACACACTGTGAATACGAAAGGTTTCTAAAACTCAACGAAGAGTCCCTCTCCTGGTGCTCCGGTTTGACTTTCCAACAGCTTTACTATAAATCTCCCAACTTGGAGAGACAGCCCCTTTAAGCTCCTCGTTCACACAGGTTGCCCATTTGGCAGAGGAGGAAAGGGAAGAGGGAGAACCAATGAGAGAGTAGCTGTTAGGCATTTGGATGGGCACATGTCACTCTAATTTCCCGGCAGGAAGAAGAATTCACCAAAGTCTCAGCCACCCACCGGGAACCAGTATAGGTCGTGAACCAAATGTTTGGACTTGCGTTCAGCTCACAAAAAACGAGTTGAAAAATGGAGCTCAGGGGCACAGCAATTCACAAACTGGCAGAGTAATCAAGGCCAACTATTGTCCAAAAATCTGTTGAGGGAAGGCAACGAGGCGGACTTGAATGCGAGGCAGAATAGCAGGAAACAGATTTCAAGAGGTACGTTAGAATCGCCTGTAAAGCACAGGAAGAGGGGCACAACTTCGACAATGATGCACTTGGCCAAAAAGGGCGTATGCGTTTTCTCCTGAATATATTCAGGAGAAAACGCATACGCCCTTTTTGGCCAAGCAAGCAAGCGGGCAATGCAAATCTGCACTACAAAGAAGTATCACTTCCCACCGGTCAAAAGGGACATCCACAAAATGTGTAAAAACCAGAAAGGCAAGACAGGCCCTGGAGAACAGGGAGCCTTGTTATGCTGATGGGCGGGATGTAAGTTGCCAACTGCCTCACTGGAGGAGTGCATTGTGTTCCCTAAAACAAGTAAACAACAGAGCTACAGAGCCAAGGGCACTTCCAGTCTAGGGAATATACCTTGGGAAAACTGAAAATCCATAAGACAGAGCCACCCCCAAATTGAGGGCTGCACTGCTTACAAGAACCTCAACCTGGGTACACCTGAAATATCCCAGGAAATATAAAAATGGTTCAAAACATTGTGGAACTTACGTACGATGGAATATCCCTCAGCCATGAAATCAATGTCATAAGACCAGTAGCAGCAAAATGAGTGGATTCAGGTACGATGATTCTAAGTGAAAGAAGTCACACAGAAAAAGAAACTTATCATAAGATATCACTTAGGAAGATCCTGTAAACATGGCAACACATGAACTGAGTTAGGAAAGAGAACAGAGTCTCACATTTAGAAAACACTCTTATGCCTGCTTAAGGGGGAAGGAGAGGTGGGGTGATGCATCAAACCAGAGTTTGATATAAGCACAGGTACTGTTCCAAAAACCAACTATGGAATAGACAAGACCTACACCTTCCTCAGTGAAAGGGACTCAAAACCCCATATTTCCCGCAGAGGAATAGATCTGACTAGTAAGAATCTTAAAACCTATGTATTGATATGTCTCCGTAAGGGAATCAAGTGTGTCTAGACTGGCATAAACATGGCAGCGAGAATTAGCTCAAACCCACTCTAAAAAGGAATTTCAAAAACAGAACAAAGAAACAGGGAAATTCTTTACAATTCCTTCAGGGTCTCTGATGCAACCTGGAATGACCCTATCTACGATGACAGCTGGATGTGGCATGAGGCTGGACACTTGGGACTGAGAGGATTGGTGAGATTGGGTGAGCAAATGCAGACCCTTTAAAGCAATAATGCATGGCAACCATTCCATGGGTCCCACCTCTCCAGGTTGAAGGGAATATTACTACAGCTATAACATGTACGGGAAACCTAGAGAATGGACACACTATGAATATGAAAGGTTTCTAAAACTCAACGAAGAGTCCCTCTCCTGGTGCTCCGGTTTGACTTTCCAACAGCTTTACTATCAATCTCCCAACTTGGAGAGACAGCCCCTTTAACCTCCTGGTTCACACAGGTTGCCCATTTGGCAGAGGAAGAAAGGGAAGAGGGAGAACCAATGAGAGAGTAGCTGTTAGGCATTTGCATGGGCACATGTCACTCTAATTTCCCGGCAGGAAGAAGAATTCACCAAAGTCTCAGCCACCCACCGGGAACCAGTATAGGTCCTGAACCAAAAGTTTGGACTTGCGTTCAGCTCACAAAAAACGAGTTGAAAAATGGAGCTCAGGGGCACAGCAATTCACAAACTGGCAGAGTAATCAAGGCCAACTATCGTCCAAAAATCTGTTGAGGGAAGGCAACGAGGCGGACTTGAATGCGAGGCAGAATAGCAGGAAACAGATTTCAAGAGGTACTTTGGAATCGCCTGTAAAGCACAGGAAGAGGGGCACAACTTCGACAATTATGCACTTGGCCAAAAAGGGCGTATGCGTTTTCTCCTGAATATATTCAGGAGAAAACGCATACGCCCTTTTTGGCCAAGCAAGCAAGCGGGCAATGCAAATCTGCACTACAAAGAAGTATCACTTCCCAACGGTCAAAAGGGACATCCACAAAATGTGTAAAAACCAGAAAGGCAAGACAGGCCCTGGAGAACAGGGAGCCTTGTTATGCTGATGGGCGGGATGTAAGTTGCCAACTGCCTCCCTGGAGGAGTGCATTGTGTTCCCTAAAACAAGTAAACAACAGAGCTACAGAGCCAATGGCACGTCCAGTCTAGGGAATATACATTGGGAAAACTGAAAATCCATAAGACAGAGCCACCCCCAAATTGAGGCCTGCAGTGCTTACAGGAACCTCAACGTGGGTACACCTGAAATATCCCAGGAAATATAAAAATGGTTCCAAACATCGTGGAACTTACGCACGATGGAATATCCCTCAGCCATGAAATCAATGTCATAAGACCAGTAGCAGCAAAATGAGTGGATTCAGGTACGATGATTCTAAGTGAAAGAAGTCACACAGGAAAAGAAACTTATCATAAGATATCACTTAGGAAGATCCTGTAAACATGGCTACACATGTACTGAGTTAGGCAAGAGAACAGAGTCTCACATTTAGAAAACACTCTTATGCCTGCTTAAGGGGGAAGGAGAGGTGGGGTGATGCATCAAACCAGAGTTTGATATAAGCACAGGTACTGTTCCAAAAACCAACTATGGAATAGACAAGACCTACACCTTCCTCAGTGAAAGGGACTCAAAACCCCATATTTCCCGCAGAGGAATACATCTGACTAGTAAGAATCTTAAAACCTATGTATTGATATGTCTCCGTAAGGGAATCAAGTGTGTCTAGACTGGCATAAACATGGCAGCGAGAATCAGCTCAAACCCACTCTAAAAAGGAATTTCAAAAACAGAACAAAGAAACAGGGAAATTCTTTACAATTCCTTCAGGGTCTCTGATGCAACCTGGAATGACCCTATCTACGATGACAGCTGGATGTGGCATGAGGCTGGACACTTGGGACTGAGAGGATTGGTGAGATTGGGTGAGCAAATGCAGACCCTTTAAAGCAATAATGCATGCCAACCATTCCATGGGTCCCACCTCTCCAGGTTGAAGGGAATATTACTACAGCTATAACATGTACGGGAAACCTAGAGAATGGACACACTGTGAATACGAAAGGTTTCTAAAACTCAACGAAGAGTCCCTCTCCTGGTGCTCCGGTTTGACTTTCCAACAGCTTTACTATCAATCTCCCAACTTGGAGAGACAGCCCCTTTAAGCTCCTGGTTCACACAGGTTGCCCATTTGGCAGAGGAGGAAAGGGAAGAGGGAGAACCAATGAGAGAGTAGCTGTTAGGCATTTGGATGGGCACATGTCACTCTAATTTCCCGGCAGGAAGAAGAATTCACCAAAGTCTCAGCCACCCACCGGGAACCAGTATAGGTCGTGAACCAAATGTTTGGACTTGAGTTCAGCTCACAAAAAACGAGTTGAAAAATGGAGCTCAGGGGCACAGCAATTCACAAACTGGCAGAGTAATCAAGGCCAACTATCGTCCAAAAATCTGTTGAGGGAAGGCAACGAGGCGGACTTGAATGCGAGGCAGAATAGCAGGAAACAGATTTCAAGAGGTACGTTAGAATCGCCTGTAAAGCACAGGAAGAGGGGCACAACTTCGACAATGATGCACTTGGCCAAAAAGGGCGTATGCGTTTTCTCCTGAATATATTCAGGAGAAAACGCATACGCCCTTTTTGGCCAAGCAAGCAAGCGGGCAATGCAAATCTGCACTACAAAGAAGTATCACTTCCCACCGGTCAAAAGGGACATCCACAAAATGTGTAAAAACCAGAAAGGCAAGACAGGCCCTGGAGAACAGGGAGCCTTGTTATGCTGATGGGCGGGATGTAAGTTGCCAACTGCCTCACTGGAGGAGTGCATTGTGTTCCCTAAAACAAGTAAACAACAGAGCTACAGAGCCAAGGGCACTTCCAGTCTAGGGAATATACCTTGGGAAAATCCATAAGACAGAGCCACCCCCAAATTGAGGGCTGCACTGCTTACAAGAACCTCAACCTGGGTACACCGGAAATATCCCAGGAAATATAAAAATGGTTCAAAACATTGTGGAACTTACGTACGATGGAATATCCCTCAGCCATGAAATCAATGTCATAAGACCAGTAGCAGCAAAATGAGTGGATTCAGGTACGATGATTCTAAGTGAAAGAAGTCACACAGAAAAAGAAACTTATCATAAGATATCACTTAGGAAGATCCTGTAAACATGGCAACACATGAACTGAGTTAGGAAAGAGAACAGAGTCTCACATTTAGAAAACACTCTTATGCCTGCTTAAGGGGGAAGGAGAGGTGGGGTGATGCATCAAACCAGAGTTTGATATAAGCACAGGTACTGTTCCAAAAACCAACTATGGAATAGACAAGACCTACACCTTCCTCAGTGAAAGGGACTCAAAACCCCATATTTCCCGCAGAGGAATAGATCTGACTAGTAAGAATCTTAAAACCTATGTATTGATATGTCTCCGTAAGGGAATCAAGTGTGTCTAGACTGGCATAAACATGGCAGCGAGAATCAGCTCAAACCCACTCTAAAAA
Source organism: Mesoplodon mirus (assembly GCF_964341445.2). Lineage (NCBI taxonomy): Eukaryota > Metazoa > Chordata > Mammalia > Artiodactyla > Ziphiidae > Mesoplodon > Mesoplodon mirus. Next base: position 377,666 of record NW_028295521.1, on the reverse strand, counting down.
GGAATTTCAAAAACAGAACAAAGAAACAGGGAAATTCTTTACAATTCCTTCAGGGTCTCTGATGCAACCTGGAATGACCCTATCTACGATGACAGCTGGATGTGGCATGAGGCTGGACACTTGGGACTGAGAGGATTGGTGAGATTGGGTGAGCAAATGCAGACCCTTTAAAGCAATAATGCATGGCAACCATTCCATGGGTCCCACCTCTCCAGGTTGAAGGGAATATTACTACAGCTATAACATGTACGGGAAACCTAGAGAATGGACACACTGTGAATACGAAAGGTTTCTAAAACTCAACGAAGAGTCCCTCTCCTGGTGCTCCGGTTTGACTTTCCAACAGCTTTACTATCAATCTCCCAACTTGGAGAGACAGCCCCTTTAAGCTCCTGGTTCACACAGGTTGCCCATTTGGCAGAGGAGGAAAGGGAAGAGGGAGAACCAATGAGAGAGTAGCTGTTAGGCATTTGGATGGGCACATGTCACTCTAATTTCCCGGCAGGAAGAAGAATTAACCAAAGTCTCAGCCACCCACCGGGAACCAGTATAGGTCGTGAACCAAATGTTTGGACTTGCGTTCAGCTCACAAAAAACGAGTTGAAAAATGGAGCTCAGGGGCACAGCAATTCACAAACTGGCAGAGTAATCAAGGCCAACTATCGTCCAAAAATCTGTTGAGGGAAGGCAACGAGGCGGACTTGAATGCGAGGCAGAATAGCAGGAAACAGATTTCAAGAGGTACGTTAGAATCGCCTGTAAAGCACAGGAAGAGGGGCACAACTTCGACAATGATGCACTTGGCCAAAAAGGGCGTATGCGTTTTCTCCTGAATATATTCAGGGGAAAACGCATACGCCCTTTTTGGCCAAGCAAGCAAGCGGGCAATGCAAATCTGCACTACAAAGAAGTATCACTTCCCACCGGTCAAAAGGGACATCCACAAAATGTGTAAAAACCAGAAAGGCAAGACAGGCCCTGGAGAACAGGGAGCCTTGTTATGCTGATGGGCGGGATGTAAGTTGCCAACTGCCTCACTGGAGGAGTGCATTGTGTTCCCTAAAACAAGTAAACAACAGAGCTACAGAGCCAAGGGCACTTCCAGTCTAGGGAATATACCTTGGGAAAACTGAAAATCCATAAGACAGAGCCACCCCCAAATTGAGGGCTGCACTGCTTACAAGAACCTCAACCTGGGTACACCTGAAATATCCCAGGAAATATAAAAATGGTTCAAAACATTGTGGAACTTACGTACGATGGAATATCCATCAGCCATGAAATCAATGTCATAAGACCAGTAGCAGCAAAATGAGTGGATTCAGGTACGATGATTCTAAGTGAAAGAAGTCACACAGAAAAAGAAACTTATCATAAGATATCACTTAGGAAGATCCTGTAAACATGGCAACACATGAACTGAGTTAGGAAAGAGAACAGAGTCTCACATTTAGAAAACACTCTTATGCCTGCTTAAGGGGGAAGGAGAGGTGGGGTGATGCATCAAACTAGAGTTTGATATAAGCACAGGTACTGTTCCAAAAACCAACTATGGAATAGACAAGACCTACACCTTCCTCAGTGAAAGGGACTCAAAACCCCATATTTCCCGCAGAGGAATATATCTGACTAGTAAGAATCTTAAAACCTATGTATTGATATGTCTCCGTAAGGGAATCAAGTGTGTCTAGACTGGCATAAACATGGCAGCGAGAATTAGCTCAAACCCACTCTAAAAAGGAATTTCAAAAACAGAACAAAGAAACAGGGAAATTCTTTACAATTCCTTCAGGGTCTCTGATGCAACCTGGAATGACCCTATCTATGATGACAGCTGGATGTGGCATGAGGCTGGACACTTGGGACTGAGAGGATTGGTGAGATTGGGTGAGCAAATGCAGACCCTTTAAAGCAATAATGCATGGCAACCATTCCATGGGTCCCACCTCTCCAGGTTGAAGGGAATATTACTACAGCTATAACATGTACCGGAAACCTAGAGAATGGACACACTGTGAATATGAAAGGTTTCTAAAACTCAACGAAGAGTCCCTCTCCTGGTGCTCCGGTTTGACTTTCCAACAGCTTTACTATCAATCTCCCAACTTGGAGAGACAGCCCCTTTAAGCTCCTGGTTCACACAGGTTGCCCATTTGGCAGAGGAAGAAAGGGAAGAGGGAGAACCAATGAGAGAGTAGCTGTTAGGCATTTGGATGGGCACATGTCACTCTAATTTCCCGGCAGGAAGAAGAATTAACCAAAGTCTCAGCCACCCACCGGGAACCAGTATAGGTCCTGAACCAAAAGTTTGGACTTGCGTTCAGCTCACAAAAAACGAGTTGAAAAATGGAGCTCAGGGGCACAGCAATTCACAAACTGGCAGAGTAATCAAGGCCAACTATCGTCCAAAAATCTGTTGAGGGAAGGCAACGAGGCGGACTTGAATGCGAGGCAGAATAGCAGGAAACAGATTTCAAGAGGTACTTTGGAATCGCCTGTAAAGCACAGGAAGAGGGGCACAACTTCGACAATTATGCACTTGGCCAAAAAGGGCGTATGCGTTTTCTCCTGAATATATTCAGGAGAAAACGCATACGCCCTTTTTGGCCAAGCAAGCAAGCGGGCAATGCAAATCTGCACTACAAAGAAGTATCACTTCCCAACGGTCAAAAGGGACATCCACAAAATGTGTAAAAACCAGAAAGGCAAGACAGGCCCTGGAGAACAGGGAGCCTTGTTATGCTGATGGGCGGGATGTAAGTTGCCAACTGCCTCCCTGGAGGAGTGCATTGTGTTCCCTAAAACAAGTAAACAACAGAGCTACAGAGCCAATGGCACGTCCAGTCTAGGGAATATACATTGGGAAAACTGAAAATCCATAAGACAGAGACACCCCCAAATTGAGGCCTGCAGTGCTTACAGGAACCTCAACGTGGGTACACCTGAAATATCCCAGGAAATATAAAAATGGTTCCAAACATCGTGGAACTTACGCACGATGGAATATCCCTCAGCCATGAAATCAATGTCATAAGACCAGTAGCAGCAAAATGAGTGGATTCAGGTACGATGATTCTAAGTGAAAGAAGTCACACAGAAAAAGAAACTTATCATAAGATATCACTTAGGAAGATCCTGTAAACATGGCAACACATGAACTGAGTTAGGAAAGAGAACAGAGTCTCACATTTAGAAAACACTCTTATGCCTGCTTAAGGGGGAAGGAGAGGTGGGGTGATGCATCAAACCAGAGTTTGATATAAGCACAGGTACTGTTCCAAAAACCAACTATGGAATAGACAAGACCTACACCTTCCTCAGTGAAAGGGACTCAAAACCCCATATTTCCCGCAGAGGAATAGATCTGACTAGTAAGAATCTTAAAACCTATGTATTGATATGTCTCCGTAAGGGAATCAAGTGTGTCTAGACTGGCATAAACATGGCAGCGAGAATCAGCTCAAACCCACTCTAAAAAGGAATTTCAAAAACAGAACAAAGAAACAGGGAAATTCTTTACAATTCCTTCAGGGTCTCTGATGCAACCTGGAATGACCCTATCTACGATGACAGCTGGATGTGGCATGAGGCTGGACACTTGGGACTGAGAGGATTGGTGAGATTGGGTGAGCAAATGCAGACCCTTTAAAGCAATAATGCATGGCAACCATTCCATGGGTCCCACCTCTCCAGGTTGAAGGGAATATTACTACAGCTATAACATGTACGGGAAACCTAGAGAATGGACACACTGTGAATACGAAAGGTTTCTAAAACTCAACGAAGAGTCCCTCTCCTGGTGCTCCGGTTTGACTTTCCAACAGCTTTACTATCAATCTCCCAACTTGGAGAGACAGCCCCTTTAAGCTCCTGGTTCACACAGGTTGCCCATTTGGCAGAGGAGGAAAGGGAAGAGGGAGAACCAATGAGAGAGTAGCTGTTAGGCATTTGGATGGGCACATGTCACTCTAATTTCCCGGCAGGAAGAAGAATTCACCAAAGTCTCAGCCACCCACCGGGAACCAGTATAGGTCGTGAACCAAATGTTTGGACTTGCGTTCAGCTCACAAAAAACGAGTTGAAAAATGGAGCTCAGGGGCACAGCAATTCACAAACTGGCAGAGTAATCAAGGCCAACTATCGTCCAAAAATCTGTTGAGGGAAGGCAACGAGGCGGACTTGAATGCGAGGCAGAATAGCAGGAAACAGATTTCAAGAGGTACGTTAGAATCGCCTGTAAAGCACAGGAAGAGGGGCACAACTTCGACAATGATGCACTTGGCCAAAAAGGGCGTATGCGTTTTCTCCTGAATATATTCAGGAGAAAACGCATACGCCCTTTTTGGCCAAGCAAGCAAGCGGGCAATGCAAATCTGCACTACAAAGAAGTATCACTTCCCACCGGTCAAAAGGGACATCCACAAAATGTGTAAAAACCAGAAAGGCAAGACAGGCCCTGGAGAACAGGGAGCCTTGTTATGCTGATGGGCGGGATGTAAGTTGCCAACTGCCTCACTGGAGGAGTGCATTGTGTTCCCTAAAACAAGTAAACAACAGAGCTACAGAGCCAAGGGCACTTCCAGTCTAGGGAATATACCTTGGGAAAACTGAAAATCCATAAGACAGAGCCACCCCCAAATTGAGGGCTGCACTGCTTACAAGAACCTCAACCTGGGTACACCTGAAATATCCCAGGAAATATAAAAATGGTTCAAAACATTGTGGAACTTACGTACGATGGAATATCCCTCAGCCATGAAATCAATGTCATAAGACCAGTAGCAGCAAAATGAGTGGATTCAGGTACGATGATTCTAAGTGAAAGAAGTCACACAGAAAAAGAAACTTATCATAAGATATCACTTAGGAAGATCCTGTAAACATGGCTACACATGAACTGAGTTAGGAAAGAGAACAGAGTCTCACATTTAGAAAACACTCTTATGCCTGCTTAAGGGGGAAGGAGAGGTGGGGTGATGCATCAAACCAGAGTTTGATATAAGCACAGGTACTGTTCCAAAAACCAACTATGGAATAGACAAGACCTACACCTTCCTCAGTGAAAGGGACTCAAAACCCCATATTTCCCGCAGAGGAATAGATCTGACTAGTAAGAATCTTAAAACCTATGTATTGATATGTCTCCGTAAGGGAATCAAGTGTGTCTAGACTGGCATAAACATGGCAGCGAGAATCAGCTCAAACCCACTCTATAAAGGAATTTCAAAAACAGAACAAAGAAACAGGGAAATTCTTTACAATTCCTTCAGGGTCTCTGATGCAACCTGGAATGACCCTATCTACGATGACAGCTGGATGTGGCATGAGGCTGGACACTTGGGACTGAGAGGATTGGTGAGATTGGGTGAGCAAATGCAGACCCTTTAAAGCAATAATGCATGGCAACCATTCCATGGGTCCCACCTCTCCAGGTTGAAGGGAATATTACTACAGCTATAACATGTACGGGAAACCTAGAGAATGGACACACTGTGAATACGAAAGGTTTCTAAAACTCAACGAAGAGTCCCTCTCCTGGTGCTCCGGTTTGACTTTCCAACAGCTTTACTATCAATCTCCCAACTTGGAGAGACAGCCCCTTTAAGCTCCTGGTTCACACAGGTTGCCCATTTGGCAGAGGAGGAAAGGGAAGAGGGAGAACCAATGAGAGAGTAGCTGTTAGGCATTTGGATGGGCACATGTCACTCTAATTTCCCGGCAGGAAGAAGAATTAACCAAAGTCTCAGCCACCCACCGGGAACCAGTATAGGTCCTGAACCAAAAGTTTGGACTTGCGTTCAGCTCACAAAAAACGAGTTGAAAAATGGAGCTCAGGGGCACAGCAATTCACAAACTGGCAGAGTAATCAAGGCCAACTATCGTCCAAAAATCTGTTGAGGGAAGGCAACGAGGCGGACTTGAATGCGAGGCAGAATAGCAGGAAACAGATTTCAAGAGGTACTTTGGAATCGCCTGTAAAGCACAGGAAGAGGGGCACAACTTCGACAATGATGCACTTGGCCAAAAAGGGCGTATGCGTTTTCTCCTGAATATATTCAGGAGAAAACGCATACGCCCTTTTTGGCCAAGCAAGCAAGCGGGCAATGCAAATCTGCACTACAAAGAAGTATCACTTCCCAACGGTCAAAAGGGACATCCACAAAATGTGTAAAAACCAGAAAGGCAAGACAGGCCCTGGAGAACAGGGAGCCTTGTTATGCTGATGGGCGGGATGTAAGTTGCCAACTGCCTCACTGGAGGAGTGCATTGTGTTCCCTAAAACAAGTAAACAACAGAGCTACAGAGCCAAGGGCACTTCCAGTCTAGGGAATATACCTTGGGAAAACTGAAAATCCATAAGACAGAGCCACCCCCAAATTGAGGGCTGCACTGCTTACAAGAACCTCAACCTGGGTACACCTGAAATATCCCAGGAAATATAAAAATGGTTCAAAACATTGTGGAACTTACGTACGATGGAATATCCCTCAGCCATGAAATCAATGTCATAAGACCAGTAGCAGCAAAATGAGTGGATTCAGGTACGATGATTCTAAGTGAAAGAAGTCACACAGAAAAAGAAACTTATCATAAGATATCACTTAGGAAGATCCTGTAAACATGGCTACACATGAACTGAGTTAGGAAAGAGAACAGAGTCTCACATTTAGAAAACACTCTTATGCCTGCTTAAGGGGGAAGGAGAGGTGGGGTGATGCATCAAACCAGAGTTTGATATAAGCACAGGTACTGTTCCAAAAACCAACTATGGAATAGACAAGACCTACACCTTCCTCAGTGAAAGGGACTCAAAACCCCATATTTCCCGCAGAGGAATAGATCTGACTAGTAAGAATCTTAAAACCTATGTATTGATATGTCTCCGTAAGGGAATCAAGTGTGTCTAGACTGGCATAAACATGGCAGCGAGAATCAGCTCAAACCCACTCTAAAAAGGAATTTCAAAAACAGAACAAAGAAACAGGGAAATTCTTTACAATTCCTTCAGGGTCTCTGATGCAACCTGGAATGACCCTATCTACAATGACAGCTGGATGTGTCATGAAGCTGGACACTTGGGACTGAGAGGATTGGTGAGATTGGGTGAGCAAATGCAGACCCTTTAAAGCAATAATGCATGGCACCCATTCCATGGGTCCCAACTCTCCAGGTTGAAGGGAATATTACTACAGCTATAACATGTACGGGAAACCTAGAGAATGGACACACTGTGAATACGAAAAGTTTCTAAAACTCAACGAAGAGTCCCTCTCCTGGTGCTGCGGTTTGACTTTCCAACTGCTTTCCTATCAATCTCCCAACTTGGAGAGACAGCCCCTTTAAGCTCCTGGTTCACACAGGTTGCCCATTTGGCAGAGGAGGAAAGGGAAGAGGGAGAACCAATGAGAGAGTAGCTGTTAGGCATTTGCATGGGCACATGTCACTCTAATTTCCCGGCAGGAAGAAGAATTCACCAAAGTCTCAGCCACCCACCGGGAACCAGTATAGGTCCTGAACCAAAAGTTTGGACTTGCGTTCAGCTCACAAAAAACGAGTTGAAAAATGGAGCTCAGGGGCACAGCAATTCACAAACTGGCAGAGTAATCAAGGCCAACTATCGTCCAAAAATCTGTTGAGGGAAGGCAACGAGGCGGACTTGAATGCGAGGCAGAATAGCAGGAAACAGATTTCAAGAGGTACGTTAGAATCGCCTGTAAAGCACAGGAAGAGGGGCACAACTTCGACAATGATGCACTTGGCCAAAAAGGGCGTATGCGTTTTCTCCTGAATATATTCAGGAGAAAACGCATACGCCCTTTTTGGCCAAGCAAGCAAGCGGGCAATGCAAATCTGCACTACAAAGAAGTATCACTTCCCACCGGTCAAAAGGGACATCCACAAAATGTGTAAAAACCAGAAAGGCAAGACAGGCCCTGGAGAACAGGGAGCCTTGTTATGCTGATGGGCGGGATGTAAGTTGCCAACTGCCTCACTGGAGGAGTGCATTGTGTTCCCTAAAACAAGTAAACAACAGAGCTACAGAGCCAAGGGCACTTCCAGTCTAGGGAATATACCTTGGGAAAACTGAAAATCCATAAGACAGAGCCACCCCCAAATTGAGGGCTGCACTGCTTACAAGAACCTCAACCTGGGTACACCTGAAATATCCCAGGAAATATAAAAATGGTTCAAAACATTGTGGAACTTACGTACGATGGAATATCCCTCAGCCATGAAATCAATGTCATAAGACCAGTAGCAGCAAAATGAGTGGATTCAGGTACGATGATTCTAAGTGAAAGAAGTCACACAGAAAAAGAAACTTATCATAAGATATCACTTAGGAAGATCCTGTAAACATGGCAACACATGAACTGAGTTAGGAAAGAGAACAGAGTCTCACATTTAGAAAACACTCTTATGCCTGCTTAAGGGGGAAGGAGAGGTGGGGTGATGCATCAAACCAGAGTTTGATATAAGCACAGGTACTGTTCCAAAAACCAACTATGGAATAGACAAGACCTACACCTTCCTCAGTGAAAGGGACTCAAAACCCCATATTTCCCGCAGAGGAATAGATCTGACTAGTAAGAATCTTAAAACCTATGTATTGATATGTCTCCGTAAGGGAATCAAGTGTGTCTAGACTGGCATAAACATGGCAGCGACAATCAGCTCAAACCCACTCTAAAAAGGAATTTCAAAAACAGAACAAAGAAACAGGGAAATTCTTTACAATTCCTTCAGGGTCTCTGATGCAACCTGGAATGACCCTATCTACGATGACAGCTGGATGTGGCATGAGGCTGGACACTTGGGACTGAGAGGATTGGTGAGATTGGGTGAGCAAATGCAGACCCTTTAAAGCAATAATGCATGGCAACCATTCCATGGGTCCCACCTCTCCAGGTTGAAGGGAATATTACTACAGCTATAACATGTACGGGAAACCTAGAGAATGGACACACTGTGAATACGAAAGGTTTCTAAAACTCAACGAAGAGTCCCTCTCCTGGTGCTCCGGTTTGACTTTCCAACAGCTTTACTATCAATCTCCCAACTTGGAGAGACAGCCCCTTTAAGCTCCTGGTTCACACAGGTTGCCCATTTGGCAGAGGAGGAAAGGGAAGAGGGAGAACCAATGAGAGAGTAGCTGTTAGGCATTTGGATGGGCACATGTCACTCTAATTTCCCGGCAGGAAGAAGAATTCACCAAAGTCTCAGCCACCCACCGGGAACCAGTATAGGTCCTGAACCAAATGTTTGGACTTGCGTTCAGCTCACAAAAAACGAGTTGAAAAATGGAGCTCAGGGGCACAGCAATTCACAAACTGGCAGAGTAATCAAGGCCAACTATCGTCCAAAAATCTGTTGAGGGAAGGCAACGAGGCGGACTTGAATGCGAGGCAGAATAGCAGGAAACAGATTTCAAGAGGTACGTTAGAATCGCCTGTAAAGCACAGGAAGTGGGGCACAACTTCGACAATGATGCACTTGGCCTAAAAGGGCATATGCGTTTTCTCCTGAATATATTCAGGAGAAAACACATACGTCCTTTTTGGCCAAGCAAGCAAGCGGGCAATGCAAATCTGCACTACAAAGAAGTATCACTTCCCACCGGTCAAAAGGGACATCCACAAAATGTGTAAAAACCAGAAAGGCAAGACAGGCCCTGGAGAACAGGGAGCCTTGTTATGCTGATGGGCGGGATGTAAGTTGCCAACTGCCTCACTGGAGGAGTGCATTGTGTTCCCTAAAACAAGTAAACAACAGAGCTACAGAGCCAAGGGCACTTCCAGTCTAGGGAATATACCTTGGGAAAACTGAAAATCCATAAGACAGAGCCACCCCCAAATTGAGGGCTGCACTGCTTACAAGAACCTCAACCTGGGTACACCTGAAATATCCCAGGAAATATAAAAATGGTTCAAAACATTGTGGAACTTACGTACGATGGAATATCCCTCAGCCATGAAATCAATGTCATAAGACCAGTAGCAGCAAAATGAGTGGATTCAGGTACGATGATTCTAAGTGAAAGAAGTCACACAGAAAAAGAAACTTATCATAAGATATCACTTAGGAAGATCCTGTAAACATGGCTACACATGAACTGAGTTAGGAAAGAGAACAGAGTCTCACATTTAGAAAACACTCTTATGCCTGCTTAAGGGGGAAGGAGAGGTGGGGTGATGCATCAAACCAGAGTTTGATATAAGCACAGGTACTGTTCCAAAAACCAACTATGGAATAGACAAGACCTACACCTTCCTCAGTGAAAGGGACTCAAAACCCCATATTTCCCGCAGAGGAATAGATCTGACTAGTAAGAATCTTAAAACCTATGTATTGATATGTCTCCGTAAGGGAATCAAGTGTGTCTAGACTGGCATAAACATGGCAGCGAGAATCAGCTCAAACCCACTCTAAAAAGGAATTTCAAAAACAGAACAAAGAAACAGGGAAATTCTTTACAATTCCTTCAGGGTCTCTGATGCAACCTGGAATGACCCTATCTACAATGACAGCTGGATGTGTCATGAAGCTGGACACTTGGGACTGAGAGGATTGGTGAGATTGGGTGAGCAAATGCAGACCCTTTAAAGCAATAATGCATGGCACCCATTCCATGGGTCCCAACTCTCCAGGTTGAAGGGAATATTACTACAGCTATAACATGTACGGGAAACCTAGAGAATGGACACACTGTGAATACGAAAAGTTTCTAAAACTCAACGAAGAGTCCCTCTCCTGGTGCTGCGGTTTGACTTTCCAACTGCTTTCCTATCAATCTCCCAACTTGGAGAGACAGCCCCTTTAAGCTCCTGGTTCACACAGGTTGCCCATTTGGCAGAGGAGGAAAGGGAAGAGGGAGAACCAATGAGAGAGTAGCTGTTAGGCATTTGCATGGGCACATGTCACTCTAATTTCCCGGCAGGAAGAAGAATTCACCAAAGTCTCAGCCACCCACCGGGAACCAGTATAGGTCCTGAACCAAAAGTTTGGACTTGCGTTCAGCTCACAAAAAACGAGTTGAAAAATGGAGCTCAGGGGCACAGCAATTCACAAACTGGCAGAGTAATCAAGGCCAACTATCGTCCAAAAATCTGTTGAGGGAAGGCAACGAGGCGGACTTGAATGCGAGGCAGAATAGCAGGAAACAGATTTCAAGAGGTACGTTAGAATCGCCTGTAAAGCACAGGAAGAGGGGCACAACTTCGACAATGATGCACTTGGCCAAAAAGGGCGTATGCGTTTTCTCCTGAATATATTCAGGAGAAAACGCATACGCCCTTTTTGGCCAAGCAAGCAAGCGGGCAATGCAAATCTGCACTACAAAGAAGTATCACTTCCCACCGGTCAAAAGGGACATCCACAAAATGTGTAAAAACCAGAAAGGCAAGACAGGCCCTGGAGAACAGGGAGCCTTGTTATGCTGATGGGCGGGATGTAAGTTGCCAACTGCCTCACTGGAGGAGTGCATTGTGTTCCCTAAAACAAGTAAACAACAGAGCTACAGAGCCAAGGGCACTTCCAGTCTAGGGAATATACCTTGGGAAAACTGAAAATCCATAAGACAGAGCCACCCCCAAATTGAGGGCTGCACTGCTTACAAGAACCTCAACCTGGGTACACCTGAAATATCCCAGGAAATATAAAAATGGTTCAAAACATTGTGGAACTTACGTACGATGGAATATCCCTCAGCCATGAAATCAATGTCATAAGACCAGTAGCAGCAAAATGAGTGGATTCAGGTACGATGATTCTAAGTGAAAGAAGTCACACAGAAAAAGAAACTTATCATAAGATATCACTTAGGAAGATCCTGTAAACATGGCAACACATGAACTGAGTTAGGAAAGAGAACAGAGTCTCACATTTAGAAAACACTCTTATGCCTGCTTAAGGGGGAAGGAGAGGTGGGGTGATGCATCAAACCAGAGTTTGATATAAGCACAGGTACTGTTCCAAAAACCAACTATGGAATAGACAAGACCTACACCTTCCTCAGTGAAAGGGACTCAAAACCCCATATTTCCCGCAGAGGAATAGATCTGACTAGTAAGAATCTTAAAACCTATGTATTGATATGTCTCCGTAAGGGAATCAAGTGTGTCTAGACTGGCATAAACATGGCAGCGACAATCAGCTCAAACCCACTCTAAAAAGGAATTTCAAAAACAGAACAAAGAAACAGGGAAATTCTTTACAATTCCTTCAGGGTCTCTGATGCAACCTGGAATGACCCTATCTACGATGACAGCTGGATGTGGCATGAGGCTGGACACTTGGGACTGAGAGGATTGGTGAGATTGGGTGAGCAAATGCAGACCCTTTAAAGCAATAATGCATGGCAACCATTCCATGGGTCCCACCTCTCCAGGTTGAAGGGAATATTACTACAGCTATAACATGTACGGGAAACCTAGAGAATGGACACACTGTGAATACGAAAGGTTTCTAAAACTCAACGAAGAGTCCCTCTCCTGGTGCTCCGGTTTGACTTTCCAACAGCTTTACTATCAATCTCCCAACTTGGAGAGACAGCCCCTTTAAGCTCCTGGTTCACACAGGTTGCCCATTTGGCAGAGGAGGAAAGGGAAGAGGGAGAACCAATGAGAGAGTAGCTGTTAGGCATTTGGATGGGCACATGTCACTCTAATTTCCCGGCAGGAAGAAGAATTCACCAAAGTCTCAGCCACCCACCGGGAACCAGTATAGGTCCTGAACCAAATGTTTGGACTTGCGTTCAGCTCACAAAAAACGAGTTGAAAAATGGAGCTCAGGGGCACAGCAATTCACAAACTGGCAGAGTAATCAAGGCCAACTATCGTCCAAAAATCTGTTGAGGGAAGGCAACGAGGCGGACTTGAATGCGAGGCAGAATAGCAGGAAACAGATTTCAAGAGGTACGTTAGAATCGCCTGTAAAGCACAGGAAGAGGGGCACAACTTCGACAATGATGCACTTGGCCAAAAAGGGCGTATGCGTTTTCTCCTGAATATATTCAGGAGAAAACGCATACGCCCTTTTTGGCCAAGCAAGCAAGTGGGCAATGCAAATCTGCACTACAAAGAAGTATCACTTCCCACCGGTCAAAAGGGACATCCACAAAATGTGTAAAAACCAGAAAGGCAAGACAGGCCCTGGAGAACAGGGAGCCTTGTTATGCTGATGGGCGGGATGTAAGTTGCCAACTGCCTCACTGGAGGAGTGCATTGTGTTCCCTAAAACAAGTAAACAACAGAGCTACAGAGCCAAGGGCACTTCCAGTCTAGGGAATATACCTTGGGAAAACTGAAAATCCATAAGACAGAGCCACCCCCAAATTGAGGGCTGCACTGCTTACAAGAACCTCAACCTGGGTACACCTGAAATATCCCAGGAAATATAAAAATGGTTCAAAACATTGTGGAACTTACGTACGATGGAATATCCCTCAGCCATGAAATCAATGTCATAAGACCAGTAGCAGCAAAATGAGTGGATTCAGGTACGATGATTCTAAGTGAAAGAAGTCACACAGAAAAAGAAACTTATCATAAGATATCACTTAGGAAGATCCTGTAAACATGGCAACACATGAACTGAGTTAGGAAAGAGAACAGAGTCTCACATTTAGAAAACACTCTTATGCCTGCTTAAGGGGGAAGGAGAGGTGGGGTGATGCATCAAACCAGAGTTTGATATAAGCACAGGTACTGTTTCAAAAACCAACTATGGAATAGACAAGACCTACACCTTCCTCAGTGAAAGGGACTCAAAACCCCATATTTCCCGCAGAGGAATAGATCTGACTAGTAAGAATCTTAAAACCTATGTATTGATATGTCTCCGTAAGGGAATCAAGTGTGTCTAGACTGGCATCAACATGGCAGCGGGAATCAGCTCAAACCCACTCTAAAAAGGAATTTCAAAAACAGAACAAAGAAACAGGGAAATTCTTTACAATTCCTTCAGGGTCTCTGATGCAACCTGGAATGACCCTATCTACGATGACAGCTGGATGTGGCATGAGGCTGGACACTTGGGACTGAGAGGATTGGTGAGATTGGGTGAGCAAATGCAGACCCTTTAAAGCAATAATGCATGGCAACCATTCCATGGGTCCCACCTCTCCAGGTTGAAGGGAATATTACTACAGCTATAACATGTACGGGAAACCTAGAGAATGGACACACTGTGAATACGAAAGGTTTCTAAAACTCAACGAAGAGTCCCTCTCCTGGTGCTCCGGTTTGACTTTCCAACAGCTTTACTATCAATCTCCCAACTTGGAGAGACAGCCCCTTTAAGCTCCTGGTTCACACAGGTTGCCCATTTGGCAGAGGAGGAAAGGGAAGAGGGAGAACCAATGAGAGAGTAGCTGTTAGGCATTTGGATGGGCACATGTCACTCTAATTTCCCGGCAGGAAGAAGAATTCACCAAAGTCTCAGCCACCCACCGGGAACCAGTATAGGTCCTGAACCAAATGTTTGGACTTGCGTTCAGCTCACAAAAAACGAGTTGAAAAATGGAGCTCAGGGGCACAGCAATTCACAAACTGGCAGAGTAATCAAGGCCAACTATCGTCCAAAAATCTGTTGAGGGAAGGCAACGAGGCGGACTTGAATGCGAGGCAGAATAGCAGGAAACAGATTTCAAGAGGTACGTTAGAATCGCCTGTAAAGCACAGGAAGAGGGGCACAACTTCGACAATGATGCACTTGGCCAAAAAGGGCGTATGCGTTTTCTCCTGAATATATTCAGGAGAAAACGCATACGCCCTTTTTGGCCAAGCAAGCAAGCGGGCAATGCAAATCTGCACTACAAAGAAGTATCACTTCCCACCGGTCAAAAGGAACATCCACAAAATGTGTAAAAACCAGAAAGGCAAGACAGGCCCTGGAGAACAGGGAGCCTTGTTATGCTGATGGGCGGGATGTAAGTTGCCAACTGCCTCACTGGAGGAGTGCATTGTGTTCCCTAAAACAAGTAAACAACAGAGCTACAGAGCCAAGGGCACTTCCAGTCTAGGGAATATACCTTGGGAAAACTGAAAATCCATAAGACAGAGCCACCCCCAAATTGAGGGCTGCACTGCTTACAAGAACCTCAACCTGGGTACACCTGAAATATCCCAGGAAATATAAAAATGGTTCAAAACATTGTGGAACTTACGTACGATGGAATATCCCTCAGCCATGAAATCAATGTCATAAGACCAGTAGCAGCAAAATGAGTGGATTCAGGTACGATGATTCTAAGTGAAAGAAGTCACACAGAAAAAGAAACTTATCATAAGATATCACTTAGGAAGATCCTGTAAACATGGCAACACATGAACTGAGTTAGGAAAGAGAACAGAGTCTCACATTTAGAAAACACTCTTATGCCTGCTTAAGGGGGAAGGAGAGGTGGGGTGATGCATCAAACCAGAGTTTGATATAAGCACAGGTACTGTTCCAAAAACCAACTATGGAATAGACAAGACCTACACCTTCCTCAGTGAAAGGGACTCAAAACCCCATATTTCCCGCAGAGGAATAGATCTGACTAGTAAGAATCTTAAAACCTATGTATTGATATGTCTCCGTAAGGGAATCAAGTGTGTCTAGACTGGCATAAACATGGCAGCGAGAATCAGCTCAAACCCACTCTAAAAAGGAATTTCAAAAACAGAACAAAGAAACAGGGAAATTCTTTACAATTCCTTCAGGGTCTCTGATGCAACCTGGAATGACCCTATCTACGATGACAGCTGGATGTGGCATGAGGCTGGACACTTGGGACTGAGAGGATTGGTGAGATTGGGTGAGCAAATGCAGACCCTTTAAAGCAATAATGCATGGCAACCATTCCATGGGTCCCACCTCTCCAGGTTGAAGGGAATATTACTACAGCTATAACATGTACGGGAAACCTAGAGAATGGACACACTGTGAATACGAAAGGTTTCTAAAACTCAACGAAGAGTCCCTCTCCTGGTGCTCCGGTTTGACTTTCCAACAGCTTTACTATCAATCTCCCAACTTGGAGAGACAGCCCCTTTAAGCTCCTGGTTCACACAGGTTGCCCATTTGGCAGAGGAGGAAAGGGAAGAGGGAGAACCAATGAGAGAGTAGCTGTTAGGCATTTGGATGGGCACATGTCACTCTAATTTCCCGGCAGGAAGAAGAATTCACCAAAGTCTCAGCCACCGACCAGGAACCAGTATAGGTCGTGAACCAAATGTTTGGACTTGCGTTCAGCTCACAAAAACGAGTTGAAAAATGGAGCTCAGGGGCACAGCAATTCACAAACTGGCAGAGTAATCAAGGCCAACTATCGTCCAAAAATCTGTTGAGGGAAGGCAACGAGGCGGACTTGAATGCGAGGCAGAATAACAGGAAACAGATTTCAAGAGGTACGTTAGAATCGCCTGTAAAGCACAGGAAGAGGGGCACAACTTCGACAATGATGCACTTGGCCAAAAAGGGCGTATGCGTTTTCTCCTGAATATATTCAGGAGAAAACGCATACGCCCTTTTTGGCCAAGCAAGCAAGCGGGCAATGCAAATCTGCACTACAAAGAAGTATCACTTCCCACCGGTCAAAAGGGACATCCACAAAATGTGTAAAAACCAGAAAGGCAAGACAGGCCCTGGAGAACAGGGAGCCTTGTTATGCTGATGGGCGGGATGTAAGTTGCCAACTGCCTCACTGGAGGAGTGCATTGTGTTCCCTAAAACAAGTAAACAACAGAGCTACAGAGCCAAGGGCACTTCCAGTCTAGGGAATATACCTTGGGAAAACTGAAAATCCATAAGACAGAGCCACCCCCAAATTGAGGGCTGCACTGCTTACAAGAACCTCAACCTGGGTACACCTGAAATATCCCAGGAAATATAAAAATGGTTCAAAACATTGTGGAACTTACGTACGATGGAATATCCCTCAGCCATGAAATCAATGTCATAAGACCAGTAGCAGCAAAATGAGTGGATTCAGGTACGATGATTCTAAGTGAAAGAAGTCACACAGAAAAAGAAACTTATCATAAGATATCACTTAGGAAGATCCTGTAAACATGGCTACACATGAACTGAGTTAGGAAAGAGAACAGAGTCTCACATTTAGAAAACACTCTTATGCCTGCTTAAGGGGGAAGGAGAGGTGGGGTGATGCATCAAACCAGAGTTTGATATAAGCACAGGTACTGTTCCAAAAACCAACTATGGAATAGACAAGACCTACACCTTCCTCAGTGAAAGGGACTCAAAACCCCATATTTCCCGCAGAGGAATAGATCTGACTAGTAAGAATCTTAAAACCTATGTATTGATATGTCTCCGTAAGGGAATCAAGTGTGTCTAGACTGGCATAAACATGGCAGCGAGAATCAGCTCAAACCCACTCTAAAAAGGAATTTCAAAAACAGAACAAAGAAACAGGGAAATTCTTTACAATTCCTTCAGGGTCTCTGATGCAACCTGGAATGACCCTATCTACAATGACAGCTGGATGTGTCATGAAGCTGGACACTTGGGACTGAGAGGATTGGTGAGATTGGGTGAGCAAATGCAGACCCTTTAAAGCAATAATGCATGGCACCCATTCCATGGGTCCCAACTCTCCAGGTTGAAGGGAATATTACTACAGCTATAACATGTACGGGAAACCTAGAGAATGGACACACTGTGAATACGAAAAGTTTCTAAAACTCAACGAAGAGTCCCTCTCCTGGTGCTGCGGTTTGACTTTCCAACTGCTTTCCTATCAATCTCCCAACTTGGAGAGACAGCCCCTTTAAGCTCCTGGTTCACACAGGTTGCCCATTTGGCAGAGGAGGAAAGGGAAGAGGGAGAACCAATGAGAGAGTAGCTGTTAGGCATTTGCATGGGCACATGTCACTCTAATTTCCCGGCAGGAAGAAGAATTAACCAAAGTCTCAGCCACCCACCGGGAACCAGTATAGGTCCTGAACCAAAAGTTTGGACTTGCGTTCAGCTCACAAAAAACGAGTTGAAAAATGGAGCTCAGGGGCACAGCAATTCACAAACTGGCAGAGTAATCAAGGCCAACTATCGTCCAAAAATCTGTTGAGGGAAGGCAACGAGGCGGACTTGAATGCGAGGCAGAATAGCAGGAAACAGATTTCAAGAGGTACGTTAGAATCGCCTGTAAAGCACAGGAAGAGGGGCACAACTTCGACAATGATGCACTTGGCCAAAAAGGGCGTATGCGTTTTCTCCTGAATATATTCAGGAGAAAACGCATACGCCCTTTTTGGCCAAGCAAGCAAGCGGGCAATGCAAATCTGCACTACAAAGAAGTATCACTTCCCACCGGTCAAAAGGGACATCCACAAAATGTGTAAAAACCAGAAAGGCAAGACAGGCCCTGGAGAACAGGGAGCCTTGTTATGCTGATGGGCGGGATGTAAGTTGCCAACTGCCTCACTGGAGGAGTGCATTGTGTTCCCTAAAACAAGTAAACAACAGAGCTACAGAGCCAAGGGCACTTCCAGTCTAGGGAATATACCTTGGGAAAACTGAAAATCCATAAGACAGAGCCACCCCCAAATTGAGGGCTGCACTGCTTACAAGAACCTCAACCTGGGTACACCTGAAATATCCCAGGAAATATAAAAATGGTTCAAAACATTGTGGAACTTACGTACGATGGAATATCCCTCAGCCATGAAATCAATGTCATAAGACCAGTAGCAGCAAAATGAGTGGATTCAGGTACGATGATTCTAAGTGAAAGAAGTCACACAGAAAAAGAAACTTATCATAAGATATCACTTAGGAAGATCCTGTAAACATGGCAACACATGAACTGAGTTAGGAAAGAGAACAGAGTCTCACATTTAGAAAACACTCTTATGCCTGCTTAAGGGGGAAGGAGAGGTGGGGTGAAGCATCAAACCAGAGTTTGATATAAGCACAGGTACTGTTCCAAAAACCAACTATGGAATAGACAAGACCTACACCTTCCTCAGTGAAAGGGACTCAAAACCCCATATTTCCCGCAGAGGAATAGATCTGACTAGTAAGAATCTTAAAACCTATGTATTGATATGTCTCCGTAAGGGAATCAAGTGTGTCTAGACTGGCATAAATATGGCAGCGACAATCAGCTCAAACCCACTCTAAAAAGGAATTTCAAAAACAGAACAAAGAAACAGGGAAATTCTTTACAATTCCTTCAGGGTCTCTGATGCAACCTGGAATGACCCTATCTACGATGACAGCTGGATGTGGCATGAGGCTGGACACTTGGGACTGAGAGGATTGGTGAGATTGGGTGAGCAAATGCAGACCCTTTAAAGCAATAATGCATGGCAACCATTCCATGGGTCCCACCTCTCCAGGTTGAAGGGAATATTACTACAGCTATAACATGTACGGGAAACCTAGAGAATGGACACACTGTGAATACGAAAGGTTTCTAAAACTCAACGAAGAGTCCCTCTCCTGGTGCTCCGGTTTGACTTTCCAACAGCTTTACTATCAATCTCCCAACTTGGAGAGACAGCCCCTTTAAGCTCCTGGTTCACACAGGTTGCCCATTTGGCAGAGGAGGAAAGGGAAGAGGGAGAACCAATGAGAGAGTAGCTGTTAGGCATTTGGATGGGCACATGTCACTCTAATTTCCCGGCAGGAAGAAGAATTCACCAAAGTCTCAGCCACCCACCGGGAACCAGTATAGGTCCTGAACCAAATGTTTGGACTTGCGTTCAGCTCACAAAAAACGAGTTGAAAAATGGAGCTCAGGGGCACAGCAATTCACAAACTGGCAGAGTAATCAAGGCCAACTATCGTCCAAAAATCTGTTGAGGGAAGGCAACGAGGCGGACTTGAATGCGAGGCAGAATAGCAGGAAACAGATTTCAAGAGGTACGTTAGAATCGCCTGTAAAGCACAGGAAGAGGGGCACAACTTCGACAATGATGCACTTGGCCAAAAAGGGCGTATGCGTTTTCTCCTGAATATATTCAGGAGAAAACGCATACGCCCTTTTTGGCCAAGCAAGCAAGTGGGCAATGCAAATCTGCACTACAAAGAAGTATCACTTCCCACCGGTCAAAAGGGACATCCACAAAATGTGTAAAAACCAGAAAGGCAAGACAGGCCCTGGAGAACAGGGAGCCTTGTTATGCTGATGGGCGGGATGTAAGTTGCCAACTGCCTCACTGGAGGAGTGCATTGTGTTCCCTAAAACAAGTAAACAACAGAGCTACAGAGCCAAGGGCACTTCCAGTCTAGGGAATATACCTTGGGAAAACTGAAAATCCATAAGACAGAGCCACCCCCAAATTGAGGGCTGCACTGCTTACAAGAACCTCAACCTGGGTACACCTGAAATATCCCAGGAAATATAAAAATGGTTCAAAACATTGTGGAACTTACGTACGATGGAATATCCCTCAGCCATGAAATCAATGTCATAAGACCAGTAGCAGCAAAATGAGTGGATTCAGGTACGATGATTCTAAGTGAAAGAAGTCACACAGAAAAAGAAACTTATCATAAGATATCACTTAGGAAGATCCTGTAAACATGGCAACACATGAACTGAGTTAGGAAAGAGAACAGAGTCTCACATTTAGAAAACACTCTTATGCCTGCTTAAGGGGGAAGGAGAGGTGGGGTGATGCATCAAACCAGAGTTTGATATAAGCACAGGTACTGTTTCAAAAACCAACTATGGAATAGACAAGACCTACACCTTCCTCAGTGAAAGGGACTCAAAACCCCATATTTCCCGCAGAGGAATAGATCTGACTAGTAAGAATCTTAAAACCTATGTATTGATATGTCTCCGTAAGGGAATCAAGTGTGTCTAGACTGGCATCAACATGGCAGCGGGAATCAGCTCAAACCCACTCTAAAAAGGAATTTCAAAAACAGAACAAAGAAACAGGGAAATTCTTTACAATTCCTTCAGGGTCTCTGATGCAACCTGGAATGACCCTATCTACGATGACAGCTGGATGTGGCATGAGGCTGGACACTTGGGACTGAGAGGATTGGTGAGATTGGGTGAGCAAATGCAGACCCTTTAAAGCAATAATGCATGGCAACCATTCCATGGGTCCCACCTCTCCAGGTTGAAGGGAATATTACTACAGCTATAACATGTACGGGAAACCTAGAGAATGGACACACTGTGAATACGAAAGGTTTCTAAAACTCAACGAAGAGTCCCTCTCCTGGTGCTCCGGTTTGACTTTCCAACAGCTTTACTATCAATCTCCCAACTTGGAGAGACAGCCCCTTTAAGCTCCTGGTTCACACAGGTTGCCCATTTGGCAGAGGAGGAAAGGGAAGAGGGAGAACCAATGAGAGAGTAGCTGTTAGGCATTTGGATGGGCACATGTCACTCTAATTTCCCGGCAGGAAGAAGAATTCACCAAAGTCTCAGCCACCCACCGGGAACCAGTATAGGTCCTGAACCAAATGTTTGGACTTGCGTTCAGCTCACAAAAAACGAGTTGAAAAATGGAGCTCAGGGGCACAGCAATTCACAAACTGGCAGAGTAATCAAGGCCAACTATCGTCCAAAAATCTGTTGAGGGAAGGCAACGAGGCGGACTTGAATGCGAGGCAGAATAGCAGGAAACAGATTTCAAGAGGTACGTTAGAATCGCCTGTAAAGCACAGGAAGAGGGGCACAACTTCGACAATGATGCACTTGGCCAAAAAGGGCGTATGCGTTTTCTCCTGAATATATTCAGGAGAAAACGCATACGCCCTTTTTGGCCAAGCAAGCAAGCGGGCAATGCAAATCTGCACTACAAAGAAGTATCACTTCCCACCGGTCAAAAGGAACATCCACAAAATGTGTAAAAACCAGAAAGGCAAGACAGGCCCTGGAGAACAGGGAGCCTTGTTATGCTGATGGGCGGGATGTAAGTTGCCAACTGCCTCACTGGAGGAGTGCATTGTGTTCCCTAAAACAAGTAAACAACAGAGCTACAGAGCCAAGGGCACTTCCAGTCTAGGGAATATACCTTGGGAAAACTGAAAATCCATAAGACAGAGCCACCCCCAAATTGAGGGCTGCACTGCTTACAAGAACCTCAACCTGGGTACACCTGAAATATCCCAGGAAATATAAAAATGGTTCAAAACATTGTGGAACTTACGTACGATGGAATATCCCTCAGCCATGAAATCAATGTCATAAGACCAGTAGCAGCAAAATGAGTGGATTCAGGTACGATGATTCTAAGTGAAAGAAGTCACACAGAAAAAGAAACTTATCATAAGATATCACTTAGGAAGATCCTGTAAACATGGCAACACATGAACTGAGTTAGGAAAGAGAACAGAGTCTCACATTTAGAAAACACTCTTATGCCTGCTTAAGGGGGAAGGAGAGGTGGGGTGATGCATCAAACCAGAGTTTGATATAAGCACAGGTACTGTTCCAAAAACCAACTATGGAATAGACAAGACCTACACCTTCCTCAGTGAAAGGGACTCAAAACCCCATATTTCCCGCAGAGGAATAGATCTGACTAGTAAGAATCTTAAAACCTATGTATTGATATGTCTCCGTAAGGGAATCAAGTGTGTCTAGACTGGCATAAACATGGCAGCGAGAATCAGCTCAAACCCACTCTAAAAAGGAATTTCAAAAACAGAACAAAGAAACAGGGAAATTCTTTACAATTCCTTCAGGGTCTCTGATGCAACCTGGAATGACCCTATCTACGATGACAGCTGGATGTGGCATGAGGCTGGACACTTGGGACTGAGAGGATTGGTGAGATTGGGTGAGCAAATGCAGACCCTTTAAAGCAATAATGCATGGCAACCATTCCATGGGTCCCACCTCTCCAGGTTGAAGGGAATATTACTACAGCTATAACATGTACGGGAAACCTAGAGGATGGACACACTGTGAATATGAAAGGTTTCTAAAACTCAACGAAGAGTCCCTCTCCTGGTGCTCCGGTTTGACTTTCCAACAGCTTTACTATCAATCTCCCAACTTGGAGAGACAGCCCCTTTAAGCTCCTGGTTCACACAGGTTGCCCATTTGGCAGAGGAAGAAAGGGAAGAGGGAGAACCAATGAGAGAGTAGCTGTTAGGCATTTGGATGGGCACATGTCACTCTAATTTCCCGGCAGGAAGAAGAATTAACCAAAGTCTCAGCCACCCACCGGGAACCAGTATAGGTCCTGAACCAAAAGTTTGGACTTGCGTTCAGCTCACAAAAAACGAGTCGAAAAATGGAGCTCAGGGGCACAGCAATTCACAAACTGGCAGAGTAATCAAGGCCAACTATCGTCCAAAAATCTGTTGAGGGAAGGCAACGAGGCGGACTTGAATGCGAGGCAGAATAGCAGGAAACAGATTTCAAGAGGTACGTTAGAATCGCCTGTAAAGCACAGGAAGAGGGGCACAACTTCGACAATGATGCACTTGGCCAAAAAGGGCGTATGCGTTTTCTCCTGAATATATTCAGGAGAAAACGCATACGCCCTTTTTGGCCAAGCAAGCAAGCGGGCAATGCAAATCTGCACTACAAAGAAGTATCACTTCCCAACGGTCAAAAGGGACATCCACAAAATGTGTAAAAACCAGAAAGGCAAGACAGGCCCTGGAGAACAGGGAGCCTTGTTATGCTGATGGGCGGGATGTAAGTTGCCAACTGCCTCACTGGAGGAGTGCATTGTGTTCCCTAAAACAAGTAAACAACAGAGCTACAGAGCCAAGGGCACTTCCAGTCTAGGGAATATACCTTGGGAAAACTGAAAATCCATAAGACAGAGCCACCCCCAAATTGAGGGCTGCACTGCTTACAAGAACCTCAACCTGGGTACACCTGAAATATCCCAGGAAATATAAAAATGGTTCAAAACATTGTGGAACTTACGTACGATGGAATATCCCTCAGCCATGAAATCAATGTCATAAGACCAGTAGCAGCAAAATGAGTGGATTCAGGTACGATGATTCTAAGTGAAAGAAGTCACACAGAAAAAGAAACTTATCATAAGATATCACTTAGGAAGATCCTGTAAACATGGCTACACATGAACTGAGTTAGGAAAGAGAACAGAGTCTCACATTTAGAAAACACTCTTATGCCTGCTTAAGGGGGAAGGAGAGGTGGGGTGATGCATCAAACCAGAGTTTGATATAAGCACAGGTACTGTTCCAAAAACCAACTATGGAATAGAGAAGACCTACACCTTCCTCAGTGAAAGGGACTCAAAACCCCATATTTCCCGCAGAGGAATAGATCTGACTAGTAAGAATCTTAAAACCTATGTATTGATATGTCTCCGTAAGGGAATCAAGTGTGTCTAGACTGGCATCAACATGGCAGCGGGAATCAGCTCAAACCCACTCTAAAAAGGAATTTCAAAAACAGAACAAAGAAACAGGGAAATTCTTTACAATTCCTTCAGGGTCTCTGATGCAACCTGGAATGACCCTATCTACGATGACAGCTGGATGTGGCATGAGGCTGGACACTTGGGACTGAGAGGATTGGTGAGATTGGGTGAGCAAATGCAGACCCTTTAAAGCAATAATGCATGGCAACCATTCCATGGGTCCCACCTCTCCAGGTTGAAGGGAATATTACTACAGCTATAACATGTACGGGAAACCTAGAGAATGGACACACTGTGAATATGAAAGGTTTCTAAAACTCAACGAAGAGTCCCTCTCCTGGTGCTCCGGTTTGACTTTCCAACAGCTTTACTATCAATCTCCCAACTTGGAGAGACAGCCCCTTTAAGCTCCTGGTTCACACAGGTTGCCCATTTGGCAGAGGAAGAAAGGGAAGAGGGAGAACCAATGAGAGAGTAGCTGTTAGGCATTTGGATGGGCACATGTCACTCTAATTTCCCGGCAGGAAGAAGAATTAACCAAAGTCTCAGCCACCCACCGGGAACCAGTATAGGTCCTGAACCAAAAGTTTGGACTTGCGTTCAGCTCACAAAAAACGAGTCGAAAAATGGAGCTCAGGGGCACAGCAATTCACAAACTGGCAGAGTAATCAAGGCCAACTATCGTCCAAAAATCTGTTGAGGGAAGGCAACGAGGCCGACTTGAATGCGAGGCAGAATAGCAGGAAACAGATTTCAAGAGGTACGTTAGAATCGCCTGTAAAGCACAGGAAGAGGGGCACAACTTCGACAATGATGCACTTGGCCAAAAAGGGCGTATGCGTTTTCTCCTGAATATATTCAGGAGAAAACGCATACGCCCTTTTTGGCCAAGCAAGCAAGCGGGCAATGCAAATCTGCACTACAAAGAAGTATCACTTCCCACCAGTCAAAAGGGACATCCACAAAATGTGTAAAAACCAGAAAGGCAAGACAGGCCCTGGAGAACAGGGAGCCTTGTTATGCTGATGGGCGGGATGTAAGTTGCCAACTGCCTCACTGGAGGAGTGCATTGTGTTCCCTAAAACAAGTAAACAACAGAGCTACAGAGCCAAGGGCACTTCCAGTCTAGGGAATATACCTTGGGAAAACTGAAAATCCATAAGACAGAGCCACCCCCAAATTGAGGGCTGCACTGCTTACAAGAACCTCAACCTGGGTACACCTGAAATATCCCAGGAAATATAAAAATGGTTCAAAACATTGTGGAACTTACGTACGATGGAATATCCCTCAGCCATGAAATCAATGTCATAAGACCAGTAGCAGCAAAATGAGTGGATTCAGGTACGATGATTCTAAGTGAAAGAAGTCACACAGAAAAAGAAACTTATCATAAGATATCACTTAGGAAGATCCTGTAAACATGGCAACACATGAACTGAGTTAGGAAAGAGAACAGAGTCTCACATTTAGAAAACACTCTTATGCCTGCTTAAGGGGGAAGGAGAGGTGGGGTGATGCATCAAACCAGAGTTTGATATAAGCACAGGTACTCTTCCAAAAACCAACTATGGAATAGACAAGACCTACACCTTCCTCAGTGAAAGGGACTCAAAACCCCATATTTCCCGCAGAGGAATAGATCTGACTAGTAAGAATCTTAAAACCTATGTATTGATATGTCTCCGTAAGGGAATCAAGTGTGTCTAGACTGGCATAAACATGGCAGCGAGAATCAGCTCAAACCCACTCTAAAAAGGAATTTCAAAAACAGAACAAAGAAACAGGGAAATTCTTTACAATTCCTTCAGGGTCTCTGATGCAACCTGGAATGACCCTATCTACGATGACAGCTGGATGTGGCATGAGGCTGGACACTTGGGACTGAGAGGATTGGTGAGATTGGGTGAGCAAATGCAGACCCTTTAAAGCAATAATGCATGGCAACCATTCCATGGGTCCCACCTCTCCAGGTTGAAGGGAATATTACTACAGCTATAACATGTACGGGAAACCTAGAGAATGGACACACTGTGAATATGAAAGGTTTCTAAAACTCAACGAAGAGTCCCTCTCCTGGTGCTCCGGTTTGACTTTCCAACAGCTTTACTATCAATCTCCCAACTTGGAGAGACAGCCCCTTTAAGCTCCTGGTTCACACAGGTTGCCCATTTGGCAGAGGAAGAAAGGGAAGAGGGAGAACCAATGAGAGAGTAGCTGTTAGGCATTTGGATGGGCACATGTCACTCTAATTTCCCGGCAGGAAGAAGAATTAACCAAAGTCTCAGCCACCCACCGGGAACCAGTATAGGTCCTGAACCAAAAGTTTGGACTTGCGTTCAGCTCACAAAAAACGAGTCGAAAAATGGAGCTCAGGGGCACAGCAATTCACAAACTGGCAGAGTAATCAAGGCCAACTATCGTCCAAAAATCTGTTGAGGGAAGGCAACGAGGCGGACTTGAATGCGAGGCAGAATAGCAGGAAACAGATTTCAAGAGGTACGTTAGAATCGCCTGTAAAGCACAGGAAGAGGGGCACAACTTCGACAATGATGCACTTGGCCAAAAAGGGCGTATGCGTTTTCTCCTGAATATATTCAGGAGAAAACGCATACGCCCTTTTTGGCCAAGCAAGCAAGCGGGCAATGCAAATCTGCACTACAAAGAAGTATCACTTCCCACCAGTCAAAAGGGACATCCACAAAATGTGTAAAAACCAGAAAGGCAAGACAGGCCCTGGAGAACAGGGAGCCTTGTTATGCTGATGGGCGGGATGTAAGTTGCCAACTGCCTCACTGGAGGAGTGCATTGTGTTCCCTAAAACAAGTAAACAACAGAGCTACAGAGCCAAGGGCACTTCCAGTCTAGGGAATATACCTTGGGAAAACTGAAAATCCATAAGACAGAGCCACCCCCAAATTGAGGGCTGCACTGCTTACAAGAACCTCAACCTGGGTACACCTGAAATATCCCAGGAAATATAAAAATGGTTCAAAACATTGTGGAACTTACGTACGATGGAATATCCCTCAGCCATGAAATCAATGTCATAAGACCAGTAGCAGCAAAATGAGTGGATTCAGGTACGATGATTCTAAGTGAAAGAAGTCACACAGAAAAAGAAACTTATCATAAGATATCACTTAGGAAGATCCTGTAAACATGGCTACACATGAACTGAGTTAGGAAAGAGAACAGAGTCTCACATTTAGAAAACACTCTTATGCCTGCTTAAGGGGGAAGGAGAGGTGGGGTGATGCATCAAACCAGAGTTTGATATAAGCACAGGTACTGTTCCAAAAACCAACTATGGAATAGACAAGACCTACACCTTCCTCAGTGCAAGGGACTCAAAACCCCATATTTCCCGCAGAGGAATAGATCTGACTAGTAAGAATCTTAAAACCTATGTATTGATATGTCTCCGTAAGGGAATCAAGTGTGTCTAGACTGGCATCAACATGGCAGCGGGAATCAGCTCAAACCCACTCTAAAAAGGAATTTCAAAAACAGAACAAAGAAACAGGGAAATTCTTTACAATTCCTTCAGGGTCTCTGATGCAACCTGGAATGACCCTATCTACGATGACAGCTGGATGTGGCATGAGGCTGGACACTTGGGACTGAGAGGATTGGTGAGATTGGGTGAGCAAATGCAGACCCTTTAAAGCAATAATGCATGGCAACCATTCCATGGGTCCCACCTCTCCAGGTTGAAGGGAATATTACTACAGCTATAACATGTACGGGAAACCTAGAGAATGGACACACTGTGAATATGAAAGGTTTCTAAAACTCAACGAAGAGTCCCTCTCCTGGTGCTCCGGTTTGACTTTCCAACAGCTTTACTATCAATCTCCCAACTTGGAGAGACAGCCCCTTTAAGCTCCTGGTTCACACAGGTTGCCCATTTGGCAGAGGAAGAAAGGGAAGAGGGAGAACCAATGAGAGAGTAGCTGTTAGGCATTTGGATGGGCACATGTCACTCTAATTTCCCGGCAGGAAGAAGAATTCACCAAAGTCTCAGCCACCCACCGGGAACCAGTATAGGTCCTGAACCAAAAGTTTGGACTTGCGTTCAGCTCACAAAAAACGAGTCGAAAAATGGAGCTCAGGGGCACAGCAATTCACAAATTGGCAGAGTAATCAAGGCCAACTATCGTCCAAAAATCTGTTGAGGGAAGGCAACGAGGCGGACTTGAATGCGAGGCAGAATAGCAGGAAACAGATTTCAAGAGGTACGTTAGAATCGCCTGTAAAGCACAGGAAGAGGGGCACAACTTCGACAATGATGCACTTGGCCAAAAAGGGCGTATGCGTTTTCTCCTGAATATATTCAGGAGAAAACGCATACGCCCTTTTTGGCCAAGCAAGCAAGCGGGCAATGCAAATCTGCACTACAAAGAAGTATCACTTCCCACCGGTCAAAAGGGACATCCACAAAATGTGTAAAAACCAGAAAGGCAAGACAGGCCCTGGAGAACAGGGAGCCTTGTTATGCTGATGGGCGGGATGTAAGTTGCCAACTGCCTCACTGGAGGAGTGCATTGTGTTCCCTAAAACAAGTAAACAACAGAGCTACAGAGCCAAGGGCACTTCCAGTCTAGGGAATATACCTTGGGAAAACTGAAAATCCATAAGACAGAGCCACCCCCAAATTGAGGGCTGCACTGCTTACAAGAACCTCAACCTGGGTAC
This sequence comes from Mesoplodon mirus, assembly GCF_964341445.2. NCBI lineage: Eukaryota > Metazoa > Chordata > Mammalia > Artiodactyla > Ziphiidae > Mesoplodon > Mesoplodon mirus. The sequence continues at coordinate 348,642 of NW_028295521.1, read as the reverse complement.
ACCTGAAATATCCCAGGAAATATAAAAATGGTTCAAAACATTGTGGAACTTACGTACGATGGAATATCCCTCAGCCATGAAATCAATGTCATAAGACCAGTAGCAGCAAAATGAGTGGATTCAGGTACGATGATTCTAAGTGAAAGAAGTCACACAGAAAAAGAAACTTATCATAAGATATCACTTAGGAAGATCCTGTAAACATGGCTACACATGAACTGAGTTAGGAAAGAGAACAGAGTCTCACATTTAGAAAACACTCTTATGCCTGCTTAAGGGGGAAGGAGAGGTGGGGTGATGCATCAAACCAGAGTTTGATATAAGCACAGGTACTGTTCCAAAAACCAACTATGGAATAGACAAGACCTACACCTTCCTCAGTGCAAGGGACTCAAAACCCCATATTTCCCGCAGAGGAATAGATCTGACTAGTAAGAATCTTAAAACCTATGTATTGATATGTCTCCGTAAGGGAATCAAGTGTGTCTAGACTGGCATCAACATGGCAGCGGGAATCAGCTCAAACCCACTCTAAAAAGGAATTTCAAAAACAGAACAAAGAAACAGGGAAATTCTTTACAATTCCTTCAGGGTCTCTGATGCAACCTGGAATGACCCTATCTACGATGACAGCTGGATGTGGCATGAGGCTGGACACTTGGGACTGAGAGGATTGGTGAGATTGGGTGAGCAAATGCAGACCCTTTAAAGCAATAATGCATGGCAACCATTCCATGGGTCCCACCTCTCCAGGTTGAAGGGAATATTACTACAGCTATAACATGTACGGGAAACCTAGAGAATGGACACACTGTGAATATGAAAGGTTTCTAAAACTCAACGAAGAGTCCCTCTCCTGGTGCTCCGGTTTGACTTTCCAACAGCTTTACTATCAATCTCCCAACTTGGAGAGACAGCCCCTTTAAGCTCCTGGTTCACACAGGTTGCCCATTTGGCAGAGGAAGAAAGGGAAGAGGGAGAACCAATGAGAGAGTAGCTGTTAGGCATTTGGATGGGCACATGTCACTCTAATTTCCCGGCAGGAAGAAGAATTCACCAAAGTCTCAGCCACCCACCGGGAACCAGTATAGGTCCTGAACCAAAAGTTTGGACTTGCGTTCAGCTCACAAAAAACGAGTCGAAAAATGGAGCTCAGGGGCACAGCAATTCACAAATTGGCAGAGTAATCAAGGCCAACTATCGTCCAAAAATCTGTTGAGGGAAGGCAACGAGGCGGACTTGAATGCGAGGCAGAATAGCAGGAAACAGATTTCAAGAGGTACGTTAGAATCGCCTGTAAAGCACAGGAAGAGGGGCACAACTTCGACAATGATGCACTTGGCCAAAAAGGGCGTATGCGTTTTCTCCTGAATATATTCAGGAGAAAACGCATACGCCCTTTTTGGCCAAGCAAGCAAGCGGGCAATGCAAATCTGCACTACAAAGAAGTATCACTTCCCACCGGTCAAAAGGGACATCCACAAAATGTGTAAAAACCAGAAAGGCAAGACAGGCCCTGGAGAACAGGGAGCCTTGTTATGCTGATGGGCGGGATGTAAGTTGCCAACTGCCTCACTGGAGGAGTGCATTGTGTTCCCTAAAACAAGTAAACAACAGAGCTACAGAGCCAAGGGCACTTCCAGTCTAGGGAATATACCTTGGGAAAACTGAAAATCCATAAGACAGAGCCACCCCCAAATTGAGGGCTGCACTGCTTACAAGAACCTCAACCTGGGTACACCTGAAATATCCCAGGAAATATAAAAATGGTTCAAAACATTGTGGAACTTACGTACGATGGAATATCCCTCAGCCATGAAATCAATGTCATAAGACCAGTAGCAGCAAAATGAGTGGATTCAGGTACGATGATTCTAAGTGAAAGAAGTCACACAGAAAAAGAAACTTATCATAAGATATCACTTAGGAAGATCCTGTAAACATGGCTACACATGAACTGAGTTAGGAAAGAGAACAGAGTCTCACATTTAGAAAACACTCTTATGCCTGCTTAAGGGGGAAGGAGAGGTGGGGTGATGCATCAAACCAGAGTTTGATATAAGCACAGGTACTGTTCCAAAAACCAACTATGGAATAGACAAGACCTACACCTTCCTCAGTGAAAGGGACTCAAAACCCCATATTTCCCGCAGAGGAATAGATCTGACTAGTAAGAATCTTAAAACCTATGTATTGATATGTCTCTGTAAGGGAATCAAGTGTGTCTAGACTGGCATAAACATGGCAGCGAGAATCAGCTCAAACCCACTCTAAAAAGGAATTTCAAAAACAGAACAAAGAAACAGGGAAATTCTTTACAATTCCTTCAGGGTCTCTGATGCAACCTGGAATGACCCTATCTACGATGACAGCTGGATGTGGCATGAGGCTGGACACTTGGGACTGAGAAGATTGGTGAGATTGGGTGAGCAAATGCAGACCCTTTAAAGCAATAATGCATGGCAACCATTCCATGGGTCCCACCTCTCCAGGTTGAAGGGAATATTACTACAGCTATAACATGTACGGGAAACCTAGAGAATGGACACACTGTGAATACGAAAGGTTTCTAAAACTCAACGAAGAGTCCCTCTCCTGGTGCTCCGGTTTGACTTTCCAACAGCTTTACTATCAATCTCCCAACTTGGAGAGACAGCCCCTTTAAGCTCCTGGTTCACACAGGTTGCCCATTTGGCAGAGGAGGAAAGGGAAGAGGGAGAACCAATGAGAGAGTAGCTGTTAGGCATTTGGATGGGCACATGTCACTCTAATTTCCCGGCAGGAAGAAGAATTCACCAAAGTCTCAGCCACCCACCGGGAACCAGTATAGGTCCTGAACCAAATGTTTGGACTTGCGTTCAGCTCACAAAAAACGAGTTGAAAAATGGAGCTCAGGGGCACAGCAATTCACAAACTGGCAGAGTAATCAAGGCCAACTATCGTCCAAAAATCTGTTGAGGGAAGGCAACGAGGCGGACTTGAATGTGAGGCAGAATAGCAGGAAACAGATTTCAAGAGGTACGTTAGAATCGCCTGTAAAGCACAGGAAGAGGGGCACAACTTCGACAATGATGCACTTGGCCAAAAAGGGCGTATGCGTTTTCTCCTGAATATATTCAGGAGAAAACGCATACGCCCTTTTTGGCCAAGCAAGCAAGCGGGCAATGCAAATCTGCACTACAAAGAAGTATCACTTCCCACCGGTCAAAAGGGACATCCACAAAATGTGTAAAAACCAGAAAGGCAAGACAGGCCCTGGAGAACAGGGAGCCTTGTTATGCTGATGGGCGGGATGTAAGTTGCCAACTGCCTCACTGGAGGAGTGCATTGTGTTCCCTAAAACAAGTAAACAACAGAGCTACAGAGCCAAGGGCACTTCCAGTCTAGGGAATATACCTTGGGAAAACTGAAAATCCATAAGACAGAGCCACCCCCAAATTGAGGGCTGCACTGCTTACAAGAACCTCAACCTGGGTACACCGGAAATATCCCAGGAAATATAAAAATGGTTCAAAACATTGTGGAACTTACGTACGATGGAATATCCCTCAGCCATGAAATCAATGTCATAAGACCAGTAGCAGCAAAATGAGTGGATTCAGGTATGATGATTCTAAGTGAAAGAAGTCACACAGAAAAAGAAACTTATCATAAGATATCACTTAGGAAGATCCTGTAAACATGGCAACACATGAACTGAGTTAGGAAAGAGAACAGAGTCTCACATTTAGAAAACACTCTTATGCCTGCTTAAGGGGGAAGGAGAGGTGGGGTGATGCATCAAACCAGAGTTTGATATAAGCACAGGTACTGTTCCAAAAACCAACTATGGAATAGACAAGACCTACACCTTCCTCAGTGAAAGGGACTCAAAACCCCATATTTCCCACAGAGGAATAGATCTGACTAGTAAGAATCTTAAAACCTATGTATTGATATGTCTCCGTAAGGGAATCAAGTGTGTCTAGACTGGCATAAACATGGCAGCGGGAATCAGCTCAAACCCACTCTAAAAAGGAATTTCAAAAACAGAACAAAGAAACAGGGAAATTCTTTACAATTCCTTCAGGGTCTCTGATGCAACCTGGAATGACCCTATCTACGATGACAGCTGGATGTGGCATGAGGCTGGACACTTGGGACTGAGAGGATTGGTGAGATTGGGTGAGCAAATGCAGACCCTTTAAAGCAATAATGCATGGCAACCATTCCATGGGTCCCACCTCTCCAGGTTGAAGGGAATATTACTACAGCTATAACATGTACGGGAAACCTAGAGAATGGACACACTGTGAATACGAAAGGTTTCTAAAACTCAACGAAGAGTCCCTCTCCTGGTGCTCCGGTTTGACTTTCCAACAGCTTTACTTTCAATCTCCCAACTTGGAGAGACAGCCCCTTTAAGCTCCTGGTTCACACAGGTTGCCCATTTGGCAGAGGAGGAAAGGGAAGAGGGAGAACCAATGAGAGAGTAGCTGTTAGGCATTTGGATGGGCACATGTCACTCTAATTTCCCGGCAGGAAGAAGAATTAACCAAAGTCTCAGCCACCCACCGGGAACCAGTATATGTCCTGAACCAAAAGTTTGGACTTGCGTTCAGCTCACAAAAAACGAGTCGAAAAATGGAGCTCAGGGGCACAGCAATTCACAAACTGGCAGAGTAATCAAGGCCAACTATCGTCCAAAAATCTGTTGAGGGAAGGCAACGAGGCGGACTTGAATGCGAGGCAGAATAGCAGGAAACAGATTTCAAGAGGTACGTTAGAATCGCCTGTAAAGCACAGGAAGAGGGGTACAACTTGGACAATGATGCACTTGGCCAAAAAGGGCGTATGCGTTTTCTCCTGAATATATTCAGGAGAAAACGCATACGCCCTTTTTGGCCAAGCAAGCAAGCGGGCAATGCAAATCTGGACTACAAAGAAGTATCACTTCCCACCGGTCAAAAGGGACATCCACAAAATGTGTAAAAACCAGAAAGGCAAGACAGGCCCTGGAGAACAGGGAGCCTTGTTATGCTGATGGGCGGGATGTAAGCTGCCAACTGCCTCACTGGAGGAGTGCATTGTGTTCCCTAAAACAAGTAAACAACAGAGCTACAGAGCCAAGGGCACTTCCAGTCTAGGGAATATACCTTGGGAAAACTGAAGTTCCATAAGACACAGCCACCCCCAAATTGAGGGCTGCACTGCTTACAAGAACCTCAACCTGGGTACACCTGAAATATCCCAGGAAATATAAAAATGGTTCAAAACATTGTGGAACTTACGTACGATGGAATATCCCTCAGCCACGAAAACAATGTCATAAGACCAGTAGCAGCAAAATGAGTGGATTCAGGTACGATGATTCTAAGTGAAAGAAGTCACACAGAAAAAGAAACTTATCATAAGATATCACTTAGGAAGATCCTGTAAACATGGCTACACATGAACTGAGTTAGCAAAGAGAACAGAGTCTCACATTTAGAAAACACTCTTATGCCTGCTTAAGGGGGAAGGAGAGGTGGGGTGATGCATCAAACCAGAGTTTGATATAAGCACAGGAAACGTTCCAAAATCCAACTATGGAATAGACAAGACCTACACCTTCCTCAGTGAAAGGGACTCAAAACCCCATATTTCCCGCAGAGGAATAGATCTGACTAGTAAGAATCTTAAAACCTATGTATTGATATGTCTCCGTAAGGGAATCAAGTGTGACAAGACTGGCATAAACATGGCAGCGAGAATCAGCTCAAACCCACTCTAAAAAGGAATTTCAAAAACAAAACAAAGAAACAGGGAAATTCTTTACAATTCCTTCAGGGTCTCTGATGAAACCTGGAATGACCCTATCTACAATGACAGCTGGATGTGGCATAAGGCTGGACACTTGGGACTGAGAGGATTGGTGAGATTGGTTGAGCAAATGCAGACCCTTTAAAGCAATAATGCATGGCAACCATTCCATGGGTCCCACCTCTCCAGGTTGAAGGGAATATTACTACAGCTATAACATGTACGGGAAACCTAGAGAATGGACACACTGTGAATACGAAAGGTTTCTAAAACTCAACGAAGAGTCCCTCTCCTGGTGCTCCGGTTTGACTTTCCAACAGCTTTACTATCAATCTCCCAACTTGGAGAGACAGCCCCTTTAAGCTCCTGGTTCACACAGGTTGCCCATTTGGCAGAGGAGGAAAGGGAAGAGGGAGAACCAATGAGAGAGTAGCTGTTAGGCATTTGGATGGGCACATGTCACTCTAATTTCCCGGCAGGAAGAAGAATTAACCAAAGTCTCAGCCACGCACCAGGAATCAGTATAGGTCCTGAACCAAAAGTTTGGACTTGCGTTCAGCTCACAAGAAACGAGTTGAAAAATGGAGCTCAGGGGCACAGCAATTCACAAACTGGCAGAGTAATCAAGGCCAACTATCGTCCAAAAATCTGTTGAGGGAAGGCAACGAGGCGGACTTGAAAGCGAGGCAGAATAGCAGGAAACAGATTTCAAGAGGTACGTTGGAATCGCCTGTAAAGCACAGGAAGAGGGGCACAACTTCGACAATGATGCACTTGGCCAAAAAGGGCGTATGCGTTTTCTCCTGAATATATTCAGGAGAAAACTACAATGAGGTATCACCTCACACCTGTTAGAATCGGCATCATCAGAAAATCTACAAACAACCAATTCTGGGGAGGGTGTGGACAAAAGGAGCCCTCTTCCACTATTGGTAGGAATGTAAATTGATACAGTCACTATGGAGAACAGTATGGAGTTTCCTTAAAAAAACTAGAAATAGAATTACCATCTGATCCAGCAATCCCACTTCTGGGCATATACCCAGAGAAAACCGTATTTCAAAAAGGCACATTCACCACAATGTTCGTTGCAGCACTATTTACAATAGCAAGGTAATGGAAGCAACCTAAATGCCCTCAGACAGATGAATGGATAAAGATGTGGTACATATATGAAATGGAATATTATTCGGCCATAAAAAGGAATGAAACTGGGTCATTTGTAGAGACATCGATGGATCTAGAGACTGTCATACAGAATGAAGTAAGTCAGAAAGAGGAAAACAAATATTGTATATTAATGCATATATCTGGAAACTTAAAAAATGGTACGGATGAACTGGTTTGCAGGGAAGAAATAGAGACACAGAGGTAGAGAACAAACATATGTACAACAATTGTGGGAAGACATGGGGTGCTGGTGGTGGGATGAGTTGGGAGATTGGGATTGACCTGTATAAATGTATATGCATAAAATACATAACTAATAATAACCTGCTTTATAAAAACATAAATAAAATAAAATTTCAAAATTTTAAAAAATAAAATTTAAAAATAAAACAGAAAAAATTATTCCCTTCACACAGATGTATTTATAGGAATGAATTATTTCCATGCTTACATCTATAAATACATAAAAGAGGAATAACATCTAACTTGAACCATAAAAGAAAAAAAATGTAAACCCACTAGTTATACAGAGGAAAACCCTATCAGGGCCCTTGCTCCAGCGGTAAACAATTCTGAAATTGCTCAGAGGTGGGGAACCATCTCCTATATAGCCAGCAACCCACCCCCCACGCAAGGAGCGTCCTCATTGCAAAGCTGGGGGACAGTGCCGAGGCATCTGTGAGTAAACGTGAGCTGAGCCCCAGGCCAGCTGCTGCTGAACAGTTCCCACCCTTTCCAGGTAAAACACCTGAATATGTACAAGGGCTGGAAAGCCTAGAGGAAGGACCGTGGAGCCACACCAGCGACAGCACGCAGGCCAACTTGGTGCCTGCAGGCCAGTCAGGGTGGTCCTGGACCCTGGCGCTCTTCCAGAATCTTCCCATTGCCCTGCCTGAGATACCCCTCCTGTCCTGGCCCCCACTGCTTTTTTCCTTCCTCACCTCTGTCCGGAGAGAAATTCCAGCGGAAGGTATGGGTGACACATCCTCTTCTTTACAGGCGGCAGCCTGGCAACTCCTGCAGAAAGGCCAGCAGAACCCCACTCACACCGGGCCACCCACAAAGCTGTGGCCCCTCAATCCCTCCCACCAGCACAGCCCAGAGACTGCTGACGGGGCAGAGAATATGGAGTCAGGCACAGCTTCAGGGGCTATTGCTGCCTGGAGCGCTGTTTATATTGACCTCAACGAAGCACACCTGGGGAGGGCGGGCCGGCAGGGTAAGGCTGCCCAGGTCAGCTAATCCACAACCCTGAGGGAATCACATTGCTGAAAATGGACCCCGCTAAGGCAGAAGAGAAGCCAAGGGAAAAAAGGACACAATGCCATTTGCAGCACCGTAGATGAGTCTAGAAGTAATCACGTGACTTGTAGTAAGTCAGAAAGTGAAAGACACATATCATATCATATCACTTATAGGTGTTACCTAAAAATGGATACCAGGGCAGATATGTCCACGGAGAAGGGCAATCACAGATTCATTAAACGAACTTATGGTTCACCAATGGAAAGGTGTGAGGATTGGTTTCATTACGATATCGGGGTTAACAGACATATGCAAACACAGGTGACATATATAATCACCAAAGACCTACAGAATACCAAGAGAGGACTACTCAACATTCTGTCATAACGTACATGGGAAAAGGATCCCAGGAAGAACAGACATGTGTATATGTGTAAAAGAACCACATCTTCCACACCTACAACAAACCAAACATTGTAATCAAAATTGCTGTAATAAAAAATAAAAAATTAAATTAAAAACACGAACAAGAAGTAGTGAGACAAACGTGAGGGGCTTTCTCCTGGCACATTCCATTCTAAACTCCAATCTAGAACACCACTTCCACTGAGGCTCTCTTGCCCTAGTAACCAGATTTGGTAAGGGAGAACTGCTGCCACCTTGTGGCCGTTTCACACAACAGCAGCTTTAATCCCAGCGCTAATGGTCAGTTGATATTCAAAATCATTGCAGGCCTGTAAATGACACCTGCCCTGAAAACAAATCCTGGGGTCACATATCGACCAAAAAATTCAAAGGACGTCCATATTTCAAAACGACCGTTTCAAAAGGCATATTTTACGCACATTAGTGTTCTGCTTCTTTTCCTTTCTTTCCTTTTTTGTTAAAAAACACGGGAATGGAAAAAGGCATCCCTCAGAATGGGCGAAAATCGTTGCAGACGAATCAATGGACAGAGGTTTAATCTCCAATATATATAAACAGCTCATGCAGCTTAATATTAAAAAAACAAACAACCCAATACAAAAATGGTCAGAAGATCTAAAGAGACGTTTCTTCAAAGAAGACACAGAGATGGCCAAGATGCACATGAAAAGCTGCTCAACAGCACTAATTATTAGAGAAATGCAAATCAAAACTACAATGAGGTATCACCTCACACCTGTTAGAATCGGCATCATCAGAAAATCTACAAACAACAAATTCTGGGGAGGGTGTGGACAAAAGGAGCCCTCTTCCACTATTGATGGGAATGTAAATTGATACAGTCACTATGGAGAACAGTATGGAGTTTCCTTAAAAAAACTAGAAATAGAATTACCATCTGATCCAGCAATCCCACTTCTGGGCATATACCCAGAGAAAACCGTATTTCAAAAAGGCACATTCACCACAATGTTCGTTGCAGCACTATTTACAATAGCCAGGTAATGGAAGCAACCTAAATGCCCACAGACAGATGAATGGATAAAGATGTGGTACATATATAAAATGGAATATTACTCGGCCATAAAAAGGAATGAAACTGGGTCATTTGTAGAGACATCGATGGATCGAGAGACTGTCATACAGAATGAAGTAAGTCAGAAAGAGGAAAACAAATATTGTCTATTAACGCATATATGTGGAGCCTAAAAATGGTACAGATGAACTGGTTGGCAGGGCAGAAATAGAGACACAGAGGTAGAGAACAAACGTATGGACACCAAGTGTGGGAAGCCATGGGGTGGTGGTGGTGGGATGAGTTGGGAGTTTGGGATTGACCTGTATACATGTATATGCATAAAATACATAACTAATAATAACGTGCTGTATAAAAAAAATAAATAAAATTAAATTTCAAAATTTTAAAAAATAAAATTTAAAAATAAAAGAAAAAATTCTTCCCATCACACAGATGTATTTATAGGAATGACTTGTTTCCATGCTTATATCTATAAATACATAAAAGAGGAATAAAACCTAATTTGAACCATAAAAGAAAAAAAAAGTGAACCCACGAGTTATTCAGAGGAAAAACCTATCAGGGAACTTGCTCCAGCGGTAAACAATTCTGAAATTGGTCAGAGGTGGGGAACCATCTCCCATACAGCCAGCAACCCACCTCCCACGCAAGGGGCGTCCTCATTGCAAAGCTGGGGGACCGTGCCGAGGCATCTGTGAGTAAACGTGAGCTGAGCCCCAGGCCAGCTGCTGCTGAACTGTTCCCACCCTTCCCAGGTAAAACACCTGAATATGTACAAGGGCTTGAAAGCCTAGAGGAAGGGCCGTCGAGCCACACCAGCAACAGCACGCAGGCCAACTTGGTGCCTGCAGTCCAGCCAGGGTGGTCCTGGCCCTGGACGCTCTTCCGGAAGCTTTCCATTGCCCTGCCTGATATACCCCTCCTCTCCTGGCACCCACTGCTTTTTTCCTTCCTCAACTCAGTCCGGAGAGAAATTCCAGCGGAAGGTTTGCTTGACACATCCTCTTCTTTACAGGCGGCAGCCTGGTAACTCCTGCAGAAAGGCCAGCAGAGCCCCACTCACACCGGGCCACCCACAAAGCTGTGGCCCCTCACTCCCTCCCACCAGCAGAGCCCCGAGACTGTTGAAGGGGCAGAGAATATGGAGTCAGGCACAGCTTCAGGGGCTATGGCTGCCTGGAGCTCTGTTTATATTGACCTCAACGAGGCACACCTGGGGAGGGCGGGCCGGCAGGGTAAGGCTGCCCAGGTCAGCTAATCCACAACCCTCAGGGAATCACATTGTTGAAAATGGACCTCGCTAAGGCAGAATAGAAGCCAAGGGAAAAAAGGACACTATGCCATTTGCAGCACCGTAGATGAGTCTAGAAGTAATCACGTGACTTGTAGTAAGTCAGAAAGTGAAAGACACATATCATATCACTTAGAGGTGTTACCTAAAAATGGATACCAGGGCAGATATTTCCACGGAGAAGGGCAATCACAGATTCATTAAACAAACTTATGGTTCACCAATGGAAAGGTGTGAGGATTGGTTTCATTACGATATCGGGGTTAACAGACATATACAAACACAGGTGACATATATAATCACCAAAGACCTACAGAATACCAAGAGAGGACTACTCAACATTCTGTCATAACGTACATGGGAAAAGGATCCCAGGAAAAACAGTCATCTGTATATGTGTAAAAGAACCACATCTTCCACACCTACAACAAGCCAAACATTGTAATCAAACTTGCTGTAATAAAAAATATTAAATTAAATTAAATACACGAAGAAGAAGTAGTGAGACAAACGTGAGGGGCTTTCTCCTGGCACTTTCCATTCTAAACTCCAATCTAGAACACCACTTCCACTGAGGCTCTCTTGCCCTAGTAACCAGATTTGGTAAGGGTGAACTGCTGCCACCTTGTGGCCGTTTCACACAACAGCAGCTTTAATCCCAACGCTAATGGTCAGTAGATATTCAAAATCATTGCAGGCCTGTAAATGACACCTGCCCTGAAAACAAATCCTGGGGTCACATATCGACCAAAAAATTCAAAGCACGTCCATATTTCAAAACGACCGTTTCAAAAGGCATATTTTACGCACATTAGTGTTCTGCTTCTTTTCCTTTCTTTCCTTTTTTTGTTAAAAAACACGGGAATGGAAAAAGGCATCCCTCAGAATGGGCGAAAATCGTTGCAGACGAATCAATGGACAGAGGTTTAATCTCCAATATATATAAACAGCTCATGCAGCTTAATATTAAAAAAACAAACAACCCAATACAAAAACGGGCAGAAGATCTAAAGAGACGTTTCTTCAAAGAAGACACAGAGATGGCCAAGACACACATGAATAGCTGTTCAACAGCACTAATTATTAGAGAAATGCAAATCAAAACTACAATGAGGTATCACCACACACCTGTTAGAATCGGCATCATCAGAAAATCTACAAACAACCAATTCTGGGGAGGGTGTGGACAAAAGGAGCCCTCTTCCACTATTGGTGGGAATGTAAATTGATACAGTCACTATGGAGAACAGTATGGAGTTTCCTTAAAAAAACTAGATATAGAATTACCATCTGATCCAGCAATCCCACTTCTGGGCATATACCCAGAGAAAACCGTAAATCAAAAAGGCACATTCACCCCAATGTTCATTACAGCACTATTTACAATAGCCAGGTAATGGAAGCAACCTAAATGCCCACAGACAGATGAATGGATAAAGATGTGGTACATATATGAAATGGAATATTACTCGGCCACCAAAAGGAATGAAACTGGGTCATTTGTAGAGACATCGATGGATCGAGAGACTGTCATACAGAATGAAGTAAGTCAGAAAGAGGAAAACAAATATTGTATATTAATGCGTATATGTGGAAGCTAAAAAAATGGTACAGATGAACTGGTTTGCAGGGAAGAAATAGAGACACAGAGGTAGAGAACAAACATATGGACACCAAGTGTGGGAAGCCATGGGGTGGTGGTGGTGGGATGAGTTGGGAGTTTGGGATTGACCTGTATACATGTATATGCATAAACTACATAACTAATAATAACGTGCTGTATAAGAAAATAAATAAAATTAAATTTCAAAATTTTAAAAAATAAAATTTAAAAATAAAACAGAAAAAAGTTCTTCCCGTCACACAGATGTATTTATAGGAATGAATTATTTCCATGCTTATATCTATAAATACATAAAAGAGGAATAAAATCTAACTTGAACCATAAAAGAAAAAAAAAACCTGAACCCACGAGTTATACAGAGGAAAACCCTATCAGGGCACTTGCTCCAGTGGTAAACAATTCTGAAATTGGTCAGAGGTGGGGAACCATCTCCCATACAGCCAGCAACCCACCCCCCACACAAGGAGCGTCCTCATTGCAAAGCTGGGGGACCGTGCCGAGGCATCTGTGAGTAAACGTGAGCTGAGCCCCAGGCTAGCTGCTGCTGAACTGTTCCCACCCTTTCCAGGTAAAACACCTGAATATGTACAAGGGCTTGAAAGCCTAGAGGAAGGACCGTGGAGCCACACCAGCGACACCACGCATGCCAACTTGGTGCCTGCAGGCCAGCCAGGGTGGTCCTGGCCCCAGGTGCTCTTCCGGAAGCTCTCCATTGCCCTGCCTGAGATACCCCTCCTGTCCCGGCCCCCACTGCTTTTTTCCTTCCTCACCTCTGTCTAGAGAGAAATTCCAGTGGAAGGTATGGGTGACACATCCTCTTCTTTACAGGCGGCAGCCTGGCAACTCCTGCAGAAAGGCCAGCAGAACCCCACTCACACCGAGCCACACACAAAGCTGTGGCCCCTCACTCCCTCCCACCAGCACAGCCCCGAGACTGCTGACGGGGCAGAGAATATGGTGTCAGGCACAGCTTCAGGGGCTATTGCTGCCTGCAGCTCTGTTTATATTGATCTCAACGAGGCACACCTGGGGAGGGCGGGCCGGCAGGGTAAGGCTGCACAGGTCAGCTAATCCACAACCCTCAGGGAATCACATTGTTGAAAATGGACCTCGCTAAGGCAGAAGAGAAGCCAAGGAAAAAAAGGACACAATGCCATTTGCAGCACCGTAAATGAGTCTAGAAGTAATCACGTGACTTGTAGTAAGTCAGAAAGTGAAAGACACATATCATATCACTTATAGGTGTTACCTAAAAATGGATACCAGGGCAGATATTTCCACGGAGAAGGGCAATCACAGATTCATTAAACAAACTTATGGTTCACCAATGGAAAGGTGTGAGGATTGGTTTCATTACGATATCGGGGTTAACAGACATATACAAACACAGGTGACATATATAATCACCAAAGACCTACAGAATACCAAGAGAGGACTACTCAACATTCTGTCATAACGTACATGGGAAAAGGATCCCGGGAAAAACAGTCATCTGTATATGTGTAAAAGAACCACATCTTCCACACCTACAACAAGCCAAACATTGTAATCAAACTTGCTGTAATAAAAAATATTAAATTAAATTAAATACACGAAGAAGAAGTAGTGAGACAAACGTGAGGGGCTTTCTCCTGGCACATTCCATTCTAAACTCCAATCTAGAACACCACTTCCACTGAGGCTCTCTTGCCCTAGTAACCAGATTTGGTAAGGGTGAACTGCTGCCACCTTGTGGCCGTTTCACACAACAGCAGCTTTAATCCCAACGCTAATGGTCAGTTGATATTCAAAATCATTGCAGGCCTGTAAATGACACCTGCCCTGAAAACAAATCCTGGGGTCACATATCGACCAAAAAATTCAAAGGCCGTCCATATTTCAAAACGACCATTTCAAAAGGCATATTTTACGCACATTAGTGTTCTGCTTCTTTTCCTTTCTTTCCTTTTTTGTTAAAAAACACGGGAATGGAAAATGGCATCCCACAGAATGGGCGAAAATCGTTGCAGACGAATCAATGGACAGAGGTTTAATCTCCAATATATATAAACAGCTCATGCAGCTTAATATTAAAAAAACAAACAACCCCAAAAAAATGGGCAGAAGATCTAAAGAGACGTTTCTTCAAAGGAGGCACAGAGATGGCCAAGACGCACATGAAAAGCTGCTCAACAGAACTAATTATTAGAGAAATGCAAATCAAAAGTACAATGAGGTATCACCTCACACCTGTTAGAATCGGCATCATCAGAAAATCTACCAACAACCAATTCTGGGGAGGGTGTGGACAAAAGGAGCCCTCTTCCACTATTCGTGGGAATGTAAATTGATACAGTCACTATGGAGAACAGTATGGAGTGTCCTCAAAAAAATAAGAAATAGAATTACCATCTGATCCAGCAATTCCACTTCTGGGCATATACCCAGAGAAAACCGTATTTCAAAAAGGCACATTCACCACAATGTTCGTTGCAGCACTATTTACAATAGCCAGGTAATGGAAGCAACCTAAATGCCCACAGACAGATGAATGGATAAAGATGTGGTACATATATAAAATGGAATATTACTCGGCCATAAAAAGGAATGAAACTGGGTCATTTGTAGAGACATCGATGGATCAAGAGACTGTCATACAGAACGAAGTCAGAAAGAGGAAACCAAATACTGTATATTAAGGCATATATGTGGAACCGAAAAAAATGGTACAGATGAACTGGTTTGCAGCGAAGAAATAGAGACACAGAGGTAGAGAACAAACGTATGGACACCAAGTGTGGGAAGCCATGGGGTGGTGGTGGTGGGATGAGTTGGGAGATTGGGATTGACCTGTATACATTTATATGCATAAAATACATAACTAATAATAACCTGCTGTATAAAAAAATAAATTAATTAATTTCAAAATTCTAAACAAAAAATTTAAAAACAAAAGAGAAAAAAGTTGTTCCCGTCTCAGAGATGTATTTATAGTAATGAATTATTTCCATGCTTATATCTATAAATACATAAAAGAGGAATAAAATCTAACTTGAAACATAAAAGAAAAAAAAAAACCTGAACCCACCATTTATACAGAGGAAAACCCTATCTGGACACTTGCTCCAGCGGTAAAGAATTCTGAAATTGGTCAGAGGTGTGGAACCATCTCCCATACAGCCAGCACCCCACACCCCACACAAGGAGCGTCCTCATTGCATAGCTGGGGGACTGTGCCGAGGCATCTGTGCGTAAACGTGAGCTGAGCCCCAGGCCAGCTGCTGCTGAACTGTTCCCACCCTTCCCAGGTAAAACACCTGAATATGTACAAGGGCTTGAAAGCCTAGAGGAAGGGCCGTCGAGCCTCACCAGCGACAGCACGCAGGCCAACATGGTGCCTGCAGGACATCCAGGGTGGTCCTGGCCCCAGGCGCTCTTCCGGAAGCTTTCCATTGCCCTTCCTGAGATACCCCTCCTGTCCTGGCCCCCACTGCTTTTTTCCTTCCTCACCTCTGTCCGGAGAGAAATTCCAGCGGAAGGTATGGGTGACACATCCTCTTCTTTACAGGTGTCAGCCTGGCAACTCCTGCAGAAAGGCCAGCAGAGCCCCACTCACACCGGGCCACCCACAAAGCTGTGGCCCCTCACTCCCACCCACCAGCACAGCCCCGAGACTGCTGACGGGGCAGAGAATATGGAGTCAGGCACAGCTTCAGGGGCTATTGCTGCCTGGAGCGCTGTTTATATTGACCTCAATGAGGCACACCTGCGGAGGGCGGGCCGGCAGGGTAAGGCTGCCCAGGTCAGCTAATCCACAACCCTCAGGGAATCACATTGTTGAAAATGGACCTCGCTAAGGCAGAAGAGAAGCCAAGGAAAAAAAGGACACAATGCCATTTGCAGCACCGTAAATGAGTCTAGAAGTAATCACGTGACTTGTAGTAAGTCAGAAAGTGAAAGACACATATCATATCATGTCACTTATAGGTGTTACCTAAAAATGGATACCAGGGCAGATATTTCCACGGAGAAGGGCAATCACAGATTCATTAAACAAACTTATGGTTCACCAATGGAAAGGTGTGAGGATTGGTTTCATTACGATATAGGGGTTAACAGACATATACAAACACAGGTGACATATATAATCATCAAAGACCTACAGAATACCAAGAGAGGACTACTCAACATTCTGTCATAATGTACATGGGAAAAGGATCCCAGGAAGAACAGACATCTGTATATGTGTAAAAGAACCACATCTTCCACACCTACAACAAGCCAAACATTGTAATCAAAGTTGCTGTAATAAAAAATAAAAAAAATAAATTAAAAACACGAACAAGAAGTAGTGAGACACACTTGAGGGGCTTTCTCCTGGCACATTCCATTCTAAATTCCAATCTAGAACACCACTTCCACTGAGGCTCTCTTGCCCTAGTAACCAGATTTGGTAAGGGTGAACTGCTGCCACCTTGTGGCCGTTTCACACAACAGCAGCTTTAATCCCAGCGCTAATGGTCAGTTGATATTCAAAATCATTGCAGGCCTGTAAATGACACCTGCCCTGAACACAATTCCTGGGGTCACATATCGACCAAAAAATTCAAAGGACGTCCATATTTCAAAACGACCGTTTCAAAAGGCATATTTTACGCACATTAGTGTTCTGCTTCTTTCCTTTCTTTCCTTTTTTGTTAAAAAAAAACGGGAATGGAAAAAGGCATCCCTCAGAATGGGCAAAAATCGTTGCAAACGAATCAATGGACAGAGGTTTAATCTCCAATATATATAAACAGCTCATGCAGCTTAATATTAAAAAATCAAACAACCCAATACAAAAATGGGCAGAAGATCTAAAGAGGCGTTTCTTCAAAGAAGACACAGAGATGGCCAAGACGCCCATGAAAAGCTGCTCAACAGCACTAATTATTAGAGAAATGCAAATCAAAACTACAATGAGGTATCACCTCACACCTGTTAGAATCGGCATCATCAGAAAATCTACAAACAACCAATTCTGGGGAGGGTGTGGACAAAAGGAGCCCTCTTCCACTATTGGTGGGAATGTAAATTGATACAGTCACTATGGAGAACAGTATGGAGTTTCCTTAAAAAAACTAGAAATAGAATTACCATCTGATCCAGCAATCCCACTTCTGGGCATATACCCAGAGAAAACCGTAAATCAAAAAGGCACATTCACCACAATGTTCGTTGCAGCACTATTTACAATAGCCAGGTAATGGAAGCAACCTAAATGCCCACAGACAGATGAATGGATAAAGATGTGGTACATATATAAAATGAAATATTACTCGGCCATAAAAAGGAATGAAACTGGGTCATTTGTAGAGACATCGATTGATCAACAGACTGTCATACAGAATGAAGTCAGAAAGAGGAAACCAAATACTGTATATTAAGGCATATATGTGGAACCTAAAAAATGGTACAGATGAACTGGTTTGCAGGGAAGAAATAGAGACACAGAGGTAGAGAACAAACGTATGGACACCAAGTGTGGGAAGCCATGGGGTGGTGGTGGTGGGATGAGTTGGGAGATTGGGATTGACCTGTATACATGTATATGCATAAAACACATAACTAATAATAACCTGCTGTATAAAAAAATAAATTAATTAATTTCAAAATTCTAAAAAATAAAATTTAAAAATAAAAGAGAAAAAAGTTCTTCCCGTCACACAGATGTATTTATAGGAATGAATTATTTCCATGCTTATATCTATAAATACATAAAAGAGGAATAAAATCTAACTTGAAACATAAAAGAAAAAAAAACCCTGAACACACCATTTATACAGAGGAAAACCCTATCTGGACACTTGCTCCAGCGGTAAACAATTCTGAAATTGGTCAGAGGTGGGGAACCATCTCCCATACAGCCAGCACCCCAACCCCCACGCAAGGAGCGTCCTCATTGCAAAGCTGGGGGATTGTGCCGAGACATCTGTGCGTAAACGTGAGCTGAGACCCAGGCCAGCTGCTGCTGAACTGTTCCCACCCTTCCCAGGTAAAACACCTGAATATGTACAAGGGCTTGAAAGCCTAGAGGAAGGGCCGTCGAGCCACACCAGCGACAGCACGCAGGCCAAGTTGGTGCATGCAGGCCAGCCAGGGTGGTCCTGGCCCCGGGCACTCTTCCGGAAGCTTTCCATTGCCCTGCCTGAGATACCCCTCCTGTCCTGGCCCCCACTGCTTTTTTCCTTCCTCAACTCTGTCCGGAGAGAAATTCCAGCGGAAGGTATGGGTGACACATCCTCTTCTTTACAGGTGTCAGGCTGGCAACTCCTGCAGAAAGGCCAGCAGAGCCCCACTCACACCGGGCCACCCACAAAGCTGTGGCCCCTCACTCCCACCCACCAGCACAGCCCCGAGACTGCTGACGGGGCAGAGAATATGGAGTCAGGCACAGCTTCAGGGGCTATTGCTGCCTGGAGCGCTGTTTATATTGACCTCAACGAGGCACACCTTGGGAGGGCGGGCCGGCAGGGTAAGACTGCCCAGGTCAGCTAATCCACAACCCTCAGGGAATCACATTGTTGAAAATGGACCTCGCTAAGGCAGAAGAGAAGCCAAGAAAAAAAGGACACAATGCCATTTGCAGCACCGTAAATGATTCTAGAAGTAATCACGTGACTTGTAGTAAGTCAGAAAGTGAAAGACACATACCATATCATATCACTTATAGGTGTTACCTAAAAATGGATACCAGGGCAGATATTTCCACGGAGAAGGGCAATCACAGATTCATTAAACAAACTTATGGTTCACGAATGGAAAGGTGTGAGGATTGGTTTCATTACGATATAGGGGTTAACAGACATATACAAACACAGGTGACATATATAATCACCAAAGACCTACAGAATACCAAGAGAGGACTACTCAACATTCTGTCATAACGTACATGGGAAAAGGATCCCAGGAAGAACAGACATCTGTATATGTGTAAAAGAACCACATCTTCCACACCTACAACAAGCCAAACATTGTAATCAAACTTGTTGTAATAAAAAATAAAAAAAATAAATTAAAAACACGAACAAGAAGTAGTGAGACAAACTTGAGGGGCTTTCTCCTGGCACATTCCATTCTAAACTCCAATCTAGAACACCACTTCCACTGAGGCTCTCTTGCCCTAGTAACCAGATTTGGTAAGGGTGAACTGCTGCCACCTTGTGGCCGTTTCACACAACAGCAGCTTTAATCCCAGCGATAATGGTCAGTTGATATTCAAAATCATTGCAGGCCTGTAAATGACACCTGCCCTGAACACAATTCCTGGGGTCACATATCGACCAAAAAATTCAAAGGACGTCCATATTTCAAAACGACCGTTTCAAAAGGCATATTTTACGCACATTAGTGTTCTGCTTCTTTTCCTTTCTTTCCTTTTTTGTTAAAGAAAAACGGGAATGGAAAAAGGCATCCCTCAGAATGGGCAAAAATCGTTGCAAACGAATCAATGGACAGAGGTTTAATCTCCAATATATATAAACAGCTCATGCAGCTTAATATTAAAAAATCAAACAACCCAATACAAAAATGGGCAGAAGATCTAAAGAGGCGTTTCTTCAAAGAAGACACAGAGATGGCCAAGACGCCCATGAAAAGCTGCTCAACAGCACTAATTATTAGAGAAATGCAAATCAAAACTACAATGAGGTATC
Organism: Mesoplodon mirus; assembly: GCF_964341445.2. NCBI lineage: Eukaryota > Metazoa > Chordata > Mammalia > Artiodactyla > Ziphiidae > Mesoplodon > Mesoplodon mirus. The sequence continues at coordinate 328,393 of NW_028295521.1, read as the reverse complement.
ACCTCACACCTGTTAGAATCGGCATCATCAGAAAATCTACAAACAACCAATTCTGGGGAGGGTGTGGACAAAAGGAGCCCTCTTCCACTATTGGTGGGAATGTAAATTGATACAGTCACTATGGAGAACAGTATGGAGTTTCCTTAAAAAAACTAGAAATAGAATTACCATCTGATCCAGCAATCCCACTTCTGGGCATATACCCAGAGAAAACCGTAAATCAAAAAGGCACATTCACCACAAAGTTCGTTGCAGCACAATTTACAATAGCCAGGTAATAGAAGCCACCTAAATGCCCACAGACAGATAAATGGATAAAGATGTGGTACATATATAAAATGAAATATTACTCGGCCATAAAAAGGAATGAAACTGGGTCATTTGTAGAGACATCGATGGATCAAGGGACTGTCATACAGAATGAAGTCAGAAAGAGGAAACCAAATACTGTATATTAAGGCATATATGTGGAACCTAAAAAATGGTACAGATGAACTGGTTTGCAGCGAAGACATAGAGACACAGAGGTAGAGAACAAACGTATGGACACCAAGTGTGGGAAGCCATGGGGTGGTGGTGGTGGGATGAGTTGGGAGATTGGGATTGACCTGTATACATGTATATGCATAAAATACATAACTAATAATAAACTGCTGTATAAAAAAATAAATTAATTAATTTCAAAATTCTAAAAAATAAAATTTAAAAATAAAAGAGAAAAAAGTTCTTCCCATCACACAAATGTATTTATAGGAATGAATTATTTCCATGCTTATATCTATAAATACATAAAAGAGGAATAAAATCTAACTTGAAATATAAAAGAAAAAAAAAACCTGGACCCACCATTTATACAGAGGAAAACCCTATCTGGACACTTGCTCCAGCGGTAAACAATTCTGAAATTGGTCAGAGGTGGGGAACCATCTCCCATACAGCCAGCACCCCACCCCCCACGCAAGGAGCGGCCTCATTGCAAAGCTGGGGGATTGTGCCGAGGCATCTGTGCGTAAACGTGAGCTGAGCCCCAGGCCAGCTGCTGCTGAACTGTTCCCACCCTTCCCAGGTAAAACACCTGAATATGTACAAGGGCTTGAAAGCCTAGAGGAAGGGCCGTCGAGCCACACCAGCGACAGCACGCAGGCCAACTTGGTGCCTGCAGGCCAGCCAGGGTGGTCCTGGCCCCGGGCGCTCTTCCGGAAGCTTTCCATTGCCCTGCCTGAGATACGCCTCCTGTCCTGGCCCCAACTGCTTTTTTCCTTCCTCACCTCTGTCCGGAGAGAAATTCCAGCGGAAGGTATGGGTGACACATCCTCTTCTTTACAGGTGTCAGGCTGGCAACTCCTGCAGAAAGGCCAGCAGAGCCCCACTCACACCGGGCCACCCACAAAGCTGTGGCCCCTCACTCCCACCCACCAGCACAGCCCCGAGACTGCTGACGGGGCAGAGAATATGGAGTCAGGCACAGCTTCAGGGGCTATTGCTGCCTGGAGCGCTGTTTATATTGACCTCAACGAGGCACACCTGGGGAGGGCGGGCCGGCAGGGTAAGGCTGCCCAGGTCAGCTAATCCACAACCCTCAGGGAATCACATTGTTGAAAATGGACCCCGCTAAGGCAGAAGAGAAGCCAAGGAAAAAAAGGACACAATGCCATTTGCAGCACCGTAAATGAGTCTAGAAGTAATCACGTGACTTGTAGTAAGTCAGAAAGTGAAAGACACATACCATATCATATCACTTATAGGTGTTACCTAAAAATGGATACCAGGGCAGATATTTCCACGGAGAAGGGCAATCACAGATTCATTAAACAAACTTATGGTTCACGAAAGGAAAGGTGTGAGGTTTGGTTTCATTACGATATCGGGGTTAACAATCATATACAAACACAGATGACATATATAATCACCAAAGACCTACAGAATACCAAGAGAGGACTACTCAACATTCTGTCATAACGTACATGGGAAAAGGATCCCAGGAAGAACAGACATCTGTATATGTGTAAAAGAACCACATCTTCCACACCTACAACAAGCCAAACATTGTAATCAAACTTGCTGTAATAAAAAATAAAAAAATTAAATTAAAAACACGAACAAGAAGTAGTGAGACAAACTTGAGGGGCTTTCTCCTGGCACATTCCATTCTAAATTCCAATCTAGAACACCACTTCCACTGAGGCTCTCTTGCCCTAGTAACCAGATTTGGTAAGGGTGAACTGCTGCCACCTTGTGGCCGTTTCACACAACAGCAGCTTTAATCCCAGCGCTAATGGTCAGTTGATATTCAAAATCATTGCAGGCCTGTAAATGACACCTGCCCTGAAAACAAATCCTGGGGTCACATATCGACCAAAAAATTCAAAGGACGTCCATATTTCAAAACGACCGTTTCAAAAGGCATATTTTACGCACATTAGTGTTCTGCTTCTTTTCCTTTCTTTCCTTTTTTGTTAAAAAAAAACGGGAATGGAAAAAGGCATCCCTCAGAATGGGCAAAAATCGTTGCAAACGAATCAATGGACAGAGGTTTAATCTCCAATATATATAAACAGCTCATGCAGCTTAATATTAAAAAAACAAACAACCCAATACAAAAATGGGCAGAAGATCTAAAGAGGCGTTTCTTCAAAGAAGACACAGAGATGGCCAAGACGCCCATGAAAAGCTGCTCAACAGCACTAATTATTAGAGAAATGCAAATCAAAACTACAATGAGGTATCACCTCACACCTGTTAGAATCGGCATCATCAGAAAATCTACAAACAACCAATTCTGGGGAGGGTGTGGACAAAAGGAGCCCTCTTCCACTATTGGTGGGAATGTAAATTGATACAGTCACTATGGAGAACAGTATGGAGTTTCCTTAAAAAAACTAGAAATAGAATTACCATCTGATCCAGCAATCCCACTTCTGGGCATATACCCAGAGAAAACCGTAAATCCAAAAGGCACATTCACCACAATGTTCATTGCAGCACTATTTACAATAGCCAGGTAATGGAAGCAACCTAAATGCCCACAGACAGATGAATGGATAAAGATGTGGTACATATATAAAATGAAATATTACTCGGCCATAAAAAGGAATGAAACTGGGTCATTTGTAGAGACATCGATGGATCAAGAGACTGTCATACTGAATGAAGTCAAAAAGAGGAAACCAAATACTGTATATTAAGGCATATATGGGGAACCTAAAAAATGGTACAGATGAACTGGTTTGCAGCGAAGAAATAGAGACACAGAGGTAGAGAACAAACGTATGGACACCAAGTGTGGGAAGCCATGGGGTGGTGGTGGTGGGATGAGTTGGGAGATTGGGATTGACCTGTATACATGTATATGCATAAAATTCACAACTAATAATAAACTGCTGTATAAAAAAATAAATTAATTAATTTCAAAATTCTAAAAAATAAAATTTTAAAATAAGAGAGAAAAAAGTTCTTCCCATCACACAGATGTATTTATAGGAATGAATTATTTCCATGCTTATATCTATAAATACATAAAAGAGGAATAAAATCTAACTTGAAACATAAAAGAAAAAAAAAAAACCTGAACCCACCATTTATACAGAGGAAAACCCTATCTGGACACTTGCTCCAGCGGTAAACAATTCTGAAATTGGTCAGAGGTGGGGAACCATCTCCCATACAGCCAGCACCCCACCCCCCACGCAAGGAGCGGCCTCATTGCAAAGCTGGGGGATTGTGCCGAGGCATCTGTGCATAAACGTGAGCTGAGCCCCAGGCCAGCTGCTGCTGAACTGTTCCCACCCTTCCCAGGTAAAACACCTGAATATGTACAAGGGCTTGAAAGCCTAGAGGAAGGGCCGTCGAGCCACACCAGCGACAGCACGCAGGCCAACTTGGTGCCTGCAGGCCAGCCAGGGTGGTCCTGGCCCCGGGCGCTCTTCCGGAAGCTTTCCATTGCCCCGCCTGAGATACGCCTCCTGTCCTGGCCCCCACTGCTTTTTTCCTTCCTCACCTCTGTCCGGAGAGAAATTCCAGCGGAAGGTATGGGTGACACATCCTCTTCTTTACAGGTGTCAGGCTGGCAACTCCTGCAGAAAGGCCAGCAGAGCCCCACTCACACCGGGCCACCCACAAAGCTGTGGCCCCTCACTCCCACCCACCAGCACAGCCCCGAGACTGCTGACGGGGCAGAGAATATGGAGTCAGGCACAGCTTCAGGGGCTATTGCTGCCTGGAGCGCTGTTTATATTGACCTCAACGAGGCACACCTGGGGAGGGCGGGCCGGCAGGGTAAGGCTGCCCAGGTCAGCTAATCCACAACCCTCAGGGAATCACATTGTTGAAAATGGACCCCGCTAAGGCAGAAGAGAAGCCAAGGAAAAAAAGGACACAATGCCATTTGCAGCACCGTAAATGAGTCTAGAAGTAATCACGTGACTTGTAGTAAGTCAGAAAGTGAAAGACACATACCATATCATATCACTTATAGGTGTTACCTAAAAATGGATACCAGGGCAGATATTTCCACGGAGAAGGGCAATCACAGATTCATTAAACAAACTTATGGTTCACGAAAGGAAAGGTGTGAGGTTTGGTTTCATTACGATATCGGGGTTAACAATCATATACAAACACAGATGACATATATAATCACCAAAGACCTACAGAATACCAAGAGAGGACTACTCAACATTCTGTCATAACGTACATGGGAAAAGGATCCCAGGAAGAACAGACATCTGTATATGTGTAAAAGAACCACATCTTCCACACCTACAACAAGCCAAACATTGTAATCAAACTTGCTGTAATAAAAAATAAAAAAATTAAATTAAAAACACGAACAAGAAGTAGTGAGACAAACTTGAGGGGCTTTCTCCTGGCACATTCCATTCTAAATTCCAATCTAGAACACCACTTCCACTGAGGCTCTCTTGCCCTAGTAACCAGATTTGGTAAGGGTGAACTGCTGCCACCTTGTGGCCGTTTCACACAACAGCAGCTTTAATCCCAGCGCTAATGGTCAGTTGATATTCAAAATCATTGCAGGCCTGTAAATGACACCTGCCCTGAAAACAAATCCTGGGGTCACATATCGACCAAAAAATTCAAAGGACGTCCATATTTCAAAACGACCGTTTCAAAAGGCATATTTTACGCACATTAGTGTTCTGCTTCTTTTCCTTTCTTTCCTTTTTTGTTAAAAAACACGGGAATGGAAAAAGGCATCCCTCAGAATGGGCAAAAATCGTTGCAAACGAATCAATGGACAGAGGTTTAATCTCCAATATATATAAACAGCTCATGCAGCTTAATATTAAAAAAACAAACAACCCAATACAAAAATGGGCAGAAGATCTAAAGAGGCGTTTCTTCAAAGAAGACACAGAGATGGCCAAGACGCACATGAAAAGCTGCTCAACAGCACTAATTATTAGAGAAATGCAAATCAAAACTACAATGAGGTATCACCTCACACCTGTTAGAATCGGCATCATCAGAAAATCTACAAACAACCAATTCTGGGGAGGGTGTGGACAAAAGGAGCCCTCTTCCACTATTGGTGGGAATGTAAATTGATACAGTCACTATGGAGAACAGTATGGAGTTTCCTTAAAAAAACTAGAAATAGAATTACCATCTGATCCAGCAATCCCACTTCTGGGCATATACCCAGAGAAAACCGTAAATCAAAAAGGCACATTCACCACAAAGTTCGTTGCAGCACAATTTACAATAGCCAGGTAATAGAAGCCACCTAAATGCCCACAGACAGATAAATGGATAAAGATGTGGTACATATATAAAATGTAATATTACTCAGCCATAAAAAGGAATGAAACTGGGCCATTTGTAGAGACATCGATGGATCAAGGGACTGTCATACAGAATGAAGTAAGTCAGAAAGATGAAACCAAATACTGTATATTAATGCATATATGTGGAACCTAAAAAATGGTACAGATGAACTGGTATGCAGGGAAGAAATAGAGACACAGAGGTAGAGAACAAACGTATGGACACCAAGTGTGGGAAGCCATGGGGTGGTGGTGGTGGGATGAGTTGGGAGATTGGGATTGACCTGTATACATGTATATGCATAAAATACATAACTAAATATAACCTGCTGTTTAAAAAAATAAAATTAAATTTCAAAATTTTAAAAAATAAAATTTAAAAATAAAAGAGAAAAAAGTTCTTCCCGTCTCACAGATGTATTTATAGGAATGAATTATTTCCATGCTTATATCTATAAATACATAAAAGAGGAATAAAATCTATCTTGAACCATAAAAGAAAAATAAAACCTGAACCCATGAGTTATACAGAGGAAAACCCTATCAGCGCACTTGCTCCAGCGGTAAACAATTCTGAAATTGGTCAGAGGTGGGAAACCATCTCCCATACAGCCAGCAACCCACCGCCCACGCAAGGAGCGTCCTCTTTGCAAAGCTGGGGGGCCGTGCCGAGGCATCTGTGAGTAAACGTGAGCTGAGCCCCAGGCCAGCTGCTGCTGAACTGTTCCCACCCTTTCCAGGTAAAACACCTGAATATGTACAAGGTCCTGAAAGCCTAGAGGAAGGACCGTGGAGCCACACCAGCGACAGCACGCAGGCCAACTTGGTGCCTGCAGGCCAGCCAGCGGGACCCTGGACCCTGGCGCTCTTCGAGAAGCTTTCCATTGCCCTGCCTGAGATACCCCTCCTGTCACGGCCCCCACTGCTTTTTTCCTTCCTCACCTCTGTCCGGAGAGAAATTCCAGCGGAAGGTATGGGTGACACATCCTCTTCTTTACAGGCGGCAGTCTGGCTACTCCTCTAGAAAGGCCAGCAGAACCCCACTCACACCGGGCCACCCACAAAGCTGTGGCCCATCACTCCCTCCCACCAGCACAGCCCCAAGACTGCTGACGGGGCAGAGAATATGGAGTCAGGCACAGCTTCAGGGGCTATTGCTGCCTGGAGCTCTGTTTATATTGACCTCAACGAGGCACACCTGGGGAGGGCGGGCCGGCAGGGTAAGGCTGCCCAGGTCAGCTAATCCACAACCCTCAGGGAATCACATTGTTGAAAATGGACCCCGCTAAGGCAGAAGAGAAGCCAAGGGAAAAAAGGACACAATGCCATTTGCAGCACCGTAGATGAGTCTAGAAGTAATCACGTGACTTGTAGTAAGTCAGAAAGTGAAAGACACATATCATATCATATCACTTATAGGTGTTACCTAAAAATGGATACCAGGGCAGATATTTCCACGGATTAGGGCAATCACAGATTCATTAAACAAACTTATGGTTCACCAATGGAAAGGTGTGAGGATTGGTTTCATTACGATATCGGGGTTAACAGACATATACAAACAAAGGTGACATATATAATCACCAAAGACCTACAGAACACCAAGAGAGGACTACTCAACATTCTGTCATAACGTACATGGGAAAAGGATCCCAAGAAGAACAGTCATCTGTATATGTGTTAAAGAACCACATCTTCCACACCTACAACAAGCCAAACATTGTAATCAAATTTGCTGTAATAAAAAATAAAAAATTAAATTAAAAACACGAACAAGAAGTAGTGAGACAAACGTGAGGGGCTTTCTCCTGGCACATTCCATTCTAAACTCCAATCTAGAACACCACTTCCCCTGAGGATCTCTGGCCCTAGTAACCAGATTTGGTAAGGGTGAACTGCTGCCACCTTGTGGCCGTTTCACACAACAGCAGCTTTAATCCCAACGCTAATGGTCAGTTGATATTCAAAATCATTGCAGGCCTGTAAATGACACCTGCCCTGAAAACAAATCCTGGGGTCACATATCGACCAAAAAATTCAAAGGACGTCCATATTTCAAAACGACCGTTTCAAAAGGCATATTTTGCGCACATTAGTGTTCTGCTTCTTTTCCTTTCTTTCCTTTTTTGTTAAAAAACACTGGAATGGAAAAAGGCATCCCTCAGAATGGGCGAAAATCGTTGCAGACGAATCAATGGACAGAGGTTTAATCTCCAATATATATAAACAGCTCATGCAGCTTAATATAAAAAAAACAAACAACCCAAAAAAATGGGCAGAAGATCTAAAGAGACGTTTCTTCAAAGGAGACACAGAGATGGCCAAGACGCACATGAAAAGCTGCTCAACAGGACTAATTATTAGAGAAATGCAAATCAAAACTACAATGAGGTATCACCTCACACCTGATAGAATCGGCATCATCAGAAAATCTACAAACAACCAATTCTGGGGAGGGTGTGGACAAAAGGAGCCCTCTTGCAGTATTGGTGGGAATGTAAATTGATACAGTCCCTATGGAGAACAGTATGGAGTTTCCTTAAAAAAACTAGAAATAGAATTACCATCTGATCCAGCAATCCCACTTCTGGGCATATACCCAGAGAAAACCGTATTTCAAAAAGGCACATTCACCACAATGTTCGTTGCAGCACTATTTACAATAGCCAGGTAAAGGAAGCAACCTAAATGGCCACAGACAGATAAATGGATAAAGATGTGGTACATATATAAAATGTAATATTACTCAGCCATAAAAAGGAATGAAACTGGGTCATTTGTAGAGACATCGATGGATCGAGAGACTGTCATACAGAATGAAGTAAGTCAGAAAGATGAAACCAAATACTGTATATTAATGCATATATGTGGAACCTAAAAAATGGTACAGATGAACTGGTATGCAGGGAAGAAATAGAGACACAGAGGTAGAGAACAAACGTATGGACACCAAGTGTGGGAAGCCATGGGGTGGTGGTGGTGGGATGAGTTGGGAGATTGGGATTGACCTGTATACATGTATATGCATAAAATACATAACTAAAAATAACCTGCTGTATAAAAAAATAAAATTAAATTTCAAAATTTTAAAAAATAAAATTTAAAAATAAAAGAGAAAAAAGTTCTTCCCGTCTCACAGATGTATTTATAGGAATGAATTATTTCCATGCTTATATCTATAAATACATAAAAGAGGAATAAAATCTAACTTGAACCATAAAAGAAAAATAAAACCTGAACCCATGAGTTATACAGAGGAAAACCCTATCAGCACACTTGCTCCAGCGGTAAACAATTCTGAAATTGGTCAGAGGTGGGAAACCATCTCCCATACAGCCAGCAACACACCGCCCACGCAAGGAGCGTCCTCTTTGCAAAGCTGGGGGGCCGTGCCGAGGCATCTGTGAGTAAACGTGAGCTGAGCCCCAGGCCAGCTGCTGCTGAACTGTTCCCACCCTTTCCAGGTAAAACACCTGAATATGTACAAGGTCTTGAAAGCCTAGAGGAAGGACCGTGGAGCCACACCAGCGACAGCACGCAGGCCAACTTGGTGCCTGCAGGCCAGCCAGCGGGATCCTGGACCATGGCGCTCTTCCAGAAGCTTTCCATTGCCCTGCCTGAGATACCCCTCCTGTCACGGCCCCCACTGCTTTTTTCCTTCCTCACCTCTGTCCGGAGAGAAATTCCAGCGGAAGGTATGGGTGACACATCCTCTTCTTTACAGGCGGCAGCCTGGCAACTCCTCTAGAAAGGCCAGCAGAACCCCACTCACACCGGGCCACCCACAAAGCTGTGGCCCCTCACTCCCTCCCACCAGCACAGCCCCAAGACTGCTGACGGGGCAGAGAATATGGAGTCAGGCACAGCTTCAGGGGCTATTGCTGCCTGGAGCTCTGTTTATATTGACCTCAACGAGGCACACCTGGGGAGGGCGGGCCGGCAGGGTAAGGCTGCCCAGGTCAGCTAATCCACAACCCTCAGGGAATCACATTGTTGAAAATGGACCCCGCTAAGGCAGAAGAGAAGCCAAGGGAAAAAAGGACACAATGCCATTTGCAGCACCGTAGATGAGTCTAGAAGTAATCACGTGACTTGTAGTAAGTCAGAAAGTGAAAGACACATATCATATCATATCACTTATAGGTGTTACCTAAAAATGGATACCAGGGCAGATATTTCCACGGATTAGGGCAATCACAGATTCATTAAACAAACTTATGGTTCACCAATGGAAAGGTGTGAGGATTGGTTTCATTACGATATCGGGGTTAACAGACATATACAAACAAAGGTGACATATATAATCACCAAAGACCTACAGAACACCAAGAGAGGACTACTCAACATTCTGTCATAACGTACATGGGAAAAGGATCCCAAGAAGAACAGTCATCTGTATATGTGTTAAAGAACCACATCTTCCACACCTACAACAAGCCAAACATTGTAATGAAATTTGCTGTAATAAAAAATAAAAAAATTAAATTAAAAACACGAACAAGAAGTAGTGAGACAAACGTGAGGGGCTTTCTCCTGGCACATTCCATTCTAAACTCCAATCTAGAACACCACTTCCCCTGAGGATCTCTTGCCCTAGTAACCAGATTTGGTAAGGGTGAACTGCTGCCACCTTGTGGCCGTTTCACACAACAGCAGCTTTAATCCCAACGCTAATGGTCAGTTGATATTCAAAATCATTGCAGGCCTGTAAATGACACCTGCCCTGAAAACAAATCCTGGGGTCACATATCGACCAAAAAATTCAAAGGACGTCCATATTTCAAAACGACCGTTTCAAAAGGCATATTTTACGCACATTAGTGTTCTGCTTCTTTTCCTTTCTTTCCTTTTTTGTTAAAAAACACGGGAATGGAAAAAGGCATCCCTCAGAATGGGCGAAAATCGTTGCAGACGAATCAATGGACAGAGGTTTAATCTCCAATATATATAAACAGCTCATGCAGCTTAATATTAAAAAAACAAACAACCCAAAAAAAAGGGCAGAAGATCTAAAGAGACGTTTCTTCAAAGGAGACACAGAGATGGCCAAGACGCACATGAAAAGCTGCTCAACAGCACTAATTATTAGAGAAATGCAAATCAAAACTACAATGAGGTATCACCTCACACCTGATAGAATCGGCATCATCAGAAAATCTACAAACAACCAATTCTGGGGAGGGTGTGGACAAAAGGAGCCCTCTTGCAGTATTGGTGGGAATGTAAATTGATACAGTCCCTATGGAGAACAGTATGGAGTTTCCTTAAAAAAACTAGAAATAGAATTACCATCTGATCCAGCAATCCCACTTCTGGGCATATACCCAGAGAAAACCGTATTTCAAAAAGGCACATTCACCACAATGTTCGTTGCAGCACTATTTACAATAGCCAGGTAATGGAAGCAACCTAAATGCCCACAGACAGATGAATGGATAAAGATGTGGTACATATATAAAATGGAATATTACTCGGCCATAAAAAGGAATGAAACTGGGTCATCTGTAGAGACATCGATGGATCGAGAGACTGTCATACAGAATGAAGTAAGTCAGAAAGAGGAAAACAAATATTGTATATTAATGCATATATGTGGAGCCGAAAAATGGTACAGATGAACTGGTTTGCAGGGAAGACATAGAGACACAGAGGTAGAGAACAAACGTATGGACACCAAGTGTGGGAAGCCATGGGGTGGTGGTGGTGGGATGAGTTGGGAGTTTGGGATTGACCTGTATACATGTATATGCATAAAATACATTACTAATAATAACGTGCTGTATAAAAAAATAAATAAAATTTCAAAATTTTAAAAAATAAACTTTAAAAATAAAACAGAAAAAAGTTCTTCCCGTCACACAGATGTATTTATAGGAATGAATTATTTCCATGCTTATATCTATAAATACATAAATGAGTATTAACATTTTATTTGAAACATAAAAGAAAAAAAATGTGAACCCACGAGTTATACAGAGGAAAACCCTATAACGGCACTTGCTCCAGCGGTAAACAATTCTGAAATTGGTCAGAGGTGGGGAACCATCTCCCATACAGCCAGCCACCCACCACCCACGCAAGGAGCATCCTCATTGCAAAGCTGGGGGACCGTGCCGAGGCATCTGTGAGTAAACGTGAGCTGAGCCCCAGGCCAGCTGCTGCTGAACTGTTCCCACCCTTTCCAGGTAAAACACCTGAATATGTACAAGGGCTTGAAAGCCTAGAGGAAGGACCGTGGAGCCACACCAGTGACAGCACGCAGGCCAACTTGGTGCCTGCAGGCCAGCCAGCGTGGTCCTGGCCCCGGGCGCTCTTCCAGAAGCTTTCCATTGCCCTGCCTGAGATACCCATCCTGTCCCGGCCCCCACTGCTTTTTTCCTTCCTCACCTCTGTCCAGAGAGAAAATCCAGCGGAAGGTATGGGTGACACATCCTCTTCTTTACAGGCGGCAGCCTGGCAACTCCTGCAGAAAGGCCAGCAGAGCCCCACTCACACCAGGCCACCCACAAAGCTGTGGCCCCTCACTCCCTCCCACCAGCACAGCCCCGAGACTGCTGACGGGGCAGAGAATATGGAGTCAGGCACAGCTTCAGGGGCTATTGCTGCCTGGAGCTCTGTTTATATTGATCTCAACGAGGCACACCTGGGGATGGCGGGCCGGCAGGGTAAGGCTGCCCAGGTCAGCTAATCCACAACCCTCAGGGAATCACATTGTTGAAAATGGACCCCGCTAAGGCAGAAGAGAAGCCAAGGGAAAAAAGGACACAATGCGATTTGCAGCACCGTAGATGAGTCTAGAAGTAATCACGTGACTTGTAGTAAGTCAGAAAGTGAAAGACACATATCATATCATATCACTTATAGGTGTTACCTAAAAATGGATACCAGGGCAGATATTTCCACGGAGAAGGGCAATCACAGATTCATTAAACAAACTTATGGTTCACCAATGGAAAGGTGTGAGGATTGGTTTCATTGTGATATCGGGGTTACCAGACATATACAAACACAGGTGACATATATAATCACCAAAAATCTACAGAATACCAAGAGAGGACTACTCAACATTCTGTCATAACGTACATGGGAAAAGGATCCCAAGAAGAAGAGTCATCTGTATATGTGTAAAAGAACCACATCTTCCACACCTACAACAAGCCAAACATTGTAATCAAACTTGCTGTAACAAAACATAAAAAATTAAATTAAAAACACGAACAAGAAGTAGTGAGACAATCATGCGGGGCTTTCTCCTGGCACATTCCATTCTAAACTCCAATCTAGAACACCACTTCCACTGAGGCTCTCTTGCCTTAGTAACCAATTTGGTAAGGGAGAACTGCTGCCAGCTTGTGGCCGTTTCACACAACAGCAGCTTTAATCCCAGCACTAATGGTCAGTTGATATTCAAAATCATTGCAGGCCTGTAAATGACACCTGCCCTGAAAACGAATCCTGGGGTCACATATCGACCAAAAAATTCAAAGGACGTCCGTATTTCAAATGGATCATTTCAAAAGGCATATTTTACGCACATTAGTGTTCTGCTTCTTTTCCTTTCTTTCCTTTTTTGTTAAAAAAACGGGAATGGAAAAAGACATCCCTCAGAATGGGTGAAAATCGTTGCAAACGAATCAATGGACAGAGGTTTAATCTCCAATATATATAAAGAGCTCATGCAGCTTAATATTAAAAAACAAACAACCCAATACAAAAATGGGCAGAAGATCTAAAGAGACGTTTCTTCAAAGGAGACACAGAGATGGCCAAGACGCACATGAAAAGCTGCTCAACAGCACTAATTATTAGAGAAATGCAAATCAAAACTACAATGAGGTATCACCTCACACCTGTTAGAATCGGCATCATCAGAAAATCTACAAACAACAAATTCTGGGGAGGGTGTGCACAAAAGGAGCCCTCTTCCACTATTGGTGGGAATGTAAATTGATACAGTCACTATGGAGAAGAGTATGGAGTTTCCTTAAAAAAACTAGAAATAGAATTACCATCTGATCCAGCAATCCCACTTCTGGGCATATACCCAGAGAAAACCGTAAATCTAAAAGGCACATTCACCACAATGTTCATTGCAGCACTATTTACAATAGCCAGGTAATGGAAGCAACCTAAATGCCCACAGACAGATGAATGGATAAAGATGTAGTACATATTAAAATGGAATATTACTCGGCCATAAAAAGGAATAAAACTGGGTCATTTGTAGAGACATCGATGGATCGAGAGACTGTCATACAGAATGAAGTAAGTCAGAAAGAGGAAAACAAATATTGTATATTAATGCATATATGTGGAGCCTAAAAAATGGTACAGATGAACTGGTTTGCAGCGAAGAAATAGAGACACAGAGGTAGAGAACAAACGTACGGACACCAAGTGTGGGAAGCCATGGGGTGGTGGTGGTGGGATGAGTTGGGAGATTGGGATTGACCTGAATACATATATATGCATAAAATACATAACTAATAATAACGTGCTGTATAAAAAAATAAATAAAATTAAATTTCAAAATTTTAAAAAATAAAATTTAAAAATAAAAGAGAAAAAAGTTCTTCCCATCACACAGATGTATTTATAGGAATGAATTATTTCCATGCTTATATCTATAAATACATAAAAGACGAATAAAACTTAACTTGAACCATAAAAGAAAAAAAAAATTGAACCAACGAGTTATACAGAGGAAAACCCTATCTGGACACTTGCTCCAGCGGTAAACAATTCTGAAATTGGTCAGAGGTGGGGAACCATATCCCATACAGCCAGCACCCCACCCCCCACACAAGGAGCGTTCTCATTGAAAAGCTGGGGGACCGTGCCGAGGCATCTGTGAGTAAACGTGAGCTGAGCCCCAGGCCAGCTGCTGCTGAACTGTTCCCACCCTTTCCAGGTAAAACACCTGAATATGTACAAGGGCTTGAAAGCCTAGAGGAAGGGCCGTTGAGCCACACCAGCGACAGCACGCAGGCCAACTTGGTGCCTGCAGGACAGCCAGGGTGGTCCTGGCCCCGGGCGCTCTTCCGGAAGCTTTCCATTGCCCTGCCTGAGATACCCCTCCTGTCCCGGCCCCCACTGCGTTTTTCCTTCCTCACCTCTGTCCGGAGAGAAATTCCAGCGGAAGTTATGTGTGACACATCCTCTTCTTTACAGGTGGCAGCCTGGCAACCCCTGCAGAAAGGCCAGCAGAGCCCCCCTCACACTGGGCCACCAACAAAGCTGTAGCCCCTCACTCCCTCCCACCAGCACAGCCCCGAGACTGCTGACGGGGCAGAGGATATGGAGTCAGGCACAGCTTCAGGGGCTATTGCCGCCTGGAGCGCTGTTTATATTGACCTCAACCAGGCACACCTGGGGAGGGCGGTCCGGCAGAGTAAGGCTTCCCAGGTCAACTAATCCAAAACCCTCAGGGAATCACATTGTTGAAAATGCACCTCGCTAAGGCAGAATAGAAGCCAAGGAAAAAAAAGACACAATGCCATTTGCAACCCCGTAGATGAGACTAGAGGTAATCACGCGAATTGCAGTAAGTCAGAAAGTGAAAGACACATATCGTATCATATCACTTATAGGTGTTACCTAAAAATGGATACCAGGGCAGATATTTCCACGGAGAAGGGCAAACATAGATTCATTAATCAAACTTATGGTTCACCAATGGAAAGGTGTGAGGATTGGTTTCATTACGCTATCGGGGTTAACAGATATATACAAACCCAGGTGACATATATAATCACCAAAGACCTACGGAATACCAAGAGAAGACTACTCAACATTCTGTCATAACGTACATGGGAAAAGGATCCCAGGAAGATCAGACATCTGTATATGTGTAAAAGAACCACATCTTCCACAACTACAACAAGCCAAACATTGTAATCAAACTTGCTGTAATAAAAAATAAAAAAATAAATTAAAAACACGAAGAAGATGTAGTGAGACAAAGTTGAGGGGCTTTCTCCTGGCACATTCCATTCTAAATTCCAATCAAGAACACGACTTCCATTGAGGCTCTGTTGCCCTCTTAAGCAGATTTTGTAAAGGAGAACTGCTGCCACCTTGTGGCCGTTTCACACAACAGCAGCTTTAATTCCAGCGCTAATGGTCCATTGATATTCAAAATCATTGCAGGCCTGTAAATCACACTTGCCCTGAAAACAAATCCTGGGGTCATATATCGACCAAAATATACAAAGCACGTCCATATTTCAAAACGACCGTTTCAAAAGGCATATTTTACGCACATTAGTGTTCTGCTTCTTTTTCTTTCTTTCCTTTTTTTGTTAAAAAAACGGGAATGGAAAAAGGCATCCCTCAGAATGGGCGAAAATCGTTGCAAACGAATCAATGGACAAAGGTTTAATCTCCAATATATATAAACAGCTCATGCAGCTTAATATTAAAAAAACAAACAACCCAATACAAAAATGGGCAGAAGATCTAAAGAGACGTTTTTTCAAAGAAGACACAGAGATGGCCAAGACGGACATGAAAAGCTGCTCAACAGCACTAATTATTAGAGAAATGCAAATCAAATCAACAATGAGGTATCACCTCACACCTGTTAGAATCGGCATCATCAGTAAATCTACAAACAACAAATTCTGGGGAGGGTGTGGATAAAAGGAGCCCTCTTCCACTATTGGTGGGAATGTAAATTGATACAGTCACTATGCAGAACAGTATGGAGTTTCCTTAAAAAAAACTAGAAATAGAATTACCATCTGATCCAGCAATCCCACTTATGGGCATACACCCAGAGAAAACCATAAATCAAAAAGGCACATTCACCACAATGTTCATTGCAGCACTATTTACAATAGCCAGGTAATGGAAGCAACCTAAATGCCCACAGACAGATGAATGGATAAAGATGTGGTACATATATAAAATGGAATATTACTCGGCCATAAAGAGGAATGAAACTGGGTCATTTGTAGAGACATCGATGGTTCTAGTGACTGTCATACAGAATGAAGTAAGTCAGAAAGAGGAAAACAAATATTGTATATTAATGCATATATGTGGAAACTAAAAAATGGTACAGATGAACTGGTTTGCAGGGAAGAAATAGAGACACAGAGGTAGAGAACAAACGTAAGGACACCAAGTGTGGGAAGCCATGGGGTGGTGGTGGTGGGATGAGTTGGGAGATTGGGATTGACCTGTATACATGTATATGCATAAAATACATAACTAATAATAACCTGCTGTATAAAAAAATAAATAAAATTAAATTTCAAAATTTAAAAAAAATAAAATTTAATAATAAAACAGAAAAATGTTCTTCCCTTCACACAGATGTATTTATAGGAATGAATTATTTCCATGCTTATATCTATAAATACATAAAAGAGGAATAAAATCTAACTTGAACCATAAAAGAAATAAAAACCCTGCACCCACCAGTTATACACAGGAAAACCCTATCAGGGCACTTGCTCCAGCGGTCAACTATTCTGAAATTGGTCAGAGGTGGGGAATAATCTCCCATACAGCCAGCAACCCACACCCCACGCAAGGAGCGTCCTCATTGCAAACCTGGGGGACCGTGCCGAGGCATCTGTGAGTAAAGGTGAGCTGAGCCCCAGGCCAGCTGCTGCTGAACTGTTCCCAACCTTCCCAGGTAAAACACCTGAATATGTACAAGTGCTTGAAAGCCTAGAGGAAGGGCCGCGGAGCCACACCAGCGACAGCACGCAGGCCAACTTGGTGCCTGCAGGCCAGCAAGGGTTGTCCTGGCCCCGGGCGCTCTTCCGGAAGCTTTCCATTGCCCTGCCTGAGATACCCCTCCTGTCCTGGCCCCCACTGCTTTTTTCCTTCCTCACCTCTGTCCGGAGAGATATTCCAGCGGAAGGTATGGGTGACACATCCTCTTCTTTACAGGTGTCAGCCTGGCAACTCCTGCAGAAAAGCCAGCAGAGCCCCACTCACACCGGGCCACCCACAAAGCTGTGGTCCCTCACTCCCACCCACCAGCAGAGCCCCGAGACAGCTGACGGGGCAGAGAATATGGAGTCAGGCACAGCTTCTGGGGCTATTGCTGCCTGGAGCTCTGTTTATATTGACCTCAACGAGGCACACCTGGGGAGGGCGGGCCGGCAGGGTAAGGCTGCCCAGGTCAGCTAATCCACAACCCTTAGGGAATCACATTGTTGAAAATGGACCTCGCTAAGGCAGAATAGAAGCCAACGGAAAAAAGGACACAATGCTATTTGCAGCACCGTAGATGAGTCTAGAAGTAATCACGTGACTTGTAGTAAGTCAGAAAGTGAAAGACACATACCATATCATATCACTTATAGGTGTTACCTAAAAATGGATACCAGGGCAGATATTTCCACGGTGAAGGGCAATCACAGATTCATTAATCAAACTTATGGTTCACCAATGGAAAGGTGTGAGGATTGGTTTCATTACGATATAGGGGATAACAGACATATACAAACACAGGTGACATATATAATCACCAAAGACCTACAGAATACCAAGAGAGGACTACTCAACATTCTGTCATAACGTACATGGGAAAAGGATCCCAGGAAGAACAGACATCTGTATATGCGTAAAAGAACCAAACCTTCCACACCTACAACAAGCCAAACATTGTAATCAAACTTGCTGTAATAAAAAATAAAAAAAATTAAATTAAAAACACGAACAAGAAGTAGTGAGACAAACTTGAGGGGCTTTCTCCTGGCACATTCCATTGTAAATTCCAATCTAGAACACCCCTTCCACTGAGGCTCTATTGCCCTAGTAACCAGATTTGGTAAGGGTGAACTGCTGCCACCTTGTGGCCGTTTCACACAACAGCAGCTTTAATCCCAGCACTAATGGTCAGTTGATATTCAAAATCATTGCAGGCCTGTAAATGACACCTGCCCTGAAAACAAATCCTGGGGTCACATATCGACCAAAAAATTCAAAGGACGTCCATATTTCAAAACGACCGTTTCAAAAGGCATATTTTACGCACATTAGTGTTCTGCTTCTTTGCCTTTCTTTCCTTTTTTGTTAAAAAAAACGGGAATGGAAAAAGGCATCCCTCAGAATGGGCAAAAATCGTTGCAAACGAATCAATGGACAGAGGTTTAATCTCCAATATATATAAACAGCTCATGCAGCTTAATACTAAAAAAACAAACAACCCAATACAAAAATGGGCAGAAGATCTAAAGAGACGTTTCTTCAAAGAAGACACAGAGATGGTCAAGACGCACATGAAAAGCTGCTCAACAGCACTAATTATTAGAGAAATGCAAATCAAAACTACAATGAGGTATCACCTCACACCTGTTAGAATCGGCGTCATCAGAAAATCTACAAACAACCAATTCTGGGGAGGGTGTGGACAAAAGGAGCCCTCTTCCACTATTGGTGAGAATGTAAATTGATACAGTCACTATGGAGAACAGTATGGAGTTTCCTTAAAAAAACTAGAAATAGAATTACCATCTGATCCAGCAATCCCACTTCTGGGCATATACCCAGAGAAAACCGTAAATCCAAAAGGCACATTCACCACAATGTTCATTGCAGCACTATTTACAATAGCCAGGTAATGGAAGCAACCTAAATGCCCACAGACAGATGAATGGATAAAGATATGGTACATATATAAAATGAAATATTACTCGGCCATAAAAAGGAATGAAACTGGGTCATTTGTAGAGACATCGATGGATCAAGAGACTGTCATACAGAATGAAGTCAAAAAGAGGAAACCAAATACTGTATATTAAGGCATATATGGGGAACCTAAAAAATGGTACAGATGAACTGGTTTGCAGCGAAGAAATAGAGACACAGAGGTAGAGAACAAACGTATGGACACCAAGTGTGGGAAGCCATGGGGTGGTGGTGGTGGGATGAGTTGGGAGATTGGGATTGACCTGTATACATTTATATGCATAAAATACATAACTAATAATAACCTGATGTATAAAAAAATAAATTAATTAATTTCAAAATTCTAAACAATAAAATTTAAAAATAAAAGAGAAAAAAGTTCTTCCCGTCTCACAGATGTATTTATAGGAATGAATTATTTCCATGCTTATATCTATAAATACATAAAAGAGGAATAAAATCTAACTTGAAACATAAAAGAAAAAAAAAACCTGAACCCACCATTTATACAGAGGAAAACCCTATCTGGACACTTGCTCCAGCGGTAAACAATTCTGAAATTGGTCAGAGGTGGGGAACCATCTCCCATACAGCCAGCAACCCACACCCCACACAAGGAGCGTCCTCATTGCAAAGCTGGGGGACTGTGCCGAGGCATCTGTGCGTAAACGTGAGCTGAGCCCCAGGCCAGCTGCTGCTGAACTGTTCCCACCCTTCCCAGGTAAAACACCTGAATATGTACAAGGGCTTGAAAGCCTAGAGGAAGGGCCGTCGAGCCACACCAGCCACAGCACGCAGGACAACTTGGTGCCTGCAGGCCAGCCAGGGTGGTCCTGGCCCCGGGCGCTCTTCCGGAAGCTTTCCATTGCCCTGCCTGAGATACCCCTCCTGTCCTGGCCCCCACTGCTTTTTTCCTTCCTCACCTCTGTCCGGAGAGAAATTCCAGCGGAAGGTATGGGTGACACATCCTCTTCTTTACAGGTGTCAGCCTGGCAACTCCTGCAGAAAAGCCAGCAGAGCCCCACTCACACCGGGCCACCCACAAAGCTGTGGTCCCTCACTCCCACCCACCAGCAGAGCCCCGAGACAGCTGACAGGGCAGAGAATATGGAGTCAGGCACAGCTTCAGGGGCTATTGCTGCCTGGAGCTCTGTTTATATTGACCTCAATGAGGCACACCTGGGGAGGGCGGGCCGGCAGGGTAAGGCTGCCCAGGTCAGCTAATCCACAACCCTCAGGGAATCACATTGTTGAAAATGGACCTCGCTAAGGCAGAATAGAAGCCAACGGAAAAAAGGACACAATGCTATTTGCAGCACCGTAGATGAGTCTAGAAGTAATCACGTGACTTGTAGTAAGTCAGAAAGTGAAAGACACATACCATATCATATCACTTATAGGTGTTACCTAAAAATGGATACCAGGGCAGATATTTCCACGGAGAAGGGCAATCACAGATTCATTAATCAAACTTATGGTTCACCAATGGAAAGGTGTGAGGATTGGTTTCATTACGATATAGGGGATAACAGACATATACAAACACAGGTGACATATATAATCACCAAAGACCTACAGAATACCAAGAGAGGACTACTCAACATTCTGTCATAACGTACATGGGAAAAGGATCCCAGGAAGAACAGACATCTGTATATGCGTAAAAGAACAAAACCTTCCACACCTACAACAAGCCAAACATTGTAATCAAACTTGCTGTAATAAAAAATAAAAAAAATTAAATTAAAAACACGAACAAGAAGTAGTGAGACAAACTTGAGGGGCTTTCTCCTGGCACATTCCATTCTAAATTCCAATCTAGAACACCACTTCCACTGAGGCTCTCTTGCCCTAGTAACCAGATTTGGTAAGGGTGAACTGCTGCCACCTTGTGGCCGTTTCACACAACAGCAGCTTTAATCCCAGCACTAATGGTCAGTTGATATTCAAAATCATTGCAGGCCTGTAAATGACACCTGCCCTGAAAACAATTCCTGGGGTCACATATCGACCAAAAAATTCAAAGGACGTCCATATTTCAAAACGACCGTTTCAAAAGGCATATTTTACGCACATTAGTGTTCTGCTTCTTTGCCTTTCTTTCCTTTTTTGTTAAAAAAAACGGGAATGGAAAAAGGCATCCCTCAGAATGGGCAAAAATCGTTGCAAACGAATCAATGGACAGAGGTTTAATCTCCAATATATATAAACAGCTCATGCAGCTTAATATTAATAAAACAAACAACCCAATACAAAAATGGGCAGAAGATCTAAAGAGACGTTTCTTCAAAGAAGACACAGAGATGGCCAAGACGCACATGAAAAGCTGCTCAACAGCACTAATTATTAGAGAAATGCAAATCAAAACTACAATGAGGTATCACCTCACACCTGTTAGAATCGGCGTCATCAGAAAATCTACAAACAACCAATTCTGGGGAGGGTGTGGACAAAAGGAGCCCTCTTCCACTATTGGTGAGAATGTAAATTGATACAGTCACTATGGAGAACAGTATGGAGTTTCCTTAAAAAAACTAGAAATAGAATTACCATCTGATCCAGCAATCCCACTTCTGGGCATATACCCAGAGAAAACCGTATTTCAAAAAGGCACATTCACCACAATGTTCGTTGCAGCACTATTTACAATAGCCAGGTAATGGAAGCAACCTAAATGCCCACAGACAGATGAATGGATAAAGATATGGTACATATATAAAATGAAATATTACTCGGCCATAAAAAGGAATGAAAGTGGGTCATTTGTAGAGACATGGATGGATCAAGAGACTGTCATACAGAATGAAGTCAAAAAGAGGAAACCAAATACTGTATATTAAGGCATATATGGGGAACCTAAAAAATGGTACAGATGAACTGGTTTGCAGCGAAGAAATAGAGACACAGAGGTAGAGAACAAACGTATGGACACCAAGTGTGGGAAGCCATGGGGTGGTGGTGGTGGGATGAGTTGGGAGATTGGGATTGACCTGGATACATTTATATGCATAAAATACATAACTAATAATAACCTGCTGTATAAAAAAATAAATTAATTAATTTCAAAATTCTAAACAATAAAATTTAAAAATAAAAGAGAAAAAAGTTCTTCCCGTCTCACAGATGTATTTATAGGAATGAATTATTTCCATGCTTATATCTATAAATACATAAAAGAGGAATAAAATCTAACTTGAAACATAAAAGAAAAAAAAAACCTGAACCCACCATTTATACAGAGGAAAACCCTATCTGGACACTTGCTCCAGCGGTAAACAATTCTGAAATTGGTCAGAGGTGGGGAACCATCTCCCATACAGCCAGCACCCCACCCCCCACACAAGGAGCGTCCTCATTGCAAAGCTGGGGGACTGTGCCGAGGCATCTGTGAGTAAACGTGAGCTGAGCCCCAGGCCAGCTGCTGCTGAACTCTTCCCACCCTTCCCAGGTAAAACACCTGAATATGTACAAGGGCTTGAAAGCCTAGAGGAAGGGCCGTCGAGCCACACCAGCGACAGCACGCAGGCCAACTTGGTGCCTGCAGGCCAGCCAGGGTGGTCCTGGCCCCGGGCGCTCTTCCGGAAGCTTTCCATTGCCCTGCCTGAGATACCCCTCCTGTCCTGGCCCCCACTGCTTTTTTCCTTCCTCACCTCTGTCCGGAGAGAAATTCCAGCGGAAGGTATGGGTGACACATCCTCTTCTTTACAGGTGTCAGCCTGGCAACTCCTGCAGAAAGGCCAGCAGAGCCCCACTCACACCGGGCCACCCACAAAGCTGTGGGCCCTCACTCCCTCCCACCAGCAGAGCCCCGAGACTGCTGACGGGGCAGAGAATATGGAGTCAGGCACAGCTTCAGGGGCTATTGCTGCCTGGAGCTCTGTTTATATTGACCTCAATGAGGCACACCTGGGGAGGGCGGGCCGGCAGGGTAAGGCTGCCCAGGTCAGCTAATCCACAACCCTCAGGGAATCACATTGTTGAAAATGGACCTCGCTAAGGCAGAATAGAAGCCAACGGAAAAATGGACACAATGCTATTTGCAGCACCGTAGATGAGTCTAGAAGTAATCACGTGACTTGTAGTAAGTCAGAAAGTGAAAGAGACATATCATATCATATCACTTATAGGTGTTACCTAAAAATGGATACCAGGGCAGATATTTCCACGGAGAAGGGCAATCACAGATTCATTAAACAAACTTATGGTTCACCAATGGAAAGTTGTGAGAATTGGTTTCATTACGATATCGGGGTTAACAGACATATACAAACACAGGTGACATATATAATCACCAAAGACCTACAGAATACCAAGAGAGGACTACTCAACATTCTGTCATAACGTACATGGGAAAAGGATCCCAGGAAGAACAGTCATCTGTATATGTGTAAAAGAACCACATCTTCCACACCTACAACAAGCCAAACATTGTAATCAAACTTGCTGTAATAAAAAATAAAAAAATTAAATTAAAAACACGAACAAGAAGTAGTGAGACAAACATGAGGGGCTTTCTCCTGGCACATTCCATTCTAAATTCCAATCTAGAACACCACTTCCACTGAGGCTCTCTTGCCCTAGTAACCAGATTTGGTAAGGGTGAACTGCTGCCACCTGCTGGCCGTTTCACACAACAGCAGCTTTAATCCCAGCGCTAATGGTCAGTTGATATTCAAAATCATTGCAGGCCTGTAAATGACACCTGCCCTGAAAACAAATCCTGGGGTCACATATCGACCAAAAAATTCAAAGGACGTCCATATTTCAAAACGACCGTTTCAAAAGGCATATTTTACGCACATTAGTGTTCTGCTTCTTTTCCTTTCTTTCCTTTTTTGTTAAAAAAAACGGGAATGGAAAAAGGCATCCCTCAGAATGGGCGAAAATCGTTGCAAACGAATCAATGGACAGAGGTTTAATCTCCAATATATATAAACAGCTCAGGCAGCTTAATATTAAAAAAACAAACAACCCAATACAAAAATGGGCAGAAGATCTAAAGAGACGTTTCTTCAAAGAAGACACAGAGATGGCCAAGACACACATGAAAAGCTGCTCAACAGCACTAATTATTAGAGAAATGCAAATCAAAACTACAATGAGGTATCACCTCACACCTGTTAGAATCGGCATCATCAGAAAATCTACAAACAACCAATTCTGGGGAGGGTGTGGACAAAAGGAGCCCTCTTCCACTATTGGTGGGAATGTAAATTGATACAGTCACTATGGAGAACAGTATGGAGTTTCCTTAAAAAAACTAGAAATAGAATTACCATCTGATCCAGCAATCCCACTTCTGGGCATATACCCAGAGAAAACCGTAAATCCAAAAGGCACATTCACCACAATGTTCATTGCAGCACTATTTACAATAGCCAGGTAATGGAAGCAACCTAAATGCCCACAGACAGATGAATGGATAAAGATGTGGTACATATATAAAATGAAATATTACTCGGCCATAAAAAGGAATGAAACTGGGTCATTTGTAGAGACATCGATTGATCAAGTGACTGTCATACAGAATGAAGTCAAAAAGAGGAAACCAAATACTGTATATTAAGGCATATATGGGGAACCTAAAAAATGGTACAGATGAACTGGTTTGCAGCGAAGAAATAGAGACACAGAGGTAGAGAACAAACGTATGGACACCAAGTGTGGGAAGCCATGGGGTGGTGGTGGTGGGATGAGTTGGGAGATTGGGATTGACCTGTATACATTTATATGCATAAAATACATAACTAATAATAACCTGCTGTATAAAAAAATAAATTAATTAATTTCAAAATTCTAAACAATAAAATTTAAAAATAAAAGAGAAAAAAGTTCTTCCCGTCTCACAGATGTATTTGTAGGAATGAATTATTTCCATGCTTATATCTATAAATACATAAAAGAGGAATAAAATCTAACTTGAAATATAAAAGAAAAAAAAAACCTGAACCCACCATTTATACAGAGGAAAACCCTATCTGGACACTTGCTCCAGCGGTAAACAATTCTAAAATTGGTCAGAGGTGGGAAACCATCTCCCATACAGCCTGCACCCCACCCCCCACACAAGGAGCGTCCTCATTGCAAAGCTGGGGGACTGTGCCGAGGCATCTGTGCGTAAACGTGAGCTGAGCCCCAGGCCAGCTGCTGCTGAACTGTTCCCACCCTTCCCAGGTAAAACACCTGAATATGTACAAGGGCTTGAAAGCCTAGAGGAAGGGCCGTCGAGCCACACCAGCGACAGCACGCAGGACAACTTGGTGCCTGCAGGCCAGCCAGGGTGGTCCTGGCCCCGGGCGCTCTTCCGGAAGCTTTCCATTGCCCTGCCTGAGATACCCCTCCTGTCCTGGCCCCCACTGCTTTTTTCCTTCCTCACCTCTGTCCGGAGAGAAATTCCAGCGGAAGGTATGGGTGACACATCCTCTTCTTTACAGGTGTCAGCCTGGCAACTCCTGCAGAAAGGCCAGCAGAGCCCCACTCACACCGGGCCACCCACAAATCTGTGGCCTCTCACTCCCACCCACCAGCAGAGCCCCGAGACTGCTGACGGGGCAGAGAATATGGAGTCAGGCACAGCTTCAGGGGCTATTGCTGCCTGGAGCGCTGTTTATATTGACCTCAATGAGGCACACCAGGGGAGGGCGGGCCGGCAGGGTAAGGCGGCCCAGGTCAGCTAATCCACAACCCTCAGGGAATCACATTGTTGAAAATGGACCTCGCTAAGGCAGAAGAGAAGCCAACGGAAAAAAGGACACAATGCTATTTGCAGCACCGTAGATGAGTCTAGAAGTAATCACGTGACTTGTAGTAAGTCAGAAAGTGAAAGACACATATCATATCATATCACTTATAGGTGTTACCTAAAAATGGATACCAGGGCAGATATTTCCACGGAGAAGGGCAATCACAGATTCATTAAACAAACTTATGTTTCACCAATGGAAAGGTGTGAGGATTGGTTTCATTACGATATCAGGGTTAACAGACATATACAAACACAGGTGACATATATAATCACCAAAGACCTACAGAATACCAAGAGAGGACTACTCAACATTCTGTCATAACGTACATGGGAAAAGGATCCCAGGAAGAACAGTCATCTGTATATGCGTAAAAGAACCACATCTTCCACACCTACAACAAGCCAAACATTGTAATCAAACTTGCTGTAATAAAAAATAAAAAAATTAAATTAAAAACACGAACAAGAAGTAGTGAGACAAACATGAGGGGCTTTCTCCTGGCACATTCCATTCTAAATTCCAATCTAGAACACCACTTCCACTGAGGCTCTCTTGCCCTAGTAACCAGATTTGGTAAGGGTGAACTGCTGCCACCTTGTGGCCGTTTCACATAACAGCAGCTTTAATCCCAGCGCTAATGGTCAGTTGATATTCAAAATCATTGCATGCCTGTAAATGACACCTGCCCTGAAAACAAATCCTGGGGTCACATATCGACCAAAAAATTCAAAGGACGTCCATATTTCAAAACGACCGTTTCAAAAGGCATATTTTACGCACATTAGTGTTCTGCTTCTTTTCCTTTCTTTCCTTTTTTGTTAAAAAAAACGGGAATGGAAAAAGGCATCCCTCAGAATGGGCGAAAATCGTTGCAAACGAATCAATGGACAGAGGTTTAATCTCCAATATATATAAACAGCTCAGGCAGCTTAATATTAAAAAAACAAACAACCCAATACAAAAATGGGCAGAAGATCTAAAGAGACGTTTCTTCAAAGAAGACACAGAGATGGCCAAGACGCACATGAAAAGCTGCTCAACAGCACTAATTATTAGAGAAATGCAAATCAAAACTACAATGAGGTATCACCTCACACCTGTTAGAATCGGCATCATCAGAAAATCTACAAACAACCAATTCTGGGGAGGGTGTGGACAAAAGGAGCCCTCTTCCACTATTGGTGGGAATGTAAATTGATACAGTCACTATGGAGAACAGTATGGAGTTTCCTTAAAAAAACTAGAAATAGAATTACCATCTGATCCAGCAATCCCACTTCTGGGCATATACCCAGAGAAAACCGTAAATCCAAAAGGCACATTCACCACAATGTTCATTGCAGCACTATTTACAATAGCCAGGTAATGGAAGCAACCTAAATGCCCACAGACAGATGAATGGATAAAGATCTGGTACATATTTAAAATGAAATATTACTCGGCCATAAAAAGGAATGAAACTGGGTCATTTGTAGAGACATCGATGGATCAAGAGACTGTCATACAGAATGAAGTCAAAAAGAGGAAACCAAATACTGTATATTAAGGCATATATGGGGAACCTAAAAAATGGTACAGATGAACTGGTTTGCAGCGAAGAAATAGAGACACAGAGGTAGAGAACAAACGTATGGACACCAAGTGTGGGAAGCCATGGGGTGGTGGTGGTGGGATGAGTTGGGAGATTGGGATTGACCTGTATACATTTATATGCATAAAATACATAACTAATAATAACCGGCTGTGTAAAAAAATAAATTAATTAATTTCAAAATTCTAAACAATAAAATTTAAAAATAAAAGAGAAAAAAGTTCTTCCCGTCTCACAGATGTATTTATAGGAATGAATTATTTCCATGCTTATATCTATAAATACATAAAAGAGGAATAAAATCTAACTTGAAACATAAAAGAAAAAAAAAACCTGAACCCACCATTTATACAGAGGAAAACCCTATCTGGACACTTGCTCCAGCGGTAAACAATTCTGAAATTGGTCAGAGGTGGGAAACCATCTCCCATACAGCCAGCACCCCACCCCCCACACAAGGAGCGTCCTCATTGCAAAGCTGGGGGACTGTGCCGAGGCATCTGTGCGTAAACGTGAGCTGAGCCCCAGGCCAGCTGCTGCTGAACTGTTCCCACCCTTCCCAGGTAAAACACCTGAATATGTACAAGGGCTTGAAAGCCTAGAGGAAGGGCCGTCGAGCCACACCAGCGACAGCACGCAGGACAACTTGGTGCCTGCAGGCCAGCCAGGGTGGTCCTGGCCCCGGGCGCTCTTCCGGAAGCTTTCCATTGCCCTGCCTGAGATACCCCTCCTCTCCTGGCCCCCACTGCTTTTTTCCTTCCTCACCTCTGTCCGGAGAGAAATTCCAGCGGAATGTATGGGTGACACATCCTCTTCTTTACAGGTGTCAGCCTGGCAACTCCTGCAGAAAAGCCAGCAGAGCCCCACTCACACCGGGCCACCCACAAAGCTGTGGTCCCTCACTCCCACCCACCAGCAGAGCCCAGAGACAGCTGACGGGGCAGAGAATATGGAGTCAGGCACAGCTTCAGGGGCTATTGCTGCCTGGAGCTCTGTTTATATTGACCTCAATGAGGCACACCTGGGGAGGGCGGGCCGGCAAGGTAAGGCTGCCCAGGTCAGCTAATCCACAACCCTCAGGGAATCACATTGTTGAAAATGGACCTCGCTAAGGCAGAATAGAAGCCAACGGAAAAAAGGACACAATGCTATTTGCAGCACCGTAGATGAGTCTAGAAGTAATCACGTGACTTGTAGTAAGTCAGAAAGTGAAAGACACATACCATATCATATCACTTATAGGTGTTACCTAAAAATGGATACCAGGGCAGATATTTCCACGGAGAAGGGCAATCACAGATTCATTAATCAAACTTATGGTTCACCAATGGAAAGGTGTGAGGATTGGTTTCATTACGATATAGGGGATAACAGACATATACAAACACAGGTGACATATATAATCACCAAAGACCTACAGAATACCAAGAGAGGACTACTCAACATTCTGTCATAACGTACATGGGAAAAGGATCCCAGGAAGAACAGACATCTGTATATGCGTAAAAGAACCAAACCTTCCACACCTACAACAAGCCAAACATTGTAATCAAACTTGCTGTAATAAAAAATAAAAAAAATTAAATTAAAAACACGAACAAGAAGTAGTGAGACAAACTTGAGGGGCTTTCTCCTGGCACATTCCATTCTAAATTCCAATCTAGAACACCACTTCCACTGAGGCTCTCTTGCCCTAGTAACCAGATTTGGTAAGGGTGAACTGCTGCCACCTTGTGGCCGTTTCACACAACAGCAGCTTTAATCCCAGCACTAATGGTCAGTTGATATTCAAAATCATTGCAGGCCTGTAAATGACACCTGCCCTGAAAACAATTCCTGGGGTCACATATCGACCAAAAAATTCAAAGGACGTCCATATTTCAAAACGACCGTTTCAAAAGGCATATATTACGCACATTAGTGTTCTGCTTCTTTGCCTTTCTTTCCTTTTTTGTTAAAAAAAAACGGGAATGGAAAAAGGCATCCCTCAGAATGGGCAAAAATCGTTGCAAACGAATCAATGGACAGAGGTTTAATCTCCAATATATATAAACAGCTCATGCAGCTTAATATTAAAAAAACAAACAACCCAATACAAAAATGGGCAGAAGATCTAAAGAGACGTTTCTTCAAAGAAGACACAGAGATGGCCAAGACGCACATGAAAAGCTGCTCAACAGCACTAATTATTAGAGAAATGCAAATCAAAACTACAATGAGGTATCACCTCACACCTGTTAGAATCGGCGTCATCAGAAAATCTACAAACAACCAATTCTGGGGAGGGTGTGGACAAAAGGAGCCCTCTTCCACTATTGGTGAGAATGTAAATTGATACAGTCACTATGGAGAACAGTATGGAGTTTCCTTAAAAAAACTAGAAATAGAATTACCATCTGATCCAGCAATCCCACTTCTGGGCATATACCCAGAGAAAACCGTATTTCAAAAAGGCACATTCACCACAATGTTCGTTGCAGCACTATTTTCAATAGCCAGGTAATGGAAGCAACCTAAATGCCCACAGACAGATGAATGGATAAAGATATGGTACATATATAAAATGAAATATTACTCGGCCATAAAAAGGAATGAAAGTGGGTCATTTGTAGAGACATGGATGGATCAAGAGACTGTCATACAGAATGAAGTCAAAAAGAGGAAACCAAATACTGTATATTAAGGCATATATGGGGAACCTAAAAAATGGTACAGATGAACTGGTTTGCAGCGAAGAAATAGAGACACAGAGGTAGAGAACAAACGTATGGACACCAAGTGTGGGAAGCCATGGGGTGGTGGTGGTGGGATGAGTTGGGAGATTGGGATTGACCTGGATACATTTATATGCATAAAATACATAACTAATAATAACCTGCTGTATAAAAAAATAAATTAATTAATTTCAAAATTCTAAACAATAAAATTTAAAAATAAAAGAGAAAAAAGTTCTTCCCGTCTCACAGATGTATTTATAGGAATGAATTATTTCCATGCTTATATCTATAAATACATAAAAGAGGAATAAAATCTAACTTGAAACATAAAAGAAAAAAAAAACCTGAACCCACCATTTATACAGAGGAAAACCCTATCTGGACACTTGCTCCAGCGGTAAACAATTCTGAAATTGGTCAGAGGTGGGGAACCATCTCCCATACAGCCAGCACCCCACCCCCCACACAAGGAGCGTCCTCATTGCAAAGCTGGGGGACTGTGCCGAGGCATCTGTGAGTAAACGTGAGCTGAGCCCCAGGCCAGCTGCTGCTGAACTCTTCCCACCCTTCCCAGGTAAAACACCTGAATATGTACAAGGGCTTGAAAGCCTAGAGGAAGGGCCGTCGAGCCACACCAGCGACAGCACGCAGGACAACTTGGTGCCTGCAGGCCAGCCAGGGTGGTCCTGGCCCCGGGCGCTCTTCCGGAAGCTTTCCATTGCCCTGCCTGAGATACCCCTCCTGTCCTGGCCCCCACTGCTTTTTTCCTTCCTCACCTCTGTCCGGAGAGAAATTCCAGCGGAAGGTATGGGTGACACATCCTCTTCTTTACAGGTGTCAGCCTGGCAACTCCTGCAGAAAGGCCAGCAGAGCCCCACTCACACCGGGCCACCCACAAAGCTGTGGGCCCTCACTCCCTCCCACCAGCAGAGCCCCGAGACTGCTGACGGGGCAGAGAATATGGAGTCAGGCACAGCTTCAGGGGCTATTGCTGCCTGGAGCTCTGTTTATATTGACCTCAATGAGGCACACCTGGGGAGGGCGGGCCGGCAGGGTAAGGCTGCCCAGGTCAGCTAATCCACAACCCTCAGGGAATCACATTGTTGAAAATGGACCTCGCTAAGGCAGAATAGAAGCCAACGGAAAAAAGGACACAATGCTATTTGCAGCACCGTAGATGAGTCTAGAAGTAATCATGTGACTTGTAGTAAGTCAGAAAGTGAAAGAGACATATCATATCATATCACTTATAGGTGTTACCTAAAAATGGATACCAGGGCAGATATTTCCACGGAGAAGGGCAATCACAGATTCATTAAACAAACTTATGGTTCACCAATGGAAAGTTGTGAGAATTGGTTTCATTACGATATCGGGGTTAACAGACATATACAAACACAGGTGACATATATAATCACCAAAGACCTACAGAATACCAAGAGAGGACTACTCAACATTCTGTCATAACGTACATGGGAAAAGGATCCCAGGAAGAACAGTCATCTGTATATGTGTAAAAGAACCACATCTTCCACACCTACAACAAGCCAAACATTGTAATCAAACTTGCTGTAATAAAAAATAAAAAAATTAAATTAAAAACACGAACAAGAAGTAGTGAGACAAACATGAGGGGCTTTCTCCTGGCACATTCCATTCTAAATTCCAATCTAGAACACCACTTCCACTGAGGCTCTCTTGCCCTAGTAACCAGATTTGGTAAGGGAGAACTGCTGCCACCTGCTGGCCGTTTCACACAACAGCAGCTTTAATCCCAGCGCTAATGGTCAGTTGATATTCAAAATTATTGCATGCCTGTAAATGACACCTGCCCTGAAAACAAATCCTGGGGTCACATATCGACCAAAAAATTCAAAGGACGTCCATATTTCAAAACGACCGTTTCAAAAGGCATATTTTACGCACATTAGTGTTCTGCTTCTTTTCCTTTCTTTCCTTTTTTGTTAAAAAAAACGGGAATGGAAAAAGGCATCCCTCAGAATGGGCGAAAATCGTTGCAAACGAATCAATGGACAGAGGTTTAATCTCCAATATATATAAACAGCTCAGGCAGCTTAATATTAAAAAAACAAACAACCCAATACAAAAATGGGCAGAAGATCTAAAGAGACGTTTCTTCAAAGAAGACACAGAGATGGCCAAGACACACATGAAAAGCTGCTCAACAGCACTAATTATTAGAGAAATGCAAATCAAAACTACAATGAGGTATCACCTCACACCTGTTAGAATCGGCATCATCAGAAAATCTACAAACAACCAATTCTGGGGAGGGTGTGGACAAAAGGAGCCCTCTTCCACTATTGGTGGGAATGTAAATTGATACAGTCACTATGGAGAACAGTATGGAGTTTCCTTAAAAAAACTAGAAATAGAATTACCATCTGATCCAGCAATCCCACTTCTGGGCATATACCCAGAGAAAACCGTAAATCCAAAAGGCACATTCACCACAATGTTCATTGCAGCACTATTTACAATAGCCAGGTAATGGAAGCAACCTAAATGCCCACAGACAGATGAATGGATAAAGATGTGGTACATATATAAAATGAAATATTACTCGGCCATAAAAAGGAATGAAACTGAGTCATTTGTAGAGACATCGATGGATCAAGTGACTGTCATACAGAATGAAGTCAAAAAGAGGAAACCAAATACTGTATATTAAGGCATATATGGGGAACCTAAAAAATGGTACAGATGAACTGGTTTGCAGCGAAGAAATAGAGACACAGAGGTAGAGAACAAACGTATGGACACCAAGTGTGGGAAGCCATGGGGTGGTGGTGGTGGGATGAGTTGGGAGATTGGGATTGACCTGGATACATTTATATGCATAAAATACATAACTAATAATAACCTGCTGTATAAAAAAATAAATTAATTAATTTCAAAATTCTAAACAATAAAATTTAAAAATAAAAGAGAAAAAAGTTCTTCCCGTCTCACAGATGTATTTATAGGAATGAATTATTTCCATGCTTATATCTATAAATACATAAAAGAGGAATAAAATCTAACTTGAAACATAAAAGAAAAAAAAAACCTGAACCCACCATTTATACAGAGGAAAACCCTATCTGGACACTTGCTCCAGCGGTAAACAATTCTAAAATTGGTCAGAGGTGGGAAACCATCTCCCATACAGCCTGCACCCCACCCCCCACACAAGGAGCGTCCTCATTGCAAAGCTGGGGGACTGTGCCAAGGCATCTGTGCGTAAACGTGAGCTGAGCCCCAGGCCAGCTGCTGCTGAACTGTTCCCACCCTTCCCAGGTAAAACACCTGAATATGTACAAGGGCTTGAAAGCCTAGAGGAAGGGCCGTCGAGCCACACCAGCGACAGCACGCAGGACAACTTGGTGCCTGCAGGCCAGCCAGGGTGGTCCTGGCCCCGGGCGCTCTTCCGGAAGCTTTCCATTGCCCTGCCTGAGATACCCCTCCTGTCCTGGCCCCCACTGCTTTTTTCCTTCCTCACCTCTGTCCGGAGAGAAATTCCAGCGGAAGGTATGGGTGACACATCCTCTTCTTTACAGGTGTCAGCCTGGCAACTCCTGCAGAAAGGCCAGCAGAGCCCCACTCACACCGGGCCACCCACAAATCTGTGGCCTCTCACTCCCACCCACCAGCAGAGCCCCGAGACTGCTGACGGGGCAGAGAATATGGAGTCAGGCACAGCTTCAGGGGCTATTGCTGCCTGGAGCGCTGTTTATATTGACCTCAATGAGGCACACCTGGGGAGGGCGGGCCGGCAGGGTAAGGCTGCCCAGGTCAGCTAATCCACAACACTCAGGGAATCACATTGTTGAAAATGGACCTCGCTAAGGCAGAAGAGAAGCCAACGGAAAAAAGGACACAATGCTATTTGCAGCACCGTAGATGAGTCTAGAAGTAATCACGTGACTTGTAGTAAGTCAGAAAGTGAAAGACACATATCATATCATATCACTTATAGGTGTTACCTAAAAATGGATACCAGGGCAGATATTTCCACGGAGAAGGGCAATCACAGATTCATTAAACAAACTTATGTTTCACCAATGGAAAGGTGTGAGGATTGGTTTCATTACGATATCAGGGTTAACAGACATATACAAACACAGGTGACATATATAATCACCAAAGACCTACAGAATACCAAGAGAGGACTACTCAACATTCTGTCATAACGTACATGGGAAAAGGATCCCAGGAAGAACAGTCATCTGTATATGCGTAAAAGAACCACATCTTCCACACCTACAACAAGCCAAACATTGTAATCAAACTTGCTGTAATAAAAAATAAAAAAATTAAATTAAAAACACGAACAAGAAGTAGTGAGACAAACATGAGGGGCTTTCTCCTGGCACATTCCATTCTAAATTCCAATCTAGAACACCACTTCCACTGAGGCTCTCTTGCCCTAGTAACCAGATTTGGTAAGGGTGAACAGCTGCCACCTTGTGGCCGTTTCACATAACAGCAGCTTTAATCCCAGCGCTAATGGTCAGTTGATATTCAAAATCATTGCATGCCTGTAAATGACACCTGCCCTGAAAACAAATCCTGGGGTCACATATCGACCAAAAAATTCAAAGGACGTCCATATTTCAAAACGACCGTTTCAAAAGGCATATTTTACGCACATTAGTGTTCTGCTTCTTTTCCTTTCTTTCCTTTTTTGTTAAAAAAAACGGGAATGGAAAAAGGCATCCTTCAGAATGGGCGAAAATCGTTGCAAACGAATCAATGGACAGAGGTTTAATCTCCAATATATATAAACAGCTCAGGCAGCTTAATATTAAAAAAACAAACAACCCAATACAAAAATGGGCAGAAGATCTAAAGAGACGTTTCTTCAAAGAAGACACAGAGATGGCCAAGACGCACATGAAAAGCTGCTCAACAGCACTAATAATTAGAGAAATGCAAATCAAAACTACAATGAGGTATCACCTCACACCTTTTAGAATCGGCATCATCAGAAAATCTACAAACAACAAATTCTGGGGAGGGTGTGGACAAAAGGAGCCCTCATCCACTATTGGTGGGAATGTAAATTGATACAGTCACTATGGAGAACAGTATGGAGTTTCCTTAAAAAAAACTAGAAATAGAATTACCATCTGATCCAGCAATCCCACTTCTGGGCATATACCCAGAGAAAACCGTAAATCAAAAAGGCACATTCACCACAATGTTCATTGCAGCACTATTTACAATAGCCAGGTAATGGAAGCAACCTAAATGCCCACAGACAGATGAATGGATAAAGATATGGTACATATATAAAATGAAATATTACTCGGCCATAAAAAGGAATGAAACTGGGTCATTTGTAGAGACATGGATGGATCAAGAGACTGTCATACAGAATGAAGTCAAAAAGAGGAAACCAAATACTGTATATTAAGGCATATATGGGGAACCTAAAAAATGGTACAGATGAACTGGTTTGCAGCGAAGAAATAGAGACACAGAGGTAGAGAACAA
Source organism: Mesoplodon mirus (assembly GCF_964341445.2). Lineage (NCBI taxonomy): Eukaryota > Metazoa > Chordata > Mammalia > Artiodactyla > Ziphiidae > Mesoplodon > Mesoplodon mirus. Next base: position 292,407 of record NW_028295521.1, on the reverse strand, counting down.
ACGTATGGACACCAAGTGTGGGAAGCCATGGGGTGGTGGTGGTGGGATGAGTTGGGAGATTGGGATTGACCTGGATACATTTATATGCATAAAATACATAACTAATAATAACCTGCTGTATAAAAAAATAAATTAATTAATTTCAAAATTCTAAACAATAAAATTTAAAAATAAAAGAGAAAAAAGTTCTTCCTGTCTCACAGATGTATTTATAGGAATGAATTATTTCCATGCTTATATCTATAAATACATAAAAGAGGAATAAAATCTAACTTGAAACATAAAAGAAAAAAAAAACCTGAACCCACCATTTATACAGAGGAAAACCCTATCTGGACACTTGCTCCAGCGGTAAACAATTCTGAAATTGGTCAGAGGTGGGGAACCATCTCCCATACAGCCAGCACCCCACCCCCCACACAAGGAGCGTCCTCATTGCAAAGCTGGGGGACTGTGCCGAGGCATCTGTGAGTAAACGTGAGCTGAGCCCCAGGCCAGCTGCTGCTGAACTCTTCCCACCCTTCCCAGGTAAAACACCTGAATATGTACAAGGGCTTGAAAGCCTAGAGGAAGGGCCGTCGAGCCACACCAGGGACAGCACGCAGGACAACTTGGTGCCTGCAGGCCAGCCAGGGTGGTCCTGGCCCCGGGCGCTCTTCCGGAAGCTTTCCATTGCCCTGCCTGAGATACCCCTCCTGTCCTGGCCCCCACTGCTTTTTTCCTTCCTCACCTCTGTCCGGAGAGAAATTCCAGCGGAAGGTATGGGTGACACATCCTCTTCTTTACAGGTGTCAGCCTGGCAACTCCTGCAGAAAGGCCAGCAGAGCCCCACTCACACCGGGCCACCCACAAAGCTGTGGGCCCTCACTCCCTCCCACCAGCAGAGCCCCGAGACTGCTGACGGGGCAGAGAATATGGAGTCAGGCACAGCTTCAGGGGCTATTGCTGCCTGGAGCTCTGTTTATATTGACCTCAATGAGGCACACCTGGGGAGGGCGGGCCGGCAGGGTAAGGCTGCCCAGGTCAGCTAATCCACAACCCTCAGGGAATCACATTGTTGAAAATGGACCTCGCTAAGGCAGAATAGAAGCCAACGGAAAAAAGGACACAATGCTATTTGCAGCACCGTAGATGAGTCTAGAAGTAATCACGTGACTTGTAGTAAGTCAGAAAGTGAAAGAGACATATCATATCATATCACTTATAGGTGTTACCTAAAAATGGATACCAGGGCAGATATTTCCACGGAGAAGGGCAATCACAGATTCATTAAACAAACTTATGGTTCACCAATGGAAAGTTGTGAGAATTGGTTTCATTACGATATCGGGGTTAACAGACATATACAAACACAGGTGACATATATAATCACCAAAGACCTACAGAATACCAAGAGAGGACTACTCAACATTCTGTCATAACGTACATGGGAAAAGGATCCCAGGAAGAACAGTCATCTGTATATGTGTAAAAGAACCACATCTTCCACACCTACAACAAGCCAAACATTGTAATCAAACTTGCTGTAATAAAAAATAAAAAAATTAAATTAAAAACACGAACAAGAAGTAGTGAGACAAACATGAGGGGCTTTCTCCTGGCACATTCCATTCTAAATTCCAATCTAGAACACCACTTCCACTGAGGCTCTCTTGCCCTAGTAACCAGATTTGGTAAGGGAGAACTGCTGCCACCTGCTGGCCGTTTCACACAACAGCAGCTTTAATCCCAGGGCTAATGGTCAGTTGATATTCAAAATCATTGCATGCCTGTAAATGACACCTGCCCTGAAAACAAATCCTGGGGTCACATATCGACCAAAAAATTCAAAGGACGTCCATATTTCAAAACGACCGTTTCAAAAGGCATATTTTACGCACATTAGTGTTCTGCTTCTTTTCCTTTCTTTCCTTTTTTGTTAAAAAAAACGGGAATGGAAAAAGGCATCCCTCAGAATGGGCGAAAATCGTTGCAAACGAATCAATGGACAGAGGTTTTATCTCCAATATATATAAACAGCTCAGGCAGCTTAATATTAAAAAAACAAACAACCCAATACAAAAATGGGCAGAAGATCTAAAGAGACGTTTCTTCAAAGAAGACACAGAGATGGCCAAGACACACATGAAAAGCTGCTCAACAGCACTAATTATTAGAGAAATGCAAATCAAAACTACAATGAGGTATCACCTCACACCTGTTAGAATCGGCATCATCAGAAAATCTACAAACAACCAATTCTGGGGAGGGTGTGGACAAAAGGAGCCCTCTTCCACTATTGGTGGGAATGTAAATTGATACAGTCACTATGGAGAACAGTATGGAGTTTCCTTAAAAAAACTAGAAATAGAATTACCATCTGATCCAGCAATCCCACTTCTGGGCATATACCCAGAGAAAACCGTAAATCCAAAAGGCACATTCACCACAATGTTCATTGCAGCACTATTTACAATAGCCAGGTAATGGAAGCAACCTAAATGCCCACAGACAGATGAATGGATAAAGATGTGGTACATATATAAAATGAAATATTACTCGGCCATAAAAAGGAATGAAACTGGGTCATTTGTAGAGACATCGATGGATCAAGTGACTGTCATACAGAATGAAGTCAAAAAGAGGAAACCAAATACTGTATATTAAGGCATATATGGGGAACCTAAAAAATGGTACAGATGAACTGGTTTGCAGCGAAGAAATAGAGACACAGAGGTAGAGAACAAACGTATGGACACCAAGTGTGGGAAGCCATGGGGTGGTGGTGGTGGGATGAGTTGGGAGATTGGGATTGACCTGTATACATTTATATGCATAAAATACATAACTAATAATAACCTGCTGTATAAAAAAATAAATTAATTAATTTCAAAATTCTAAACAATAAAATTTAAAAATAAAAGAGAAAAAAGTTCTTCCCGTCTCACAGATGTATTTATAGGAATGAATTATTTCCATGCTTATATCTATAAATACATAAAAGAGGAATAAAATCTAACTTGAAATATAAAAGAAAAAAAAACCTGAACCCACCATTTATACAGAGGAAAACCCTATCTGGACACTTGCTCCAGCGGTAAACAATTCTAAAATTGGTCAGAGGTGGGAAACCATCTCCCATACAGCCTGCACCCCACCCCCCACACAAGGAGCGTCCTCATTGCAAAGCTGGGGGACTGTGCCGAGGCATCTGTGCGTAAACGTGAGCTGAGCCCCAGGCCAGCTGCTGCTGAACTGTTCCGACCCTTCCCAGGTAAAACACCTGAATATGTACAAGGGCTTGAAAGCCTAGAGGAAGGGCCGTCGAGCCACACCAGCGACAGCACGCAGGACAACTTGGTGCCTGCAGGCCAGCCAGGGTGGTCCTGGCCCCGGGCGCTCTTCCGGAAGCTTTCCATTGCCCTGCCTGAGATACCCCTCCTGTCCTGGCCCCCACTGCTTTTTTCCTTCCTCACCTCTGTCCGGAGAGAAATTCCAGCGGAAGGTATGGGTGACACATCCTCTTCTTTACAGGTGTCAGCCTGGCAACTCCTGCAGAAAGGCCAGCAGAGCCCCACTCACACCGGGCAACCCACAAATCTGTGGCCTCTCACTCCCACCCACCAGCAGAGCCCCGAGACTGCTGACGGGGCAGAGAATATGGAGTCAGGCACAGCTTCAGGGGCTATTGCTGCCTGGAGCGCTGTTTATATTGACCTCAATGAGGCACACCTGGGGAGGGCGGGCCGGCAGGGTAAGGCGGCCCAGGTCAGCTAAACCACAACCCTCAGGGAATCACATTGTTGAAAATGGACCTCGCTAAGGCAGAAGAGAAGCCAACGGAAAAAAGGACACAATGCTATTTGCAGCACCGTAGATGAGTCTAGAAGTAATCACGTGACTTGTAGTAAGTCAGAAAGTGAAAGACACATATCATATCATATCACTTATAGGTGTTACCTAAAAATGGATACCAGGGCAGATATTTCCACGGAGAAGGGCAATCACAGATTCATTAAACAAACTTATGTTTCACCAATGGAAAGGTGTGAGGATTGGTTTCATTACGATATCAGGGTTAACAGACATATACAAACACAGGTGACATATATAATCACCAAAGACCTACAGAATACCAAGAGAGGACTACTCAACATTCTGTCATAACGTACATGGGAAAAGGATCCCAGGAAGAACAGTCATCTGTATATGCGTAAAAGAACCACATCTTCCACACCTACAACAAGCCAAACATTGTAATCAAACTTGCTGTAATAAAAAATAAAAAAATTAAATTAAAAACACGAACAAGAAGTAGTGAGACAAACATGAGGGGCTTTCTCCTGGCACATTCCATTCTAAATTCCAATCTAGAACACCACTTCCACTGAGGCTCTCTTGCCCTAGTAACCAGATTTGGTAAGGGTGAACTGCTGCCACCTTGTGGCCGTTTCACACAACAGCAGCTTTAATCCCAGCACTAATGGTCAGTTGATATTCAAAATCATTGCAGGCCTGTAAATGACACCTGCCCTGAAAACAATTCCTGGGGTCACATATCGACCAAAAAATTCAAAGGACGTCCATATTTCAAAACGACCGTTTCAAAAGGCATATTTTACGCACATTAGTGTTCTGCTTCTTTGCCTTTCTTTCCTTTTTTGTTAAAAAAAACGGGAATGGAAAAAGGCATCCCTCAGAATGGGCAAAAATCGTTGCAAACGAATCAATGGACAGAGGTTTAATCTCCAATATATATAAACAGCTCATGCAGCTTAATATTAAAAAAACAAACAACCCAATACAAAAATGGGCAGAAGATCTAAAGAGACGTTTCTTCAAAGAAGACACAGAGATGGCCAAGACGCACATGAAAAGCTGCTCAACAGCACTAATTATTAGAGAAATGCAAATCAAAACTACAATGAGGTATCACCTCACACCTGTTAGAATCGGCGTCATCAGAAAATCTACAAACAACCAATTCTGGGGAGGGTGTGGACAAAAGGAGCCCTCTTCCACTATTGGTGAGAATGTAAATTGATACAGTCACTATGGAGAACAGTATGGAGTTTCCTTAAAAAAACTAGAAATAGAATTACCATCTGATCCAGCAATCCCACTTCTGGGCATATACCCAGAGAAAACCGTATTTCAAAGAGGCACATTCACCACAATGTTCGTTGCAGCACTATTTACAATAGCCAGGTAATGGAAGCAACCTAAATGCCCACAGACAGATGAATGGATAAAGATATGGTACATATATAAAATGAAATATTACTCGGCCATAAAAAGGAATGAAACTGGGTCATTTGTAGAGACATGGATGGATCAAGAGACTGTCATACAGAATGAAGTCAAAAAGAGGAAACCAAATACTGTATATTAAGGCATATATGGGGAACCTAAAAAATGGTACAGATGAACTGGTTTGCAGCGAAGAAATAGAGACACAGAGGTAGAGAACAAACGTATGGACACCAAGTGTGGGAAGCCATGGGGTGGTGGTGGTGGGATGAGTTGGGAGATTGGGATTGACCTGGATAAATTTATATGCATAAAATACATAACTAATAATAACCTGCTGTATAAAAAAATAAATTAATTAATTTCAAAATTCTAAACAATAAAATTTAAAAATAAAAGAGAAAAAAGTTCTTCCCGTCTCACAGATGTATTTATAGGAATGAATTATTTCCATGCTTATATCTATAAATACATAAAAGAGGAATAAAATCTAACTTGAAACATAAAAGAAAAAAAAAACCTGAACCCACCATTTATACAGAGGAAAACCCTATCTGGACACTTGCTCCAGCGGTAAACAATTCTGAAATTGGTCAGAGGTGGGGAACCATCTCCCATACAGCCAGCACCCCACCCCCCACACAAGGAGCGTCCTCATTGCAAAGCTGGGGGACTGTGCCGAGGCATCTGTGAGTAAACGTGAGCTGAGCCCCAGGCCAGCTGCTGCTGAACTCTTCCCACCCTTCCCAGGTAAAACACCTGAATATGTACAAGGGCTTGAAAGCCTAGAGGAAGGGCCGTCGAGCCACACCAGGGACAGCACGCAGGACAACTTGGTGCCTGCAGGCCAGCCAGGGTGGTCCTGGCCCCGGGCGCTCTTCCGGAAGCTTTCCATTGCCCTGCCTGAGATACCCCTCCTGTCCTGGCCCCCACTGCTTTTTTCCTTCCTCACCTCTGTCCGGAGAGAAATTCCAGCGGAAGGTATGGGTGACACATCCTCTTCTTTACAGGTGTCAGCCTGGCAACTCCTGCAGAAAGGCCAGCAGAGCCCCACTCACACCGGGCCACCCACAAAGCTGTGGGCCCTCACTCCCTCCCACCAGCAGAGCCCCGAGACTGCTGACGGGGCAGAGAATATGGAATCAGGCACAGCTTCAGGGGCTATTGCTGCCTGGAGCTCTGTTTATATTGACATCAATGAGGCACACCTGGGGAGGGCGGGCCGGCAGGGTAAGGCTGCCCAGGTCAGCTAATCCACAACCCTCAGGGAATCACATTGTTGAAAATGGACCTCGCTAAGGCAGAATAGAAGCCAACGGAAAAAAGGACACAATGCTATTTGCAGCACCGTAGATGAGTCTAGAAGTAATCACGTGACTTGTAGTAAGTCAGAAAGTGAAAGAGACATATCATATCATATCACTTATAGGTGTTACCTAAAAATGGATACCAGGGCAGATATTTCCACGGAGAAGGGCAATCACAGATTCATTAAACAAACTTATGGTTCACCAATGGAAAGTTGTGAGAATTGGTTTCATTACGATATCGGGGTTAACAGACATATACAAACACAGGTGACATATATAATCACCAAAGACCTACAGAATACCAAGAGAGGACTACTCAACATTCTGTCATAACGTACATGGGAAAAGGATCCCAGGAAGAACAGTCATCTGTATATGTGTAAAAGAACCACATCTTCCACACCTACAACAAGCCAAACATTGTAATCAAACTTGCTGTAATAAAAAATAAAAAAATTAAATTAAAAACACGAACAAGAAGTAGTGAGACAAACATGAGGGGCTTTCTCCTGGCACATTCCATTCTAAATTCCAATCTAGAACACCACTTCCACTGAGGCTCTCTTGCCCTAGTAACCAGATTTGGTAAGGGTGAACTGCTGCCACCTGCTGGCCGTTTCACACAACAGCAGCTTTAATCCCAGCGCTAATGGTCAGTTGATATTCAAAATCATTGCATGCCTGTAAATGACACCTGCCCTGAAAACAAATCCTGGGGTCACATATCGACCAAAAAATTCAAAGGACGTCCATATTTCAAAACGACCGTTTCAAAAGGCATATTTTACGCACATTAGTGTTCTGCTTCTTTTCCTTTCTTTCCTTTTTTGTTAAAAAAAACGGGAATGGAAAAAGGCATCCCTCAGAATGGGCGAAAATCGTTGCAAACGAATCAATGGACAGAGGTTTAATCTCCAATATATATAAACAGCTCAGGCAGCTTAATATTAAAAAAACAAACAACCCAATACAAAAATGGGCAGAAGATCTAAAGAGACGTTTCTTCAAAGAAGACACAGAGATGGCCAAGACACACATGAAAAGCTGCTCAACAGCACTAATTATTAGAGAAATGCAAATCAAAACTACAATGAGGTATCACCTCACACCTGTTAGAATCGGCATCATCAGAAAATCTACAAACAACCAATTCTGGGGAGGGTGTGGACAAAAGGAGCCCTCTTCCACTATTGGTGGGAATGTAAATTGATACAGTCACTATGGAGAACAGTATGGAGTTTCCTTAAAAAAACTAGAAATAGAATTACCATCTGATCCAGCAATCCCACTTCTGGGCATATACCCAGAGAAAACCGTAAATCAAAAAGGCACATTCACCACAATGTTCATTGCAGCACTATTTACAATAGCCAGGTAATGGAAGCAACCTAAATGCCCACAGACAGATGAATGGATAAAGATGTGGTACATATATAAAATGAAATATTACTCGGCCATAAAAAGGAATGAAACTGGGTCATTTGTAGAGACATCGATGGATCAAGAGACTGTCATACAGAATGAAGTCAAAAAGAGGAAACCAAATACTGTATATTAAGGCATATATGGGGAACCTAAAAAATGGTACAGATGAACTGGTTTGCAGCGAAGAAATAGAGACACAGAGGTAGAGAACAAACGTATGGACACCAAGTGTGGGAAGCCATGGGGTGGTGGTGGTGGGATGAGTTGGGAGATTGGGATTGACCTGTATACATTTATATGCATAAAATACATAACTAATAATAACCTGCTGTATAAAAAAATAAAATAATTAATTTCAAAATTCTAAACAATAAAATTTAAAAATAAAAGAGAAAAAAGTTCTTCCCGTCTCACAGATGTATTTATAGGAATGAATTATTTCCATGCTTATATCTATAAATACATAAAAGAGGAATAAAATCTAACTTGAAACATAAAAGAAAAAAAAAAAACCAGAACCCACCATTTATACAGAGGAAAACGCTATCTGGACACTTGCTCCAGCGGTAAACAATTCTGAAATTGGTCAGAGGTGGGGAACCATCTCCCATACAGCCTGCACCCCACCCCCCACACAAGGACCGTCCTCATTGCAAAGCTGGGGGAATGTGCCGAGGCATCTGTGCGTAAACGTGAGCTGAGCCCCAGGCCAGCTGCTGCTGAACTGTTCCCACCCTTCCCAGGTAAAACACCTGAATATGTACAAGGGCTTGAAAGCCTAGAGGAAGGGCCGTCGAGCCACACCAGCGACAGCACGCAGGCCAACTTGGTGCCTGCAGGCCAGCCAGGGTGGTCCTGGCCCCGGGCGCTCTTCCGGGAGCTTTCCATTGCCCTGCCTGAGATACCCCTCCTGTCCTGGCCCCCACTGCTTTTTTCCTTCCTCACCTCTGTCCGGAGAGAAATTCCTGTAGAAGGTATGGGTGACACATCTTCTTCTTTACAGGTGTCAGCCTGGCAACTCCTGCAGAAAGGCCAGCAGAGCCCCACTCACACCAGGCCACCCACAAAGCTGTGGCCCCTCAATCCCACCCACCAGCAGAGCCCCGAGACTGCTGACGGGGCAGAGAATATGGAGTCAGGCACAGCTTCAGGGGCTATTGCTGCCTGGAGCGCTGTTTATATTGACCTCAATGAGGCACACCTGGGGAGGGCGGGCCGGCAGGGTAAGGCTGCCCAGGTCAGCTAATCCACAACCCTCAGGGAATCACATTGTTGAAAATGGACCTCGCTAAGGCAGAATAGAAGCCAACGGAAAAAAGGACACAATGCTATTTGCAGCACCGTAGATGAGTCTAGAAGTAATCACGTGACTTGTAGTAAGTCAGAAAGTGAAAGACACATATCATATCATATCACTTATAGGTGTTACCTAAAAATGGATACCAGGGCAGATATTTCCACGGAGAAGGGCAATCACAGATTCATTAAACAAACTTATGGTTCACCAATGGAAAGGTGTGAGGATTGGTTTCATTACGATATCGGGGTTAACAGACATATACAAACACAGGTGACATATATAATCACCAAAGACCTACAGAATACCAAGAGAGGACTACTCAACATTCTGTCATAACGTACATGGGAAAAGGATCCCAGGAAGAACAGTCATCTGTATATGTGTAAAAGAACCACATCTTCCACACCTACAACAAGCCAAACATTGTAATCAAACTTGCTGTAATAAAAAATAAAAAAATTAAATTAAAAACACGAACAAGAAGTAGTGAGACAAACTTGAGGGGCTTTCTCCTGGCACATTCCATTCTAAATTCCAATCTAGAACACCACTTCCACTGAGGCTCACTTGCCCTAGTAACCAGATTTGGTAAGGGTGAACTGCTGCCACCTGCTGGCCGTTTCACACAACAGCAGCTTTAATCCCAGCGCTAATGGTCAGTTGATATTCAAAATCATTGCAGGCCTGTAAATGACACCTGCCCTGAAAACAAATCCTGGGGTCACATATCGACCAAAAAATTCAAAGGACGTCCATGTTTCAAAACGACCGTTTCAAAAGGCATATTTTACGCACATTAGTGTTCTGCTTCTTTTCCTTTCTTTCCTTTTTTGTTAAAAAAAAACGGGAATGGAAAAAGGCATCCCTCAGAATGGGCGAAAATCGTTGCAAACGAATCAATGGACAGAGGTTTAATCTGCTATATACATAAAGAGCTCAGGCAGCTTAATATTAAAAAAACAAACAACCCAATACAAAAATGGGCAGAAGATCTAAAGAGACGTTTATTCAAAGAAGACACAGAGATGGCCAAGACACACATGAAAAGCTGCTCAACAGCACTAATTATTAGAGAAATGCAAATCAAAACTACAATGAGGTACCACCTCACACCTGTTAGAATCGGCATCATCAGAAAATCTACAAACAACCAATTCTGGGGAGGGTGTGGACAAAAGGAGCCCTCTTCCACTATTGGTGGGAATGTAAATTGATACAGTCACTATGGAGAACAGTATGGAGTTTCCTTAAAAAAACTAGAAATAGAATTACCATCTGATCCAGCAATCCCACTTCTGGGCATATACCCAGAGAAAACCGTAAATCCAAAAGGCACATTCACCACAATGTTCATTGCAGCACTATTTACAATAGCCAGGTAATGGAAGCAACCTAAATGCCCACAGACAGATGAATGGATAAAGATGTGGTACATATATAAAATGAAATATTACTCGGCCATAAAAAGGAATGAAACTGGGTCATTTGTAGAGACATCGATGGATCAAGAGACTGTCATACTGAATGAAGTCAAAAAGAGGAAACCAAATACTGTATATTAAGGCATATATGGGGAACCTAAAAAATGATACAGATGAACTGGTTTGCAGCGAAGAAATAGAGACACAGAGGTAGAGAACAAACGTATGGACACCAAGTGTGGGAAGCCATGGGGTGGTGGTGGTGGGATAAGTTGGGAGATTGGGATTGACCTGTATACATTTATATGCATAAAATACATAACTAATAATAACCAGCTGTATAAAAAAAATAAATTATTTAATTTCAAAATTCTAAACAATAAAATTTAAAAATAAAAGAGAAAAAAGTTCTTCCCGTCTCACAGATGTATTTATAGGAATGAATTATTTCCATGCTTATATCTATAAATACATAAAAGAGGAATAAAATCTAACTTGAAACATAAAAGAAAAAAAAAAACCAGAACCCACCATTTATACAGAGGAAAACGCGATCTGGACACTTGCTCCAGCGGTAAACAATTCTGAAATTGGTCAGAGGTGGGGAACCATCTCCCATACAGCCTGCACCCCACCCCCCACACAAGGAGCGTCCTCATTGCAAAGCTGGGGGACTGTGCCGAGGCATCTGTGGGTAAACGTGAGCTGAGCCCCAGGCCAGCTGCTGCTGAACTGTTCCCACCCTTCCCAGGTAAAACACCTGAATATGTACAAGGGCTTGAAAGCCTAGAGGAAGGGCTGTCGAGCCACACCAGTGACAGCACGCAGGACAACTTGGTGCCTGCAGGCCAGCCACGGTGGTCCTGGCCCCGGGCGCTCTTCCGGAAGCTTTCCATTGCCCTGCCTGAGATACCCCTCCTGTCCTGGCCCCCACTGCTTTTTTCCTTCCTCACCTCTGTCCGGAGAAATTCCAGTGGAAGGTATGGGTGACACATCTTCTTCTTTACAGGTGTCAGCCTGGCAACTCCTGCAGAAAGGCCAGCAGAGCCCCACTCACACCAGGCCAACCACAAAGCTGTGGCCCCTCACTCCCACCGACCAGCAGAGCCCCGAGACTGCTGACGGGGCAGAGAATATGGAGTCAGGCACAGCTTCAGGGACTATTGCTGCCTGGAGCGCTGTTTATATTGACCTCAATGAGGCACACCTGGGGAGGGCGGGCCGGCAGGGTAAGGCTGCCCAGGTCAGCTAATCCACAACCCTCAGGGAATCACATTGTTGAAAATGGACCTCGCTAAGGCAGAATAGAAGCCAACGGAAAAAAGGACACAATGCTATTTGCAGCACCGTAGATGAGTCTAGAAGTAATCACGTGACTTGTAGTAAGTCAGAAAGTGAAAGACACATATCATATCATATCACTTATAGGTGTTACCTAAAAATGGATACCAGGGCAGATATTTCCACGGAGAAGGGCAATCACAGATTCATTAAACAAACTTATGTTTCACCAATGGAAAGGTGTGAGGATTTGTTTCATTATGATATCGGGTTTAACAGGCATATACAAACACAGGTGACATATATAATCACCAAAGACCTACAGAATACCAAGAGAGGACTACTCAACATTCTGTCATAACGTACATGGGAAAAGGATCCCAGGAAGAACTGTCATCTGTATATGTGTAAAAGAACCACATCTTCCACACCTACAACAAGCCAAACATTGTAATCAAACTTGCTGTAATAAAAAATAAAAAAATTAAATTAAAAACACGAACAAGAAGTAGTGAGACAAACTTGAGGGGCTTTCTCCTGGCACATTCCATTGTAAATTCCAATCTAGAACACCACTTCCACTGAGGCTCTCTTGCCCTAGTAACCAGATTTGGTAAGGGTGAACTGCTGCCACCTTGTGGCCGTTTCACATAACAACAGCTTTAATCCCAGCGCTAATGGTCAGTTGATATTCAAAATCATTGCATGCCTGTAAATGACACCTGCCCTGAAAACAAATCCTGGGGTCACATATCGACCAAAAAATTCAAAGGACGTCCATATTTCAAAACGACCGTTTCAAAAGGCATATTTTACGCACATTAGTGTTCTGCTTCTTTTCCTTTCTTTCCTTTTTTGTTAAAAAAAACGGGAATGGAAAAAGGCATCCCTCAGAATGGGCGAAAATCGTTGCAAACGAATCAATGGACAGAGGTTTAATCTCCAATATATATAAACAGCTCAGGCAGCTTAATATTGAAAAAACAAACAACCCAATACAAAAATGGGCAGAAGATCTAAAGAGACGTTTCTTCAAAGAAGACACAGAGATGGCCAAGACGCACATGAAAAGCTGCTCAACAGCACTAATTATTAGAGAAATGCAAATCAAAACTACAATGAGGTATCACCTCACACCTGTTAGAATCGGCATCATCAGAAAATCTACAAACAACCAATTCTGGGGAGGGTGTGGACAAAAGGAGCCCTCTTCCACTATTGGTGGGAATGTAAATTGATACAGTCACTATGGAGAACAGTATGGAGTTTCCTTAAAAAAACTAGAAATAGAATTACCATCTGATCCAGCAATCCCACTTCTGGGCATATACCCAGAGAAAACCGTAAATCCAAAAGGCACATTCACCACAATGTTCATTGCAGCACTATTTACAATAGCCAGGTAATGGAAGCAACCTAAATGCCCACAGACAGATGAATGGATAAAGATGTGGTACATATATAAAATGAAATATTACTCGGCCATAAAAAGGAATGAAACTGGGTCATTTGTAGAGACATCGATGGATCAAGAGACTGTCATACAGAATGAAGTCAAAAAGAGGAAACCAAATACTGTATATTAAGGCATATATGGGGAACCTAAAAAATGGTACAGATGAACTGGTTTGCAGCGAAGAAATAGAGACACAGAGGTAGAGAACAAACGTATGGACACCAAGTGTGGGAAGCCATGGGGTGGTGGTTGTGGGATGAGTTGGGAGATTGGGATTGACCTGTATACATTTATATGCATAAAATACATAACTAATAATAACCTGCTGTATAAAAAAATAAATTATTTAATTTCAAAATTCTAAACAATAAAATTTAAAAATAAAAGAGAAAAAAGTTCTTCCCGTCTCACAGATGTATTTATAGGAATGAATTATTTCCATGCTTATATCTATAAATACATAAAAGAGGAATAAAATCTAACTTGAAACATAAAAGAAAAAAAAAAAAACCAGAACCCACCATTTATACAGAGGAAAACGCTATCTGGACACTTGCTCCAGCGGTAAACAATTCTGAAATTGGTCAGAGGTGGGAAACCATCTCCCATACAGCCTGCACCCCACCCCCCACACAAGGAGCGTCCTCATTGCAAAGCTGGGGGACTGTGCCGAGGCATCTGTGGGTAAACGTGAGCTGAGCCCCAGGCCAGCTGCTGCTGAACTGTTCCCACCCTTCCCAGGTAAAACACCTGAATATGTACAAGGGCTTGAAAGCCTAGAGGAAGGGCCGTCGAGCCACACCAGCGACAGCACGCAGGCCAACTTGGTGCCTGCAGGCCAGCCACGGTGGTCCTGGCCCCGGGCGCTCTTCCGGAAGCTTTCCATTGCCCTGCCTGAGATACCCCTCCTGTCCTGGCCCCCACTGCTTTTTTCCTTCCTCACCTCTGTCCGGAGAGAAATTCCAGTGGAAGGTATGGGTGACACATCTTCTTCTTTACAGGTGTCAGCCTGGCAACTCCTGCAGAAAGGCCAGCAGAGCCCCACTCACACCAGGCCACCCACAAAGCTGTGGCCCCTCACTCCCACCCACCAGCAGAGCCCCGAGACTGCTGACGGGGCAGAGAATATGGAGTCTGGCACAGCTTCAGGGGCTATTGCTGCCTGGAGCGCTGTTTATATTGACCTCAATGAGGCACACCTGGGGAGGGCGGGCCGGCAGGGTAAGGCTGCCCAGGTCAGCTAATCCACAACCCTCAGGGAATCACATTGTTGAAAATGGACCTCGCTAAGGCAGAATAGAAGCCAACGGAAAAAAGGACACAATGCTATTTGCAGCACCGTAGATGAGTCTAGAAGTAATCACGTGACTTGTAGTAAGTCAGAAAGTGAAAGACACATATCATATCATATCACTTATAGGTGTTACCTAAAAATGGATACCAGGGCAGATATTTCCACGGCGAAGGGCAATCACAGATTCATTAAACAAACTTATGTTTCACCAATGGAAAGGTGTGAGGATTGGTTTCATTACGATATCGGGGTTAACAGACATATACAAACACAGGTGACATATATAATCACCAAAGACCTACAGAATACCAAGAGAGGACTACTCAACATTCTGTCATAACGTACATGGGAAAAGGATCCCAGGAAGGACAGTCATCTGTATATGCGTAAAAGAACCACATCTTCCACACCTACAACAAGCCAAACATTGTAATCAAACTTGCTGTAATAAAAAATAAAAAAATTAAATTAAAAACACGAACAAGAAGTAGTGAGACAAACTTGGGGGGCTTTCTCCTGGCACATTCCATTCTAAATTCCAATCTAGAACACCACTTCCACTGAGGCTCTCTTGCCCTAGTAACCAGATTTGGTAAGAGTGAACTGCTGCCACCTTGTGGCCGTTTCAAACAACAGCAGCTTTAATCCCAGTGCTAATGGTCAGTTGATATTCAAAATCATTGCAGGCCTGTAAATGACACCTGCCCTGAAAACAAATCCTGGGGTCACATATCGACCAAAAAATTCAAAGGACGTCCATATTTCAAAACGACCGTTTCAAAAGGCATATTTTACGCACATTAGTGTTCTGCTTCTTTTCCTTTCTTTCCTTTTTTGTTAAAAAAAAACGGGAATGGTAAAAGGCATCCCTCAGAATGGGCGAAAATCGTTGCAAACGAATCAATGGACAGAGGTTTAATCTCCAATATATATAAACAGCTCAGGCAGCTTAATATTAAAAAAACAAACAACCCAATACAAAAATGGGCAGAAGATCTAAAGAGACGTTTCTTCAAAGAAGACACAGAGATGGCCAAGACACACATGAAAAGCTGCTCAACAGCACTAATTATTAGAGAAATGCAAATCAAAACTACAATGAGGTATCACCTCACACCTGTTAGAAGCGGCATCATCAGAAAATCTACACACAACCAATTCTGGGGAGGGTGTGGACAAAAGGAGCCCTCTTCCACTATTGGTGGGAATGTAAATTGATACAGTCACTATGGAGAACAGTATGGAGTTTCCTTAAAAAAACTAGAAATAGAATTACCATCTGATCCAGCAATCCCACTTCTGGGCATATACCCAGAGAAAACCGTAAATCAAAAAGGCACATTCACCACAATGTTCATTGCAGCACTATTTACAATAGCCAGGTAATGGAAGCAACCTAAATGCCCACAGACAGATGAATGGATAAAGATGTGGTACATATATAAAATGAAATATTACTCGGCCATAAAAAGGAATGAAACTGGGTCATTTGTAGAGACATCGATGGATCAAGAGACTGTCATACAGAATGAAGTCAAAAAGAGGAAACCAAATACTGTATATTAAGGCATATATGGGGAACCTAAAAAATGGTACAGATGAACTGGTTTGCAGTGAAGAAATAGAGACACAGCGGTAGAGAACAAACGTATGGACACCAAGTGTGGGAAGCCATGGGGTGGTGGTGGTGGGATGAGTTGGGAGATTGGGATTGACCTGTATACATTTATATGCATAAAATACATAACTAATAATAACCTGCTGTATAAAAAAATAAATTAATTAATTTCAAAATTCTAAACAATAAAATTTAAAAATAAAAGAGAAAAAAGTTCTTCCCGTCTCACAGATGTATTTATAGGAATGAATTATTTCCATGCTTATATCTATAAATACATAAAAGAGGAATAAAATCTAACTTGAAACATAAAAGAAAAAAAAACCTGAACCCACCATTTATACAGAGGAAAACCCTATCTGGACAATTGCTCCAGCGGTAAACAATTCTGAAATTGGTCAGAGGTGGGGAACCATCTCCCATACAGCCAGCACCCCACCCCCCACACAAGGAGCGTCCTCATTGCAAAGCTGGGGGACTGTGCCGAGGCATCTGTGCGTAAACGTGAGCTGAGCCCCAGGCCAGCTGCTGCTGAACTGTTCCCACCCTTCCCAGGTAAAACACCTGAATATGTACAAGGGCTTGAAAGCCTAGAGGAAGGGCCGTCGAGCCACACCAGCGACAGCACGCAGGCCAACTTGGTGCCTGCAGGCCAGCCAGGGTGGTCCTGGCCCCGGGTGCTCTTCCGGAAGCTTTCCATTGCCCTGCCTGAGATACCCCTCCTGTCCTGGCCCCCACTGCTTTTTTCCTTCCTCACCTCTCTCTGGAGAGAAATTCCAGCGGAAGGTATGGGTGACACATCCTCTTCTTTACAGGTGTCAGCCTGGCAACTCCTGCAGAAAGGCCAGCAGAGCCCCACTCACACCGGGCCACCCACAAAGCTGTGGCCCCTCACTCCCACCCACCAGCAGAGCCCCGAGACTGCTGACGGGGCAGAGAATATGGAGTCAGGCACAGCTTCAGGGGCTATTGCTGCCTGGAGCGCTGTTTATATTGACCTCAACGAGGCACACCTGGGGAGGGCGGGCCGGCAGGGTAAGGCTGCCCAGGTCAGCTAATCCACAACCCTCAGGGAATCACATTGTTGAAAATGGACCTCGCTAAGGCAGAAGAGAAGCCAAGGAAAAAAAGGACAAAATGCCATTTGCAGCACCGTAAATGAGTCTAGAAGTAATCACGTGACTTGTAGTAAGTCAGAAAGTGAAAGACACATATCATATCATATCACTTATAGGTGTTACCTAAAAATGGATACCAGGGCAGATATTTCCACGGAGAAGGGCAATCACAGATTCATTAAACAAACTTATGGTTCACGAATGGAAAGGTGTGAGGATTGGTTTCATTATGATATAGGGGATAACAGACATATACAAACACAGGTGACATATATAATCACCAAAGACCTACAGAATACCAAGAGAGGACTACTCAACATTCTGTCATAACGTACATGGGAAAAGGATCCCAGGAAGAACAGACATCTGTATATGTGTAAAAGAACCACATCTTCCACACCTACAACAAGCCAAACATTGTAATCAAACTTGCTGTAATAAAAAATAAAAAAATTAAATTAAAAACACGAACAAGAAGTAGTGAGACAAACTTGAGGGGCTTTCTCCTGGCACATTCCATTCTAAATTCCAATCTAGAACACCACTTCCACTGAGGCTCTCTTGCCCTAGTAACCAGATTTGGTAAGGGTGAACTGCTGCCACCTTGTGGCCGTTTCACACAACAGCAGCTTTAATCCCAGCGCTAATGGTCAGTTGATATTCAAAATCATTGCAGGCCTGTAAATGACACCTGCCCTGAAAACAAATCCTGGGGTCACATATCGACCAAAAAATTGAAAGGACGTCCATATTTCAAAACGACCGTTTCAAAAGGCATATTTTACGCACATTAGTGTTCTGCTTCTTTTCCTTTCTTTCCTTTTTTGTTAAAAAAAATGGGAATGGAAAAAGGCATCCCTCAGAATGGGCAAAAATCGTTGCAAACGAATCAATGGACAGAGGTTTAATCTCCAATATATATAAACAGCTCATGCAGCTTAATATTAAAAAAACAAACAACCCAATACAAAAATGGGCAGAAGATCTAAAGAGATGTTTCTTCAAAGGAGACACAGAGATGGCCAAGACGCACATGAAAAGCTGCTCAACAGCACTAATTATTAGAGAAATGTAAATCAAAACTACAATGAGGTATCACCTCACACCCGTTATAATCGGCATCATCAGAAAATCTACAAACAACCAATTCTGGGGAGGGTGTGGACAAAAAGAGCCCTCTTCCACTATTGGTGGGAATGTAAATTGATACAGTCTCTATGGAGAACAGTATGGAGTTTCCTTAAAAAAAACTAGAAATAGAATTACCATCTGATCCAGCAATCCCACTTCTGGGCATATACCCAGAGAAAACCGTAAATCCAAAAGGCACATTCACCACAATGTTCATTGCAGCACTATTTACAATAGCCAGGTAATGGAAGCAACCTAAATGCCCACAGACAGATGAATGGATAAAGATGTGGTACATATATAAAATGAAATATTACTCGGCCATAAAAAGGAATGAAACTGGGTCATTTGTAGAGACATCGATGGATCAAGAGACTGTCATACAGAATGAAGTCAAAAAGAGGAAACCAAATACTGTATATTAAGGCATATATGGGGAACCTAAAAAATGGTACAGATGAACTGGTTTGCAGTGAAGAAATAGAGACACAGCGGTAGAGAACAAACGTATGGACACCAAGTGTGGGAAGCCATGGGGTGGTGGTGGTGGGATGAGTTGGGAGATTGGGATTGACCTGTATACATTTATATGCATAAAATACATAACTAATAATAACCTGCTGTATAAAAAAATAAATTAATTAATTTCAAAATTCTAAACAATAAAATTTAAAAATAAAAGAGAAAAAAGTTCTTCCCGTCTCACAGATGTATTTATAGGAATGAATTATTTCCATGCTTATATCTATAAATACATAAAAGAGGAATAAAATCTAACTTGAAACATAAAAGAAAAAAAAACCTGAACCCACCATTTATACAGAGGAAAACCCTATCTGGACACTTGCTCCAGCGGTAAACAATTCTGAAATTGGTCAGAGGTGGGGAACCATCTCCCATACAGCCAGCACCCCACCCCCCACACAAGGAGCGTCCTCATTGCAAAGCTGGGGGACTGTGCCGAGGCATCTGTGCGTAAACGTGAGCTGAGCCCCAGGCCAGCTGCTGCTGAACTGTTCCCACCCTTCCCAGGTAAAACACCTGAATATGTACAAGGGCTTGAAAGCCTAGAGGAAGGGCCGTCGAGCCACACCAGCGACAGCACGCAGGCCAACTTGGTGCCTGCAGGCCAGCCAGGGTGGTCCTGGCCCCGGGCGCTCTTCCGGAAGCTTTCCATTGCCCTGCCTGAGATACCCCTCCTGTCCTGGCCCCCACTGCTTTTTTCCTTCCTCACCTCTGTCCGGAGAGAAATTCCAGCGGAAGGTATGGGTGACACATCCTCTTCTTTACAGGTGTCAGCCTGGCAACTCCTGCAGAAAGGCCAGCAGAGCCCCACTCACACCGGGCCACCCACAAAGCTGTGGCCCCTCACTCCCACCCACCAGCAGAGCCCCGAGACTGCTGACGGGGCAGAGAATATGGAGTCAGGCACAGCTTCAGGGGCTATTGCTGCCTGGAGCGCTGTTTATATTGACCTCAACGAGGCACACCTGGGGAGGGCGGGCTGGCAGGGTAAGGCTGCCCAGGTCAGCTAATCCACAACCCTCAGGGAATCACATTGTTGAAAATGGACCTCGCTAAGGCAGAAGAGAAGCCAAGGAAAAAAAGGACAAAATGCCATTTGCAGCACCGTAAATGAGTCTAGAAGTAATCACGTGACTTGTAGTAAGTCAGAAAGTGAAAGACACATATCATATCATATATCACTTATAGGTGTTACCTAAAAATGGATACCAGGGCAGATATTTCCACGGAGAAGGGCAATCACAGATTCATTAAACAAACTTATGGTTCACGAATGGAAAGGTGTGAGGATTGGTTTCATTACGATATAGGGGATAACAGACATATACAAACACAGGTGACATATATAATCAACAAAGACCTACAGAATACCAAGAGAGGACTACTCAACATTCTGTCATAACGTACATGGGAAAAGGATCCCAGGAAGAACAGACATCTGTATATGTGTAAAAGAACCACATCTTCCACACCTACAACAAGCCAAACATTGTAATCAAACTTGCTGTAATAAAAAATAAAAAAAATAAATTAAAAACACGAACAAGAAGTAGTGAGACAAACGTGAGGGGCTTTCTCCTGGCACATTCCATTCTAAACTCCAATCTAGAACACCACTTCCACTGAGGCTCTCTTGCCCTAGTAACCAGATTTGGTAAGAGTGAACTGCTGCCACCTTGTGGCCGTTTCAAACAACAGCAGCTTTAATCCCAGTGCTAATGGTCAGTTGATATTCAAAATCATTGCAGGCCTGTAAATGACACCTGCCCTGAAAACAAATCCTGGGGTCACATATCGACCAAAAAATTCAAAGGACGTCCATATTTCAAAACGACCGTTTCAAAAGGCATATTTTACGCACATTAGTGTTCTGCTTCTTTTCCTTTCTTTCCTTTTTTGTTAAAAAAAAACGGGAATGGTAAAAGGCATCCCTCAGAATGGGCGAAAATCCTTGCAAACGAATCAATGGACAGAGGTTTAATCTCCAATATATATAAACAGCTCAGGCAGCTTAATATTAAAAAAACAAACAACCCAATACAAAAATGGGCAGAAGATCTAAAGAGACGTTTCTTCAAAGAAGACACAGAGATGGCCAAGACACACATGAAAAGCTGCTCAACAGCACTAATTATTAGAGAAATGCAAATCAAAACTACAATGAGGTATCACCTCACACCTGTTAGAAGCGGCATCATCAGAAAATCTACACACAACCAATTCTGGGGAGGGTGTGGACAAAAGGAGCCCTCTTCCACTATTGGTGGGAATGTAAATTGATACAGTCACTATGGAGAACAGTATGGAGTTTCCTTAAAAAAACTAGAAATAGAATTACCATCTGATCCAGCAATCCCACTTCTGGGCATATACCCAGAGAAAACCGTAAATCAAAAAGGCACATTCACCACAATGTTCGTTGCAGCACTATTTACAATAGCCAGGTAATGGAAGCAACCTAAATGCCCACAGACAGATGAATGGATAAAGATGTGGTACATATATAAAATGAAATATTACTCGGCCATAAAAAGGAATGAAACTGGGTCATTTGTAGAGACATCGATGGATCAAGAGACTGTCATACAGAATGAAGTCAAAAAGAGGAAACCAAATACTGTATATTAAGGCACATATGGGGAACCTAAAAAATGGTACAGATGAACTGGTTTGCAGTGAAGAAATAGAGACACAGCGGTAGAGAACAAACGTATGGACACCAAGTGTGGGAAGCCATGGGGTGGTGGTGGTGGGATGAGTTGGGAGATTGGGATTGACCTGTATACATTTATATGCATAAAATACATAACTAATAATAACCTGCTGTATAAAAAAATAAATTAATTAATTTCAAAATTCTAAACAATAAAATTTAAAAATAAAAGAGAAAAATGTTCTTCCCGTCTCACAGATGTATTTATAGGAATGAATTATTTCCATGCTTATATCTATAAATACATAAAAGAGGAATAAAATCTAACTTGAAACATAAAAGAAAAAAAAACCTGAACCCACCATTTATACAGAGGAAAACCCTATCTGGACACTTGCTCCAGCGGTAAACAATTCTGAAATTGGTCAGAGGTGGGGAACCATCTCCCATACAGCCAGCACCCCACCCCCCACACAAGGAGCGTCCTCATTGCAAAGCTGGGGGACTGTGCCGAGGCATCTGTGCGTAAACGTGAGCTGAGCCCCAGGCCAGCTGCTGCTGAACTGTTCCCACCCTTCCCAGGTAAAACACCTGAATATGTACAAGGGCTTGAAAGCCTAGAGGAAGGGCCGTCGAGCCACACCAGCGACAGCACGCAGGCCAACTTGGTGCCTGCAGGCCAGCCAGGGTGGTCCTGGCCCCGGGTGCTCTTCCGGAAGCTTTCCATTGCCCTGCCTGAGATACCCCTCCTGTCCTGGCCCCCACTGCTTTTTTCCTTCCTCACCTCTGTCCGGAGAGAAATTCCAGCGGAAGGTATGGGTGACACATCCTCTTCTTTACAGGTGTCAGCCTGGCAACTCCTGCAGTAAGGCCAGCAGAGCCCCACTCACACCGGGCCACCCACAAAGCTGTGGCCCCTCACTCCCACACACCAGCAGAGCCCCGAGACTGCTGATGGGGCAGAGAATATGGAGTCAGGCACAGCTTCAGGGGCTATTGCTGCCTGGAGCGCTGTTTATATTGACTTCAACGAGGCACACCTGGGGAGGGCGGGCCGGCAGGGTAAGGCTGCCCAGGTCAGCTAATCCACAACCCTCAGGGAATCACATTGTTGAAAATGGACCTCGCTAAGGCAGAAGAGAAGCCAAGGAAAAAAAGGACAAAATGCCATTTGCAGCACCGTAAATGAGTCTAGAAGTAATCACGTGACTTGTAGTAAGTCAGAAAGTGAAAGACACATATCATATCATATCACTTATAGGTGTTACCTAAAAATGGATACCAGGGCAGATATTTCCACGGAGAAGGGCAATCACAGATTCATTAAACAAACTTATGGTTCACGAATGGAAAGGTGTGAGGATTGGTTTCATTACGATATAGGGGATAACAGACATATACAAACACAGGTGACATATATAATCACCAAAGACCTACAGAATACCAAGAGAGGACTACTCAACATTCTGTCATAACGTACATGGGAAAAGGATCCCAGGAAGAACAGACATCTGTATATGTGTAAAAGAACCACATCTTCCACACCTACAACAAGCCAAACATTGTAATCAAACTTGCTGTAATAAAAAATAAAAAAATTAAATTAAAAACACGAACAAGAAGTAGTGAGACAAACTTGAGGGGCTTTCTCCTGGCACATTCCATTCTAAATTCCAATCTAGAACACCACTTCCACTGAGGCTCTCTTGCCCTAGTAACCAGATTTGGTAAGGGTGAACTGCTGCCACCTTGTGGCCGTTTCACACAACAGCAGCTTTAATACCAGCGCTAATGGTTAGTTGATATTCAAAATCATTGCAGGCCTGTAAATGACACCTGCCCTGAACACAAATCCTGGGGTCACATATCGACCAAAAAATTCAAAGGACGTCCATATTTCAAAACGACCGTTTCAAAAGGCATATTTTACGCACATTAGTGTTCTGCTTCTTTTCCTTTCTTTCCTTTTTTGTTAAAAAAAAACGGGAATGGAAAAAGGCATCCCTCAGAATGGGCAAAAATCTTTGCAAACGAATCAATGGACAGAGGTTTAATCTCCAATATATATAAACAGCTTATGCAGCTTAATATTAAAAAAACAAACAACCCAATACAAAAATGGGCAGAAGATCTAAAGAGATGTTTCTTCAAAGGAGACACAGAGATGGCCAAGACGCACATGAAAAGCTCCTCAACAGCACTAATTATTAGAGAAATGCAAATCAAAACTACAATGAGGTATCACCTCACACCCGTTAGAATCGGCATCATCAGAAAATCTACAAACAACCAATTCTGGGGAGGGTGTGGACAAAAGGAGCCCTCTTCCACTATTGGTGGGAATGTAAATTGATACAGTCACTATGGAGAACAGTATGGAGTTTCCTTAAAAAATCTAGAAATAGAATTACCATCTGATCCAGCAATCCCACTTCTGGGCATATACCCAGAGAAAACCGTAAATCAAAAAGGCACATTCACCACAATGTTCGTTGCAGCACTATTTACAATAGCCAGGTAATGGAAGCAACCTAAATGCCCACAGACAGATGAATGGATAAAGATGTGGTACATATATAAAATGAAATATTACTCGGCCATAAAAAGGAATGAAACTGGGTCATTTGTAGAGACATCGATGGATCAAGAGACTGTCATACAGAATGAAGTCAGAAAGAGGAAACCAAATACTGTATATTAAGGCATATATGTGGAACCTAAAAAATGGTACAGATGAACTGGTTTGCAGCGAAGAAATAGAGACACAGAGGTAGAGAACAAACGTATGGACACCAAGTGTGGGAAGCCATGGGGTGGTGGTGGTGGGATGAGTTGGGAGATTGGGATTGACCTGTATACATTTATATGCATAAAATACATAACTAATAATAACCTGCTGTATAAAAAAATAAATTAATTAATTTCAAAATTCTAAACAATAAAATTTAAAAATAAAAGAGAAAAAAGTTCTTCCCGTCTCACAGATGTATTTATAGGAATGAATTATTTCCATGCTTATATCTATAAATACATAAAAGAGGAATAAAATCTAACTTGAAACATAAAACAAAAAAAAAAACCTGAACCCACCATTTATACAGAGGAAAACCCTATCTGGACACTTGCTCCAGCGGTAAACAATTCTGAAATTGGTCAGAGGTGGGGAACCATCTCCCATACAGCCAGCACCCCACCCCACACACAAGGAGCGTCCTCATTGCAAAGCTGGGGTACTGTGTCGAGGCATCTGTGCGTAAACGTGAGCTGAGCCCCAGGACAGCTGCTGCTGAACTGTTCCCACCCTTCCCAGGTAAAACACCTGAATATGTACAAGGGCTTGAAAGCCTAGAGGAAGGGCCGTCGAGCCACAGCAGCGACAGCACGCAGGCCAACTTGGTGCCTGCAGGCCAGCCAGGGTGGTCCTGGACCCGGGCGCTCTTCCGGAAGCTTTCCATTGCCCTGCCTGAGATACCCCTCCTGTCCTGGCCCCCACTGCTTTTTTCCTTCCTCACCTCTGTCCGGAGAGAAATTCCAGCGGAAGGTATGGGTGACACATCCTCTTCTTTACAGGTGTCAGCCTGGCAACTCCTGCAGAAAGGCCAGCAGAGCCCCACTCACACCGGGCCACCCACAAAGCTGTGGCCCCTCACTCCCACCCACCAGCAGAGCCCCGAGACTGCTGACGGGGCAGAGAATATGGAGTCAGGCACAGCTTCAGGGGCTATTGCTGCCTGGAGCGCTGTTTATATTGACCTCAACGAGGCACACCTGGGGAGGGCGGGCCGGCAGGGTAAGGCTGCCCATGTCAGCTAATCCACAACCCTCAGGGAATCACATTGTTGAAAATGGACCTCGCTAAGGCAGAAGAGAAGCCAAGGAAAAAAAGGACAAAATGCCATTTGCAGCACCGTAAATGAGTCTAGAAGTAATCACGTGACTTGTAGTAAGTCAGAAAGTGAAAGACACATACCATATCATATCACTTATAGGTGTTACCTAAAAATGGATACCAGGGCAGATATTTCCACGGAGAAGGGCAATCACAGATTCATTAAACAAACTTATGGTTCACGAATGGAAAGGTGTGAGGATTGGTTTCATTACGATATAGGGGATAACAGACATATACAAACACAGGTGACATATATAATCAGCAAAGACCTACAGAATACCAAGAGAGGACTACTCAACATTCTGTCATAACGTACATGGGAAAAGGATCCCAGGATGAACAGACATCTGTATATGTGTAAAAGAACCACATCTTCCACACCTACAACAAGCCAAACATTGTAATCAAACTTGCTGTAATAAAAAATAAAAAAATTAAATTAAAAACACGAACAAGAAGTAGTGAGACAAACTTGAGGGGCTTTCTCCTGGCACATTCCATTCTAAATTCCAATCTAGAACACCACTTCCACTGAGGCTCTCTTGCCCTAGTAAACAGATTTGGTAAGGGTGAACTGCTGCCACCTTGTGGCCGTTTCACACAACAGCAGCTTTAATCCCAGCGCTAATGGTCAGTTGATATTCAAAATCATTGCAGGCCTGTAAATGACACCTGCCCTGAAAACAAATCCTGGGGTCACATATCGACCAAAAAATTCAAAGGACGTCCATATTTCAAAATGACCGTTTCAAAAGGCATATTTTACGCACATTAGTGTTCTGCTTCTTTTCCTTTCTTTCCTTTTTTGTTAAAAAAAAACGGGAATGGAAAAAGGCATCCCTCAGAATGGGCAAAAATCGTTGCAAACGAATCAATGGACAGAGGTTTAATCTCCAATATATATAAACAGGCATGCAGCTTAATATTAAAAAAACAAACAACCCAATACAAAAATGGGCAGAAGATCTAAAGAGACGTTACTTCAAAGAAGACACAGAGATGGCCAAGACGCACATGAAAAGCTGCTCAACAGCACTAATTATTAGAGAAATGCAAATCAAAACTACAATGAGGTATCACCTCACACCTGTTAGAATCGGCATCATCAGAAAATCTACAAACAACCAATTCTGGGGAGGGTGTGGACAAAAGGAGCCCTCTTCCACTATTGGTGGGAATGTAAATTGATACAGTCACTATGGAGAACAGTATGGAGTTTCCTTAAAAAAAACCTAGAAATATAATTACCATCTGATCCAGCAATCCCACTTCTGGGCATATACCCAGAGAAAACCGTAAGTCAAAAAGGCACATTCACCACAATGTTCATTGCAGCACTATTTACAATAGCCAGGTAATGGAAGCAACCTAAATGCCCACAGACAGATGAATGGATAAAGATGTGGTACATATATAAAATGAAATATTACTCGGCTATAAAAAGGAATGAAACTGGGTCATTTGTAGAGACATCGATGGATCAAGAGAGTGTCATACAGAATGAAGTCAAAAAGAGGAAACCAAATACTGTATATTAAGGCATATATGCGGAACATAAAAATGGTACAGATGAACTGGTTTGCAGTGAAGAAATAGAGACACAGAGGTAGAGAACAAACGTATGGACACCAAGTGTGGGAAGCCATGGGGTGGTGGTGGTGGGATGAGTTGGGAGATTGGGATTGACCTGTATACATTTATATGCATAAAATACATAACTAATAATAACCTGCTGTATAAAAAAATAAATTAATTAATTTCAAAATTCTAAACAATAAAATTTAAAAATAAAAGAGAAAAAAGTTCTTCTCGTCTCACAGATGTATTTATAGGAATGAATTATTTCCATGCTTATATCTATAAATACATAAAAGAGGAATAAAATCTAACTTGAAACAAAAGAAAAAAAAAACCTGAACCCACCATTTATACAGAGGAAAACCCTATCTGGACACTTGCTCCAGCGGTAAACAATTCTGAAATTGGTCAGAGGTGGGGAACCATCTCCCATACAGCCAGCACCCCACCCCCCACACAAGGAGCGTCCTCATTGCAAAGCTGGGGGACTGTGCCGAGGCATCTGTGCGTAAACGTGAGCTGAGCCCCAGGCCAGCTGCTGCTGAACTGTTCCCACCCTTCCCAGGTAAAACACCTGAATATGTACAAGGGCTTGAAAGCCTAGAGGAAGGGCCGTCGTGCCACACCAGCGACAGCATGCAGGCCAACGTGGTGCCTGCAGGCCAGCCACGGTGGTCCTGGAACCGGGTGCTCTTCCGGAAGCTTTCCATTGCCCTGCCTGAGATACCACTCCTGTCCTGGCCCCCACTGCTTTTTTCCTTCCTCACCTCTGTCCGGAGAGAAATTGCAGCGGAAGGTATGGGTGACACATCCTCTTCTTTACAGGTGTCAGCCTGGCAACTCCTGCAGAAAGGCCAGCAGAGCCCCACTCACACCGGGCCACCCACAAAGCTGTGGCCCCTCACTCCCACCCACCAGCAGAGCCCCGAGACTGCTGACGGGGCAGAGAATATGGAGTCAGGCACAGCTTCAGGGGCTATTGCTGCCTGGAGCGCTGTTTATATTGACCTCAACGAGGCACACCTTGGGAGGGCGGGCCGGCAGGGTAAGGCTGCCCAGGTCAGCTAATCCACAACCCTCAGGGAATCACATTGTTGAAAATGGACCCCGCTAAGGCAGAAGAGAAGCCAAGGAAAAAAAGTACAAAATGCCATTTGCAGCACCGTAAATGAGTCTAGAAGTAATCACGTGACTTGTAGTAAGTCAGAAAGTGAAAGACACATACCACATCATATCACTTATAGGTGTTACCTAAAAATGGATACCAGGGCAGATATTTCCACGGAGAAGGGCAATCACAGATTCATTAAACAAACTTATGGTTCACGAATGGAAAGGTGTGAGGATTGGTTTCATTACGATATAGGGGATAACAGACATATACAAACACAGGTGACATATATAATCAGCAAAGACCTACAGAATACCAAGAGAGGACTACTCAACATTCTGTCATAACGTACATGGGAAAAGGATCCCAGGATGAACAGACATCTGTATATGTGTAAAAGAACCACATCTTCCACACCTACAACAAGCCAAACATTGTAATCAAACTTGCTGTAATAAAAAATAAAAAAATTAAATTAAAAACACGAACAAGAAGTAGTGAGACAAACTTGAGGGGCTTTCTCCTGGCACATTCCATTCTAAATTCCAATCTAGAACACCACTTCCACTGAGGCTCTCTTGCCCTAGTAAACAGATTTGGTAAGGGTGAACTGCTGCCACCTTGTGGCCGTTTCACACAACAGCAGCTTTAATCCCAGCGCTAATGGTCAGTTGATATTCAAAATCATTGCAGGCCTGTAAATGACACCTGCCCTGAAAACAAATCCTGGGGTCACATATCGACCAAAAAATTCAAAGGACGTCCATATTTCAAAATGACCGTTTCAAAAGGCATATTTTACGCACATTAGTGTTCTGCTTCTTTTCCTTTCTTTCCTTTTTTGTTAAAAAAAAACGGGAATGGAAAAAGGCATCCCTCAGAATGGGCAAAAATCGTTGCAAACGAATCAATGGACAGAGGTTTAATCTCCAATATATATAAACAGGCATGCAGCTTAATATTAAAAAAACAAACAACCCAATACAAAAATGGGCAGAAGATCTAAAGAGACGTTACTTCAAAGAAGACACAGAGATGGCCAAGACGCACATGAAAAGCTGCTCAACAGCACTAATTATTAGAGAAATGCAAATCAAAACTACAATGAGGTATCACCTCACACCTGTTAGAATCGGCATCATCAGAAAATCTACAAACAACCAATTCTGGGGAGGGTGTGGACAAAAGGAGCCCTCTTCCACTATTGGTGGGAATGTAAATTGATACAGTCACTATGGAGAACAGTATGGAGTTTCCTTAAAAAAAACCTAGAAATATAATTACCATCTGATCCAGCAATCCCACTTCTGGGCATATACCCAGAGAAAACCGTAAGTAAAAAAGGCACATTCACCACAATGTTCATTGCAGCACTATTTACAATAGCCAGGTAATGGAAGCAACCTAAATGCCCACAGACAGATGAATGGATAAAGATGTGGTACATATATAAAATGAAATATTACTCGGCTATAAAAAGGAATGAAACTGGGTCATTTGTAGAGACATCGATGGATCAAGAGACTGTCATACAGAATGAAGTCAAAAAGAGGAAACCAAATACTGTATATTAAGGCATATATGCGGAACATAAAAATGGTACAGATGAACTGGTTTGCAGTGAAGAAATAGAGACACAGAGGTAGAGAACAAACGTATGGACACCAAGTGTGGGAAGCCATGGGGTGGTGGTGGTGGGATGAGTTGGGAGATTGGGATTGACCTGTATACATTTATATGCATAAAATACATAACTAATAATAACCTGCTGTATAAAAAAATAAATTAATTAATTTCAAAATTCTAAACAATAAAATTTAAAAATAAAAGAGAAAAAAGTTCTTCTCGTCTCACAGATGTATTTATAGGAATGAATTATTTCCATGCTTATATCTATAAATACATAAAAGAGGAATAAAATCTAACTTGAAACAAAAGAAAAAAAAAACCTGAACCCACCATTTATACAGAGGAAAACCCTATCTGGACACTTGCTCCAGCGGTAAACAATTCTGAAATTGGTCAGAGGTGGGGAACCATCTCCCATACAGCCAGCACCCCACCCCCCACACAAGGAGTGTCCTCATTGCAAAGCTGGGGGACTGTGCCGAGGCATCTGTGCGTAAACGTGAGCTGAGCCCCAGGCCAGCTGCTGCTGAACTGTTCCCACCCTTCCCAGGTAAAACACCTGAATATGTACAAGGGCTTGAAAGCCTAGAGGAAGGGCCGTCGTGCCACACCAGCGACAGCATGCAGGACAACGTGGTGCCTGCAGGCCAGCCACGGTGGTCCTGGACCCGGGTGCTCTTCCGGAAGCTTTCCATTGCCCTGCCTGAGATACCACTCCCGTCCTGGCCCCCACTGCTTTTTTCCTTCCTCACCTCTGTCCGGAGAGAAATTGCAGCGGAAGGTATGGGTGACACATCCTCTTCTTTACAGGTGTCAGCCTGGCAACTCCTGCAGAAAGGCCAGCAGAGCCCCACTCACACCGGGCCACCCACAAAGCTGTGGCCCCTCACTCCCACCCACCAGCAGAGCCCCGAGACTGCTGACGGGGCAGAGAATAAGGAGTCAGGCACAGCTTCAGGGGCTATTGCTGCCTGGAGCGCTGTTTATATTGACCTCAACGAGGCACACCTTGGGAGGGCGGGCCGGCAGGGTAAGGCTGCCCAGGTCAGCTAATCCACAACCCTCAGGGAATCACATTGTTGAAAATGGACCCCGCTAAGGCAGAAGAGAAGCCAAGGAAAAAAAGTACAAAATGCCATTTGCAGCACCGTAAATGAGTCTAGAAGTAATCACGTGACTTGTAGTAAGTCAGAAAGTGAAAGACACATACCACATCATATCACTTATAGGTGTTACCTAAAAATGGATACCAGGGCAGATATTTCCACGGAGAAGGGCAATCACAGATTCATTAAACAAACTTATGGTTCACGAATGGAAAGGTGTGAGGATTGGTTTCATTACGATATCGGGGTTAACAGACATATACAAACACAGGTGACATATATAATCACCAAAGACCTACAGAATACCAAGAGAGGACTACTCAACATTCTGTCATAACGTACATGGGAAAAGGATCCCAGGAAGAACAGACATCTGTATATGGGTAAAAGAACCACATCTTCCACACCTACAACAAGCCAAACATTGTAATCAAACTTGCTCTAATAAAAAATAAAAAATTAAATTAAAAACACGAACAAGAAGTAGTGAGACAAACGTGAGGGGCTTTCTCCTGGCACATTCCATTCTAAACTCCAATCTAGAACACCACTTCCACTGAGGCTCTCTTGCCCTAGTAACCAGATTTGGTAAGGGTGAACTGCTGCCACCTTGTGTCCGTTTCACACAAGAGCAGCTTTAATCCCAACGCTAATGGTCAGTTGATATTCAAAATCATTGCAGGCCTGTAAATGACACCTGCCCTGAAAACAAATCCTGGGGTCACATATCGACCACAAATTTCAAAGGACGTCCATATTTCAAAACGACCGTTTCAAAAGGCATATTTTACGCACATTAGTGTTCTGCTTCTTTT
This sequence comes from Mesoplodon mirus, assembly GCF_964341445.2. Lineage (NCBI taxonomy): Eukaryota > Metazoa > Chordata > Mammalia > Artiodactyla > Ziphiidae > Mesoplodon > Mesoplodon mirus. The sequence goes on along the minus strand of NW_028295521.1, from coordinate 260,515 downwards.
CCTTTCTTTCCTTTTTTGTTAAAAATCACGGGAATGGAAAAAGGCATCCCTCAGAATGGGCGAAAATCGTTGCAGACGAATCAATGGACAGAGGTTTAATCTCCAATATATATAAACAGCTCATGCAGCTTAATATTAAAAAAACAAACAACCCCAAAAAAAATGGGCAGAAGATCTATAGAGACGTTTCTTCAAAGGAGACACAGAGATGGCCAAGACGCACATGAAAAGCTGCTCAACAGCACTAATTATTAGAGAAATGCAAATCAAAACTACAATGAGGTATCACCTCACACCTGTTAGAATCGGCATCATCAGAAAATCTACAAACAACCAATTCTGGGGAGGTTGTGGACAAAAGGAGCCCTCTTCCACTATTGGTGGGAATGTAAATTGATACAGTCACTATGGAGAACAGTATGGAGTTTCCTTAAAAATATTAGAAATAGAATTACCATCTGATCCAGCAATCCCACTTCTGGGCATATACCCAGGGAAAACCGTATTTCAAAAGGCACATTCACCACAACGTTCGTTGCGGCTCTATTTACAATAGCCAGGTAATGGAAGCAACCTAAATGCCCACAGACAGATGAATGGATAAAGATGTGGTACATATATAAAATGGAATATTACTCGGCCATAAAAAGAAATGAAACTGAGTCATTTGTAGAGACATCGATGGATCGAGAGACTGTCATACAGAATGAAGTAAGTCAGAAAGAGGAAAACAAATATTGTATATTAATGCATATATGTGGAGCCTAAAAATGGTACAGATGAACTGGTTTGCAGGGAAGAAATAGAGACACAGAGGTAGAGAACAAACGTATGGACACCAAGTGTGGGAAGCCATGGGGTGGTGGTGGTGGAATGAGTTGGGAGATTGGGATTGACCTGTATACATGTATATGCATAAAATACATAACTAATAATAACGTGGTGTATAAAAAAAATAAATAAAATTAAATTTCAAAATTTTAAAGAATAAAATTTAAAAATAAAACAGAAAAAAGTTCTTCCCGTCACACAGATGTATTTATAGTAGTGAATTATTTCCATGCTTATATCTATAAATACATAAAAGAGGAATAAAATCTAACTTGAACCATAAAAGAAAACAAAAACCTGAACCCACAAGTTATACAGAGGAAAACCCTATCAGGGCACTTGCTCCAGTGGTAAACAATTCTGAAATTGGTCAGAGGTGGGGAACCATCTCCCATACAGCCATCAACCCACCCCCCACTCAAGGAGCGTCCTCATTGAAAAGCTGGGGGACCATGCCGAGGCATCTGTGAGTAAACGTGAGCTGAGCCCCAGGCCAGCTGCTGCTGAACATTTCCCACCCTTTCCAGGTAAAACACCTAAATATATACAAGGGCTTGAAAGCCTAGAAGAAGGACCGTGGAGCCACACCAGCGACAGCACGCAGGCCAACTTGGTGCCTGCAGGCCAGCCAGGGTGGTCCTGGCCCCGGGCGCTCTTCCACAAGCTTTCCATTGCCCTGCCTGAGATACCCCTCCTGTACCGGCACCCACTGCTTTTTTCCATCCTCACCTCTGTCCGAAGAGAAATTCCAGCGGAAAGTATGGGTGACACAACCTCTTCTTTACAGGCGGCAGCCTGGCAACTCCTGCAGAAAGGCCAGCAGAACCCCACTCACACCGGGCCACCCACAAAGCTGTGTCCCCTCACTCCCTCCCACCAGCACAGCCACGAGACTGCTGACGGGGCAGAGAATATGGAGTCAGGCACAGCTTCAGGGGCTATTGCTGCCTGGAGCGCTGTTTATATTGACCTCAACGAGGCACACCTTGGGAGGGCGGGCCGGCAGTTTAAGGCTGCCCAGGTCAGCTAATCCACAACCCTCAGGGAATCACATTGTTGAAAATGAACCCCGCTAAGGCAGAAGAGAAGCCAAGGGAAAAAAGGACACAATGCCATTTGCAGCACCGTAGATGAGTCTAGAAGTAATCACGTGACTTGTAGTAAGTCAGAAAGTGGAAGACACATATCGTATCATATCACTTATAGGTGTTACCTAAAAATGGATACCAGGGCAGATATTTCTACGGAGAAGGGCAATCACAGATTCATTAAACAAACTTATGGTTCACCAATGGAAAGTTGTGAGGATTGGTTTCATTACGATATCGGGGTTAACAGACATATACAAACACAGGTGACATATATAATCACCAAAGACCTACAGAATACCAAGAGAGGACTACTCAACATTCTGTCATAACGTACATGGGAAAAGGATCCCAGGAAGAACAGACATCTGTATATGTGTAAAAGAACCACATCTTCCACACCTACAACAAGCCAAACATTGTAATCAAACTTGCTGTAATAAAAAATAAAAAATTAAATTAAAAACACGAACAAGAAGTAGTGAGACAAACGTGAGGGGCTTTCTCCTGGCACATTCCATTCTAAACTCCAATCTAGAACACCACTTCCACTGAGGCTCTCTTGCCCTAGTAACCAGATTTGGTAAGGGTGAACTGCTGCCACCTTGTGTCCGTTTCACACAACAGCAGATTAATCCCAATGCTAATGGTCAGTTGATATTCAAAATCATTGCAGGCCTGTAAATGACACCTGCCCTGAAAACAAATCCTGGGGTCACATATCGACCAAAAAATTCAAAGGACGTCCATATTTCAAAACGACCATTTCAAAAGGCATATTTTACGCACATTAGTGTTCTGCTTCTTTTCCTTTCTTTCCTTTTTTCTTAAAAATCACGGGAATGGAAAAAGGCATCCCTCAGAATGGGCGAAAATCGTTGCAGACGAATCAATGGACAGAGGTTTAATCTCCAATATACATAAACAGCTCATGCAGGTTAATATTAAAAAAACAAACAACCCAAAAAAATGCGCAGAAGATCTAAAGAGACGTTTCTTCAAAGGAGACACAGAGATGGCCAAGACGCACATGAAAAGCTGCTCAACAGCACTAATTATTAGAGAAATGCAAATCAAAACTACAATGAGTTTTCACCTCACACCTGTTAGAATCGGCATCATCAGAAAATCTACAAACAACCAATTCTGGGGAGGGTGTGGACAAAAGGAGCCCTCTTCCACTATTGGTGGGAATGTAAATTGATACAGTCACTAAGGAGAACAGTATGGAGGTTCCTTAAAAAAACTAGAAATAGAATTACCATCTGATCCAGCAATCCCACTTCTGGGCATATACCCAGAGAAAACCGTATTTCAAAAAGGCACATTCACCACAATGTTCGTTGCAGCACTATTTACAATAGCCAGGTAATGGAAGCAACCTAAATGCCCACAGACAGATGAGTGGATAAAGATGTGGTACATATATAAAATGGAATATTACTCGGCCATAAAAAGGAATGAAACTGGGTCATTTGTAGAGACATCGATGGATCAAGAGACTGTCATACAGAATGAAGTAAGTCAGAAAGAGGAAAACAAATATTGTATATGAATGCATATATGTGGAGCCTAAAAATGGTACAGATGAACTGGTTTGCAGGGAAGAAATAGAGACACAGAGGTAGAGAACAAACGTATGGACACCAAGTGTGGGAAGCCATGGGGTGGTGGTGGTGGAATGAGTTGGGAGATTGGGATTGACCTGTATACATGTATATGCATAAAATACATAACTAATAATAACGTGGTGTATAAAAAAAATAAATAAAATTAAATTTCAAAATTTTAAAAAATAAAATTTAAAAATAAAACAGAAAAAAGTTCTTCCCGTCACACAGATGTATTTATAGTAGTGAATTATTTCCATGCTTATATCTATAAATACATAAAAGAGGAATAAAATCTAACTTGAACCATAAAAGAAAAAAAAAACCTGAACCCACGAGTTATACAGAGGAAAACCCTATCAGGGCACTTGCTCCAGTGGTAAACAATTCTGAAATTGGTCAGAGGTGGGGAACCATCTCCCATACAACCATCAACCCACCCCCCACTCAAGGAGCGTCCTCATTGAAAAGCTGGGGGACCATGCCGAGGCATCTGTGAGTAAACGTGAGCTGAGCCCCAGGCCAGCTGCTGCTGAACTGTTCCCACCCTTTCCAGGTAAAACACCTAAATATATACAAGGGCTTGAAAGCCTAGAGGAAGGACCGTGGAGCCACACCAGCGACAGCACGCAGGCCAACTTGGTGCCTGCAGGCCAGCCAGGATGGTCCTGACCCCGGGCGCTCTTCCACAAGCTTTCCATTGCCCTGCCTGAGATACCCCTCCTGTCCCGGCCCCCACTGCTTTTTTCCTTCCTCACCTCTGTCCGAAGAGAAATTCCAGCGGAAAGTATGGGTGACACAACCTCTTCTTTACAGGCGGCAGCCTGGCAACTCCTGAAGAAAGGCCAGCAGAACCCCACTCACACCGGGCCACCCACAAAGCTGTGTCCCCTCAATCCCTCCCACCAGCACAGCCCCGAGACTGCTGACGGGGCAGAGAATATGGAGTCAGGCACAGCTTCAGGGGCTATTGCTGCCTGGAGCGCTGTTTATATTGACCTCAACGAGGCACACCTTGGGAGGGCGGGCCGGCAGGTTAAGGCTGCCCAGGTCAGCTAATCCACAACCCTCAGGGAATCACATTGTTGAAAATGAACCCCGCTAAGGCAGAAGAGAAGCCAAGGGAAAAAAGGACACAATGCCATTTGCAGCACCGTAGATGAGTCTAGAAGTAATCACGTGACTTGTAGTAAGGCAGAAAGTGGAAGACACATATCGTATCATATCACTTATAGGTGTTACCTAAAAATGGATACCAGGGCAGATATTTCTATGGAGAAGGGCAATCACAGATTCATTAAACAAACTTATGGTTCACCAATGGAAAGGTGTGAGGATTGGTTTCATTACGATATCGGGGTTAACAGACATATACAAACACAGGTGACATATATAATCACCAAAGACCTACAGAATACCAAGAGAGGACTACTCAACATTCTGTCATAACGTACATGGGAAAAGGATCCCAGGAAGAACAGACATCTGTATATGTGTAAAAGAACCACATCTTCCACACCTACAACAAGCCAAACATTGTAATCAAACTTGCTGTAATAAAAAATAAAAAATTAAATTAAAAACACGAACAAGAAGTAGTGAGACAAACGTGAGGGGCTTTCTCCTGGCACATTCCATTCTAAACTCCAATCTAGAACACCACTTCCACTGAGGCTCTCTTGCCCTAGTAACCAGATTTGGTAAGGGTGAACTGCTGCCACCTTGTGGCCGTTTCACACAACAGCAGATTAATCCCAATGCTAATGGTCAGTTGATATTCAAAATCATTGCAGGCCTGTAAATGACACCTGCCCTGAAAACAAATCCTGGGGTCACATATCGACCAAAAAATTCAAAGGACGTCCATATTTCAAAACGACCATTTCAAAAGGCATATTTTACACACATTAGTGCTCTGCTTCTTTTCCTTTCTTTCCTTTTTTGTTAAAAATCACGGGAATGGAAAAAGGCATCCCTCAGAATGGGCGAAAATCGTTGCAGACGAATCAATGGACAGAGGTTTAATCTCCAATATATATAAACAGCTCATGCAGCTTAATATTAAAAAAATCAAACAACCCAAAAAAATGGGCAGAAGATCTAAAGAGACGTTTCTTCAAAGGAGACACAGAGATGGCCAAGACGCACATGAAAAGCTGCTCAACAGCACTAATTATTAGAGAAATGCAAATCAAAACTACAATGAGGTATCACCTCACACCTGTTAGAATCGGCATCATCAGAAAATCTACAAACAACCAATTCTGGGGAGGTTGTGGACAAAAGGAGCCCTCTTCCACTATTGGTGGGAATGTAAATTGATACAGTCACTATGGAGAACAGTATGGAGTTTCCTTAAAAATATTAGAAATCGAATTACCATCTGATCCAGCAATCCCACTTCTGGGCATATACCCAGAGAAAACCGTATTTCAAAAAGGCACATTCACCACAATGTTCGTTGCAGCACTATTTACAATAGCCAGGTAATGGAAGCAACCTAAATGCCCACAGACAGATGAATGGATAAAGATGTGGTACATATATAAAATGGAATATTACTCGGCCATTAAAAGGAATGAAACTGGGTCATTTGTAGAGACATCGATGGATCGAGAGACTGTCATACAGAATGAAGTAAGTCAGAAAGAGGAAAACAAATATTGTATATTAATGCATATATGTGGAGCCTAAAAATGGTACAGATGAACTGGTTTACAGGGAAGAAATAGAGACACAGAGGTAGAGAACAAACGTATGGACACCAAGTGTGGGAAGCCATGGGGTGGTGGTGGTGGGATGAGTTGAGAGATTGGGATTGACCTGTATACATGTATATGCATAAAATACATAACTAATAATAATGTGCTGTTTAAAAACATAAGTAAAATTAAATTTCAAAATTTTAAAAAATAAAATTTAAAAATAAAACTGAAAAAATTCTTCCCGTCACACAGATGTATTTATAGGAATGAATTATTTCCATGCTTATATTTATAAATACATAAAAGAGGAATAAAATCTAACTTGAACGATAAAAGAAAAAAAATGTGAACCCACAAGTTATACAGAGGAAAACCCTATCACGGCACTTGCTCCAGCGGTACACAATTCTGAAATTGGTCAGAGGTGGGGAACCATCTCCCATACAGCCAGCAACACACCCCCCATGCAAGGAGCGTCCTCATTGCAAAGCTGGGGGACAGTGCCGAGGCATCTGTGAGTAAACATGAGCTGAGCCCCAGTCCAGCTGCTGCTGAACTGTTCCCACCCTTTCCATGTAAAACACCTGAATATGTACAAGGGCTTGAAAGCCTAGAGGAAGGACCGTGGAGCCACACCAGCGACAGCACGCAGGCCAACTTGGTGCCTGCAGGCCAGCCAGGGTGGTCCTGGCCCCGGGCGCTCTTCCAGAAGCTTTCCATTGCCCTGCCTGAGATACCCCTCCTGTCCCGGCCCACACTGCTTTTTTCCTTCCTCACCTCTGTCCGGAGAGAAATTCCAGCGGAAGGTATGGGTGACACAACCTCTTCTTTACAGGCGGCAGCCTGGCAACTCCTGCAGAAAGGCCAGCAGAACACCACTCACACCGGGCCACCCACAAAGCTGTGGCCCCTCACTCCCTCCCACCAGCACAGCCCCGAGACTGCTGACGGGGCAGAGAATATGGAGTCAGGCACAGCTTCAGGGGCTATTGCTGCCTGGAGCGCTGTTTATATTGACCTCAACGAGGCACACCTGGGGAGGGTGGGCAGGCAGTTTAAGGCTGCCCAGGTCAGCTAATCCACAACCCTCAGGGAATCACATTGTTGAAAATGGACCCCGCTAATTCAGAAGAAAAGCCAAGGGAAAAAAGGACACAATGCCATTTGCAGCACCGTAGATGAGTCTAGAAGTAATCACGTGACTTGTAGTAAGTCAGAAAGTGGAAGACACATATCATATCATATCACATATAGGTGTTACCTAAAAATGGATACCAGGGCAGATATTTCCACGGAGAAGGGCAATCACAGATTCATTAAACAAACTTATGGTTCACCAATGGAAAGGTGTGAGGATTGGTTTCATTACGATATCGGGGTTAACAGACATATACAAACACAGGTGACATATATAATCACCAAAGACCTACAGAATACCAAGAGAGGACTACTCAACATTCTGTCATAACGTACATGGGAAAAGGATCCCAGGAAGAACAGACATGTGTATATGTGTAAAAGAACCACATCTTCCACACCTACAACAAGCCAAACATTGTAATCAAACTTGCTGTAATAAAAAATAAAAAATTAAATTAAAAACACGAACAAGAAGTAGTGAGACAAACGTGAGGGGCTTTCTCCTGGCACATTCCATTCTAAACTCCAATCTAGAACACCACTTCCACTGAGGCTCTCTTGCCCTAGTAACCAGATTTGGTAAGGGTGAACTGCTGCCACCTTGTGGCCGTTTCACACAACAGCAGCTTTAATCCCAACGCTAATGGTCAGTTGATATTCAAAATCATTGCAGGCCTGTAAATGACACCTGCCCTGAAAACAATTCCTGGGGTCACATATCGACCAAAATATTCAAAGGACGTCCATATTTCAAAACGACCGTTTCAAAAGGCATATTTTAGGCACATTAGTGTTCTGCTTCTTTTCCTTTCTTTCCTTTTTTGTTAAAAAAAAACGGGAATGGAAAAAAGCATCCCTCAGAATGGGCGAAAATCGTTGCAGACGAATCAATGGACAGAGGTTTAATCTCCAATATATATAAACAGCTCATGCAGCTTAATATTAAAAAAACAAACAACCAAAAAAAAAAAGGGCAGAAGATCTAAAGAGACGTTTCTTCAAAGGAGACACAGAGATGGCCAAGATGCACATGAAAAGCTGCTCAACAGCACTAATTATTAGAGAAATGCAAATCAAAACTACAATGAGGTTTCACCTCACACCTGTTAGAATCGGCATCATCAGAAAATCTACAAACAACCAATTCTGGGGAGAGTGTGGACAAAAGGAGCCCTCTTCCACTATTGGTGGGAATGTAAATTGATACAGTCACTATGGAGAACAGTATGGAGTTTCCTTAAAAAATCTAGAAATAGAAATACCATCTGATCCAGCAATCCCACTTCTGGGTATATACCCAGAGAAAACCGTAAATCAAAAAGGCACATTCACCACAATGTTCGTTGCAGCACTATTTACAATAGCCAGGTAATGGAAGCAACCTAAATGCCCACAGACACATGAGTGGATAAAGATGTGGTACATATATAAAATGGAATATTACTCGGCCATAAAAAGGAATGAAACTGGGTCATTTGTAGAGACATCGATGGATCGAGAGACTGTCATACAGAATGAAGTAAGTCAGAAAGAGGAAAACAAATATTGTATATTAATGCATATATGTGGAGCCTAAAAATGGTACAGATGAACTGGTTTGCAGGGAAGAAATAGAGACACAGAGGTAGAGAACAAACGTATGGACACCAAGTGTGGGAAGCCATGGGGTGGTGGTGGTGGAATGAGTTGGGAGATTGGGATTGACCTGTATACATGTATATGCATAAAATACATAACTAATAATAACGTGGTGTATAAAAAAAATAAATAAAATTAAATTTCAAAATTTAAAAAAATAAAATTTAAAAATAAAACAGAAAAAAGTTCTTCCCGTCACACAGATGTATTTATAGTAGTGAATTATTTCCATGCTTATATCTATAAATACATAAAAGAGGAATAAAATCTAACTTGAACCATAAAAGAAAAAAAAAACCTGAACCCACGAGTTATACAGAGGAAAACCCTATCAGGGCACTTGCTCCAGTGGTAAACAATTCTGAAATTGGTCAGAGGTGGGGAACCATCTCCCATACAGCCATCAACCCACCCCCCACTCAAGGAGCGTCCTCATTGAAAAGCTGGGGGACCATGCCGAGGCATCTGTGAGTAAACGTGAGCTGAGCCCCAGGCCAGCTGCTGCTGAACTGTTCCCACCCTTTCCAGGTAAAACACCTAAATATATACAAGGGCTTGAAAGCCTAGAGGAAGGACCGTGGAGCCACACCAGCGACAGCACGCAGGCCAACTTGGTGCCTGCAGGCCAGCCAGGGTGGTCCTGGCCCCGGGCGCTCTTCCACAATCTTTCCATTGCCCTGCCTGAGATACCCCTCCTGTCCCGGCCCCCACTGCTTTTTTCCTTCCTCACCTCTGTCCGAAGAGAAATTCCAGCGGAAAGTATGGGTGACACAACCTCTTCTTTACAGGCGGCAGCCTGGCAACTCCTGCAGAAAGGCCAGCAGAACCCCACTCACACCGGGCCACCCACAAAGCTGTGTCCCCTCACTCCCTCCCACCAGCACAGCCCCGAGACTGCTGACGGGGCAGAGAATATGGAGTCAGGCACAGCTTCAGGGGCTATTGCTGCCTGGAGCGCTGTTTATATTGACCTCAACGAGGCACACCTTGGGAGGGCGGGCCGGCAGGTTAAGGCTGCCCAGGTCAGCTAATCCACAACCCTCAGGGAATCAAATTGTTGAAAATGAACCCCGCTAAGGCAGAAGAGAAGCCAAGGGAAAAAAGGACACAATGCCATTTGCAGCACCGTAGATGAGACTAGAAGTAATCACGTGACTTGTAGTAAGTCAGAAAGTTGAAGACACATATCGTATCATATCACTTATAGGTGTTACCTAAAAATGGATACCAGGGCAGATATTTCTACGGAGAAGGGCAATCACAGATTCATTAAACAAACTTATGGTTCACCAATGGAAAGGTGTGAGGATTGGTTTCATTACGATATCGGGGTTAACAAACATATACAAACACAGGTGACATATATAATCACCAAAGACCTACAGAATACCAAGAGAGGACTACTCAACATTCTGTCATAACGTACATGGGAAAAGGATCCCAGGAAGAACAGACATCTGTATATGTGTAAAAGAACCACATCTTCCACACCTACAACAAGCCAAACATTGTAATCAAACTTGCTGTAATAAAAAATAAAAAAATAAATTAAAAACACGAACAAGAAGTAGTGAGACAAACGTGAGGGGCTTTCTCCTGGCACATGCCATTCTAAACTCCAATCTAGAACACCACTTCCACTGAGGCTCTCTTGCCCTAGTAACCAGATTTGGTAAGGGTGAACTGCTGCCACCTTGTGTCCGTTTCACACAACAGCAGATTAATCCCAATGCTAATGGTCAGTTGATATTCAAAATCATTGCAGGCCTGTAAATGACACCTGCCCTGAAAACAAATCCTGGGGTCACATATCGACCAAAAAATTCAAAGGACGTCCATATTTCAAAACGACCGTTTCAAAAGGCATATTTTACGCACATTAGTGTTCTGCTTCTTTTCCTTTCTTTCCTTTTTTGTTAAAAAAAAACGGGAATGGAAAAAGGCATCCCTCAGAATGGGCGAAAATCGTTGCAGACGAATCAATGGACAGAGGTTTAATCTCCAATATATATAAACAGCTCATGCAGCTTAATATTAAAAAAATCAAACAACCCAAAAAAATGGGCAGAAGATCTAAAGAGACGTTTCTTCAAAGGAGACACAGAGATGGCCAAGACGCACATGAAAAGCTGCTCAACAGCACTAATTATTAGAGAAATGCAAATCAAAACTACAATGAGGTATCACCTCACACCTGTTAGAATCGGCATCATCAGAAAATCTACAAACAACCAATTCTGGGGAGGTTGTGGACAAAAGGAGCCCTCTTCCACTATTGGTGGGAATGTAAATTGATACAGTCACTATGGAGAACAGTATGGAGTTTCCTTAAAAATATTAGAAATCGAATTACCATCTGATCCAGCAATCCCACTTCTGGGCATATACCCAGAGAAAACCGTATTTCAAAAAGGCACATTCACCACAATGTTCGTTGCAGCACTATTTACAATAGCCAGGTAATGGAAGCAACCTAAATGCCCACAGGCAGATGAAAGGATAAAGATGTGGTACATATATAAAATGGAATATTACTCGGCCATTAAAAGGAATGAAACTGGGTCATTTGTAGAGACATCGATGGATCGAGAGACTGTCATACAGAATGAAGTAAGTCAGAAAGAGGAAAACAAATATTGTATATTAATGCATATATGTGGAGCCTAAAAATGGTACAGATGAACTGGTTTGCAGGGAAGAAATAGAGACACAGAGGTAGAGAACAAACGTATGGACACCAAGTGTGGGAAGCCATGGGGTGGTGGTGGTGGGATGAGTTGGGAGATTGGGATTGACCTGTATACATGTATATGCATAAAATACATAACTAATAATAATGTGCTGTATAAAAATATAAATAAAATTAAATTTCAAAATTTTAAAAAATAAAATTTAAAAATAAAACTGAAAAAATTCTTCCCGTCACACAGATGTATTTATAGGAATGAATTATTTCCATGCTTATATTTATAAATACATAAAAGAGGAATAAAATCTAACTTGAACGATAAAAGAAAAAAAAAGTGAACCCACGAGTTATACAGAGGAAAACCCTATCACGGCACTTGCTCCAGCGGTACACAATTCTGAAATTGGTCAGAGGTGGGGAACCATCTCCCATACAGCCAGCAACACACCCCCCACGCAAGGATCGTCCTCATTGCAAAGCTGGGGGACCGTGCCGAGGCATCTGTGAGTAAACGTGAGCTGAGCCCCAGGCCAGCTGCTGCTGAACTGTTCCCACCCTTTCCAGGTAAAACACCTGAATATGTACAAGGGCTTGAAAGCCTAGAGGAAGGACCGTGGAGCCACACCAGCGACAGCACGCAGGCCAACTTGGTGCCTGCAGGCCAGCCAGGGTGGTCCTGGCCCCGGGCGCTCTTCCAGAAGCTTTCCATTGCCCTGCCTGAGATACCCCTCCTGTCCCGGCCCCCACTGCTTTTTTCCTTCCTCACCTCTGTCCGGAGAGAAATTCCAGCGGAAGGTATGGGTGACACAACCTCTTCTTTACAGGCGGCAGCCTGGCAACTCCTGCAGAAAGGCCAGCAGAACCCCACTCACACCGGGCCACCCACAAAGCTGTGGCCCCTCACTCCCTCCCACCAGCACAGCCCCGACACTGCTGACGGGGCAGAGAATATGGAGTCAGGCACAGCTTCAGGGGCTATTGCTGCCTGGAGCGCTGTTTATATTGACCTCAACGAGGCACACCTGGGGAGGGTGGGCCGGCAGGTTAAGGCTGCCCAGGTCAGCTAATCCACAACCCTCAGGGAATCACATTGTTGAAAACGGACCTCGCTAAGGCAGAATAGAAGCCAAGGGAAAAAAGGACACAATGCCATTTGCAGCACCGTAGATGAGTCTAGAAGTAATCACGTGACTTGTAGTAAGTCAGAAAGTGGAAGACACATATCATATCATATCACTTATAGGTGTTACCTAAAAATGGATACCAGGGCAGATATTTCCACGGAGAAGGGCAATCACAGATTCATTAAACAAACTTATGGTTCACCAATGGAAAGGTGTGAGGATTGGTTTCATTACGATATCGGGGTTAACAGACATATACAAACACAGGTGACATATATAATCACCAAAGACCTACAGAATACCAAGAGAGGACTACTCAACATTCTGTCATAACGTACATGGGAAAAGGATCCCAGGAAGAACAGACATCTGTATATGTGTAAAAGAACCACATCTTCCACACCTACAACAAGCCAAACATTGTAATCAAACTTGCTGTAATAAAAAATAAAAAATTAAATTAAAAACACGAACAAGAAGTAGTGAGACAAACGTGAGGGGCTTTCTCCTGGCACATGCCATTCTAAACTCCAATCTAGAACACCACTTCCACTGAGGCTCTCTTGCCCTAGTAACCAGATTTGGTAAGGGTGAACTGCTGCCACCTTGTGGCCGTTTCACACAACAGCAGCTTTAATCACAACGCTAATGGTCAGTTGATATTCAAAATCATTGCAGGCCTGTAAATGACACCTGCCCTGAAAACAAATCCTGGGGTCACATATCGACCAAAATATTCAAAGGACGTCCATATTTCAAAACGACCGTTTCAAAAGGCATATTTTAGGCACATTAGTGTTCTGCTTCTTTTCCTTTCTTTCCTTTTTTGTTAAAAAAAAACGGGAATGGAAAAAAGCATCCCTCAGAATGGGCGAAAATCGTTGCAGACGAATCAATGGACAGAGGTTTAATCTCCAATATATATAAACAGCTCATGCAGGTTAATATTAAAAAAACAAACAACCCAAAAAAATGCGCAGAAGATCTAAAGAGACGTTTCTTCAAAGGAGACACAGAGATGGCCAAGACGCACATGAAAAGCTGTTCAACAGCACTAATTATTAGAGAAATGCAAATCAAAACTACAATGAGTTTTCACCTCACACCTGTTAGAATCGGCATCATCAGAAAATCTACAAACAACCAATTCTGGGGAGGGTGTGGACAAAAGGAGCCCTCTTCCACTATTGGTGGGAATGTAAATTGATACAGTCACTAAGGAGAACAGTATGGAGTTTCCTTAAAAAAACTAGAAATAGAATTACCATCTGATCCAGCAATCCCACTTCTGGGCATATACCCAGAGAAAACCGTATTTCAAAAAGGCACATTCACCACAATGTTCGTTGCAGCACTATTTACAATAGCCAGGTAATGGAAGCAACCTAAATGCCCACAGACAGATGAGTGGATAAAGATGTGGTACATATATAAAATGGAATATTACTCGGCCATAAAAAGGAATGAAACTGGGTCATTTGTAGAGACATCGATGGATCAAGAGACTGTCATACAGAATGAAGTAAGTCAGAAAGAGGAAAACAAATATTGTATATTAATGCATATATGTGGAGCCTAAAAATGGTACAGATGAACTGGTTTGCAGGGAAGAAATAGAGACACAGAGGTAGAGAACAAACGTATGGACACCAAGTGTGGGAAGCCATGGGGTGGTGGTGGTGGGATGAGTTGGGAGATTGGGATTGACCTGTATACATGTATATGCATAAAATACATAACTAATAATAATGTGCTGTATAAAAATATAAATAAAATTAAATTTCAAAATTTTAAAAAATAAAATTTAAAAATAAAACTGAAAAAATTCTTCCCGTCACACAGATGTATTTATAGGAATGAATTATTTCCATGCTTATATTTATAAATACATAAAAGAGGAATAAAATCTAACTTGAATGATAAAAGAAAAAAAAAGTGAACCCACGAGTTATACAGAGGAAAACCCTATCACGGCACTTGCTCCAGCGGTACACAATTCTGAAATTGGTCAGAGGTGGGGAACCATCTCCCATACAGCCAGCAACACACCCCCCACGCAAGGATCGTCCTCATTGCAAAGCTGGGGGACCGTGCCGAGGCATCTGTGAGTAAACGTGAGCTGAGCCCCAGGCCAGCTGCTGCTGAACTGTTCCCACCCTTTCCAGGTAAAACACCTGAATATGTACAAGGGCTTGAAAGCCTAGAGGAAGGACCGTGGAGCCACACCAGCGACAGCACGCAGGCCAACTTGGTGCCTGCAGGCCAGCCAGGGTGGTCCTGGCCCCGGGCGCTCTTCCAGAAGCTTTCCATTGCCCTGCCTGAGATACCCCTCCTGTCCCGGCCCCCACTGCTTTTTTCCTTCCTCACCTCTGTCCGGAGAGAAATTCCAGCGGAAGGTATGGGTGACACAACCTCTTCTTTACAGGCGGCAGCCTGGCAACTCCTGCAGAAAGGCCAGCAGAACCCCACTCACACAGGGCCACCCACAAAGCTGTGGCCCCTCACTCCCTCCCACCAGCACAGCCCCGACACTGCTGACGGGGCAGAGAATATGGAGTCAGGCACAGGTTCAGGGGCTATTGCTGCCTGGAGCGCTGTTTATATTGACCTCAACGAGGCACACCTGGGGAGGGTGGGCCGGCAGGTTAAGGCTGCCCAGGTCAGCTAATCCACAACCCTCATGGAATCACATTGTTGAAAACGGACCTCGCTAAGGCAGAATAGAAGCCAAGGGAAAAAAGGACACAATGCCATTTGCAGCACCGTAGATGAGTCTAGAAGTAATCACGTGACTTGTAGTAAGTCAGAAAGTGGAAGACACATATCATATCATATCACTTATAGGTGTTACCTAAAAATGGATACCAGGGCAGATATTTCCACGGAGAAGGGCAATCACAGATTCATTAAACAAACTTATGGTTCACCAATGGAAAGGTGTGAGGATTGGTTTCATTACGATATCGGGGTTAACAGACATATACAAACACAGGTGACATATATAATCACCAAAGACCTACAGAATACCAAGAGAGGACTACTCAACATTCTGTCATAACGTACATGGGAAAAGGATCCCAGGAAGAACAGACATGTGTATATGTGTAAAAGAACCACATCTTCCACACCTACAACAAGCCAAACATTGTAATCAAACTTGCTGTAATAAAAAATAAAAAATTAAATTAAAAACACGAACAAGAAGTAGTGAGACAAACGTGAGGGGCTTTCTCCTGGCACATGCCATTCTAAACTCCAATCTAGAACACCACTTCCACTGAGGCTCTCTTGCCCTAGTAACCAGATTTGGTAAGGGTGAACTGCTGCCACCTTGTGTCCGTTTCACACAACAGCAGATTAATCCCAATGCTAATGGTCAGTTGATATTCAAAATCATTGCAGGCCTGTAAATGACACCTGCCCTGAAAACAAATCCTGGGGTCACATATCGACCAAAAAATTCAAAGGACGTCCGTATTTCAAAACGACCATTTCAAAAGGCATATTTTACACACATTAGTGTTCTGCTTCTTTTCCTTTCTTTCCTTTTTTGTTAAAAATCACGGGAATGGAAAAAGGCATCCCTCAGAATGGGCGAAAATCGTTGCAGACGAATCAATGGACAGAGGTTTAATCTCCAATATATATAAACAGCTCATGCAGCTTAATATTAAAAAAAACAAACAACCCAAAAAAATGGGCAGAAGATCTAAAGAGACGTTTCTTCAAAGGAGACACAGAGATGGCCAAGACGCACATGAAAAGCTGCTCAACAGCACTAATTATTAGAGAAATGCAAATCAAAACTACAATGAGGTATCACCTCACACCTGTTAGAATCGGCATCATCAGAAAATCTACAAACAACCAATTCTGGGGAGGTTGTGGACAAAAGGAGCCCTCTTCCACTATTGGTGGGAATGTAAATTGATACAGTCACTATGGAGAACAGTATGGAGTTTCCTTAAAAATATTAGAAATCGAATTACCATCTGATCCAGCAATCCCACTTCTGGGCATATACCCAGAGAAAACCGTATTTCAAAAAGGCACATTCACCACAATGTTCGTTGCAGCACTATTTACAATAGCCAGGTAATGGAAGCAACCTAAATGCCCACAGGCAGATGAAAGGATAAAGATGTGGTACATATATAAAATGGAATATTACTCGGCCATTAAAAGGAATGAAACTGGGTCATTTGTAGAGACATCGATGGATCGAGAGACTGTCATACAGAATGAAGTAAGTCAGAAAGAGGAAAACAAATATTGTATATTAATGCATATATGTGGAGCCTAAAAATGGTACAGATGAACTGGTTTTCAGGGAAGAAATAGAGACACAGAGGTAGAGAACAAACGTATGGACACCAAGTGTGGGAAGCCATGGGGTGGTGGTGGTGGGATGAGTTGGGAGATTGGGATTGACCTGTATACATGTATATGCATAAAATACATAACTAATAATAATGTGCTGTATAAAAATATAAATAAAATTAAATTTCAAAATTTTAAAAAATAAAATTTAAAAATAAAACTGAAAAAATTCTTCCCGTCACACAGATGTATTTATAGGAATGAATTATTTCCATGCTTATATTTATAAATACATAAAAGAGGAATAAAATCTAACTTGAACGATAAAAGAAAAAAAAAGTGAACCCACGAGTTATACAGAGGAAAACCCTATCACGGCACTTGCTCCAGCGGTACACAATTCTGAAATTGGTCAGAGGTGGGGAACCATCTCCCATACAGCCAGCAACACACCCCCCACGCAAGGATCGTCCTCATTGCAAAGCTGGGGGACCGTGCCGAGGCATCTGTGAGTAAACGTGAGCTGAGCCCCAGGCCAGCTGCTGCTGAACTGTTCCCACCCTTTCCAGGTAAAACACCTGAATATGTACAAGGGCTTGAAAGCCTAGAGGAAGGACCGTGGAGCCACACCAGCGACAGCACGCAGGCCAACTTGGTGCCTGCAGGCCAGCCAGGGTGGTCCTGGCCCCGGGCGCTCTTCCAGAAGCTTTCCATTGCCCTGCCTGAGATACCCCTCCTGTCCCGGCCCCCACTGCTTTTTTCCTTCCTCACCTCTGTCCGGAGAGAAATTCCAGCGGAAGGTATGGGTGACACAACCTCTTCTTTACAGGCGGCAGCCTGGCAACTCCTGCAGAAAGGCCAGCAGAACCCCACTCACACCGGGCCACCCACAAAGCTGTGGCCCCTCACTCCCTCCCACCAGCACAGCCCCGACACTGCTGACGGGGCAGAGAATATGGAGTCAGGCACAGCTTCAGGGGCTATTGCTGCCTGGAGCGCTGTTTATATTGACCTCAACGAGGCACACCTGGGGAGGGTGGGCCGGCAGGTTAAGGCTGCCCAGGTCAGCTAATCCACAACCCTCAGGGAATCACATTGTTGAAAACGGACCTCGCTAAGGCAGAATAGAAGCCAAGGGAAAAAAGGACACAATGCCATTTGCAGCACCGTAGATGAGTCTAGAAGTAATCACGTGACTTGTAGTAAGTCAGAAAGTGGAAGACACATATCATATCATATCACTTATAGGTGTTACCTAAAAATGGATACCAGGGCAGATATTTCCACGGAGAAGGGCAATCACAGATTCATTAAACAAACTTATGGTTCACCAATGGAAAGGTGTGAGGATTGGTTTCATTACGATATCGGGGTTAACAGACATATACAAACACAGGTGACATATATAATCACCAAAGACCTACAGAATACCAAGAGAGGACTACTCAACATTCTGTCATAACGTACATGGGAAAAGGATCCCAGGAAGAACAGACATCTGTATATGTGTAAAAGAACCACATCTTCCACACCTACAACAAGCCAAACATTGTAATCAAACTTGCTGTAATAAAAAATAAAAAATTAAATTAAAAACACGAACAAGAAGTAGTGAGACAAACGTGAGGGGCTTTCTCCTGGCACATGCCATTCTAAACTCCAATCTAGAACACCACTTCCACTGAGGCTCTCTTGCCCTAGTAACCAGATTTGGTAAGGGTGAACTGCTGCCACCTTGTGGCCGTTTCACACAACAGCAGCTTTAATCACAACGCTAATGGTCAGTTGATATTCAAAATCATTGCAGGCCTGTAAATGACACCTGCCCTGAAAACAAATCCTGGGGTCACATATCGACCAAAATATTCAAAGGACGTCCATATTTCAAAACGACCGTTTCAAAAGGCATATTTTAGGCACATTAGTGTTCTGCTTCTTTTCCTTTCTTTCCTTTTTTGTTAAAAAAAAACGGGAATGGAAAAAAGCATCCCTCAGAATGGGCGAAAATCGTTGCAGACGAATCAATGGACAGAGGTTTAATCTCCAATATATATAAACAGCTCATGCAGGTTAATATTAAAAAAACAAACAACCCAAAAAAATGCGCAGAAGATCTAAAGAGACGTTTCTTCAAAGGAGACACAGAGATGGCCAAGACGCACATGAAAAGCTGTTCAACAGCACTAATTATTAGAGAAATGCAAATCAAAACTACAATGAGTTTTCACCTCACACCTGTTAGAATCGGCATCATCAGAAAATCTACAAACAACCAATTCTGGGGAGGGTGTGGACAAAAGGAGCCCTCTTCCACTATTGGTGGGAATGTAAATTGATACAGTCACTAAGGAGAACAGTATGGAGTTTCCTTAAAAAAACTAGAAATAGAATTACCATCTGATCCAGCAATCCCACTTCTGGGCATATACCCAGAGAAAACCGTATTTCAAAAAGGCACATTCACCACAATGTTCGTTGCAGCACTATTTACAATAGCCAGGTAATGGAAGCAACCTAAATGCCCACAGACAGATGAGTGGATAAAGATGTGGTACATATATAAAATGGAATATTACTCGGCCATAAAAAGGAATGAAACTGGGTCATTTGTAGAGACATCGATGGATCAAGAGACTGTCATACAGAATGAAGTAAGTCAGAAAGAGGAAAACAAATATTGTATATTAATGCATATATGTGGAGCCTAAAAATGGTACAGATGAACTGGTTTGCAGGGAAGAAATAGAGACACAGAGGTAGAGAACAAACGTATGGACACCAAGTGTGGGAAGCCATGGGGTGGTGGTGGTGGGATGAGTTGGGAGATTGGGATTGACCTGTATACATGTATATGCATAAAATACATAACTAATAATAATGTGCTGTATAAAAATATAAATAAAATTAAATTTCAAAATTTTAAAAAATAAAATTTAAAAATAAAACTGAAAAAATTCTTCCCGTCACACAGATGTATTTATAGGAATGAATTATTTCCATGCTTATATTTATAAATACATAAAAGAGGAATAAAATCTAACTTGAACGATAAAAGAAAAAAAAAGTGAACCCACGAGTTATACAGAGGAAAACCCTATCACGGCACTTGCTCCAGCGGTACACAATTCTGAAATTGGTCAGAGGTGGGGAACCATCTCCCATACAGCCAGCAACACACCCCCCACGCAAGGATCGTCCTCATTGCAAAGCTGGGGGACCGTGCCGAGGCATCTGTGAGTAAACGTGAGCTGAGCCCCAGGCCAGCTGCTGCTGAACTGTTCCCACCCT
Organism: Mesoplodon mirus; assembly: GCF_964341445.2. NCBI lineage: Eukaryota > Metazoa > Chordata > Mammalia > Artiodactyla > Ziphiidae > Mesoplodon > Mesoplodon mirus. Next base: position 240,082 of record NW_028295521.1, on the reverse strand, counting down.
TTCCAGGTAAAACACCTGAATATGTACAAGGGCTTGAAAGCCTAGAGGAAGGACCGTGGAGCCACACCAGCGACAGCACGCAGGCCAACTTGGTGCCTGCAGGCCAGCCAGGGTGGTCCTGGCCCCGGGCGCTCTTCCAGAAGCTTTCCATTGCCCTGCCTGAGATACCCCTCCTGTCCCGGCCCCCACTGCTTTTTTCCTTCCTCACCTCTGTCCGGAGAGAAATTCCAGCGGAAGGTATGGGTGACACAACCTCTTCTTTACAGGCGGCAGCCTGGCAACTCCTGCAGAAAGGCCAGCAGAACCCCACTCACACAGGGCCACCCACAAAGCTGTGGCCCCTCACTCCCTCCCACCAGCACAGCCCCGACACTGCTGACGGGGCAGAGAATATGGAGTCAGGCACAGCTTCAGGGGCTATTGCTGCCTGGAGCGCTGTTTATATTGACCTCAACGAGGCACACCTGGGGAGGGTGGGCCGGCAGGTTAAGGCTGCCCAGGTCAGCTAATCCACAACCCTCAGGGAATCACATTGTTGAAAACGGACCTCGCTAAGGCAGAATAGAAGCCAAGGGAAAAAAGGACACAATGCCATTTGCAGCACCGTAGATGAGTCTAGAAGTAATCACGTGACTTGTAGTAAGTCAGAAAGTGGAAGACACATATCATATCATATCACTTATAGGTGTTACCTAAAAATGGATACCAGGGCAGATATTTCCACGGAGAAGGGCAATCACAGATTCATTAAACAAACTTATGGTTCACCAATGGAAAGGTGTGAGGATTGGTTTCATTACGATATTGGGGTTAACAGACATATACAAACACAGGTGACATATATAATCACCAAAGACCTACAGAATACCAAGAGAGGACTACTCAACATTCTGTCATAACGTACATGGGAAAAGGATCCCAGGAAGAACAGACATCTGTATATGTGTAAAAGAACCACATCTTCCACACCTACAACAAGCCAAACATTGTAATCAAACTTGCTGTAATAAAAAATAAAAAATTAAATTAAAAACACGAACAAGAAGTAGTGAGACAAACGTGAGGGGCTTTCTCCTGGCACATGCCATTCTAAACTCCAATCTAGAACACCACTTCCACTGAGGCTCTCTTGCCCTAGTAACCAGATTTGGTAAGGGTGAACTGCTGCCACCTTGTGGCCGTTTCACACAACAGCAGCTTTAATCACAACGCTAATGGTCAGTTGATATTCAAAATCATTGCAGGCCTGTAAATGACACCTGCCCTGAAAACAAATCCTGGGGTCACATATCGACCAAAATATTCAAAGGACGTCCATATTTCAAAACGACCGTTTCAAAAGGCATATTTTAGGCACATTAGTGTTCTGCTTCTTTTCCTTTCTTTCCTTTTTTGTTAAAAAAAAACGGGAATGGAAAAAAGCATCCCTCAGAATGGGCGAAAATCGTTGCAGACGAATCAATGGACAGAGGTTTAATCTCCAATATATATAAACAGCTCATGCAGGTTAATATTAAAAAAACAAACAACCCAAAAAAATGCGCAGAAGATCTAAAGAGACGTTTCTTCAAAGGAGACACAGAGATGGCCAAGACGCACATGAAAAGCTGTTCAACAGCACTAATTATTAGAGAAATGCAAATCAAAACTACAATGAGTTTTCACCTCACACCTGTTAGAATCGGCATCATCAGAAAATCTACAAACAACCAATTCTGGGGAGGGTGTGGACAAAAGGAGCCCTCTTCCACTATTGGTGGGAATGTAAATTGATACAGTCACTAAGGAGAACAGTATGGAGTTTCCTTAAAAAAACTAGAAATAGAATTACCATCTGATCCAGCAATCCCACTTCTGGGCATATACCCAGAGAAAACCGTATTTCAAAAAGGCACATTCACCACAATGTTCGTTGCAGCACTATTTACAATAGCCAGGTAATGGAAGCAACCTAAATGCCCACAGACAGATGAGTGGATAAAGATGTGGTACATATATAAAATGGAATATTACTCGGCCATAAAAAGGAATGAAACTGGGTCATTTGTAGAGACATCGATGGATCAAGAGACTGTCATACAGAATGAAGTAAGTCAGAAAGAGGAAAACAAATATTGTATATTAATGCATATATGTGGAGCCTAAAAATGGTACAGATGAACTGGTTTGCAGGGAAGAAATAGAGACACAGAGGTAGAGAACAAACGTATGGACACCAAGTGTGGGAAGCCATGGGGTGGTGGTGGTGGGATGAGTTGGGAGATTGGGATTGACCTGTATACATGTATATGCATAAAATACATAACTAATAATAATGTGCTGTATAAAAATATAAATAAAATTAAATTTCAAAATTTTAAAAAATAAAATTTAAAAATAAAACTGAAAAAATTCTTCCCGTCACACAGATGTATTTATAGGAATGAATTATTTCCATGCTTATATTTATAAATACATAAAAGAGGAATAAAATCTAACTTGAACGATAAAAGAAAAAAAAAGTGAACCCACGAGTTATACAGAGGAAAACCCTATCACGGCACTTGCTCCAGCGGTACACAATTCTGAAATTGGTCAGAGGTGGGGAACCATCTCCCATACAGCCAGCAACACACCCCCCACGCAAGGATCGTCCTCATTGCAAAGCTGGGGGACCGTGCCGAGGCATCTGTGAGTAAACGTGAGCTGAGCCCCAGGCCAGCTGCTGCTGAACTGTTCCCACCCTTTCCAGGTAAAACACCTGAATATGTACAAGGGCTTGAAAGCCTAGAGGAAGGACCGTGGAGCCACACCAGCGACAGCACGCAGGCCAACTTGGTGCCTGCAGGCCAGCCAGGGTGGTCCTGGCCCCGGGCGCTCTTCCAGAAGCTTTCCATTGCCCTGCCTGAGATACCCCTCCTGTCCCGGCCCCCACTGCTTTTTTCCTTCCTCACCTCTGTCCGGAGAGAAATTCCAGCGGAAGGTATGGGTGACACAACCTCTTCTTTACAGGCGGCAGCCTGGCAACTCCTGCAGAAAGGCCAGCAGAACCCCACTCACACAGGGCCACCCACAAAGCTGTGGCCCCTCACTCCCTCCCACCAGCACAGCCCCGACACTGCTGACGGGGCAGAGAATATGGAGTCAGGCACAGCTTCAGGGGCTATTGCTGCCTGGAGCGCTGTTTATATTGACCTCAACGAGGCACACCTGGGGAGGGTGGGCCGGCAGGTTAAGGCTGCCCAGGTCAGCTAATCCACAACCCTCAGGGAATCACATTGTTGAAAACGGACCTCGCTAAGGCAGAATAGAAGCCAAGGGAAAAAAGGACACAATGCCATTTGCAGCACCGTAGATGAGTCTAGAAGTAATCACGTGACTTGTAGTAAGTCAGAAAGTGGAAGACACATATCATATCATATCACTTATAGGTGTTACCTAAAAATGGATACCAGGGCAGATATTTCCACGGAGAAGGGCAATCACAGATTCATTAAACAAACTTATGGTTCACCAATGGAAAGTTGTGAGGATTGGTTTCATTACGATATCGGGGTTAACAGACATATACAAACACAGGTGACATATATAATCACCAAAGACCTACAGAATACCAAGAGAGGACTACTCAACATTCTGTCATAACGTACATGGGAAAAGGATCCCAGGAAGAACAGACATGTGTATATGTGTAAAAGAACCACATCTTCCACACCTACAACAAGCCAAACATTGTAATCAAACTTGCTGTAATAAAAAATAAAAAATTAAATTAAAAACACGAACAAGAAGTAGTGAGACAAACGTGAGGGGCTTTCTCCTGGCACATGCCATTCTAAACTCCAATCTAGAACACCACTTCCACTGAGGCTCTCTTGCCCTAGTAACCAGATTTGGTAAGGGTGAACTGCTGCCACCTTGTGTCCGTTTCACACAACAGCAGATTAATCCCAATGCTAATGGTCAGTTGATATTCAAAATCATTGCAGGCCTGTAAATGACACCTGCCCTGAAAACAAATCCTGGGGTCACATATCGACCAAAAAATTCAAAGGACGTCCATATTTCAAAACGACCATTTCAAAAGGCATATTTTACACACATTAGTGTTCTGCTTCTTTTCCTTTCTTTCCTTTTTTGTTAAAAATCACGGGAATGGAAAAAGGCATCCCTCAGAATGGGCGAAAATCGTTGCAGACGAATCAATGGACAGAGGTTTAATCTCCAATATATATAAACAGCTCATGCAGCTTAATATTAAAAAAAACAAACAACCCAAAAAAATGGGCAGAAGATCTAAAGAGACGTTTCTTCAAAGGAGACACAGAGATGGCCAAGACGCACATGAAAAGCTGCTCAACAGCACTAATTATTAGAGAAATGCAAATCAAAACTACAATGAGGTATCACCTCACACCTGTTAGAATCGGCATCATCAGAAAATCTACAAACAACCAATTCTGGGGAGGTTGTGGACAAAAGGAGCCCTCTTCCACTATTGGTGGGAATGTAAATTGATACAGTCACTATGGAGAACAGTATGGAGTTTCCTTAAAAATATTAGAAATCGAATTACCATCTGATCCAGCAATCCCACTTCTGGGCATATACCCAGAGAAAACCGTATTTCAAAAAGGCACATTCACCACAATGTTCGTTGCAGCACTATTTACAATAGCCAGGTAATGGAAGCAACCTAAATGCCCACAGGCAGATGAATGGATAAAGATGTGGTACATATATAAAATGGAATATTACTCGGCCATTAAAAGGAATGAAACTGGGTCATTTGTAGAGACATCGATGGATCGAGAGACTGTCATACAGAATGAAGTAAGTCAGAAAGAGGAAAACAAATATTGTATATTAATGCATATATGTGGAGCCTAAAAATGGTACAGATGAACTGGTTTGCAGGGAAGAAATAGAGACACAGAGGTAGAGAACAAACGTATGGACACCAAGTGTGGGAAGCCATGGGGTGGTGGTGGTGGGATGAGTTGGGAGATTGGGATTGACCTGTATACATGTATATGCATAAAATACATATCTAATAATAATGTGCTGTATAAAAATATAAATAAAATTAAATTTCAAAATTTTAAAAAATAAAATTTAAAAATAAAACTGAAAAAATTCTTCCCGTCACACAGATGTATTTATAGGAATGAATTATTTCCATGCTTATATTTATAAATACATAAAAGAGGAATAAAATCTAACTTGAACGATAAAAGAAAAAAAAAGTGAACCCACGAGTTATACAGAGGAAAACCCTATCACGGCACTTGCTCCAGCGGTACACAATTCTGAAATTGGTCAGAGGTGGGGAACCATCTCCCATACAGCCAGCAACACACCCCCCACGCAAGGATCGTCCTCATTGCAAAGCTGGGGGACCGTGCCGAGGCATCTGTGAGTAAACGTGAGCTGAGCCCCAGGCCAGCTGCTGCTGAACTGTTCCCACCCTTTCCAGGTAAAACACCTGAATATGTACAAGGGCTTGAAAGCCTAGAGGAAGGACCGTGGAGCCACACCAGCGACAGCACGCAGGCCAACTTGGTGCCTGCAGGCCAGCCAGGGTGGTCCTGGCCCCGGGCGCTCTTCCAGAAGCTTTCCATTGCCCTGCCTGAGATACCCCTCCTGTCCCGGCCCCCACTGCTTTTTTCCTTCCTCACCTCTGTCCGGAGAGAAATTCCAGCGGAAGGTATGGGTGACACAACCTCTTCTTTACAGGCGGCAGCCTGGCAACTCCTGCAGAAAGGCCAGCAGAACCCCACTCACACCGGGCCACCCACAAAGCTGTGGCCCCTCACTCCCTCCCACCAGCACAGCCCCGACACTGCTGACGGGGCAGAGAATATGGAGTCAGGCACAGCTTCAGGGGCTATTGCTGCCTGGAGCGCTGTTTATATTGACCTCAACGAGGCACACCTGGGGAGGGTGGGCCGGCAGGTTAAGGCTGCCCAGGTCAGCTAATCCACAACCCTCAGGGAATCACATTGTTGAAAACGGACCTCGCTAAGGCAGAATAGAAGCCAAGGGAAAAAAGGACACAATGCCATTTGCAGCACCGTAGATGAGTCTAGAAGTAATCACGTGACTTGTAGTAAGTCAGAAAGTGGAAGACACATATCATATCATATCACTTATAGGTGTTACCTAAAAATGGATACCAGGGCAGATATTTCCACGGAGAAGGGCAATCACAGATTCATTAAACAAACTTATGGTTCACCAATGGAAAGGTGTGAGGATTGGTTTCATTACGATATCGGGGTTAACAGACATATACAAACACAGGTGACATATATAATCACCAAAGACCTACAGAATACCAAGAGAGGACTACTCAACATTCTGTCATAACGTACATGGGAAAAGGATCCCAGGAAGAACAGACATGTGTATATGTGTAAAAGAACCACATCTTCCACACCTACAACAAGCCAAACATTGTAATCAAACTTGCTGTAATAAAAAATAAAAAATTAAATTAAAAACACGAACAAGAAGTAGTGAGACAAACGTGAGGGGCTTTCTCCTGGCACATTCCATTCTAAACTCCAATCTAGAACACCACTTCCACTGAGGCTCTCTTGCCCTAGTAACCAGATTTGGTAAGGGTGAACTGCTGCCACCTTGTGGCCGTTTCACACAACAGCAGCTTTAATCCCAACGCTAATGGTCAGTTGATATTCAAAATCATTGCAGGCCTGTAAATGACACCTGCCCTGAAAACAAATCCTGGGGTCACATATCGACCAAAATATTCAAAGGACGTCCATATTTCAAAACGACCGTTTCAAAAGGCATATTTTAGGCACATTAGTGTTCTGCTTCTTTTCCTTTCTTTCCTTTTTTGTTAAAAAACACGGGAATGGAAAAAAGCATCCCTCAGAATGGGCGAAAATCGTTGCAGACGAATCAATGGACAGAGGTTTAATCTCCAATATATATAAACAGCTCATGCAGGTTAATATTAAAAAAACAAACAACCCAAAAAAATGCGCAGAAGATCTAAAGAGACGTTTCTTCAAAGGAGACACAGAGATGGCCAAGACGCACATGAAAAGCTGCTCAACAGCACTAATTATTAGAGAAATGCAAATCAAAACTACAATGAGTTTTCACCTCACACCTGTTAGAATCGGCATCATCAGAAAATCTACAAACAACCAATTCTGGGGAGGGTGTGGACAAAAGGAGCCCTCTTCCACTATTGGTGGGAATGTAAATTGATACAGTCACTAAGGAGAACAGTATGGAGTTTCCTTAAAATAACTAGAAATAGAATTACCATCTGATCCAGCAATCCCACTTCTGGGCATATACCCAGAGAAAACCGTATTTCAAAAAGGCACATTCACCACAATGTTCGTTGCAGCACTATTTACAATAGCCAGGTAATGGAAGCAACCTAAATGCCCACAGACAGATGAGTGGATAAAGATGTGGTACATATATAAAATGGAATATTACTCGGCCATAAAAAGGAATGAAACTGGGTCATTTGTAGAGACATTGATGGATCGAGAGACTGTCATACAGAATGAAGTAAGTCAGAAAGAGGAAAACAAATATTGTATATTAATGCATATATGTGGAGCCTAAAAATGGTACAGATGAACTGGTTTGCAGGGAAGAAATAGAGACACAGAGGTAGAGAACAAACGTATGGACACCAAGTGTGGGAAGCCATGGGGTGGTGGTGGTGGGATGAGTTGGGAGATTGGGATTGACCTGTATACATGTATATGCATAAAATACATAACTAATAATAATGTGCTGTATAAAAATATAAATAAAATTAAATTTCAAAATTTTAAAAAATAAAATTTAAAAATAAAACTGAAAAAATTCTTCCCGTCACACAGATGTATTTATAGGAATGAATTATTTCCATGCTTATATTTATAAATACATAAAAGAGGAATAAAATCTAACTTGAACGATAAAAGAAAAAAAAAGTGAACCCACGAGTTATACAGAGGAAAACCCTATCACGGCACTTGCTCCAGCGGTACACAATTCTGAAATTGGTCAGAGGTGGGGAACCATCTCCCATACAGCCAGCAACACACCCCCCACGCAAGGATCGTCCTCATTGCAAAGCTGGGGGACCGTGCCGAGGCATCTGTGAGTAAACGTGAGCTGAGCCCCAGGCCAGCTGCTGCTGAACTGTTCCCACCCTTTCCAGGTAAAACACCTGAATATGTACAAGGGCTTGAAAGCCTAGAGGAAGGACCGTGGAGCCACACCAGCGACAGCACGCAGGCCAACTTGGTGCCTGCAGGCCAGCCAGGGTGGTCCTGGCCCCGGGCGCTCTTCCAGAAGCTTTCCATTGCCCTGCCTGAGATACCCCTCCTGTCCCGGCCCCCACTGCTTTTTTCCTTCCTCACCTCTGTCCGGAGAGAAATTCCAGCGGAAGGTATGGGTGACACAACCTCTTCTTTACAGGCGGCAGCCTGGCAACTCCTGCAGAAAGGCCAGCAGAACCCCACTCACACCGGGCCACCCACAAAGCTGTGGCCCCTCACTCCCTCCCACCAGCACAGCCCCGACACTGCTGACGGGGCAGAGAATATGGAGTCAGGCACAGCTTCAGGGGCTATTGCTGCCTGGAGCGCTGTTTATATTGACCTCAACGAGGCACACCTGGGGAGGGTGGGCCGGCAGGTTAAGGCTGCCCAGGTCAGCTAATCCACAACCCTCAGGGAATCACATTGTTGAAAACGGACCTCGCTAAGGCAGAATAGAAGCCAAGGGAAAAAAGGACACAATGCCATTTGCAGCACCGTAGATGAGTCTAGAAGTAATCACGTGACTTGTAGTAAGTCAGAAAGTGGAAGACACATATCATATCATATCACTTATAGGTGTTACCTAAAAATGGATACCAGGGCAGATATTTCCACGGAGAAGGGCAATCACAGATTCATTAAACAAACTTATGGTTCACCAATGGAAAGGTGTGAGGATTGGTTTCATTACGATATCGGGGTTAACAGACATATACAAACACAGGTGACATATATAATCACCAAAGACCTACAGAATACCAAGAGAGGACTACTCAACATTCTGTCATAACGTACATGGGAAAAGGATCCCAGGAAGAACAGACATGTGTATATGTGTAAAAGAACCACATCTTCCACACCTACAACAAGCCAAACATTGTAATCAAACTTGCTGTAATAAAAAATAAAAAATTAAATTAAAAACACGAACAAGAAGTAGTGAGACAAACGTGAGGGGCTTTCTCCTGGCACATTCCATTCTAAACTCCAATCTAGAACACCACTTCCACTGAGGCTCTCTTGCCCTAGTAACCAGATTTGGTAAGGGTGAACTGCTGCCACCTTGTGGCCGTTTCACACAACAGCAGCTTTAATCACAACGCTAATGGTCAGTTGATATTCAAAATCATTGCAGGCCTGTAAATGACACCTGCCCTGAAAACAAATCCTGGGGTCACATATCGACCAAAATATTCAAAGGACGTCCATATTTCAAAACGACCGTTTCAAAAGGCATATTTTAGGCACATTAGTGTTCTGCTTCTTTTCCTTTCTTTCCTTTTTTGTTAAAAAACACGGGAATGGAAAAAAGCATCCCTCAGAATGGGCGAAAATCGTTGCAGACGAATCAATGGACAGAGGTTTAATCTCCAATATATATAAACAGCTCATGCAGGTTAATATTAAAAAAACAAACAACCCAAAAAAATGCGCAGAAGATCTAAAGAGACGTTTCTTCAAAGGAGACACAGAGATGGCCAAGACGCACATGAAAAGCTGCTCAACAGCACTAATTATTAGAGAAATGCAAATCAAAACTACAATGAGTTTTCACCTCACACCTGTTAGAATCGGCATCATCAGAAAATCTACAAACAACCAATTCTGGGGAGGTTGTGGACAAAAGGAGCCCTCTTCCACTATTGGTGGGAATGTAAATTGATACAGTCACTAAGGAGAACAGTATGGAGTTTCCTTAAAAAAACTAGAAATAGAATTACCATCTGATCCAGCAATCCCACTTCTGGGCATATACCCAGAGAAAACCGTATTTCAAAAAGGCACATTCACCACAATGTTCGTTGCAGCACTATTTACAATAGCCAGGTAATGGAAGCAACCTAAATGCCCACAGACAGATGAGTGGATAAAGATGTGGTACATATATAAAATGGAATATTACTCGGCCATAAAAAGGAATGAAACTGGGTCATTTGTAGAGACATCGATGGATCAAGAGACTGTCATACAGAATGAAGTAAGTCAGAAAGAGGAAAACAAATATTGTATATTAATGCATATATGTGGAGCCTAAAAATGGTACAGATGAACTGGTTTGCAGGGAAGAAATAGAGACACAGAGGTAGAGAACAAACGTATGGACACCAAGTGTGGGAAGCCATGGGGTGGTGGTGGTGGAATGAGTTGGGAGATTGGGATTGACCTGTATACATGTATATGCATAAAATACATAACTAATAACAACGTGGTGTATAAAAAAATAAATAAAATTAAATTTCAAAATTTTAAAAAATAAAATTTAAAAATAAAACAGAAAAAAGTTCTTCCCGTCACACAGATGTATTTATAGTAGTGAATTATTTCCATGCTTATATCTATAAATACATAAAAGAGGAATAAAATCTAACTTGAACCATAAAAGAAAAAAAAAAACCTGAACCCACGAGTTATACAGAGGAAAACCCTATCAGGGCACTTGCTCCAGTGGTAAACAATTCTGAAATTGGTCAGAGGTGGGGAACCATCTCCCATACAGCTATCAACCCACCCCCCACTCAAGGAGCGTCCTCATTGAAAAGCTGGGGGACCATGCCGAGGCATCTGTGAGTAAACGTGAGCTGAGCCCCAGGCCAGCTGCTGCTGAACTGTTCCCACCCTTTCCAGGTAAAACACCTAAATATATACAAGGGCTTGAAAGCCTAGAGGAAGGACCGTGGAGCCACACCAGCGACAGCACGCAGGCCAACTTGGTGCCTGCAGGCCAGCCAGGGTGGTCCTGGCCCCGGGCGCTCTTCCACAAGCTTTCCATTGCCCTGCCTGAGATACCCCTCCTGTCCCGGCCCCCACTGCATTTTTCCTTCCTCACCACTGTCCGAAGAGAAATTCCAGCGGAAAGTATGGGTGACACAACCTCTTCTTTACAGGCGGCAGCCTGGCAACTCCTGCAGAAAGGCCAGCAGAACCCCACTCACACCGGGCCACCCACAAAGCTGTGTCCCCTCACTCCCTCCCACCAGCACAGCCCCGAGACTGCTGACGAGGCAGAGAATATGGAGTCAGGCACAGCTTCAGGGACTATTGCTGCCTGGAGCGCTGTTTATATTGACCTCAACGAGGCACACCTTGGGAGGGCGGGCCGGCAGGTTAAGGCTGCCCAGGTCAGCTAATCCACAACCCTCAGGGAATCACATTGTTGAAAATGAACCCCGCTAAGGCAGAAGAGAAGCCAAGGGAGAAAAGGACACAATGCCATTTGCAGCACCGTAGATGAGTCTAGAAGTAATCACGTGACTTGTAGTAAGTCAAAAAGTGGAAGACACATATCGTATCATATCACTTATAGGTGTTACCTAAAAATGGATACCAGGCCAGATATTTCTACGGAGAAGGGCAATCACAGATTCATTAAACAAACTTATGGTTCACCAATGGAAAGGTGTGAGGATTGGTTTCATTACGATATCGGGGTTAACAGACATATACAAACACAGGTGACATATATAATCACCAAAGACCTACAGAATACCAAGAGAGGACTACTCAACATTCTGTCATAACGTACATGGGAAAAGAATCCCAGGAAGAACAGACATGTGTATATGTGTAAAAGAACCACATCTTCCACACCTACAACAAGCCAAACATTGTAATCAAACTTGCTGTAATAAAAAATAAAAAATTAAATTAAAAACACGAACAAGAAGTAGTGAGACAAACGTGAGGGGCTTTCTCCTGGCACATTCCATTCTAAACTCCAATCTAGAACACCACTTCCACTGAGGCTCTCTTGCCCTAGTAACCTGATTTGGTAAGGGTGAACTGCTGCCACCTTGTGTCCGTTTCACACAACAGCAGATTAATCCCAATGCTAATGGTCAGTTGATATTCAAAATCATTGCAGGCCTGTAAATGACACCTGCCCTGAAAACAAATCCTGGGGTCACATATCGACCAAAAAATTCAAAGGACGTCCATATTTCAAAACGACCATTTCAAAAGGCATATTTTACACACATTAGTGTTCTGCTTCTTTTCCTTTCTTTCCTTTTTTGTTAAAAATCACGGGAATGGAAAAAGGCATCCCTCAGAATGGGCGAAAATCGTTGCAGACGAATCAATGGACAGAGGTTTAATCTCCAATATATATAAACAGCTCATGCAGCTTAATATTAAAAAAAACAAACAACCCAAAAAAATGGGCAGAAGATCTAAAGAGACGTTTCTTCAAAGGAGACACAGAGATGGCCAAGACGCACATGAAAAGCTGCTCAACAGCACTAATTATTAGAGAAATGCAAATCAAAACTACAATGAGGTATCACCTCACACCTGTTAGAATCGGCATCATCAGAAAATCTACAAACAACCAATTCTGGGGAGGTTGTGGACAAAAGGAGCCCTCTTCCACTATTGGTGGGAATGTAAATTGATACAGTCACTATGGAGAACAGTATGGAGTTTCCTTAAAAATATTAGAAATCGAATTACCATCTGATCCAGCAATCCCACTTCTGGGCATATACCCAGAGAAAACCGTATTTCAAAAAGGCACATTCACCACAATGTTCGTTGCAGCACTATTTACAATAGCCAGGTAATGGAAGCAACCTAAATGCCCACAGGCAGATGAATGGATAAAGATGTGGTACATATATAAAATGGAATATTACTCGGCCATTAAAAGGAATGAAACTGGGTCATTTGTAGAGACATCGATGGATCGAGAGACTGTCATACAGAATGAAGTAAGTCAGAAAGAGGAAAACAAATATTGTATATTAATGCATATATGTGGAGCCTAAAAATGGTACAGATGAACTGGTTTGCAGGGAAGAAATAGAGACACAGAGGTAGAGAACAAACGTATGGACACCAAGTGTGGGAAGCCATGGGGTGGTGGTGGTGGGATGAGTTGGGAGATTGGGATTGACCTGTATACATGTATATGCATAAAATACATAACTAATAATAATGTGCTGTATAAAAATATAAATAAAATTAAATTTCAAAATTTTAAAAAATAAAATTTAAAAATAAAACTGAAAAAATTCTTCCCGTCACACAGATGTATTTATAGGAATGAATTATTTCCATGCTTATATTTATAAATACATAAAAGAGGAATAAAATCTAACTTGAACGATAAAAGAAAAAAAAAGTGAACCCACGAGTTATACAGAGGAAAACCCTATCACGGCACTTGCTCCAGCGGTACACAATTCTGAAATTGGTCAGAGGTGGGGAACCATCTCCCATACAGCCAGCAACACACCCCCCACGCAAGGATCGTCCTCATTGCAAAGCTGGGGGACTGTGCCGAGGCATCTGTGAGTAAACGTGAGCTGAGCCCCAGGCCAGCTGCTGCTGAACTGTTCCCACCCTTTCCAGGTAAAACACCTGAATATGTACAAGGGCTTGAAAGCCTAGAGGAAGGACCGTGGAGCCACACCAGCGACAGCACGCAGGCCAACTTGGTGCCTGCAGGCCAGCCAGGGTGGTCCTGGCCCCGGGCGCTCTTCCAGAAGCTTTCCATTGCCCTGCCTGAGATACCCCTCCTGTCCCGGCCCCCACTGCTTTTTTCCTTCCTCACCTCTGTCCGGAGAGAAATTCCAGCGGAAGGTATGGGTGACACAACCTCTTCTTTACAGGCGGTAGCCTGGCAACTCCTGCAGAAAGGCCAGCAGAACCCCACTCACACCGGGCCACCCACAAAGCTGTGGCCCCTCACTCCCTCCCACCAGCACAGCCCTGACACTGCTGACGGGGCAGAGAATATGGAGTCAGGCACAGCTTCAGGGGCTATTGCTGCCTGGAGCGCTGTTTATATTGACCTCAACGAGGCACACCTGGAGAGGGCGGGCCGGCATGTTAAGGCTGCCCAGGTCAGCTAATCCACAACCCTCAGGGAATCACATTGTTGAAAACGGACCTCGCTAAGGCAGAATAGAAGCCAAGGGAAAAAAGGACACAATGCCATTTGCAGCACCGTAGATGAGTCTAGAAGTAATCACGTGACTTGTAGTAAGTCAGAAAGTGGAAGACACATATCATATCATATCACTTATAGGTGTTACCTAAAAATGGATACCAGGGCAGATATTTCCACGGAGAAGGGCAATCACAGATTCATTAAACAAACTTATGGTTCACCAATGGAAAGGTGTGAGGATTGGTTTCATTACGATATCGGGGTTAACAGACATATACAAACACAGGTGACATATATAATCACCAAAGACCTACAGAATACCAAGAGAGGACTACTCAACATTCTGTCATAACGTACATGGGAAAAGGATCCCAGGAAGAACAGACATGTGTATATGTGTAAAAGAACCACATCTTCCACACCTACAACAAGCCAAACATTGTAATCAAACTTGCTGTAATAAAAAATAAAAAATTAAATTAAAAACACGAACAAGAAGTAGTGAGACAAACGTGAGGGGCTTTCTCCTGGCACATTCCATTCTAAACTCCAATCTAGAACAGCACTTCCACTGAGGCTCTCTTGCCCTAGTAACCTGATTTGGTAAGGGTGAACTGCTGCCACCTTGTGTCCGTTTCACACAACAGCAGATTAATCCCAATGCTAATGGTCAGTTGATATTCAAAATCATTGCAGGCCTGTAAATGACACCTGCCCTGAAAACAAATCCTGGGGTCACATATCGACCAAAAAATTCAAAGGACGTCCATATTTCAAAACGACCATTTCAAAAGGCATATTTTACGCACATTAGTGTTCTGCTTCTTTTCCTTTCTTTCCTTTTTTGTTAAAAATCACGGGAATGGAAAAAGGCATCCCTCAGAATGGGCGAAAATCGTTGCAGACGAATCAATGGACAGAGGTTTAATCTCCAATATATATAAACAGCTCATGCAGCTTAATATTAAAAAAAGCAAACAACCCCAAAAAAATGGGCAGAAGATCTAAAGAGACGTTTCTTCAAAGGAGACACAGAGATGGCCAAGACGCACATGAAAAGCTGCTCAACAGCACTAATTATTAGAGAAATGCAAATCAAAACTACAATGAGGTATCACCTCACACCTGTTAGAATCGGCATCATCAGAAAATCTACAAACAACCAATTCTGGGTAGGTTGTGGACAAAAGGAGCCCTCTTCCACTATTGGTGGGAATGTAAATTGATACAGTCACTATGGAGAACAGTATGGAGTTTCCTTAAAAATATTAGAAATAGAATTACCATCTGATCCAGCAATCCCACTTCTGGGCATATACCCAGAGAAAACCGTATTTCAAAAAGGCACATTCACCACAATGTTCGTTGCAGCACTATTTACAATAGCCAGGTAATGGAAGCAACCTAAATGCCCACAGACAGATGAATGGATAAAGATGTGGTACATATATAAAATGGAATATTACTCGGCCATTAAAAGGAATGAAACTGGGTCATTTGTAGAGACATCGATGGATCGAGAGACTGTCATACAGAATGAAGTAAGACAGAAAGAGGAAAACAAATATTGTATATTAATGCATATATGTGGAGCATAAAAATGGTACAGATGAACTGGTTTGCAGGGAATAAATAGAGACACAGAGGTAGAGAACAAACGTATGGACACCAAGTGTGGGAAGCCATGGGGTGGTGGTGGTGGGATGAGTTGAGAGATTGGGATTGACCTGTATACATGTATATGCATAAAATACATAACTAATAATAATGTGCTGTTTAAAAACATAAGTAAAATTAAATTTCAAAATTTTAAAAAATAAAATTTAAAAATAAAACAGAACAAAATTCTTCCCGTCACACAGATGTATTTATAGGAATTAATTATTTCCATGGTTATATCTATAAATACATAAAAGAGGAATAAAATCTAACTTGAACCATAAAAGAAAAAAAAAAAAAAACCTGAACCCACCAGTTATACACAGGAAAACCCTAGCAGGGCACTTGCTCCAGTGGTAAACAATTCTGAAATTGGTCAGAGGTGGGGAATCATCTCCCATACAGCCAGCAACCCACCCCCCACGCAAGGAGCGTCCTCATTGCAAAGCTGGGGGACCGTGCCGAGGCATCTGTGAGTAAACGTGAGCTGAGCCCCAGGCCAGCTGCTGCTGAACTGTTCCCACCCTTTCCAGGTAAAACACCTGAATATGTACAAGGGCTTGAAAGCCTAGAGGAAGGACCGTGGAGCCACACCAGCGACAGCACGCAGGCCAACTTGGTGCCTGCAGGCCAGCCAGGGTGGTCCTGGCCCCGGGCGGTCTTCCACAAGCTTTCCATTGCCCTGCCTGAGATACCCCTCCTGTCCCGGCACCCACTGCTTTTTACCTTCCTCACCTCTGTCCGGAGAGAATTTCCAGCGGAAAGTATGGGTGACACAACCTCTTCTTTACAGGCGGCAGCCTGGCAACTCCTGCAGAAAGGCCAGCAGAACCCCACTCACACCGGGCCACCCACAAAGCTGTGGCCCCTCACTCCCTCCCACCAGCACAGCCCCGACACTGCTGACGGGGCAGAGAATATGGAGTCAGGCACAGCTTCAGGGGCTATTGCTGCCTGGAGCTCTGTTTATATTGACCTCAACGAGGCACACCTGGGGAGGGCGGGCCGGCAGGGTAAGGCTGCCCAGGTCAGCTAATCCACAACCCTCAGGGAATCACATTGTTGAAAATGGACCCCGCTAAGGCAGAAGAGAAGTCAAGGGAAAAAAGGACACAATGCCATTTGCAGCACCGTAGATGAGTCTAGAAGTAATCACGTGACTTGTAGTAAGTCAGAAAGTGGAAGACACATATCGTATCATATCACTTATAGGTGTTACCTAAAAATGGATACCAGGGCAGATATTTCCACGGAGAAGGGCAATCACAGATTCATTAAACAAACTTATGGTTCACCAATGGAAAGGTGTGAGGATTGGTTTCATTACGATATCGGGGTTAACAGACATATACAAACACAGGTGACATATATAATCACCAAAGACCTACAGAATACCAAGAGAGGACTACTCAACATTCTGTCATAACGTACATGGGAAAAGGATCCCACGAAGAACAGACATGTGTATATGTGTAAAAGAACCACATCTTCCACACCTACAACAAGCCAAACATTGTAATCAAACTTGCTGTAATAAAAAATAAAAAATTAAATTAAAAACACGAACAAGAAGTAGTGAGACAAACGTGAGGGGCTTTCTCCTGGCACATTCCATTCTAAACTCCAATCTAGAACACCACTTCCACTGAGGCTCTCTTGCCCTAGTAACCTGATTTGGTAAGGGTGAACTGCTGCCACCTTGTGTCCGTTTCACACAACAGCAGATTAATCCCAATGCTAATGGTCAGTTGATATTCAAAATCATTGCAGGCCTGTAAATGATACGTGCCCTGAAAACAAATCCTGGGGTCACATATCGACCAAAATATTCAAAGGACGTCCATATTTCAAAACGACCATTTCAAAAGGCATATTTTACGCACATTAGTGTTCTGCTTCTTTTCCTTTCTTTCCATTTTTGTTAAAAATCACGAGAATGGAAAAAGGCATCCCTCAGAATGGGAGAAAATCATTGCAGACGAATCAATGGACAGAGGTTTAATCTCCAATATATATAAACAGCTCATGCAGCTTAATATTAAAAAAAACAAACAACCCAAAAAAAATGGGCAGAAGATCTAAAGAGACGTTTCTTCAAAGGAGACACAGAGATGGCCAAGACGCACATGAAAAGCTGCTCAACAGCACTAATTATTAGAGAAATGCAAATCAAAACTACAATGAGGTTTCACCTCACACCTGTTAGAATCGGCATCATCAGAAAATCTACAAACAACCAATTCTGGGGAGGTTGTGGACAAAAGGAGCCCTCTTCCACTATTGGTGGGAATGTAAATTGATACAGTCACTATGGAGAACAGTATGGAGTTTCCTTAAAAAAACTAGAAATAGAATTACCATCTGATCCAGCAATCCCACTTCTGGGCATATACCCAGAGAAAACCGTATTTCAAAAAGGCACATTCACCACAATGTTCGTTGCAGCACTATTTACAATAGCCAGGTAATGGAAGCAACCTAAATGCCCACAGACAGATGAGTGGATAAAGATGTGGTACATATATAAAATGGAATATTACTCGGCCATAAAAAGGAATGAAACTGGGTCATTTGTAGAGACATCGATGGATCGAGAGACTGTCATACAGAATGAAGTAAGTCAGAAAGAGGAAAACAAATATTGTATATTAATGCATATATGTGGAACCTAAAAAAATGGTACACATGAACTGGTTTGCAGGGAAGAATTAGAGACACAGAGGTAGAGAACAAACGTATGGACACCAAGTGTGGGAAGCCATGGGGTGGTGGTGGTGGGATGAGTTGGGAGATTGGGATTGACCTGTATACATATATATGCATAAAATACATAACTAATAATAATGTGCTGTATAAAAACATAAATAAAATTAAATTTCAAAATTTTAAAAAATAAAATTTAAAAATAAAACTGAAAAAATTCTTCCCGTCACACAGATGTATTTATAGGAATGAATTATTTCCATGCTTATATTTATAAATACATAAAAGAGGAATAAAATCTAACTTGAACGATAAAAGAAAAAAAAAGTGAACCCACGAGTTATACAGAGGAAAACCCTATCACGGCACTTGCTCCAGCGGTACACAATTCTGAAATTGGTCAGAGGTGGGGAACCATCTCCCATACAGCCAGCAACACACCCCCCACGCAAGGATCGTCCTCATTGCAAAGCTGGGGGACCGTGCCGAGGCATCTGTGAGTAAACGTGAGCTGAGCCCCAGGCCAGCTGCTGCTGAACTGTTCCCACCCTTTCCAGGTAAAACACCTGAATATGTACAAGGGCTTGAAAGCCTAGAGGAAGGACCGTGGAGCCACACCAGCGACAGCACGCAGGCCAACTTGGTGCCTGCAGGCCAGCCAGGGTGGTCCTGGCCCCGGGCGCTCTTCCAGAAGCTTTCCATTGCCCTGCCTGAGATACCCCTCCTGTCCCGGCCCCCACTGCTTTTTTCCTTCCTCACCTCTGTCCGGAGAGAAATTCCAGCGGAATGTATGGGTGACACAACCCCTTCTTTACAGGCGGCAGCCTGGCAACTCCTGCAGAAAGGCCAGCAGAACCCCACTCACACCGGGCCACCCACAAAGCTGTGGCCCCTCACTCCCTCCCACCAGCACAGCCCCGACACTGCTGACGGGGCAGAGAATATGGAGTCAGGCACAGCTTCAGGGGCTATTGCTGCCTGGAGCGCTGTTTATATTGACCTCAATGAGGCACACCTGGGGAGGGTGGGCCGGCAGGTTAAGGCTGCCCAGGTCAGCTAATCCACAACCCTCAGGGAATCACATTGTTGAAAATGGACCTCGCTAAGTCAGAAGAGAAGCCAAGGGAAAAAAGGACACAATGCCATTTGCAGCACCGTAGATGAGTCTAGAAGTAATCACGTGACTTGTAGTAAGTCAGAAAGTGGAAGACACATATCGTATCATATCACTTATAGGTGTTACCTAAAAATGGATACCAGGGCAGATATTTCTACGGAGAAGGGCAATCACAGATTCATTAAACAAACTTATGGTTCACCAATGGAAAGGTGTGAGGATTGGTTTCATTACGATATCGGGGTTAACAGACATATACAAACACAGGTGACATATATAATCACCAAAGACCTACAGAATACCAAGAGAGGACTACTCAACATTCTGTCATAACGTACATGGGAAAAGGATCCCAGGAAGAACAGACATGTGTATATGTGTAAAAGAACCACATCTTCCACACCTACAACAAGCCAAACATTGTAATCAAACTTGCTGTAATAAAAAATAAAAAATTAAATTAAAAACACGAACAAGAAGTAGTGAGACAAACGTGAGGGGCTTTCTCCTGGCACATTCCATTCTAAACTCCAATCTAGAACACCACTTCCACTGAGGCTCTCTTGCCCTAGTAACCAGATTTGGTAAGGGTGAACTGCTGCCACCTTGTGGCCGTTTCACACAACAGCAACTTTAATCCCAACGCTAATGGTCAGTTGATATTCAAAATCATTGCAGGCCTGTAAATGACACCTGCCCTGAAAACAAATCCTGGGGTCACATATCGACCAAAATATTCAAAGGACGTCCATATTTCAAAACGACCGTTTCAAAAGGCATATTTTAGGCACATTAGTGTTCTGCTTCTTTTCCTTTCTTTCCTTTTTTGTTAAAAAAAAACGGGAATGGAAAAAGCATCCCTCAGAATGGGCGAAAATCGTTGCAGACGAATCAATGGACAGAGGTTTAATCTCCAATATACATAAACAGCTCATGCAGCTTAATATTAAAAAAACAAACAACCCAAAAAAATGGGCAGAAGATCTAAAGAGACGTTTCTTCAAAGGAGACACAGAGATGGCCAAGACGCACATGAAAAGCTGCTCAACAGCACTAATTATTAGAGAAATGCAAATCAAAACTACAATGAGGTTTCACCTCACACCTGTTAGAATCGGCATCATCAGAAAATCTACAAACAACCAATTCTGGGGAGGGTGTGGACAAAAGGAGCCCTCTTCCACTATTGGTGGGAATGTAAATTGATACAGTCACTATGGAGAACAGTATGGAGTTTCCTTAAAAAAACTAGAAATAGAATTACCATCTGATCCAGCAATCCCACTTCTGGGCATATACCCAGAGAAAACCGTATTTCAAAAAGGCACATTCACCACAATGTTCGTTGCAGCACTATTTACAATAGCCAGGTAATGGAAGCAACCTAAATGCCCACAGACACATGAGTGGATAAAGATGTGGTACATATATAAAATGGAATAATACTCGGCCATAAAAAGGAATGAAACTGGGTCATTTGTAGAGACATCGATGGATCGAGAGACTGTCATACAGAATGAAGTAAGTCAGAAAGAGGAAAACAAATATTGTATATTAATGCATATATGTGGAGCCTAAAAATGGTACAGATGAACTGGTTTGCAGGGAAGAAATAGAGACACAGAGGTAGAGAACAAACGTATGGACACCAAGTGTGGGAAGCCATGGGGTGGTGGTGGTGGAATGAGTTGGGAGATTGGGATTGACCTGTATACATGTATATGCATAAAATACATAACTAATAATAACGTGGTGTATAAAAAAATAACTAAAATTAAATTTCAAAATTTTAAAAAATAAAATTTAAAAATAAAACAGAAAAAAGTTCTTCCCGTCACACAGATGTATTTATAGTAGTGAATTATTTCCATGCTTATATCTATAAATACATAAAAGAGGAATAAAATCTAACTTGAACCATAAAAGAAAACAAAAACCTGAACCCACGAGTTATACAGAGGAAAACCCTATCAGGGCACTTGCTCCAGTGGTAAACAATTCTGAAATTGGTCAGAGGTGGGGAACCATCTCCCATACAGCTATCAACCCACCCCCCACTCAAGGAGCGTCCTCATTGAAAAGCTGGGGGACCATGCCGAGGCATCTGTGAGTAAACGTGAGCTGAGCCCCAGGCCAGCTGCTGCTGAACTGTTCCCACCCTTTCCAGGTAAAACACCTAAATATATACAAGGGCTTGAAAGCCTAGAGGAAGGACCGTGGAGCCACACCAGCGACAGCACGCAGGCCAACTTGGTGCCTGCAGGCCAGCCAGGGTGGTCCTGGCCCCGGGCGCTCTTCCACAAGCTTTCCATTGCCCTGCCTGAGATACCCCTCCTGTCCCGGCCCCCACTGCATTTTTCCTTCCTCACCACTGTCCGAAGAGAAATTCCAGCGGAAAGTATGGGTGACACAACCTCTTCTTTACAGGCGGCAGCCTGGCAACTCCTGCAGAAAGGCCAGCAGAACCCCACTCACACCGGGCCACCCACAAAGCTGTGGCCCCTCACTCCCTCCCACCAGCACAGCCCCGAGACTGCTGACGAGGCAGAGAATATGGAGTCAGGCACAGCTTCAGGGACTATTGCTGCCTGGAGCGCTGTTTATATTGACCTCAACGAGGCACACCTTGGGAGGGCGGGCCGGCAGGTTAAGGCTGCCCAGGTCAGCTAATCCACAACCCTCAGGGAATCACATTGTTGAAAATGAACCCCGCTAAGGCAGAAGAGAAGCCAAGGGAGAAAAGGACACAATGCCATTTGCAGCACCGTAGATGAGTCTAGAAGTAATCACGTGACTTGTAGTAAGTCAAAAAGTGGAAGACACATATCGTATCATATCACTTATAGGTGTTACCTAAAAATGGATACCAGGCCAGATATTTCTACGGAGAAGGGCAATCACAGATTCATTAAACAAACTTATGGTTCACCAATGGAAAGGTGTGAGGATTGGTTTCATTACGATATCGGGGTTAACAGACATATACAAACACAGGTGACATATATAATCACCAAAGACCTACAGAATACCAAGAGAGGACTACTCAACATTCTGTCATAACGTACATGGGAAAAGAATCCCAGGAAGTACAGACATGTGTATATGTGTAAAAGAACCACATCTTCCACACCTACAACAAGCCAAACATTGTAATCAAACTTGCTGTAATAAAAAATAAAAAATTAAATTAAAAACACGAACAAGAAGTAGTGAGACAAACGTGAGGGGCTTTCTCCTGGCACATTCCATTCTAAACTCCAATCTAGAACACCACTTCCACTGAGGCTCTCTTGCCCTAGTAACCTGATTTGGTAAGGGTGAACTGCTGCCACCTTGTGTCCGTTTCACACAACAGCAGATTAATCCCAATGCTAATGGTCAGTTGATATTCAAAATCATTGCAGGCCTGTAAATGACACCTGCCCTGAAAACAAATCCTGGGGTCACATATCGACCAAAAAATTCAAAGGACGTCCATATTTCAAAACGACCATTTCAAAAGGCATATTTTACACACATTAGTGTTCTGCTTCTTTTCCTTTCTTTCCTTTTTTGTTAAAAATCACGGGAATGGAAAAAGGCATCCCTCAGAATGGGCGAAAATCGTTGCAGACGAATCAATGGACAGAGGTTTAATCTCCAATATATATAAACAGCTCATGCAGCTTAATATTAAAAAAAACAAACAACCCAAAAAAATGGGCAGAAGATCTAAAGAGACGTTTCTTCAAAGGAGACACAGAGATGGCCAAGACGCACATGAAAAGCTGCTCAACAGCACTAATTATTAGAGAAATGCAAATCAAAACTACAATGAGGTATCACCTCACACCTGTTAGAATCGGCATCATCAGAAAATCTACAAACAACCAATTCTGGGGAGGTTGTGGACAAAAGGAGCCCTCTTCCACTATTGGTGGGAATGTAAATTGATACAGTCACTATGGAGAACAGTATGGAGTTTCCTTAAAAATATTAGAAATCGAATTACCATCTGATCCAGCAATCCCACTTCTGGGCATATACCCAGAGAAAACCGTATTTCAAAAAGGCACATTCACCACAATGTTCGTTGCAGCACTATTTACAATAGCCAGGTAATGGAAGCAACCTAAATGCCCACAGGCAGATGAATGGATAAAGATGTGGTACATATATAAAATGGAATATTACTCGGCCATTAAAAGGAATGAAACTGGGTCATTTGTAGAGACATCGATGGATCGAGAGACTGTCATACAGAATGAAGTAAGTCAGAAAGAGGAAAACAAATATTGTATATTAATGCATATATGTGGAGCCTAAAAATGGTACAGATGAACTGGTTTGCAGGGAAGAAATAGAGACACAGAGGTAGAGAACAAACGTATGGACACCAAGTGTGGGAAGCCATGGGGTGGTGGTGGTGGGATGAGTTGGGAGATTGGGATTGACCTGTATACATGTATATGCATAAAATACATAACTAATAATAATGTGCTGTATAAAAATATAAATAAAATTAAATTTCAAAATTTTAAAAAATAAAATTTAAAAATAAAACTGAAAAAATTCTTCCCGTCACACAGATGTATTTATAGGAATGAATTATTTCCATGCTTATATTTATAAATACATAAAAGAGGAATAAAATCTAACTTGAACGATAAAAGAAAAAAAAAGTGAACCCACGAGTTATACAGAGGAAAACCCTATCACGGCACTTGCTCCAGCGGTACACAATTCTGAAATTGGTCAGAGGTGGGGAACCATCTCCCATACAGCCAGCAACACACCCCCCACGCAAGGATCGTCCTCATTGCAAAGCTGGGGGACTGTGCCGAGGCATCTGTGAGTAAACGTGAGCTGAGCCCCAGGCCAGCTGCTGCTGAACTGTTCCCACCCTTTCCAGGTAAAACACCTGAATATGTACAAGGGCTTGAAAGCCTAGAGGAAGGACCGTGGAGCCACACCAGCGACAGCACGCAGGCCAACTTGGTGCCTGCAGGCCAGCCAGGGTGGTCCTGGCCCCGGGCGCTCTTCCAGAAGCTTTCCATTGCCCTGCCTGAGATACCCCTCCTGTCCCGGCCCCCACTGCTTTTTTCCTTCCTCACCTCTGTCCGGAGAGAAATTCCAGCGGAAGGTATGGGTGACACAACCTCTTCTTTACAGGCGGTAGCCTGGCAACTCCTGCAGAAAGGCCAGCAGAACCCCACTCACACCGGGCCACCCACAAAGCTGTGGCCCCTCACTCCCTCCCACCAGCACAGCCCTGACACTGCTGACGGGGCAGAGAATATGGAGTCAGGCACAGCTTCAGGGGCTATTGCTGCCTGGAGCGCTGTTTATATTGACCTCAACGAGGCACACCTGGAGAGGGCGGGCCGGCATGTTAAGGCTGCCCAGGTCAGCTAATCCACAACCCTCAGGGAATCACATTGTTGAAAACGGACCTCGCTAAGGCAGAATAGAAGCCAAGGGAAAAAAGGACACAATGCCATTTGCAGCACCGTAGATGAGTCTAGAAGTAATCACGTGACTTGTAGTAAGTCAGAAAGTGGAAGACACATATCATATCATATCACTTATAGGTGTTACCTAAAAATGGATACCAGGGCAGATATTTCCACGGAGAAGGGCAATCACAGATTCATTAAACAAACTTATGGTTCACCAATGGAAAGGTGTGAGGATTGGTTTCATTACGATATCGGGGTTAACAGACATATACAAACACAGGTGACATATATAATCACCAAAGACCTACAGAATACCAAGAGAGGACTACTCAACATTCTGTCATAACGTACATGGGAAAAGGATCCCAGGAAGAACAGACATGTGTATATGTGTAAAAGAACCACATCTTCCACACCTACAACAAGCCAAACATTGTAATCAAACTTGCTGTAATAAAAAATAAAAAATTAAATTAAAAACACGAACAAGAAGTAGTGAGACAAACGTGAGGGGCTTTCTCCTGGCACATTCCATTCTAAACTCCAATCTAGAACAGCACTTCCACTGAG
Organism: Mesoplodon mirus; assembly: GCF_964341445.2. Taxonomy (NCBI): domain Eukaryota; kingdom Metazoa; phylum Chordata; class Mammalia; order Artiodactyla; family Ziphiidae; genus Mesoplodon; species Mesoplodon mirus. Next base: position 214,423 of record NW_028295521.1, on the reverse strand, counting down.
GCTCTCTTGCCCTAGTAACCTGATTTGGTAAGGGTGAACTGCTGCCACCTTGTGTCCGTTTCACACAACAGCAGATTAATCCCAATGCTAATGGTCAGTTGATATTCAAAATCATTGCAGGCCTGTAAATGACACCTGCCCTGAAAACAAATCCTGGGGTCACATATCGACCAAAAAATTCAAAGGACGTCCATATTTCAAAACGACCATTTCAAAAGGCATATTTTACGCACATTAGTGTTCTGCTTCTTTTCCTTTCTTTCCTTTTTTGTTAAAAATCACGGGAATGGAAAAAGGCATCCCTCAGAATGGGCGAAAATCGTTGCAGACGAATCAATGGACAGAGGTTTAATCTCCAATATATATAAACAGCTCATGCAGCTTAATATTAAAAAAAGCAAACAACCCCAAAAAAATGGGCAGAAGATCTAAAGAGACGTTTCTTCAAAGGAGACACAGAGATGGCCAAGACGCACATGAAAAGCTGCTCAACAGCACTAATTATTAGAGAAATGCAAATCAAAACTACAATGAGGTATCACCTCACACCTGTTAGAATCGGCATCATCAGAAAATCTACAAACAACCAATTCTGGGTAGGTTGTGGACAAAAGGAGCCCTCTTCCACTATTGGTGGGAATGTAAATTGATACAGTCACTATGGAGAACAGTATGGAGTTTCCTTAAAAATATTAGAAATAGAATTACCATCTGATCCAGCAATCCCACTTCTGGGCATATACCCAGAGAAAACCGTATTTCAAAAAGGCACATTCACCACAATGTTCGTTGCAGCACTATTTACAATAGCCAGGTAATGGAAGCAACCTAAATGCCCACAGACAGATGAATGGATAAAGATGTGGTACATATATAAAATGGAATATTACTCGGCCATTAAAAGGAATGAAACTGGGTCATTTGTAGAGACATCGATGGATCGAGAGACTGTCATACAGAATGAAGTAAGACAGAAAGAGGAAAACAAATATTGTATATTAATGCATATATGTGGAGCATAAAAATGGTACAGATGAACTGGTTTGCAGGGAATAAATAGAGACACAGAGGTAGAGAACAAACGTATGGACACCAAGTGTGGGAAGCCATGGGGTGGTGGTGGTGGGATGAGTTGAGAGATTGGGATTGACCTGTATACATGTATATGCATAAAATACATAACTAATAATAATGTGCTGTTTAAAAACATAAGTAAAATTAAATTTCAAAATTTTAAAAAATAAAATTTAAAAATAAAACAGAACAAAATTCTTCCCGTCACACAGATGTATTTATAGGAATTAATTATTTCCATGGTTATATCTATAAATACATAAAAGAGGAATAAAATCTAACTTGAACCATAAAAGAAAAAAAAAAAAAAACCTGAACCCACCAGTTATACACAGGAAAACCCTAGCAGGGCACTTGCTCCAGTGGTAAACAATTCTGAAATTGGTCAGAGGTGGGGAATCATCTCCCATACAGCCAGCAACCCACCCCCCACGCAAGGAGCGTCCTCATTGCAAAGCTGGGGGACCGTGCCGAGGCATCTGTGAGTAAACGTGAGCTGAGCCCCAGGCCAGCTGCTGCTGAACTGTTCCCACCCTTTCCAGGTAAAACACCTGAATATGTACAAGGGCTTGAAAGCCTAGAGGAAGGACCGTGGAGCCACACCAGCGACAGCACGCAGGCCAACTTGGTGCCTGCAGGCCAGCCAGGGTGGTCCTGGCCCCGGGCGGTCTTCCACAAGCTTTCCATTGCCCTGCCTGAGATACCCCTCCTGTCCCGGCACCCACTGCTTTTTACCTTCCTCACCTCTGTCCGGAGAGAATTTCCAGCGGAAAGTATGGGTGACACAACCTCTTCTTTACAGGCGGCAGCCTGGCAACTCCTGCAGAAAGGCCAGCAGAACCCCACTCACACCGGGCCACCCACAAAGCTGTGGCCCCTCACTCCCTCCCACCAGCACAGCCCCGACACTGCTGACGGGGCAGAGAATATGGAGTCAGGCACAGCTTCAGGGGCTATTGCTGCCTGGAGCTCTGTTTATATTGACCTCAACGAGGCACACCTGGGGAGGGCGGGCCGGCAGGGTAAGGCTGCCCAGGTCAGCTAATCCACAACCCTCAGGGAATCACATTGTTGAAAATGGACCCCGCTAAGGCAGAAGAGAAGTCAAGGGAAAAAAGGACACAATGCCATTTGCAGCACCGTAGATGAGTCTAGAAGTAATCACGTGACTTGTAGTAAGTCAGAAAGTGGAAGACACATATCGTATCATATCACTTATAGGTGTTACCTAAAAATGGATACCAGGGCAGATATTTCCACGGAGAAGGGCAATCACAGATTCATTAAACAAACTTATGGTTCACCAATGGAAAGGTGTGAGGATTGGTTTCATTACGATATCGGGGTTAACAGACATATACAAACACAGGTGACATATATAATCACCAAAGACCTACAGAATACCAAGAGAGGACTACTCAACATTCTGTCATAACGTACATGGGAAAAGGATCCCACGAAGAACAGACATGTGTATATGTGTAAAAGAACCACATCTTCCACACCTACAACAAGCCAAACATTGTAATCAAACTTGCTGTAATAAAAAATAAAAAATTAAATTAAAAACACGAACAAGAAGTAGTGAGACAAACGTGAGGGGCTTTCTCCTGGCACATTCCATTCTAAACTCCAATCTAGAACACCACTTCCACTGAGGCTCTCTTGCCCTAGTAACCTGATTTGGTAAGGGTGAACTGCTGCCACCTTGTGTCCGTTTCACACAACAGCAGATTAATCCCAATGCTAATGGTCAGTTGATATTCAAAATCATTGCAGGCCTGTAAATGATACGTGCCCTGAAAACAAATCCTGGGGTCACATATCGACCAAAATATTCAAAGGACGTCCATATTTCAAAACGACCATTTCAAAAGGCATATTTTACGCACATTAGTGTTCTGCTTCTTTTCCTTTCTTTCCATTTTTGTTAAAAATCACGAGAATGGAAAAAGGCATCCCTCAGAATGGGAGAAAATCATTGCAGACGAATCAATGGACAGAGGTTTAATCTCCAATATATATAAACAGCTCATGCAGCTTAATATTAAAAAAAACAAACAACCCAAAAAAAATGGGCAGAAGATCTAAAGAGACGTTTCTTCAAAGGAGACACAGAGATGGCCAAGACGCACATGAAAAGCTGCTCAACAGCACTAATTATTAGAGAAATGCAAATCAAAACTACAATGAGGTTTCACCTCACACCTGTTAGAATCGGCATCATCAGAAAATCTACAAACAACCAATTCTGGGGAGGTTGTGGACAAAAGGAGCCCTCTTCCACTATTGGTGGGAATGTAAATTGATACAGTCACTATGGAGAACAGTATGGAGTTTCCTTAAAAAAACTAGAAATAGAATTACCATCTGATCCAGCAATCCCACTTCTGGGCATATACCCAGAGAAAACCGTATTTCAAAAAGGCACATTCACCACAATGTTCGTTGCAGCACTATTTACAATAGCCAGGTAATGGAAGCAACCTAAATGCCCACAGACAGATGAGTGGATAAAGATGTGGTACATATATAAAATGGAATATTACTCGGCCATAAAAAGGAATGAAACTGGGTCATTTGTAGAGACATCGATGGATCGAGAGACTGTCATACAGAATGAAGTAAGTCAGAAAGAGGAAAACAAATATTGTATATTAATGCATATATGTGGAACCTAAAAAAATGGTACAGATGAACTGGTTTGCAGGGAAGAATTAGAGACACAGAGGTAGAGAACAAACGTATGGACACCAAGTGTGGGAAGCCATGGGGTGGTGGTGGTGGGATGAGTTGGGAGATTGGGATTGACCTGTATACATATATATGCATAAAATACATAACTAATAATAATGTGCTGTATAAAAACATAAATAAAATTAAATTTCAAAATTTTAAAAAATAAAATTTAAAAATAAAACTGAAAAAATTCTTCCCGTCACACAGATGTATTTATAGGAATGAATTATTTCCATGCTTATATTTATAAATACATAAAAGAGGAATAAAATCTAACTTGAACGATAAAAGAAAAAAAAAGTGAACCCACGAGTTATACAGAGGAAAACCCTATCACGGCACTTGCTCCAGCGGTACACAATTCTGAAATTGGTCAGAGGTGGGGAACCATCTCCCATACAGCCAGCAACACACCCCCCACGCAAGGATCGTCCTCATTGCAAAGCTGGGGGACCGTGCCGAGGCATCTGTGAGTAAACGTGAGCTGAGCCCCAGGCCAGCTGCTGCTGAACTGTTCCCACCCTTTCCAGGTAAAACACCTGAATATGTACAAGGGCTTGAAAGCCTAGAGGAAGGACCGTGGAGCCACACCAGCGACAGCACGCAGGCCAACTTGGTGCCTGCAGGCCAGCCAGGGTGGTCCTGGCCCCGGGCGCTCTTCCAGAAGCTTTCCATTGCCCTGCCTGAGATACCCCTCCTGTCCCGGCCCCCACTGCTTTTTTCCTTCCTCACCTCTGTCCGGAGAGAAATTCCAGCGGAATGTATGGGTGACACAACCCCTTCTTTACAGGCGGCAGCCTGGCAACTCCTGCAGAAAGGCCAGCAGAACCCCACTCACACCGGGCCACCCACAAAGCTGTGGCCCCTCACTCCCTCCCACCAGCACAGCCCCGACACTGCTGACGGGGCAGAGAATATGGAGTCAGGCACAGCTTCAGGGGCTATTGCTGCCTGGAGCGCTGTTTATATTGACCTCAATGAGGCACACCTGGGGAGGGTGGGCCGGCAGGTTAAGGCTGCCCAGGTCAGCTAATCCACAACCCTCAGGGAATCACATTGTTGAAAATGGACCTCGCTAAGTCAGAAGAGAAGCCAAGGGAAAAAAGGACACAATGCCATTTGCAGCACCGTAGATGAGTCTAGAAGTAATCACGTGACTTGTAGTAAGTCAGAAAGTGGAAGACACATATCGTATCATATCACTTATAGGTGTTACCTAAAAATGGATACCAGGGCAGATATTTCTACGGAGAAGGGCAATCACAGATTCATTAAACAAACTTATGGTTCACCAATGGAAAGGTGTGAGGATTGGTTTCATTACGATATCGGGGTTAACAGACATATACAAACACAGGTGACATATATAATCACCAAAGACCTACAGAATACCAAGAGAGGACTACTCAACATTCTGTCATAACGTACATGGGAAAAGGATCCCAGGAAGAACAGACATGTGTATATGTGTAAAAGAACCACATCTTCCACACCTACAACAAGCCAAACATTGTAATCAAACTTGCTGTAATAAAAAATAAAAAATTAAATTAAAAACACGAACAAGAAGTAGTGAGACAAACGTGAGGGGCTTTCTCCTGGCACATTCCATTCTAAACTCCAATCTAGAACACCACTTCCACTGAGGCTCTCTTGCCCTAGTAACCAGATTTGGTAAGGGTGAACTGCTGCCACCTTGTGGCCGTTTCACACAACAGCAACTTTAATCCCAACGCTAATGGTCAGTTGATATTCAAAATCATTGCAGGCCTGTAAATGACACCTGCCCTGAAAACAAATCCTGGGGTCACATATCGACCAAAATATTCAAAGGACGTCCATATTTCAAAACGACCGTTTCAAAAGGCATATTTTAGGCACATTAGTGTTCTGCTTCTTTTCCTTTCTTTCCTTTTTTGTTAAAAAAAAACGGGAATGGAAAAAAGCATCCCTCAGAATGGGCGAAAATCGTTGCAGACGAATCAATGGACAGAGGTTTAATCTCCAATATACATAAACAGCTCATGCAGCTTAATATTAAAAAAACAAACAACCCAAAAAAATGGGCAGAAGATCTAAAGAGACGTTTCTTCAAAGGAGACACAGAGATGGCCAAGACGCACATGAAAAGCTGCTCAACAGCACTAATTATTAGAGAAATGCAAATCAAAACTACAATGAGGTTTCACCTCACACCTGTTAGAATCGGCATCATCAGAAAATCTACAAACAACCAATTCTGGGGAGGGTGTGGACAAAAGGAGCCCTCTTCCACTATTGGTGGGAATGTAAATTGATACAGTCACTATGGAGAACAGTATGGAGTTTCCTTAAAAAAACTAGAAATAGAATTACCATCTGATCCAGCAATCCCACTTCTGGGTATATACCCAGAGAAAACCGTATTTCAAAAAGGCACATTCACCACAATGTTCGTTGCAGCACTATTTACAATAGCCAGGTAATGGAAGCAACCTAAATGCCCACAGACACATGAGTGGATAAAGATGTGGTACATATATAAAATGGAATAATACTCGGCCATAAAAAGGAATGAAACTGGGTCATTTGTAGAGACATCGATGGATCGAGAGACTGTCATACAGAATGAAGTAAGTCAGAAAGAGGAAAACAAATATTGTATATTAATGCATATATGTGGAGCCTAAAAATGGTACAGATGAACTGGTTTGCAGGGAAGAAATAGAGACACAGAGGTAGAGAACAAACGTATGGACACCAAGTGTGGGAAGCCATGGGGTGGTGGTGGTGGAATGAGTTGGGAGATTGGGATTGACCTGTATACATGTATATGCATAAAATACATAACTAATAATAACGTGGTGTATAAAAAAATAACTAAAATTAAATTTCAAAATTTTAAAAAATAAAATTTAAAAATAAAACAGAAAAAAGTTCTTCCCGTCACACAGATGTATTTATAGTAGTGAATTATTTCCATGCTTATATCTATAAATACATAAAAGAGGAATAAAATCTAACTTGAACCATAAAAGAAAACAAAAACCTGAACCCACGAGTTATACAGAGGAAAACCCTATCAGGGCACTTGCTCCAGTGGTAAACAATTCTGAAATTGGTCAGAGGTGGGGAACCATCTCCCATACAGCTATCAACCCACCCCCCACTCAAGGAGCGTCCTCATTGAAAAGCTGGGGGACCATGCCGAGGCATCTGTGAGTAAACGTGAGCTGAGCCCCAGGCCAGCTGCTGCTGAACTGTTCCCACCCTTTCCAGGTAAAACACCTGAATATGTACAAGGGCTTGAAAGCCTAGAGGAAGGACCGTGGAGCCACACCAGCGACAGCACGCAGGCCAACTTGGTGCCTGCAGGCCAGCCAGGGTGGTCCTGGCCCCGGGCGCTCTTCCAGAAGCTTTCCATTGCCCTGCCTGAGATACCCCTCCTGTCCCGGCCCCCACTGCTTTTTTCCTTCCTCACCTCTGTCCGGAGAGAAATTCCAGCGGAAGGTATGGGTGACACAACCTCTTCTTTACAGGCGGCAGCCTGGCAACTCCTGCAGAAAGGCCAGCAGAACCCCACTCACACCGGGCCACCCACAAAGCTGTGGCCCCTCACTCCCTCCCACCAGCACAGCCCCGACACTGCTGACGGGGCAGAGAATATGGAGTCAGGCACAGCTTCAGGGGCTATTGCTGCCTGGAGCGCTGTTTATATTGACCTCAACGAGGCACACCTGGGGAGGGTGGGCCGGCAGGTTAAGGCTGCCCAGGTCAGCTAATCCACAACCCTCAGGGAATCACATTGTTGAAAACGGACCTCGCTAAGGCAGAATAGAAGCCAAGGGAAAAAAGGACACAATGCCATTTGCAGCACCGTAGATGAGTCTAGAAGTAATCACGTGACTTGTAGTAAGTCAGAAAGTGGAAGACACATATCATATCATATCACTTATAGGTGTTACCTAAAAATGGATACCAGGGCAGATATTTCCACGGAGAAGGGCAATCACAGATTCATTAAACAAACTTATGGTTCACCAATGGAAAGGTGTGAGGATTGGTTTCATTACGATATCGGGGTTAACAGACATATACAAACACAGGTGACATATATAATCACCAAAGACCTACAGAATACCAAGAGAGGACTACTCAACATTCTGTCATAACGTACATGGGAAAAGGATCCCAGGAAGAACAGACATGTGTATATGTGTAAAAGAACCACATCTTCCACACCTACAACAAGCCAAACATTGTAATCAAACTTGCTGTAATAAAAAATAAAAAATTAAATTAAAAACACGAACAAGAAGTAGTGAGACAAACGTGAGGGGCTTTCTCCTGGCACATGCCATTCTAAACTCCAATCTAGAACACCACTTCCACTGAGGCTCTCTTGCCCTAGTAACCAGATTTGGTAAGGGTGAACTGCTGCCACCTTGTGGCCGTTTCACACAACAGCAGCTTTAATCACAACGCTAATGGTCAGTTGATATTCAAAATCATTGCAGGCCTGTAAATGACACCTGCCCTGAAAACAAATCCTGGGGTCACATATCGACCAAAATATTCAAAGGACGTCCATATTTCAAAACGACCGTTTCAAAAGGCATATTTTAGGCACATTAGTGTTCTGCTTCTTTTCCTTTCTTTCCTTTTTTGTTAAAAAAAAACGGGAATGGAAAAAAGCATCCCTCAGAATGGGCGAAAATCGTTGCAGACGAATCAATGGACAGAGGTTTAATCTCCAATATATATAAACAGCTCATGCAGGTTAATATTAAAAAAACAAACAACCCAAAAAAATGCGCAGAAGATCTAAAGAGACGTTTCTTCAAAGGAGACACAGAGATGGCCAAGACGCACATGAAAAGCTGTTCAACAGCACTAATTATTAGAGAAATGCAAATCAAAACTACAATGAGTTTTCACCTCACACCTGTTAGAATCGGCATCATCAGAAAATCTACAAACAACCAATTCTGGGGAGGGTGTGGACAAAAGGAGCCCTCTTCCACTATTGGTGGGAATGTAAATTGATACAGTCACTAAGGAGAACAGTATGGAGTTTCCTTAAAAAAACTAGAAATAGAATTACCATCTGATCCAGCAATCCCACTTCTGGGCATATACCCAGAGAAAACCGTATTTCAAAAAGGCACATTCACCACAATGTTCGTTGCAGCACTATTTACAATAGCCAGGTAATGGAAGCAACCTAAATGCCCACAGACAGATGAGTGGATAAAGATGTGGTACATATATAAAATTGAATATTACTCGGCCATAAAAAGGAATGAAACTGGGTCATTTGTAGAGACATCGATGGATCAAGAGACTGTCATACAGAATGAAGTAAGTCAGAAAGAGGAAAACAAATATTGTATATTAATGCATATATGTGGAGCCTAAAAATGGTACAGATGAACTGGTTTGCAGGGAAGAAATAGAGACACAGAGGTAGAGAACAAACGTATGGACACCAAGTGTGGGAAGCCATGGGGTGGTGGTGGTGGGATGAGTTGGGAGATTGGGATTGACCTGTATACATGTATATGCATAAAATACATAACTAATAATAATGTGCTGTATAAAAATATAAATAAAATTAAATTTCAAAATTTTAAAAAATAAAATTTAAAAATAAAACTGAAAAAATTCTTCCCGTCACACAGATGTATTTATAGGAATGAATTATTTCCATGCTTATATTTATAAATACATAAAAGAGGAATAAAATCTAACTTGAACGATAAAAGAAAAAAAAAGTGAACCCACGAGTTATACAGAGGAAAACCCTATCACGGCACTTGCTCCAGCGGTACACAATTCTGAAATTGGTCAGAGGTGGGGAACCATCTCCCATACAGCCAGCAACACACCCCCCACGCAAGGATCGTCCTCATTGCAAAGCTGGGGGACCGTGCCGAGGCATCTGTGAGTAAACGTGAGCTGAGCCCCAGGCCAGCTGCTGCTGAACTGTTCCCACCCTTTCCAGGTAAAACACCTGAATATGTACAAGGGCTTGAAAGCCTAGAGGAAGGACCGTGGAGCCACACCAGCGACAGCACGCAGGCCAACTTGGTGCCTGCAGGCCAGCCAGGGTGGTCCTGGCCCCGGGCGCTCTTCCAGAAGCTTTCCATTGCCCTGCCTGAGATACCCCTCCTGTCCTGGCCCCCACTGCTTTTTTCCTTCCTCACCTCTGTCCGGAGAGAAATTCCAGCGGAAGGTATGGGTGACACAACCTCTTCTTTACAGGCGGCAGCCTGGCAACTCCTGCAGAAAGGCCAGCAGAACCCCACTCACACAGGGCCACCCACAAAGCTGTGGCCCCTCACTCCCTCCCACCAGCACAGCCCCGACACTGCTGACGGGGCAGAGAATATGGAGTCAGGCACAGCTTCAGGGGCTATTGCTGCCTGGAGCGCTGTTTATATTGACCTCAACGAGGCACACCTGGGGAGGGTGGGCCGGCAGGTTAAGGCTGCCCAGGTCAGCTAATCCACAACCCTCAGGGAATCACATTGTTGAAAACGGACCTCGCTAAGGCAGAATAGAAGCCAAGGGAAAAAAGGACACAATGCCATTTGCAGCACCGTAGATGAGTCTAGAAGTAATCACGTGACTTGTAGTAAGTCAGAAAGTGGAAGACACATATCATATCATATCACTTATAGGTGTTACCTAAAAATGGATACCAGGGCAGATATTTCCACGGAGAAGGGCAATCACAGATTCATTAAACAAACTTATGGTTCACCAATGGAAAGGTGTGAGGATTGGTTTCATTACGATATCGGGGTTAACAGACATATACAAACACAGGTGACATATATAATCACCAAAGACCTACAGAATACCAAGAGAGGACTACTCAACATTCTGTCATAACGTACATGGGAAAAGGATCCCAGGAAGAACAGACATGTGTATATGTGTAAAAGAACCACATCTTCCACACCTACAACAAGCCAAACATTGTAATCAAACTTGCTGTAATAAAAAATAAAAAATTAAATTAAAAACACGAACAAGAAGTAGTGAGACAAACGTGAGGGGCTTTCTCCTGGCACATGCCATTCTAAACTCCAATCTAGAACACCACTTCCACTGAGGCTCTCTTGCCCTAGTAACCAGATTTGGTAAGGGTGAACTGCTGCCACCTTGTGTCCGTTTCACACAACAGCAGATTAATCCCAATGCTAATGGTCAGTTGATATTCAAAATCATTGCAGGCCTGTAAATGACACCTGCCCTGAAAACAAATCCTGGGGTCACATATCGACCAAAAAATTCAAAGGACGTCCATATTTCAAAACGACCATTTCAAAAGGCATATTTTACACACATTAGTGTTCTGCTTCTTTTCCTTTCTTTCCTTTTTTGTTAAAAATCACGGGAATGGAAAAAGGCATCCCTCAGAATGGGCGAAAATCGTTGCAGACGAATCAATGGACAGAGGTTTAATCTCCAATATATATAAACAGCTCATGCAGCTTAATATTAAAAAAAACAAACAACCCAAAAAAATGGGCAGAAGATCTAAAGAGACGTTTCTTCAAAGGAGACACAGAGATGGCCAAGACGCACATGAAAAGCTGCTCAACAGCACTAATTATTAGAGAAATGCAAATCAAAACTACAATGAGGTATCACCTCACACCTGTTAGAATCGGCATCATCAGAAAATCTACAAACAACCAATTCTGGGGAGGTTGTGGACAAAAGGAGCCCTCTTCCACTATTGGTGGGAATGTAAATTGATACAGTCACTATGGAGAACAGTATGGAGTTTCCTTAAAAATATTAGAAATCGAATTACCATCTGATCCAGCAATCCCACTTCTGGGCATATACCCAGAGAAAACCGTATTTCAAAAAGGCACATTCACCACAATGTTCGTTGCAGCACTATTTACAATAGCCAGGTAATGGAAGCAACCTAAATGCCCACAGGCAGATGAAAGGATAAAGATGTGGTACATATATAAAATGGAATATTACTCGGCCATTAAAAGGAATGAAACTGGGTCATTTGTAGAGACATCGATGGATCGAGAGACTGTCATACAGAATGAAGTAAGTCAGAAAGAGGAAAACAAATATTGTATATTAATGCATATATGTGGAGCCTAAAAATGGTACAGATGAACTGGTTTGCAGGGAAGAAATAGAGACACAGAGGTAGAGAACAAACGTATGGACACCAAGTGTGGGAAGCCATGGGGTGGTGGTGGTGGGATGAGTTGGGAGATTGGGATTGACCTGTATACATGTATATGCATAAAATACATAACTAATAATAATGTGCTGTATAAAAATATAAATAAAATTAAATTTCAAAATTTTAAAAAATAAAATTTAAAAATAAAACTGAAAAAATTCTTCCCGTCACACAGATGTATTTATAGGAATGAATTATTTCCATGCTTATATTTATAAATACATAAAAGAGGAATAAAATCTAACTTGAACGATAAAAGAAAAAAAAAGTGAACCCACGAGTTATACAGAGGAAAACCCTATCACGGCACTTGCTCCAGCGGTACACAATTCTGAAATTGGTCAGAGGTGGGGAACCATCTCCCATACAGCCAGCAACACACCCCCCACGCAAGGATCGTCCTCATTGCAAAGCTGGGGGACCGTGCCGAGGCATCTGTGAGTAAACGTGAGCTGAGCCCCAGGCCAGCTGCTGCTGAACTGTTCCCACCCTTTCCAGGTAAAACACCTGAATATGTACAAGGGCTTGAAAGCCTAGAGGAAGGACCGTGGAGCCACACCAGCGACAGCACGCAGGCCAACTTGGTGCCTGCAGGCCAGCCAGGGTGGTCCTGGCCCCGGGCGCTCTTCCAGAAGCTTTCCATTGCCCTGCCTGAGATACCCCTCCTGTCCCGGCCCCCACTGCTTTTTTCCTTCCTCACCTCTGTCCGGAGAGAAATTCCAGCGGAAGGTATGGGTGACACAACCTCTTCTTTACAGGCGGCAGCCTGGCAACTCCTGCAGAAAGGCCAGCAGAACCCCACTCACACCGGGCCACCCACAAAGCTGTGGCCCCTCACTCCCTCCCACCAGCACAGCCCCGACACTGCTGACGGGGCAGAGAATATGGAGTCAGGCACAGCTTCAGGGGCTATTGCTGCCTGGAGCGCTGTTTATATTGACCTCAACGAGGCACACCTGGGGAGGGTGGGCCGGCAGGTTAAGGCTGCCCAGGTCAGCTAATCCACAACCCTCAGGGAATCACATTGTTGAAAACGGACCTCGCTAAGGCAGAATAGAAGCCAAGGGAAAAAAGGACACAATGCCATTTGCAGCACCGTAGATGAGTCTAGAAGTAATCACGTGACTTGTAGTAAGTCAGAAAGTGGAAGACACATATCATATCATATCACTTATAGGTGTTACCTAAAAATGGATACCAGGGCAGATATTTCCACGGAGAAGGGCAATCACAGATTCATTAAACAAACTTATGGTTCACCAATGGAAAGGTGTGAGGATTGGTTTCATTACGATATCGGGGTTAACAGACATATACAAACACAGGTGACATATATAATCACCAAAGACCTACAGAATACCAAGAGAGGACTACTCAACATTCTGTCATAACGTACATGGGAAAAGGATCCCAGGAAGAACAGACATCTGTATATGTGTAAAAGAACCACATCTTCCACACCTACAACAAGCCAAACATTGTAATCAAACTTGCTGTAATAAAAAATAAAAAATTAAATTAAAAACACGAACAAGAAGTAGTGAGACAAACGTGAGGGGCTTTCTCCTGGCACATGCCATTCTAAACTCCAATCTAGAACACCACTTCCACTGAGGCTCTCTTGCCCTAGTAACCAGATTTGGTAAGGGTGAACTGCTGCCACCTTGTGGCCGTTTCACACAACAGCAGCTTTAATCACAACGCTAATGGTCAGTTGATATTCAAAATCATTGCAGGCCTGTAAATGACACCTGCCCTGAAAACAAATCCTGGGGTCACATATCGACCAAAATATTCAAAGGACGTCCATATTTCAAAACGACCGTTTCAAAAGGCATATTTTAGGCACATTAGTGTTCTGCTTCTTTTCCTTTCTTTCCTTTTTTGTTAAAAAAAAACGGGAATGGAAAAAAGCATCCCTCAGAATGGGCGAAAATCGTTGCAGACGAATCAATGGACAGAGGTTTAATCTCCAATATATATAAACAGCTCATGCAGGTTAATATTAAAAAAACAAACAACCCAAAAAAATGCGCAGAAGATCTAAAGAGACGTTTCTTCAAAGGAGACACAGAGATGGCCAAGACGCACATGAAAAGCTGTTCAACAGCACTAATTATTAGAGAAATGCAAATCAAAACTACAATGAGTTTTCACCTCACACCTGTTAGAATCGGCATCATCAGAAAATCTACAAACAACCAATTCTGGGGAGGGTGTGGACAAAAGGAGCCCTCTTCCACTATTGGTGGGAATGTAAATTGATACAGTCACTAAGGAGAACAGTATGGAGTTTCCTTAAAAAAACTAGAAATAGAATTACCATCTGATCCAGCAATCCCACTTCTGGGCATATACCCAGAGAAAACCGTATTTCAAAAAGGCACATTCACCACAATGTTCGTTGCAGCACTATTTACAATAGCCAGGTAATGGAAGCAACCTAAATGCCCACAGACAGATGAGTGCATAAAGATGTGGTACATATATAAAATTGAATATTACTCGGCCATAAAAAGGAATGAAACTGGGTCATTTGTAGAGACATCGATGGATCAAGAGACTGTCATACAGAATGAAGTAAGTCAGAAAGAGGAAAACAAATATTGTATATTAATGCATATATGTGGAGCCTAAAAATGGTACAGATGAACTGGTTTGCAGGGAAGAAATAGAGACACAGAGGTAGAGAACAAACGTATGGACACCAAGTGTGGGAAGCCATGGGGTGGTGGTGGTGGGATGAGTTGGGAGATTGGGATTGACCTGTATACATGTATATGCATAAAATACATAACTAATAATAATGTGCTGTATAAAAATATAAATAAAATTAAATTTCAAAATTTTAAAAAATAAAATTTAAAAATAAAACTGAAAAAATTCTTCCCGTCACACAGATGTATTTATAGGAATGAATTATTTCCATGCTTATATTTATAAATACATAAAAGAGGAATAAAATCTAACTTGAACGATAAAAGAAAAAAAAAGTGAACCCACGAGTTATACAGAGGAAAACCCTATCACGGCACTTGCTCCAGCGGTACACAATTCTGAAATTGGTCAGAGGTGGGGAACCATCTCCCATACAGCCAGCAACACACCCCCCACGCAAGGATCGTCCTCATTGCAAAGCTGGGGGACCGTGCCGAGGCATCTGTGAGTAAACGTGAGCTGAGCCCCAGGCCAGCTGCTGCTGAACTGTTCCCACCCTTTCCAGGTAAAACACCTGAATATGTACAAGGGCTTGAAAGCCTAGAGGAAGGACCGTGGAGCCACACCAGCGACAGCACGCAGGCCAACTTGGTGCCTGCAGGCCAGCCAGGGTGGTCCTGGCCCCGGGCGCTCTTCCAGAAGCTTTCCATTGCCCTGCCTGAGATACCCCTCCTGTCCCGGCCCCCACTGCTTTTTTCCTTCCTCACCTCTGTCCGGAGAGAAATTCCAGCGGAAGGTATGGGTGACACAACCTCTTCTTTACAGGCGGCAGCCTGGCAACTCCTGCAGAAAGGCCAGCAGAACCCCACTCACACAGGGCCACCCACAAAGCTGTGGCCCCTCACTCCCTCCCACCAGCACAGCCCCGACACTGCTGACGGGGCAGAGAATATGGAGTCAGGCACAGCTTCAGGGGCTATTGCTGCCTGGAGCGCTGTTTATATTGACCTCAACGAGGCACACCTGGGGAGGGTGGGCCGGCAGGTTAAGGCTGCCCAGGTCAGCTAATCCACAACCCTCAGGGAATCACATTGTTGAAAACGGACCTCGCTAAGGCAGAATAGAAGCCAAGGGAAAAAAGGACAAAATGCCATTTGCAGCACCGTAGATGAGTCTAGAAGTAATCACGTGACTTGTAGTAAGTCAGAAAGTGGAAGACACATATCATATCATATCACTTATAGGTGTTACCTAAAAATGGATACCAGGGCAGATATTTCCACGGAGAAGGGCAATCACAGATTCATTAAACAAACTTATGGTTCACCAATGGAAAGGTGTGAGGATTGGTTTCATTACGATATCGGGGTTAACAGACATATACAAACACAGGTGACATATATAATCACCAAAGACCTACAGAATACCAAGAGAGGACTACTCAACATTCTGTCATAACGTACATGGGAAAAGGATCCCAGGAAGAACAGACATGTGTATATGTGTAAAAGAACCACATCTTCCACACCTACAACAAGCCAAACATTGTAATCAAACTTGCTGTAATAAAAAATAAAAAATTAAATTAAAAACACGAACAAGAAGTAGTGAGACAAACGTGAGGGGCTTTCTCCTGGCACATGCCATTCTAAACTCCAATCTAGAACACCACTTCCACTGAGGCTCTCTTGCCCTAGTAACCAGATTTGGTAAGGGTGAACTGCTGCCACCTTGTGTCCGTTTCACACAACAGCAGATTAATCCCAATGCTAATGGTCAGTTGATATTCAAAATCATTGCAGGCCTGTAAATGACACCTGCCCTGAAAACAAATCCTGGGGTCACATATCGACCAAAAAATTCAAAGGACGTCCATATTTCAAAACGACCATTTCAAAAGGCATATTTTACACACATTAGTGTTCTGCTTCTTTTCCTTTCTTTCCTTTTTTGTTAAAAATCACGGGAATGGAAAAAGGCATCCCTCAGAATGGGCGAAAATCGTTGCAGACGAATCAATGGACAGAGGTTTAATCTCCAATATATATAAACAGCTCATGCAGCTTAATATTAAAAAAAACAAACAACCCAAAAAAATGGGCAGAAGATCTAAAGAGACGTTTCTTCAAAGGAGACACAGAGATGGCCAAGACGCACATGAAAAGCTGCTCAACAGCACTAATTATTAGAGAAATGCAAATCAAAACTACAATGAGGTATCACCTCACACCTGTTAGAATCGGCATCATCAGAAAATCTACAAACAACCAATTCTGGGGAGGTTGTGGACAAAAGGAGCCCTCTTCCACTATTGGTGGGAATGTAAATTGATACAGTCACTATGGAGAACAGTATGGAGTTTCCTTAAAAATATTAGAAATCGAATTACCATCTGATCCAGCAATCCCACTTCTGGGCATATACCCAGAGAAAACCGTATTTCAAAAAGGCACATTCACCACAATGTTCGTTGCAGCACTATTTACAATAGCCAGGTAATGGAAGCAACCTAAATGCCCACAGGCAGATGAATGGATAAAGATGTGGTACATATATAAAATGGAATATTACTCGGCCATTAAAAGGAATGAAACTGGGTCATTTGTAGAGACATCGATGGATCGAGAGACTGTCATACAGAATGAAGTAAGTCAGAAAGAGGAAAACAAATATTGTATATTAATGCATATATGTGGAGCCTAAAAATGGTACAGATGAACTGGTTTGCAGGGAAGAAATAGAGACACAGAGGTAGAGAACAAACGTATGGACACCAAGTGTGGGAAGCCATGGGGTGGTGGTGGTGGGATGAGTTGGGAGATTGGGATTGACCTGTATACATGTATATGCATAAAATACATAACTAATAATAATGTGCTGTATAAAAATATAAATAAAATTAAATTTCAAAATTTTAAAAAATAAAATTTAAAAATAAAACTGAAAAAATTCTTCCCGTCACACAGATGTATTTATAGGAATGAATTATTTCCATGCTTATATTTATAAATACATAAAAGAGGAATAAAATCTAACTTGAACGATAAAAGAAAAAAAAAGTGAACCCACGAGTTATACAGAGGAAAACCCTATCACGGCACTTGCTCCAGCGGTACACAATTCTGAAATTGGTCAGAGGTGGGGAACCATCTCCCATACAGCCAGCAACACACCCCCCACGCAAGGATCGTCCTCATTGCAAAGCTGGGGGACCGTGCCGAGGCATCTGTGAGTAAACGTGAGCTGAGCCCCAGGCCAGCTGCTGCTGAACTGTTCCCACCCTTTCCAGGTAAAACACCTGAATATGTACAAGGGCTTGAAAGCCTAGAGGAAGGACCGTGGAGCCACACCAGCGACAGCACGCAGGCCAACTTGGTGCCTGCAGGCCAGCCAGGGTGGTCCTGGCCCCGGGCGCTCTTCCAGAAGCTTTCCATTGCCCTGCCTGAGATACCCCTCCTGTCCCGGCCCCCACTGCTTTTTTCCTTCCTCACCTCTGTCCGGAGAGAAATTCCAGCGGAAGGTATGGGTGACACAACCTCTTCTTTACAGGCGGCAGCCTGGCAACTCCTGCAGAAAGGCCAGCAGAACCCCACTCACACCGGGCCACCCACAAAGCTGTGGCCCCTCACTCCCTCCCACCAGCACAGCCCCGACACTGCTGACGGGGCAGAGAATATGGAGTCAGGCACAGCTTCAGGGGCTATTGCTGCCTGGAGCGCTGTTTATATTGACCTCAACGAGGCACACCTGGGGAGGGTGGGCCGGCAGGTTAAGGCTGCCCAGGTCAGCTAATCCACAACCCTCAGGGAATCACATTGTTGAAAACGGACCTCGCTAAGGCAGAATAGAAGCCAAGGGAAAAAAGGACACAATGCCATTTGCAGCACCGTAGATGAGTCTAGAAGTAATCACGTGACTTGTAGTAAGTCAGAAAGTGGAAGACACATATCATATCATATCACTTATAGGTGTTACCTAAAAATGGATACCAGGGCAGATATTTCCACGGAGAAGGGCAATCACAGATTCATTAAACAAACTTATGGTTCACCAATGGAAAGGTGTGAGGATTGGTTTCATTACGATATCGGGGTTAACAGACATATACAAACACAGGTGACATATATAATCACCAAAGACCTACAGAATACCAAGAGAGGACTACTCAACATTCTGTCATAACGTACATGGGAAAAGGATCCCAGGAAGAACAGACATGTGTATATGTGTAAAAGAACCACATCTTCCACACCTACAACAAGCCAAACATTGTAATCAAACTTGCTGTAATAAAAAATAAAAAATTAAATTAAAAACACGAACAAGAAGTAGTGAGACAAACGTGAGGGGCTTTCTCCTGGCACATTCCATTCTAAACTCCAATCTAGAACACCACTTCCACTGAGGCTCTCTTGCCCTAGTAACCAGATTTGGTAAGGGTGAACTGCTGCCACCTTGTGGCCGTTTCACACAACAGCAGCTTTAATCCCAACGCTAATGGTCAGTTGATATTCAAAATCATTGCAGGCCTGTAAATGACACCTGCCCTGAAAACAAATCCTGGGGTCACATATCGACCAAAATATTCAAAGGACGTCCATATTTCAAAACGACCGTTTCAAAAGGCATATTTTAGGCACATTAGTGTTCTGCTTCTTTTCCTTTCTTTCCTTTTTTGTTAAAAAACACGGGAATGGAAAAAAGCATCCCTCAGAATGGGCGAAAATCGTTGCAGACGAATCAATGGACAGAGGTTTAATCTCCAATATATATAAACAGCTCATGCAGGTTAATATTAGAAAAACAAACAACCCAAAAAAATGCGCAGAAGATCTAAAGAGACGTTTCTTCAAAGGAGACACAGAGATGGCCAAGACGCACATGAAAAGCTGCTCAACAGCACTAATTATTAGAGAAATGCAAATCAAAACTACAATGAGTTTTCACCTCACACCTGTTAGAATCGGCATCATCAGAAAATCTACAAACAACCAATTCTGGGGAGGGTGTGGACAAAAGGAGCCCTCTTCCACTATTGGTGGGAATGTAAATTGATACAGTCACTAAGGAGAACAGTATGGAGTTTCCTTAAAAAAACTAGAAATAGAATTACCATCTGATCCAGCAATCCCACTTCTGGGCATATACCCAGAGAAAACCGTATTTCAAAAAGGCACATTCACCACAATGTTCGTTGCAGCACTATTTACAATAGCCAGGTAATGGAAGCAACCTAAATGCCCACAGACAGATGAGTGGATAAAGATGTGGTACATATATAAAATGGAATATTACTCGGCCATAAAAAGGAATGAAACTGGGTCATTTGTAGAGACATCGATGGATCAAGAGACTGTCATACAGAATGAAGTAAGTCAGAAAGAGGAAAACAAATATTGTATATTAATGCATATATGTGGAGCCTAAAAATGGTACAGATGAACTGGTTTGCAGGGAAGAAATAGAGACACAGAGGTAGAGAACAAACGTATGGACACCAAGTGTGGGAAGCCATGGGGTGGTGGTGGTGGAATGAGTTGGGAGATTGGGATTGATCTGTATACATGTATATGCATAAAATACATAACTAATAACAACGTGGTGTATAAAAAAATAAATAAAATTAAATTTCAAAATTTTAAAAAATAAAATTTAAAAATAAAACAGAAAAAAGTTCTTCCCGTCACACAGATGTATTTATAGTAGTGAATTATTTCCATGCTTATATCTATAAATACATAAAAGAGGAATAAAATCTAACTTGAACCATAAAAGAAAAAAAAAACCTGAACCCACGAGTTATACAGAGGAAAACCCTATCAGGGCACTTGCTCCAGTGGTAAACAATTCTGAAATTGGTCAGAGGTGGGGAACCATCTCCCATACAGCTATCAACCCACCCCCCACTCAAGGAGCGTCCTCATTGAAAAGCTGGGGGACCATGCCGAGGCATCTGTGAGTAAACGTGAGCTGAGCCCCAGGCCAGCTGCTGCTGAACTGTTCCCACCCTTTCCAGGTAAAACACCTAAATATATACAAGGGCTTGAAAGCCTAGAGGAAGGACCGTGGAGCCACACCAGCGACAGCACGCAGGCCAACTTGGTGCCTGCAGGCCAGCCAGGGTGGTCCTGGCCCCGGGCGCTCTTCCACAAGCTTTCCATTGCCCTGCCTGAGATACCCCTCCTGTCCCGGCCCCCACTGCTTTTTTCCTTCCTCACCACTGTCCGAAGAGAAATTCCAGCGGAAAGTATGGGTGACACAACCTCTTCTTTACAGGCGGCAGCCTGGCAACTCCTGCAGAAAGGCCAGCAGAACCCCACTCACACCGGGCCACCCACAAAGCTGTGTCCCCTCACTCCCTCCCACCAGCACAGCCCCGAGACTGCTGACGAGGCAGAGAATATGGAGTCAGGCACAGCTTCAGGGACTATTGCTGCCTGGAGCGCTGTTTATATTGACCTCAACGAGGCACACCTTGGGAGGGCGGGCCGGCAGGTTAAGGCTGCCCAGGTCAGCTAATCCACAACCCTCAGGGAATCACATTGTTGAAAATGAACCCCGCTAAGGCAGAAGAGAAGCCAAGGGAGAAAAGGACACAATGCCATTTGCAGCACCGTAGATGAGTCTAGAAGTAATCACGTGACTTGTAGTAAGTCAAAAAGTGGAAGACACATATCGTATCATATCACTTATAGGTGTTACCTAAAAATGGATACCAGGCCAGATATTTCTACGGAGAAGGGCAATCACAGATTCATTAAACAAACTTATGGTTCACCAATGGAAAGGTGTGAGGATTGGTTTCATTACGATATCGGGGTTAACAGACATATACAAACACAGGTGACATATATAATCACCAAAGACCTACAGAATACCAAGAGAGGACTACTCAACATTCTGTCATAACGTACATGGGAAAAGAATCCCAGGAAGAACAGACATGTGTATATGTGTAAAAGAACCACATCTTCCACACCTACAACAAGCCAAACATTGTAATCAAACTTGCTGTAATAAAAAATAAAAAATTAAATTAAAAACACGAACAAGAAGTAGTGAGACAAACGTGAGGGGCTTTCTCCTGGCACATTCCATTCTAAACTCCAATCTAGAACACCACTTCCACTGAGGCTCTCTTGCCCTAGTAACCTGATTTGGTAAGGGTGAACTGCTGCCACCTTGTGTCCGTTTCACACAACAGCAGATTAATCCCAATGCTAATGGTCAGTTGATATTCAAAATCATTGCAGGCCTGTAAATGACACCTGCCCTGAAAACAAATCCTGGGGTCACATATCGACCAAAAAATTCAAAGGACGTCCATATTTCAAAACGACCATTTCAAAAGGCATATTTTACACACATTAGTGTTCTGCTTCTTTTCCTTTCTTTCCTTTTTTGTTAAAAATCACGGGAATGGAAAAAGGCATCCCTCAGAATGGGCGAAAATCGTTGCAGACGAATCAATGGACAGAGGTTTAATCTCCAATATATATAAACAGCTCATGCAGCTTAATATTAAAAAAAACAAACAACCCAAAAAATGGGCAGAAGATCTAAAGAGACGTTTCTTCAAAGGAGACACAGAGATGGCCAAGACGCACATGAAAAGCTGCTCAACAGCACTAATTATTAGAGAAATGCAAATCAAAACTACAATGAGGTATCACCTCACACCTGTTAGAATCGGCATCATCAGAAAATCTACAAACAACCAATTCTGGGGAGGTTGTGGACAAAAGGAGCCCTCTTCCACTATTGGTGGGAATGTAAATTGATACAGTCACTATGGAGAACACTATGGAGTTTCCTTAAAAATATTAGAAATCGAATTACCATCTGATCCAGCAATCCCACTTCTGGGCATATACCCAGAGAAAACCGTATTTCAAAAAGGCACATTCACCACAATGTTCGTTGCAGCACTATTTACAATAGCCAGGTAATGGAAGCAACCTAAATGCCCACAGGCAGATGAATGGATAAAGATGTGGTACATATATAAAATGGAATATTACTCGGCCATTAAAAGGAATGAAACTGGGTCATTTGTAGAGACATCGATGGATCGAGAGACTGTCATACAGAATGAAGTAAGTCAGAAAGAGGAAAACAAATATTGTATATTAATGCATATATGTGGAGCCTAAAAATGGTACAGATGAACTGGTTTGCAGGGAAGAAATAGAGACACAGAGGTAGAGAACAAACGTATGGACACCAAGTGTGGGAAGCCATGGGGTGGTGGTGGTGGGATGAGTTGGGAGATTGGGATTGACCTGTATACATGTATATGCAT
This sequence comes from Mesoplodon mirus, assembly GCF_964341445.2. Classification (NCBI taxonomy): domain Eukaryota; kingdom Metazoa; phylum Chordata; class Mammalia; order Artiodactyla; family Ziphiidae; genus Mesoplodon; species Mesoplodon mirus. The sequence goes on along the minus strand of NW_028295521.1, from coordinate 191,441 downwards.
AAAATACATAACTAATAATAATGTGCTGTATAAAAATATAAATAAAATTAAATTTCAAAATTTTAAAAAATAAAATTTAAAAATAAAACTGAAAAAATTCTTCCCGTCACACAGATGTATTTATAGGAATGAATTATTTCCATGCTTATATTTATAAATACATAAAAGAGGAATAAAATCTAACTTGAACGATAAAAGAAAAAAAAAGTGAACCCACGAGTTATACAGAGGAAAACCCTATCACGGCACTTGCTCCAGCGGTACACAATTCTGAAATTGGTCAGAGGTGGGGAACCATCTCCCATACAGCCAGCAACACACCCCCCACGCAAGGATCGTCCTCATTGCAAAGCTGGGGGACCGTGCCGAGGCATCTGTGAGTAAACGTGAGCTGAGCCCCAGGCCAGCTGCTGCTGAACTGTTCCCACCCTTTCCAGGTAAAACACCTGAATATGTACAAGGGCTTGAAAGCCTAGAGGAAGGACCGTGGAGCCACACCAGCGACAGCACGCAGGCCAACTTGGTGCCTGCAGGCCAGCCAGGGTGGTCCTGGCCCCGGGCGCTCTTCCAGAAGCTTTCCATTGCCCTGCCTGAGATACCCCTCCTGTCCCGGCCCCCACTGCTTTTTTCCTTCCTCACCTCTGTCCGGAGAGAAATTCCAGCGGAAGGTATGGGTGACACAACCTCTTCTTTACAGGCGGTAGCCTGGCAACTCCTGCAGAAAGGCCAGCAGAACCCCACTCACACCGGGCCACCCACAAAGCTGTGGCCCCTCACTCCCTCCCACCAGCACAGCCCTGACACTGCTGACGGGGCAGAGAATATGGAGTCAGGCACAGCTTCAGGGGCTATTGCTGCCTGGAGCGCTGTTTATATTGACCTCAACGAGGCACACCTGGAGAGGGCGGGCCGGCATGTTAAGGCTGCCCAGGTCAGCTAATCCACAACCCTCAGGGAATCACATTGTTGAAAACGGACCTCGCTAAGGCAGAATAGAAGCCAAGGGAAAAAAGGACACAATGCCATTTGCAGCACCGTAGATGAGTCTAGAAGTAATCACGTGACTTGTAGTAAGTCAGAAAGTGGAAGACACATATCATATCATATCACTTATAGGTGTTACCTAAAAATGGATACCAGGGCAGATATTTCCACGGAGAAGGGCAATCACAGATTCATTAAACAAACTTATGGTTCACCAATGGAAAGGTGTGAGGATTGGTTTCATTACGATATCGGGGTTAACAGACATATACAAACACAGGTGACATATATAATCACCAAAGACCTACAGAATACCAAGAGAGGACTACTCAACATTCTGTCATAACGTACATGGGAAAAGGATCCCAGGAAGAACAGACATGTGTATATGTGTAAAAGAACCACATCTTCCACACCTACAACAAGCCAAACATTGTAATCAAACTTGCTGTAATAAAAAATAAAAAATTAAATTAAAAACACGAACAAGAAGTAGTGAGACAAACGTGAGGGGCTTTCTCCTGGCACATTCCATTCTAAACTCCAATCTAGAACACCACTTCCACTGAGGCTCTCTTGCCCTAGTAACCTGATTTGGTAAGGGTGAACTGCTGCCACCTTGTGTCCGTTTCACACAACAGCAGATTAATCCCAATGCTAATGGTCAGTTGATATTCAAAATCATTGCAGGCCTGTAAATGACACCTGCCCTGAAAACAAATCCTGGGGTCACATATCGACCAAAAAATTCAAAGGACGTCCATATTTCAAAACGACCATTTCAAAAGGCATATTTTACGCACATTAGTGTTCTGCTTCTTTTCCTTTCTTTCCTTTTTTGTTAAAAATCACGGGAATGGAAAAAGGCATCCCTCAGAATGGGCGAAAATCGTTGCAGACGAATCAATGGACAGAGGTTTAATCTCCAATATATATAAACAGCTCATGCAGCTTAATATTAAAAAAAACAAACAACCCCAAAAAAATGGGCAGAAGATCTAAAGAGACGTTTCTTCAAAGGAGACACAGAGATGGCCAAGACGCACATGAAAAGCTGCTCAACAGCACTAATTATTAGAGAAATGCAAATCAAAACTACAATGAGGTATCACCTCACACCTGTTAGAATCGGCATCATCAGAAAATCTACAAACAACCAATTCTGGGTAGGTTGTGGACAAAAGGAGCCCTCTTCCACTATTGGTGGGAATGTAAATTGATACAGTCACTATGGAGAACAGTATGGAGTTTCCATAAAATATTAGAAATAGAATTACCATCTGATCCAGCAATCCCACTTCTGGGCATATACCCAGAGAAAACCGTATTTCAAAAAGGCACATTCACCACAATGTTCGTTGCAGCACTATTTACAATAGCCAGGTAATGGAAGCAACCTAAATGCCCACAGACAGATGAATGGATAAAGATGTGGTACATATATAAAATGGAATATTACTCGGCCATTAAAAGGAATGAAACTGGGTCATTTGTAGAGACATCGATGGATCGAGAGACTGTCATACAGAATGAAGTAAGACAGAAAGAGGAAAACAAATATTGTATATTAATGCATATATGTGGAGCATAAAAATGGTACAGATGAACTGGTTTGCAGGGAATAAATAGAGACACAGAGGTAGAGAACAAACGTATGGACACCAAGTGTGGGAAGCCATGGGGTGGTGGTGGTGGGATGAGTTGAGAGATTGGGATTGACCTGTATACATGTATATGCATAAAATACATAACTAATAATAATGTGCTGTTTAAAAACATAAGTAAAATTAAATTTCAAAATTTTAAAAAATAAAATTTAAAAATAAAACAGAACAAAATTCTTCCCGTCACACAGATGTATTTATAGGAATTAATTATTTCCATGGTTATATCTATAAATACATAAAAGAGGAATAAAATCTAACTTGAACCATAAAAGAAAAAAAAAAAAAAACCTGAACCCACCAGTTATACACAGGAAAACCCTAGCAGGGCACTTGCTCCAGTGGTAAACAATTCTGAAATTGGTCAGAGGTGGGGAATCATCTCCCATACAGCCAGCAACCCACCCCCCACGCAAGGAGCGTCCTCATTGCAAAGCTGGGGGACCGTGCCGAGGCATCTGTGAGTAAACGTGAGCTGAGCCCCAGGCCAGCTGCTGCTGAACTGTTCCCACCCTTTCCAGGTAAAACACCTGAATATGTACAAGGGCTTGAAAGCCTAGAGGAAGGACCGTGGAGCCACACCAGCGACAGCACGCAGGCCAACTTGGTGCCTGCAGGCCAGCCAGGGTGGTCCTGGCCCCGGGCGGTCTTCCACAAGCTTTCCATTGCCCTGCCTGAGATACCCCTCCTGTCCCGGCACCCACTGCTTTTTACCTTCCTCACCTCTGTCCGGAGAGAATTTCCAGCGGAAAGTATGGGTGACACAACCTCTTCTTTACAGGCGGCAGCCTGGCAACTCCTGCAGAAAGGCCAGCAGAACCCCACTCACACCGGGCCACCCACAAAGCTGTGGCCCCTCACTCCCTCCCACCAGCACAGCCCCGACACTGCTGACGGGGCAGAGAATATGGAGTCAGGCACAGCTTCAGGGGCTATTGCTGCCTGGAGCTCTGTTTATATTGACCTCAACGAGGCACACCTGGGGAGGGCGGGCCGGCAGGGTAAGGCTGCCCAGGTCAGCTAATCCACAACCCTCAGGGAATCACATTGTTGAAAATGGACCCCGCTAAGGCAGAAGAGAAGTCAAGGGAAAAAAGGACACAATGCCATTTGCAGCACCGTAGATGAGTCTAGAAGTAATCACGTGACTTGTAGTAAGTCAGAAAGTGGAAGACACATATCGTATCATATCACTTATAGGTGTTACCTAAAAATGGATACCAGGGCAGATATTTCCACGGAGAAGGGCAATCACAGATTCATTAAACAAACTTATGGTTCACCAATGGAAAGGTGTGAGGATTGGTTTCATTACGATATCGGGGTTAACAGACATATACAAACACAGGTGACATATATAATCACCAAAGACCTACAGAATACCAAGAGAGGACTACTCAACATTCTGTCATAACGTACATGGGAAAAGGATCCCACGAAGAACAGACATGTGTATATGTGTAAAAGAACCACATCTTCCACACCTACAACAAGCCAAACATTGTAATCAAACTTGCTGTAATAAAAAATAAAAAATTAAATTAAAAACACGAACAAGAAGTAGTGAGACAAACGTGAGGGGCTTTCTCCTGGCACATTCCATTCTAAACTCCAATCTAGAACACCACTTCCACTGAGGCTCTCTTGCCCTAGTAACCTGATTTGGTAAGGGTGAACTGCTGCCACCTTGTGTCCGTTTCACACAACAGCAGATTAATCCCAATGCTAATGGTCAGTTGATATTCAAAATCATTGCAGGCCTGTAAATGATACGTGCCCTGAAAACAAATCCTGGGGTCACATATCGACCAAAATATTCAAAGGACGTCCATATTTCAAAACGACCATTTCAAAAGGCATATTTTACGCACATTAGTGTTCTGCTTCTTTTCCTTTCTTTCCATTTTTGTTAAAAATCACGAGAATGGAAAAAGGCATCCCTCAGAATGGGAGAAAATCATTGCAGACGAATCAATGGACAGAGGTTTAATCTCCAATATATATAAACAGCTCATGCAGCTTAATATTAAAAAAAACAAACAACCCAAAAAAAATGGGCAGAAGATCTAAAGAGACGTTTCTTCAAAGGAGACACAGAGATGGCCAAGACGCACATGAAAAGCTGCTCAACAGCACTAATTATTAGAGAAATGCAAATCAAAACTACAATGAGGTTTCACCTCACACCTGTTAGAATCGGCATCATCAGAAAATCTACAAACAACCAATTCTGGGGAGGTTGTGGACAAAAGGAGCCCTCTTCCACTATTGGTGGGAATGTAAATTGATACAGTCACTATGGAGAACAGTATGGAGTTTCCTTAAAAAAACTAGAAATAGAATTACCATCTGATCCAGCAATCCCACTTCTGGGCATATACCCAGAGAAAACCGTATTTCAAAAAGGCACATTCACCACAATGTTCGTTGCAGCACTATTTACAATAGCCAGGTAATGGAAGCAACCTAAATGCCCACAGACAGATGAGTGGATAAAGATGTGGTACATATATAAAATGGAATATTACTCGGCCATAAAAAGGAATGAAACTGGGTCATTTGTAGAGACATCGATGGATCGAGAGACTGTCATACAGAATGAAGTAAGTCAGAAAGAGGAAAACAAATATTGTATATTAATGCATATATGTGGAACCTAAAAAAATGGTACAGATGAACTGGTTTGCAGGGAAGAATTAGAGACACAGAGGTAGAGAACAAACGTATGGACACCAAGTGTGGGAAGCCATGGGGTGGTGGTGGTGGGATGAGTTGGGAGATTGGGATTGACCTGTATACATATATATGCATAAAATACATAACTAATAATAATGTCCTGTATAAAAACATAAATAAAATTAAATTTCAAAATTTTAAAAAATAAAATTTAAAAATAAAACTGAAAAAATTCTTCCCGTCACACAGATGTATTTATAGGAATGAATTATTTCCATGCTTATATTTATAAATACATAAAAGAGGAATAAAATCTAACTTGAACGATAAAAGAAAAAAAAAGTGAACCCACGAGTTATACAGAGGAAAACCCTATCACGGCACTTGCTCCAGCGGTACACAATTCTGAAATTGGTCAGAGGTGGGGAACCATCTCCCATACAGCCAGCAACACACCCCCCACGCAAGGATCGTCCTCATTGCAAAGCTGGGGGACCGTGCCGAGGCATCTGTGAGTAAACGTGAGCTGAGCCCCAGGCCAGCTGCTGCTGAACTGTTCCCACCCTTTCCAGGTAAAACACCTGAATATGTACAAGGGCTTGAAAGCCTAGAGGAAGGACCGTGGAGCCACACCAGCGACAGCACGCAGGCCAACTTGGTGCCTGCAGGCCAGCCAGGGTGGTCCTGGCCCCGGGCGCTCTTCCAGAAGCTTTCCATTGCCCTGCCTGAGATACCCCTCCTGTCCCGGCCCCCACTGCTTTTTTCCTTCCTCACCTCTGTCCGGAGAGAAATTCCAGCGGAAGGTATGGGTGACACAACCCCTTCTTTACAGGCGGCAGCCTGGCAACTCCTGCAGAAAGGCCAGCAGAACCCCACTCACACCGGGCCACCCACAAAGCTGTGGCCCCTCACTCCCTCCCACCAGCACAGCCCCGACACTGCTGACGGGGCAGAGAATATGGAGTCAGGCACAGCTTCAGGGGCTATTGCTGCCTGGAGCGCTGTTTATATTGACCTCAATGAGGCACACCTGGGGAGGGTGGGCCGGCAGGTTAAGGCTGCCCAGGTCAGCTAATCCACAACCCTCAGGGAATCACATTGTTGAAAATGGACCTCGCTAAGTCAGAAGAGAAGCCAAGGGAAAAAAGGACACAATGCCATTTGCAGCACCGTAGATGAGTCTAGAAGTAATCACGTGACTTGTAGTAAGTCAGAAAGTGGAAGACACATATCGTATCATATCACTTATAGGTGTTACCTAAAAATGGATACCAGGGCAGATATTTCTACGGAGAAGGGCAATCACAGATTCATTAAACAAACTTATGGTTCACCAATGGAAAGGTGTGAGGATTGGTTTCATTACGATATCGGGGTTAACAGACATATACAAACACAGGTGACATATATAATCACCAAAGACCTACAGAATACCAAGAGAGGACTACTCAACATTCTGTCATAACGTACATGGGAAAAGGATCCCAGGAAGAACAGACATGTGTATATGTGTAAAAGAACCACATCTTCCACACCTACAACAAGCCAAACATTGTAATCAAACTTGCTGTAATAAAAAATAAAAAATTAAATTAAAAACACGAACAAGAAGTAGTGAGACAAACGTGAGGGGCTTTCTCCTGGCACATTCCATTCTAAACTCCAATCTAGAACACCACTTCCACTGAGGCTCTCTTGCCCTAGTAACCAGATTTGGTAAGGGTGAACTGCTGCCACCTTGTGGCCGTTTCACACAACAGCAACTTTAATCCCAACGCTAATGGTCAGTTGATATTCAAAATCATTGCAGGCCTGTAAATGACACCTGCCCTGAAAACAAATCCTGGGGTCACATATCGACCAAAATATTCAAAGGACGTCCATATTTCAAAACGACCGTTTCAAAAGGCATATTTTAGGCACATTAGTGTTCTGCTTCTTTTCCTTTCTTTCCTTTTTTGTTAAAAAAAAACGGGAATGGAAAAAAGCATCCCTCAGAATGGGCGAAAATCGTTGCAGACGAATCAATGGACAGAGGTTTAATCTCCAATATACATAAACAGCTCATGCAGCTTAATATTAAAAAAACAAACAACCCAAAAAAATGGGCAGAAGATCTAAAGAGACGTTTCTTCAAAGGAGACACAGAGATGGCCAAGACGCACATGAAAAGCTGCTCAACAGCACTAATTATTAGAGAAATGCAAATCAAAACTACAATGAGGTTTCACCTCACACCTGTTAGAATCGGCATCATCAGAAAATCTACAAACAACCAATTCTGGGGAGGGTGTGGACAAAAGGAGCCCTCTTCCACTATTGGTGGGAATGTAAATTGATACAGTCACTATGGAGAACAGTATGGAGTTTCCTTAAAAAAACTAGAAATAGAATTACCATCTGATCCAGCAATCCCACTTCTGGGTATATACCCAGAGAAAACCGTATTTCAAAAAGGCACATTCACCACAATGTTCGTTGCAGCACTATTTACAATAGCCAGGTAATGGAAGCAACCTAAATGCCCACAGACAGATGAGTGGATAAAGATGTGGTACATATATAAAATGGAATAATACTCGGCCATAAAAAGGAATGAAACTGGGTCATTTGTAGAGACATCGATGGATCGAGAGACTGTCATACAGAATGAAGTAAGTCAGAAAGAGGAAAACAAATATTGTATATTAATGCATATATGTGGAGCCTAAAAATGGTACAGATGAACTGGTTTGCAGGGAAGAAATAGAGACACAGAGGTAGAGAACAAACGTATGGACACCAAGTGTGGGAAGCCATGGGGTGGTGGTGGTGGAATGAGTTGGGAGATTGGGATTGACCTGTATACATGTATATGCATAAAATACATAACTAATAATAACGTGGTGTATAAAAAAATAACTAAAATTAAATTTCAAAATTTTAAAAAATAAAATTTAAAAATAAAACAGAAAAAAGTTCTTCCCGTCACACAGATGTATTTATAGTAGTGAATTATTTCCATGCTTATATCTATAAATACATAAAAGAGGAATAAAATCTAACTTGAACCATAAAAGAAAACAAAAACCTGAACCCACGAGTTATACAGAGGAAAACCCTATCAGGGCACTTGCTCCAGTGGTAAACAATTCTGAAATTGGTCAGAGGTGGGGAACCATCTCCCATACAGCCATCAACCCACCCCCCAATCAAGGAGCGTCCTCATTGAAAAGCTGGGGGACCATGCCGAGGCATCTGTGAGTAAACGTGAGCTGAGCCCCAGGCCAGCTGCTGCTGAACTGTTCGCACCCTTTCCAGGTAAAACACCTAAATATATACAAGGGCTTGAAAGCCTAGAGGAAGGACCGTGGAGCCACACCAGCGACAGCATGCAGGCCAACTTGGTGCCTGCAGGCCAGCCAGGGTGGTCCTGGCCCCGGGCGCTCTTCCACAAGCTTTCCATTGCCCTGCCTGAGATACCCCTCCTGTCCCGGCCCCCACTACTTTTTTCCATCCTCACCTCTGTCCGAAGAGAAATTCCAGCGGAAAGTATGGGTGACACAACCTCTTCTTTACAGGCGGCAGCCTGGCAACTCCTGCAGAAAGGCCAGCAGAACCCCACTCACACCGGGCCACCCACAAAGCTGTGTCCCCTCACTCCCTCCCACCAGCACAGCCCCGAGACTTCTGACGGGGCAGAGAATATGGAGTCAGGCACAGCTTCAGGGGCTATTGCTGCCTGGAGCGCTGTTTATATTGACCTCAACGAGGCACACCTTGGGAGGGCGGGCCGGCAGGTTAAGGCTGCCCAGGTCAGCTAATCCACAACCCTCAGGGAATCAAATTGTTGAAAATGAACCCCGCTAAGGCAGAAGAGAAGCCAAGGGAAAAAAGGACACAATGCCATTTGCAGCACCGTAGATGAGTCTAGAAGTAATCACGTGACTTGTAGTAAGTCAGAAAGTGGAAGACACATATCGTATCATATCACTTATAGGTGTTACCTAAAAATGGATACCAGGGCAGATATTTCTACGGAGAAGGGCAATCACAGATTCATTAAACAAACTTATGTTCACCAATGGAAAGGTGTGAGGATTGGTTTCATTACGATATCGGGGTTAACAGACATATACAAACACAGGTGACATATATAATCACCAAAGACCTACAGAATACCAAGAGAGGACTACTCAACATTCTGTCATAACGTACATGGGAAAAGGATCCCAGGAAGGACAGACATCTGTATATGTGTAAAAGACCCACATCTTCCACACCTACAACAAGCCAAACATTGTAATCAAACTTGCTGTAATAAAAAATAAAAAATTAAATTAAAAACACGAACAAGAAGTAGTGAGACAAACGTGAGGGGCTTTCTCCTGGCACATTCCATTCTAAACTCCAATCTAGAACACCACTTCCACTGAGGCTCTCTTGCCCTAGTAACCAGATTTGGTAAGGGTGAACTGCTGCCACCTTGTGTCCGTTTCACACAACAGCAGATTAATCCCAATGCTAATGGTCAGTTGATATTCAAAATCATTGCAGGCCTGTAAATGACACCTGCCCTGAAAACAAATCCTGGGGTCACATATCGACCAAAAAATTCAAAGGACGTCCATATTTCAAAACGACCATTTCAAAAGGCATATTTTACGCACATTAGTGTTCTGCTTCTTTTCCTTTCTTTCCTTTTTTGTGAAAAATCACGGGAATGGAAAAAGGCATCCCTCCGAATGGGCGAAAATCGTTGCAGATGAATCAATGGACAGAGGTTTAATCTCCAATATATATAAACAGCTCATGCAGCTTAATATTAAAAAAAACAAACAACCCAAAAAAAATGGGCAGAAGATCTATAGAGACGTTTCTTCAAAGGAGACACAGAGATGGCCAAGACGCACATGAAAAGCTGCTCAACAGCACTAATTATTAGAGAAATGCAAATCAAAACTACAATGAGGTATCACCTCACACCTGTTAGAATCGGCATCATCAGAAAATCAACAAACAACCAATTCTGGGGAGGTTGTGGACAAAAGGAGCCCTCTTCCACTATTGGTGGGAATGTAAATTGATACAGTCACTATGGAGAACAGTATGGAGTTTCCTTAAAAATATTAGAAATCGAATTACCATCTGATCCAGCAATCCCACTTCTGGGCATATACCCAGAGAAAACCGTATTTCAAAAAGGCACATTCACCACAATGTTCGTTGCAGCACTATTTACAATAGCCAGGTAATGGAAGCAACCTAAATGCCAACAGACAGATGAATGGATAAAGACGTGGTACATATATAAAATGGAATATTACTCGGCCATTAAAAGGAATGAAACTGGGTCATTTGTAGAGACATCGATGGATCGAGAGACTGTCATACAGAATGAAGTAAGTCAGAACGAGGAAAACAAATATTGTATATTAATGCATATATGTGGAGCCTAAAAATGGTACAGATGAACTGGTTTGCAGGGAAGAAATAGAGACACAGAGGTAGAGAACAAACGTATGGACATCAAGTGTGGGAAGCCATGGGGTGGTGGTGGTGGGATGAGTTGAGAGATTGGGATTGACCTGTATATATGTATATGCATAAAATACATAACTAATAATAATGTGCTGTTTAAAAATATAAGTAAAATTAAATTTCAAAATTTTAAAAAATAAAATTTAAAAATAAAACCGAAAAAAATTCTTCCCGTCACACAGATGTATTTATAGGAATGAATTATTTCCATGGTTATATCTATAAATACATAAAAGAGGAATAAAATCTAACTTGAACCATAAAAGAAAAAAAAAAAAAACCTGAACCCACCAGTTATACACAGGAAAACCCTAGCAGGGCACTTGCTCCAGTGGTAAACAATTCTGAATTTGGTCAGAGGTGGGGAATCATCTCCCATACAGCCAGCAACACACCCCCCACGCAAGCAGCGTCCTCATTGCAAAGCTGGGGGACCGTGCCGAGGCATCTGTGAGTAAACGTGAGCTGAGCCCCAGGCCAGCTGCTGCTGAACTGTTCCCACCCTTTCCAGGTAAAACACCTGAATATGTACAAGGGCTTGAAAGCCTAGAGGAAGGACCGTGGAGCCACACCAGCGACAGCACGCAGGCCAACTTGGTGCCTGCAGGCCAGCCAGGGTGGTCCTGGCCCCGGGCGCTCTTCCACAAGCTTTCCATTGCCCTGCCTGAGATACCCCTCCTGTCCCGGCACCCACTGATTTTTACCTTCCTCACCTCTGTCCGGAGAGAATTTCCAGCGGAAAGTATGGGTGACACAACCTCTTCTTTACAGGCGGCAGCCTGGCAACTCCTGCAGAAAGGCCAGCAGAACCCCACTCACACCGGGCCACCCACAAAGCTGTGGCCCCTCACTCCCTCCCACCAGCACAGCCCCGAGACTGCTGACGGGGCAGAGAATATGGAGTCAGGCACAGCTTCAGGGGCTATTGCTGCCTGGAGCTCTGTTTATATTGACCTCAACGAGGCACACCTGGGGAGGGCGGGCAGGCAGGGTAAGGCTGCCCAGGTCAGCTAATCCACAACCCTCAGGGAATCACATTGTTGAAAATGGACCCCGCTAAGGCAGAAGAGAAGTCAAGGGAAAAAAGGACACAATGCCATTTGCAGCACCGTAGATGAGTCTAGAAGTAATCACGTGACTTGTAGTAAGTCAGAAAGTGGAAGACACATATCGTATCATATCACTTATAGGTGTTACCTAAAAATGGATACCAGGGCAGATATTTCCACGGAGAAGGGCAATCACAGATTCATTAAACAAACTTATGGTTCACCAATGGAAAGGTGTGAGGATTGGTTTCATTATGATATCGGGGTTAACAGACATATACAAACACAGGTGACATATATAATCACCAAAGACCTACAGAATACCAAGAGAGGACTACTCAACATTCTGTCATAACGTACATGGGAAAAGGATCCCAGGAAGAACAGACATCTGTATATGTGTAAAAGAAACACATCTTCCACACCTACAACAAGCCAAACATTGTAATCAAACTTGCTGTAATAAAAAATAAAAAATTAAATTAAAAACACGAATAAGAAGTAGTGAGACAAACGTGAGGGGCTTTCTCCTGGCACATTCCATTCTAAACTCCAATCTAGAACACCACTTCCACTGAGGCTCTCTTGCCCTAGTAACCAGATTTGGTAAGGGTGAACTGCTGCCACCTTGTGTCCGTTTCACACAACAGCAGATTAATCCCAATGCTAATGGTCAGTTGATATTCAAAATCATTGCAGGCCTGTAAATGACACCTGCCCTGAAAACAAATCCTGGGGTCACATATCGACCAAAAAATTCAAAGGACGTCCATATTTCAAAACGACCATTTCAAAAGGCATATTTTACGCACATTAGTGTTCTGCTTCTTTTCCTTTCTTTCCTTTTTTGTTAAAAATCACGGGAATGGAAAAAGGCATCCCTCAGAATGGGCGAAAATCGTTGCAGACGAATCAATGGACACAGGTTTAATCTCCAATATATATAAACAGCTCATGCAGCTTAATATTAAAAAAACAAACAACCCAAAAAAAAATGGGCAGAAGATCTAAAGAGACGTTTCTTCAAAGGAGACACAGAGATGGCCAAGACGCACATGAAAAGCTGCTCAACAGCACTAATTATTAGAGAAATGCAAATCAAAACTACAATGAGGTTTCACCTCACACCTGTTAGAATCGGCATCATCAGAAAATCTACAAACAACCAATTCTGGGGAGGGTGTGGACAAAAGGAGCCCTCTTCCACTATTGGTGGGAATGTAAATTGATACAGTCACTATGGAGAACAGTATGGAGTTTCCTTAAAAAAACTAGAAATAGAATTACCATCTGATCCAGCAATCCCACTTCTGGGCATATACCCAGAGAAAACCGTATTTCAAAAAGGCACATTCACCACAATGTTCGTTGCAGCACTATTTACAATAGCCAGGTAATGGAAGCAACCTAAATGCCCACAGACAGATGAATGGATAAAGATGTGGTACATATATAAAATGGAATATTACTCGGCCATAAAAAGGAATGAAACTGGGTTATTTGTAGAGACATCGATGGATTGAGAGACTGTCATACAGAATGAAGTAAGTCAGAAAGAGGAAAACAAATATTGTATATTAATGCATATATGTGGAACCTAAAAAAATGGTACAGATGAACTGGTTTGCAGGGAAGAAATAGAGACACAGAGGTAGAGAACAAACGTATGGACACCAAGTGTGGGAAGCCATGGGGTGGTGGTGGTGGGATGAGTTGGGAGATTGGGATTGACCTGTATACATGTATATGCATAAAATACATAACTAATAATAATGTGCTGTATAAAAATATAAATAAAATTAAATTTCAAAATTTTAAAAAATAAAATTTAAAAATAAAACTGAAAAAATTCTTCCCGTCACACAGATGTATTTATAGGAATGAATTATTTCCATGCTTATATTTATAAATACATAAAAGAGGAATAAAATCTAACTTGAACGATAAAAGAAAAAAAAAGTGAACCCACGAGTTATACAGAGGAAAACCCTATCACGGCACTTGCTCCAGCGGTACACAATTCTGAAATTGGTCAGAGGTGGGGAACCATCTCCCATACAGCCAGCAACACACCCCCCACGCAAGGATCGTCCTCATTGCAAAGCTGGGGGACCGTGCCGAGGCATCTGTGAGTAAACGTGAGCTGAGCCCCAGGCCAGCTGCTGCTGAACTGTTCCCACCCTTTCCAGGTAAAACACCTGAATATGTACAAGGGCTTGAAAGCCTAGAGGAAGGACCGTGGAGCCACACCAGCGACAGCACGCAGGCCAACTTGGTGCCTGCAGGCCAGCCAGGGTGGTCCTGGCCCCGGGCGCTCTTCCAGAAGCTTTCCATTGCCCTGCCTGAGATACCCCTCCTGTCCCGGCCCCCACTGCTTTTTTCCTTCCTCACCTCTGTCCGGAGAGAAATTCCAGCGGAAGGTATGGGTGACACAACCTCTTCTTTACAGGCGGCAGCCTGGCAACTCCTGCAGAAAGGCCAGCAGAACCCCACTCACACCGGGCCACCCACAAAGCTGTGGCCCCTCACTCCCTCCCACCAGCACAGCCCCGACACTGCTGACGGGGCAGAGAATATGGAGTCAGGCACAGCTTCAGGGGCTATTGCTGCCTGGAGCGCTGTTTATATTGACCTCAACGAGGCACACCTGGGGAGGGTGGGCCGGCAGGTTAAGGCTGCCCAGGTCAGCTAATCCACAACCCTCAGGGAATCACATTGTTGAAAACGGACCTCGCTAAGGCAGAATAGAAGCCAAGGGAAAAAAGGACACAATGCCATTTGCAGCACCGTAGATGAGTCTAGAAGTAATCACGTGACTTGTAGTAAGTCAGAAAGTGGAAGACACATATCATATCATATCACTTATAGGTGTTACCTAAAAATGGATACCAGGGCAGATATTTCCACGGAGAAGGGCAATCACAGATTCATTAAACAAACTTATGGTTCACCAATGGAAAGGTGTGAGGATTGGTTTCATTACGATATCGGGGTTAACAGACATATACAAACACAGGTGACATATATAATCACCAAAGACCTACAGAATACCAAGAGAGGACTACTCAACATTCTGTCATAACGTACATGGGAAAAGGATCCCAGGAAGAACAGACATGTGTATATGTGTAAAAGAACCACATCTTCCACACCTACAACAAGCCAAACATTGTAATCAAACTTGCTGTAATAAAAAATAAAAAATTAAATTAAAAACACGAACAAGAAGTAGTGAGACAAACGTGAGGGGCTTTCTCCTGGCACATTCCATTCTAAACTCCAATCTAGAACACCACTTCCACTGAGGCTCTCTTGCCCTAGTAACCAGATTTGGTAAGGGTGAACTGCTGCCACCTTGTGGCCGTTTCACACAACAGCAGCTTTAATCCCAACGCTAATGGTCAGTTGATATTCAAAATCATTGCAGGCCTGTAAATGACACCTGCCCTGAAAACAAATCCTGGGGTCACATATCGACCAAAATATTCAAAGGACGTCCATATTTCAAAACGACCGTTTCAAAAGGCATATTTTAGGCACATTAGTGTTCTGCTTCTTTCCCTTTCTTTCCTTTTTTGTTAAAAAAAAACCGGAATGGAAAAAAGCATCCCACAGAATGGGCGAAAATCGTTGCAGACGAATCAATTGACAGAGGTTTAATGTCCAATATACATAAACAGCTCATGCAGGTTAATATTAAAAAAACAAACAACCCAAAAAAATGGGCAGAAGATCTAAAGAGACGTTTCTTCAAAGGAGACACAGAGATGGCCAAGACGCACATGAAAAGCTGCTCAACAGCACTAATTATTAGAGAAATGCAAATCAAAACTACAATGAGATTTCACCTCACACCTGTTAGAATCGGCATCATCAGAAAATCTACAAACAACCAATTCTGGGGAGGGTGTGGACAAAAGGAGCCCTCTTCCAGTATTGGTGGGAATGTAAATTGATACAGTCACTAAGGAGAACAGTATGGAGTTTCCTTAAAAAAACTAGAAATAGAATTACCATCTGATCCAGCAATCCCACTTCTGGGCATATACCCAGAGAAAACCGTATTTCAAAAAGGCACATGCACCACAATGTTCGTTGCAGCACTATTTACAATAGCCAGGTAATGGAAGCAACCTAAATGCCCACAGACAGATGAGTGGATAAACATGTGGTACATATATAAAATGGAATATTACTCGGCCATAAAAAGGAATGAAACTGGGTCATTTGTAGAGACATCGATGGATCAAGAGACTGTCATACAGAATGAAGTAAGTCAGAAAGAGGAAAACAAATATTGTATATTAATGCATATATGTGGAGCCTAAAAATGGTACAGATGAACTGGTTTGCAGGGAAGAAATAGAGACACAGAGGTAGAGAACAAACGTATGGACACCAAGTGTGGGAAGCCATGGGGTGGTGGTGGTGGAATGAGTTGGGAGATTGGGATTGACCTGTATACATGTATATGCATAAAATACATAACTAATAATAACGTGGTGTATAAAAAAAATAAATAAAATTAAATTTCAAAATTTTAAAAAATAAAATTTAAAAATAAAACAGAAAAAAGTTCTTCCCGTCACACAGATGTATTTATAGTAGTGAATTATTTCCATGCTTATATCTATAAATACATAAAAGAGGAATAAAATCTAACTTGAACCATAAAAGAAAAAAAAACCTGAACCCACGAGTTATACAGAGGAAAACCCTATCAGGGCACTTGCTCCAGTGGTAAACAATTCTGAAATTGGTCAGAGGTGGGGAACCATCTCCCATTCAGCCATCAACCCACCCCCCACTCAAGGAGCGTCCTCATTGAAAAGCTGGGGGACCATGCCGAGGCATCTGTGAGTAAACGTGAGCTGAGCCCCAGGCCAGCTGCTGCTGAACTGTTCCCACCCTTTCCAGGTAAAACACCTAAATATATACAAGGGCTTGAAAGCCTAGAGGAAGGACCGTGGAGCCACACCAGCGACAGCACGCAGGCCAACTTGGTGCCTGCAGGCCAGCCAGGGTGGTCCTGGCCCCGGGCGCTCTTCCAGAAGCTTTCCATTGCTCTGCCTGAGATACCCCTCCTGTCCCGGCCCCCACTGCTTTTTTCCTTCCTCACCTCTGTCCGAAGAGATATTCCAGCGGAAAGTATGGGTGACACAACCTCTTCTTTACAGGCGGCAGCCTGGCAACTCCTGCAGAAAGGCCAGCAGAACCCCACTCACACCGGGCCACCCCACTCACACCAGGCCACCCACAAAGCTGTGGCCCCTCACTCCCTCCCACCAGCACAGACCCGAGACTGCTGACGGGGCAGAGAATATGGAGTCAGGCACAGCTTCAAGGGCTATTGCTGCCTGGAGCACTGTTTAAATTGACCTCAACCATTCACACCTGGGGAGGGCGGGCCGGCAGGGTAAGGCTGCCCAGGTCAGCAAATCCACAACCCTCAGGGAATCACATTGTTGAAAATGGACCTCACTAAAGCAGAATAGAAGCCAAGGAAAAAAAGGACACAATGCCATTTGCAGCAACGTAAATGAGTCTAGAAGTAATCACGTGACTTGTAGTAAGTCAGAAAGTGAAAGACACATATCATATCATATCACTTATAGGTGTTACCTAAAAATGGATACCAGAGCAGATATTTCCACGGAGAAGGGCAATCACAGATTCATTAAACAAACTTATGGTTCACCAATGGAAAGGTGTGAGGATTGGTTTCATTACGATATCGGGGTTAACAGACATATACAAACACAGGTGACATATATAATCACCAAAGACCTACAGAATACCAAGACAGGACGACTCAACATTCTGTCATAACTTACATGGGAAATGGATCCCAGGAAGAACAGACATCTATATATGTGTAAAAGAACCACATCTTCCACACCTACAACAAGTCAAACATTGTAATTAAACTTGCTGTAATAAAAAATACAAAAAATTAAATTAAAAACACGAACAAGAAGTAGTGAGACAAACTTGAGGGGCTTTCTCCTGGCACATTACATTCTAAACTCCAATCTAGAACACCACTTCCACTGAGGCTCTCTTGCCCTAGTAACCAGATTTGGTAAGGGTGAACTGCTGCCACCTTTTGGCCGTTTCACACAACAGCAGCTTTAATCCCAGCGCTAATGGTCAGTTGATATTCAAAATAATTGCAGGCCTGTAAATGACACCTGCCCTGAAAACAAATCCTGGGGTCACATATCGACCAAAAAATTCAAAGGACGTCCATATTTCAAAACGACCGTTTCAAAAGGCATATTTTACACATATTAGTGTTCTGCTTCTTTTCCTTTCTTTCCTTTTTTGTTAAAAAAAAACGGGAATGGAAAAAGGCATCCCTCAGAATGGGCGAAAATCGGTGCAAACGAATCAATGGACAGAGGTTTAATCTCCAATATATATAAACAGCTCATGCAGCTTAATATTAAAAAAAACAAACAACCCAATACAAAAATGGGCAGAAAATCTAAAGAGACGTTTCTTCAAAGAAGACACAGAGATGGCCAAGACGCACATGAAAAGCTGCTCAACAGCACTAATTATTAGAGAAATGTAAATGAAAACTACAATGAGGTATCACCTCACACCTGTTAGAATCGGCATCATCAGAAAATCTACAAACAACGAATTCTGTGGAGGGTGTGGACAAAAGTAGCCCTCTTCCACTATTGGTGGGAATGTAAATTGATACAGTCACTATGGAGAACAGTATGGAGTTTCCTTAAAAATACTAGAAATAGAATTACCATCTGATCCAGCAATCCCACTTCTGGGCATATACCCAGAGAAAACCGTATTTCAAAAAGGCACATTCACCACAATGTTCGTTGCAGCACTATTTACAATAGCCAGGTAATGGAAGCAACCTAAATGCCCACAGACAGATGAATGGATAAAGATGTGGTACATATATAAAATGGAATATTACTCGGCCATAAAAAGGAATGAAACTGGGTCATTTCTAGAGACATCGATGGATCGAGACACTGTCATACAGAATGAAGTAAGTCAGAAAGAGGAAAACAAATATTGTATATTAATGCATATATGTGGAGCCTAAAAATGGTACAGATGAACTGGTTTGCAGGGAAGAAATAGAGACACAGAGGTAGAGAACAAACGTATGGACACCAAGTGTGGGATGCCATGTGGTGGTGGTGGTGGGATGAGTTAGGAGATTGGGATTGACCTGTATACATGTATATGCATAAAATACAAAACTAATAATAACGTGCTGTATAAAAAAATAAAATTAAATTTCAAAATTTTAAAAAATAAAATTTAAAAATAAAAGAGAATAAAGTTCTTCCCGTCACACAGATGTATTTATAGGAATGAATTATTTCCATGCTTATATCTATAAATGTATAAAAGAGGAATAAAATCTAACTTGAACCATAAAAGAAAAAAAAAAACCTGAACCCACGAGTTATACAGAGGAAAACCCTATCAGGGCACTTGCTCCAGCGGTCAACAATTCTGAAATTGGTCAGAGGTGGGAAACCATCTCCCATACAGCCAGCAACCCACCCCCCACGCAAGGAGCGTCCTCATTGCAAAGCTGGGGGACTGTGCCGAGGCATCTGTGAGTAAACGTGAGCTGAGCCCCAGGCCAGCTGCTGCTGAACTGTTCCCACCCTTCCCAGGTAAAACACCTGAATATGTACAAGGGCTTGAAAGCCTAGAGGAAGGGCCGTCGAGCCACACCAGCGACAACACGCAGGCCAACTTGGTGCCTGCAGGCCAGCCAGGTTGGTCTTGGCCCCGGGCGCTCTTCCGGAAGCTTTCCATTGCCCTGTCTGAGATACCCCTCCTGGCCCGGCCCCCACTGCTTTTTTCCTTCCTCACCTCTGTCCGGAGAGAAATTCCAGCGGAAGGTATGGGTGACACATTCTCTTCTTTACATGTGGCAGCCTGGCAACTCCTGCAGAAAGGCCAGCAGAGTCCCACTCACACCGGGCCACCCACAAAGCTGTTGCCCCTCACTCCCTCCCACCAGCACAGCCCCGAGACTGCTGACGGGGCAGAGAATATGGAGTCAGGCACAGCTTCAGGGGCTATTGCTGCCTGGAGCGCTGTTTATATTGACCTCAACGAGGCACACCTGGGGAGGGCGGGCCGGCAGGGTAAGGCTGCCCAGGTCAGCTAATCCACAACCCTCCGGGAATCACATTGTTGAAAATGGACCCCGCTAAGGCAGAAGAGAAGCCAAGGGAAAAAAGGACACAATGCCATTTGCAGCACCGTAGATGAGTCTAGAATTAATCACGTGACTTGTAGTAAGTCAGAAAGTGAAAGACACATATCATATCATATCACTTATAGGTGTTACCTAAAAATGGATACCAGGGCAGATATTTCCACGGAGAAGGGCAATCACAGATTCATTAAACAAACTTATGGTTCACCAATGGAATGGTGTGAGGATTGGTTTCATTACAATATCGGGGTTAACAGACATATACAAACACAGGTGACATATATAATCACCAAAGACCTACAGAATACCAAGAGAGGACTACTCAACATTCTGTCATAACGTACATGGGAAAAGGATCCCAGGAAGAACAGACATCTGTATATGTGTAAAAGAACCACATCTTCCACACCTACAACAAGCCAAACATTGTAATCAAACTTGCTGTAATAAAAATAAAAAAATTAAATTAAAAACACGAACAAGAAGTAGTGAGACAAACTTGAGGGGCATTCTCCTGGCACATTCCATTCTAAATTCCAATCTAGAACACCACTTCCACTGAGGCTCTCTTGCCCTAGTAACCCGATTTGGTAAGGGTGAACTGCTGTCACCTTGTGGCCGTTTCACACAACAGCAGCTTTGATCCCAGCGCTAATGGTCAGTTGATATTCAAAATCATTGCAGGCCTGTAAATGACACCTGCCCTGAAAACAAATCCTGGGGTCACATATCGACCAAAAAATTCAAAGGACGTCCATATTTCAAAACGACCGTTTCAAAAGGCATATTTTACGCACATTAGTGTTCTGCTTCTTTTCCATTCTTTCCTTTTTTGTTAGAAAAAACGGGAATGGAAAAAGGCATCCCTCAGAATGGGCAAAAATCGTTGCAAACGAATCAATGGACAGAGGTTTAATCTCCAATATATATAAACAGCTCATGCAGCTTAATATTAAAAAAACAAACAACCAAAAAAAATGGGCAGAAGATCTAAAGAGACGTTTCTTCAAAGGAGACACCGAGATGGCCAAGACACACATGAAAATCTGCTCAACAGCACTAATTATTAGAGAAATGCAAATCAAAACTACAATGAGGTATCACCTCACACCTGTTAGAATCGGCATCATCAGAAAATCTACAAACAACCAATTCTTGGGAGGGTGTGGACAAAAGGAGCCCTCTTCCACTATTGGTGGGAATGTAAATTGATACAGTCACTATGGAGAACAGTATGGATTTTCCTTAAAAAAACTAGAAATAGAATTACCATCTGATCCAGCAATCCCACTTCTGGGCATATACCCAGGGAAAACCGTATTTCAAAAAGGCACATTCACCACAATGTTCGTTGCGGCACTATTTACAATAGCCAGGTAATGGAAGCAACCTAAATGCCCACAGACAGATGAATGGATAAAGATGTGGTACATATATAAAATGGAATATTACTCGGCCATAAAAAGGAATGAAACTGGGTCATTTGTAGAGACATCGATGGATCGAGAGACTGTCATACAGAATGAAGTAAGTCAGAAAGAGGAAAACAAATATTGTATATTAATGCATATATGTGGAGCCTAAAAATGGTACAGATGAACTGGTTTGCAGGGAAGAAATAGAGACAGAGAGGTAGAGAACAAACGTATGGACACCAAGTGTGGGAAGCCATGGGGTGGTGGTGGTGGGATGAGTTGGGAGTTTGGGATTGACCTGTATACATGTATATGCATAAAATACATAACTAATAATAACGTGCTGTATAAAAAAATAGTTAAAATTAAATTTCAAAATTTTAAAAAATAAAATTTAAAAATAAAACAGAAAAAAGTTCTTCCCGTCACACAGATGTATTTATAGGAATGAATTATTTCCATGCTTATATCTATAAATACATAAAAGAGGAATAAAATCTAACTTGAACGATAAAAGAAAAAAAAAGTGAACCCACGAGTTATACAGAGGAAAATCCTGTCACGGCACTTGCTCCAGCAGTCAACAATTCTGAAATTGGTCAGAGGTGGGGAACCATCTCCCATACAGCCAGCAACCCACCTCCCACGCAAGGAGTGTCCTCATTGCAAAGCTGGGGGACCGTGCCGAGGCATCTGTGAGTAAACGTGAGCTGAGCCCCAGGCCAGCTGCTGCTGAACTGTCCCCACCCTTTCCAGGTAAAACACCTGAATATGTACAAGGGCTTGAAAGCCTAGAGGAAGGACCGTGGAGCCACACCAGCGACAGCACGCAGGCCAACTTGGTGCCTGCAGGCCACCCAGGGTGGTCCTGGACCCTGGCGCTCTTCCAGAAGTTTTCCATTGCCCTGCCTGAGATACCCCTCCTGTCCCGGCCCCCACTGCTTTTTTCCTTCCTCACCTCTGTCCGGAGAGAAATTCCAGCAGAAGGTATGGGTGACACATCCTCTTCTTTACAGGCGGCAGCCTGGCAACTCCTGCAGAAAGGCCAGCAGAACCCCACTCACACCGGGCCACCCACAAAGCTGTGGCCCCTCACTCCCTCCCACCAGCACAGCCCCGAGACTGCTGACGGGGCAGAGAATATGGAGTCAGGCACAGCTTCAGGGGCTATTGCTCCCTGGAGCGCTGTTTATATTGACCTCAACGAGGCACACCTGGGGAGGGCGGGCCGGCAGGGTAAGGCTGCCCAGGTCAGCTAATCCACAACCCTCAGGGAATCACATTGTTGAAAATGGACCCCGCTAAGGCAGAAGAGAAGCCAAGGGAAAAAAGGACACAATGCCATTTGCAGCACCGTAGATGAGTCTAGAATTAATCACGTGACTTGTAGTAAGTCAGAAAGTGAAAGACACATATCATATCATATCACTTATAGGTGTTACCTAAAAATGGATACCAGGGCAGGTATTTCCACGGAGAAGGGCAATCACAGATTCATTAAACAAACTTATGGTTCACCAATGGAATGGTGTGAGGATTGGTTTCATTACAATATCGGGGTTAACAGACATATACAAACACAGGTGACATATATAATCACCAAAGACCTACAGAATACCAAGAGAGGACTACTCAACATTCTGTCATAACGTACATGGGAAAAGGATCCCAGGAAGAACAGACATCTGTATATGTGTAAAAGAACCACATCTTCCACACCTACAACAAGCCAAACATTGTAATCAAACTTGCTGTAATAAAAATAA
Organism: Mesoplodon mirus; assembly: GCF_964341445.2. Taxonomy (NCBI): domain Eukaryota; kingdom Metazoa; phylum Chordata; class Mammalia; order Artiodactyla; family Ziphiidae; genus Mesoplodon; species Mesoplodon mirus. The sequence continues at coordinate 168,146 of NW_028295521.1, read as the reverse complement.
AAAAATTAAATTAAAAACACGAACAAGAAGTAGTGAGACAAACTTGAGGGGCATTCTCCTGGCACATTCCATTCTAAATTCCAATCTAGAACACCACTTCCACTGAGGCTCTCTTGCCCTAGTAACCAGATTTGGTAAGGGTGAACTGCTGTCACCTTGTGGCCGTTTCACACAACAGCAGCTTTGATCCCAGCGCTAATGGTCAGTTGATATTCAAAATCATTGCAGGCCTGTAAATGACACCTGCCCTGAAAACAAATCCTGGGGTCACATATCGACCAAAAAATTCAAAGGACGTCCATATTTCAAAACGACCGTTTCAAAAGGCATATTTTACGCACATTAGTGTTCTGCTTCTTTTCCTTTCTTTCCTTTTTTGTTAGAAAAAACGGGAATGGAAAAAGGCATCCCTCAGAATGGGCAAAAATCGTTGCAAACGAATCAATGGACAGAGGTTTAATCTCCAATATATATAAACAGCTCATGCAGCTTAATATTAAAAAAACAAACAACCAAAAAAAATGGGCAGAAGATCTAAAGAGACGTTTCTTCAAAGGAGACACCGAGATGGCCAAGACACACATGAAAATCTGCTCAACAGCACTAATTATTAGAGAAATGCAAATCAAAACTACAATGAGGTATCACCTCACACCTGTTAGAATCGGCATCATCAGAAAATCTACAAACAACCAATTCTTGGGAGGGTGTGGACAAAAGGAGCCCTCTTCCACTATTGGTGGGAATGTAAATTGATACAGTCACTATGGAGAACAGTATGGATTTTCCTTAAAAAAACTAGAAATAGAATTACCATCTGATCCAGCAATCCCACTTCTGGGCATATACCCAGGGAAAACCGTATTTCAAAAAGGCACATTCACCACAATGTTCGTTGCGGCACTATTTACAATAGCCAGGTAATGGAAGCAACCTAAATGCCCACAGACAGATGAATGGATAAAGATGTGGTACATATATAAAATGGAATATTACTCGGCCATAAAAAGGAATGAAACTGGGTCATTTGTAGAGACATCGATGGATCGAGAGACTGTCATACAGAATGAAGTAAGTCAGAAAGAGGAAAACAAATATTGTATATTAATGCATATATATGGAGCCTAAAAATGGTACAGATGAACTGGTTTGCAGGGAAGAAATAGAGACAGAGAGGTAGAGAACAAACGTATGGACACCAAGTGTGGGAAGCCATGGGGTGGTGGTGGTGGGATGAGTTGGGAGTTTGGGATTGACCTGTATACATGTATATGCATAAAATACATAACTAATAATAACGTGCTGTATAAAAAAATAGTTAAAATTAAATTTCAAAATTATAAAAAATAAAATTTAAAAATAAAACAGAAAAAAGTTCTTCCCGTCACACAGATGTATTTATAGGAATGAATTATTTCCATGCTTATATCTATAAATACATAAAAGAGGAATAAAATCTAACTTGAACGATAAAAGAAAAAAAAAAGTGAACCCACGAGTTATACAGAGGAAAATCCTGTCACGGCACTTGCTCCAGCAGTCAACAATTCTGAAATTGGTCAGAGGTGGGGAACCATCTCCCATACAGCCAGCAACCCACCCCCCACGCAAGGAGTGTCCTCATTGCAAAGCTGGGGGACCGTGCCGAGGCATCTGTGAGTAAACGTGAGCTGAGCCCCAGGCCAGCTGCTGCTGAACTGTCCCCACCCTTTCCAGGTAAAACACCTGAATATGTACAAGGGCTTGAAAGCCTAGAGGAAGGACCGTGGAGCCACACCAGCGACAGCACGCAGGCCAACTTGGTGCCTGCAGGCCACCCAGGGTGGTCCTGGACCCTGGCGCTCTCCCAGAAGTTTTCCATTGCCCTGCCTGAGATACCCCTCCTGTCCCGGCCCCCACTGCTTTTTTCCTTCCTCACCTCTGTCCGGAGAGAAATTCCAGCAGAAGGTATGGGTGACACATCCTCTTCTTTACAGGCGGCAGCCTGGCAACTCCTGCAGAAAGGCCAGCAGAACCCCACTCACACCGGGCCACCCACAAAGCTGTGGCCCCTCACTCCCTCCCACCAGCACAGCCCCGAGACTGCTGACGGGGCAGAGAATATGGAGTCAGGCACAGCTTCAGGGGCTATTGCTCCCTGGAGCGCTGTTTATATTGACCTCAACGAGGCACACCTGGGGAGGGCGGGCCGGCAGGGTAAGGCTGCCCAGGTCAGCTAATCCACAACCCTCAGGGAATCACATTGTTGAAAATGGACCCCGCTAAGGCAGAAGAGAAGCCAAGGGAAAAAAGGACACAATGCCATTTGCAGCACCGTAGATGAGTCTAGAATTAATCACGTGACTTGTAGTAAGTCAGAAAGTGAAAGACACATATCATATCATATCACTTATAGGTGTTACCTAAAAATGGATACCAGGGCAGATATTTCCACGGAGAAGGGCAATCACAGATTCATTAAACAAACTTATGGTTCACCAATGGAATGGTGTGAGGATTGGTTTCATTACAATATCGGGGTTAACAGACATATACAAACACAGGTGACATATATAATCACCAAAGACCTACAGAATACCAAGAGAGGATTACTCAACATTCTGTCATAACGTACATGGGAAAAGGATCCCAGGAAGAACAGACATCTGTATATGTGTAAAAGAACCACATCTTCCACACCTACAACAAGCCAAACATTGTAATCAAACTTGCTGTAATAAAAATAAAAAAATTAAATTAAAAACACGAACAAGAAGTAGTGAGACAAACTTGAGGGGCATTCTCCTGGCACATTCCATTCTAAATTCCAATCTAGAACACCACTTCCACTGAGGCTCTCTTGCCCTAGTAACCAGATTTGGTAAGGGTGAACTGCTGTCACCTTGTGGCCGTTGCACACAACAGCAGCTTTGATCCCAGCGCTAATGGTCAGTTGATATTCAAAATCATTGCAGGCCTGTAAATGACACCTGCCCTGAAAACAAATCCTGGGGTCACATATCGACCAAAAAATTCAAAGGACGTCCATATTTCAAAACGACCGTTTCAAAAGGCATATTTTACGCACATTAGTGTTCTGCTTCTTTTCCTTTCTTTCCTTTTTTGTTAGAAAAAACGGGAATGGAAAAAGGCATCCCTCAGAATGGGCAAAAATCGTTGCAAACGAATCAATGGACAGAGGTTTAATCTCCAATATATATAAACAGCTCATGCAGCTTAATATTAAAAAAACAAACAACCAAAAAAAATGGGCAGAAGATCTAAAGAGACGTTTCTTCAAAGGAGACACCGAGATGGCCAAGACACACATGAAAATCTGCTCAACAGCACTAATTATTAGAGAAATGCAAATCAAAACTACAATGAGGTATCACCTCACACCTGTTAGAATCGGCATCATCAGAAAATCTACAAACAACCAATTCTTGGGAGGGTGTGGACAAAAGGAGCCCTCTTCCACTATTGGTGGGAATGTAAATTGATACAGTCACTATGGAGAACAGTATGGATTTTCCTTAAAAAAACTAGAAATAGAATTACCATCTGATCCAGCAATCCCACTTCTGGGCATATACCCAGGGAAAACCGTATTTCAAAAAGGCACATTCACCACAATGTTCGTTGCGGCACTATTTACAATAGCCAGGTAATGGAAGCAACCTAAATGCCCACAGACAGATGAATGGATAAAGATGTGGTACATATATAAAATGGAATATTACTCGGCCATAAAAAGAAATGAAACTGGGTCATTTGTAGAGACATCGATGGATCGAGAGACTGTCATACAGAATGAAGTAAGTCAGAAAGAGGAAAACAAATATTGTATATTAATGCATATATATGGAGCCTAAAAATGGTACAGATGAACTGGTTTGCAGGGAAGAAATAGAGACAGAGAGGTAGAGAACAAACGTATGGACACCAAGTGTGGGAAGCCATGGGGTGGTGGTGGTGGGATGAGTTGGGAGTTTGGGATTGACCTGTATACATGTATATGCATAAAATACATAACTAATAATAACGTGCTGTATAAAAAAATAGTTAAAATTAAATTTCAAAATTTTAAAAAATAAAATTTAAAAATAAAACAGAAAAAAGTTCTTCCCGTCACACAGATGTATTTATAGGAATGAATTATTTCCATGCTTATATCTATAAATACATAAAAGAGGAATAAAATCTAACTTGAACGATAAAAGAAAAAAAAAAGTGAACCCACGAGTTATACAGAGGAAAATCCTGTCACGGCACTTGCTCCAGCAGTCAACAATTCTGAAATTGGTCAGAGGTGGGGAACCATCTCCCATACAGCCAGCAACCCACCCCCCACGCAAGGAGCGTCCTCATTGCAAAGCTGGGGGACCGTGCCGAGGCATCTGTGAGTAAACGTGAGCTGAGCCCCAGGCCAGCTGCTGCTGAACTGTCCCCACCCTTTCCAGGTAAAACACCTGAATATGTACAAGGGCTTGAAAGCCTAGAGGAAGGACCGTGGAGCCACACCAGCGACAGCACGCAGGCCAACTTGGTGCCTGCAGGCCACCCAGGGTGGTCCTGGACCCTGGCGCTCTTCCAGAAGTTTTCCATTGCCCTGCCTGAGATACCCCTCCTGTCCCGGCCCCCACTGCTTTTTTCCTTCCTCACCTCTGTCCGGAGAGAAATTCCAGCAGAAGGTATGGGTGACACATCCTCTTCTTTACAGGCGGCAGCCTGGCAACTCCTGCAGAAAGGCCAGCAGAACCCCACTCACACCGGGCCACCCACAAAGCTGTGGCCCCTCACTCCCTCCCACCAGCACAGCCCCGAGACTGCTGACGGGGCAGAGAATATGGAGTCAGGCACAGCTTCAGGGGCTATTGCTGCCTGGAGCTCTGTTTATATTGACCTCAACGAGGCACACCTGGGGAGGGCGGGCCGGCAGGGTAAGGCTGCCCAGGTCAGCTAATCCACAACCCTCAGGGAATCACATTGTTGAAAATGGACCCCGCTAAGGAAGAAGAGATGCCAAGGAAAAAAAGGACACAATGCCATTTGCAGCACTGTAAATGAGTCTAGAAGTAATCACGTGACTTGTAGTAAGTCAGAAAGTGAAAGACACATATCATATCATATCACTTATAGGTGTTACCTAAAAATGGATACCAGGGCAGATATTTCCACGGAGAAGGGCAATCACAGATTCATTAAACAAACTTATGGTTCACCAATGGAAAGGTGTGAGGATTGGTTTCATTACGATATCGGGGTTAACAGACATATACAAACACAGGTGACATATATAATCACCAAAGACCTACAGAATACCAAGAGAGGACGACTCAACATTCTGTCATAACGTACATGGGAAAAGGATCCCAGGAAGAACAGTCATCTGTATATGTGTAAAAGAACCACATCTTCCACACCTACAACAAGCCAAACATTGTAATCAAACTTGCTGTAATAAAAAATAAAAAATTAAATTAAAAACACGAACAAGAAGTAGTGAGACAAACGTGAGCGGCTTTCTCCTGGCACATTCCATTCTAAACTCCAATCTAGAACACCACTTCCACTGAGGCTCTCTTGCCCTAGTAACCAGATTTGGTAAGGGTGAACTGCTGCCACCTTGTGGCCGTTTCACACAACAGCAGCTTTAATCCCAGCGCTAATGGTCAGTTGATATTCAAAATCATTGCAGGCCTGTAAATGACACCTGCCCTGAAAACAAATCCTGGGGTCACATATCGACCAAAAAATTCAAAGGACGTCCATATTTCAAAACGACCGTTTCAAAAGGCATATTTTACGCACATTAGTGTTCTGCTTCTTTTCCTTTCTTTCCTTTTTTTGTTAAAAAACACGGGAATGGAAAAAGGCATCCCTCAGAATGGGCGAAAATCGTTGCAGACGAATCAATGGACAGAGGTTTAATCTCCAATATATATAAACAGCTCATGCAGCTTAATATTAAAAAAACAAACAACCCCCCAAAAAATAGGCAGAAGATCTAAAGAGACGTTTCTTCAAAGGAGACACAGAGATGGCCAAGACGCACATGAAAAGCTGCTCAACAGCACTAATTATTAGAGAAATGCAAATCAAAACTACAATGAGGTATCACCTCACACCTGTTAGAATTGGCATCATCAGGAAATCTACAAACAACCAATTCTGGGGAGGGTGTGGACAAAAGGAGCCCTCTTCCACTATTGGTGGGAATGTAAATTGATACAGTCACTATGGAGAACAGTATGGAGTTTCCTTAAAAAAATTAGAAATAGAATTACCATCTGATCCAGCAATCCCACTTCTGGGCATATACCCAGGGAAAACCGTATTTCAAAAAGGCACATTCACCACAATGTTCGTTGCGGCACTATTTACAATAGCCAGGTAATGGAAGCAACCTAAATGCCCACAGACAGATGAATGGATAAAGATGTGGTACATATATAAAATGGAATATTACTCGGCCATAAAAAGAAATGAAACTGGGTCATTTGTAGAGACATCGATGGATCGAGAGTCTGTCATACAGAATGAAGTAAGTCAGAAAGAGGAAAACAAATATTGTATATTAATGCATATATATGGAGCCTAAAAATGGTACAGATGAACTGGTTTGCAGGGAAGAAATAGAGACAGAGAGGTACAGAACAAACGTATGGACACCAAGTGTGGGAAGCCATGGGTTGGTGGTGGTGGGATGAGTTGGGAGTTTGGGATTGAGCTGTATACATGTATATGCATAAAATACATAACTAATAATAACGTGCTGTATAAAAAAATAATTAAAATTAAATTTCAAAATTTTAAAAAATAAAATTTAAAAATAAAACAGAAAAAAGTTCTTCCCGTCACACATATGTATTTATAGGAATGAATTATTTCCATGCTTATATCTATAAATACATAAAAGAGGAATAAAATCTAACTTGAACGATAAAAGAAAAAAAAAGTGAACCCACGAGTTATACAGAGGAAAACCCTATCACGGCACTTGCTCCAGCGGTCAACAATTCTGAAATTGGTCAGAGGTGGGGAACCATCTCCCATACAGCCAGCAACCCAGCCCCCACGCAAGGAGCATCCTCATTGCAAAGCTGGGGGACCCTGCGGAGGCATCTGTGAGTAAACGTGAGCTGAGCCCCAGGCCAGCTGCTGCTGAACTGTTCCCACCCTTCCCAGGTAAAACACCTGAATATGTACAAGGGCTTGAAAGACTAGAGGAAGGGCCGTCGAGCCACACCAGCGACAGCACGCAGGCCAACTTGGTGCCTGCAGGCCAGCCAGGTTGGTCTTGGCCCCGGGCGCTCTTCCGGAAGCTTTCCATTGCCCTGTCTGAGATACCCCTCCTGTCCCGGCCCCCACTGCTTTTTTCCTTCCTCACCTCTGTCCGGAGAGAAATTCCAGCGGAAGGTATGGGTGACACATTCTCTTCTTTACAGGTGGCAGCCTGGCAACTCCTGCAGAAAGGCCAGCAGAGTCTCACTCACACCGGGCCACCCACAAAGCTGTGGCCCCTCACTCCCTCCCACCAGCACAGACCCGAGACTGCTGACGGGGCAGAGAATATGGAGTCAGGCACAGCTTCAGGGGCTATTGCTGCCTGGAGCGCTGTTTATATTGACCTCAACAAGGCACACCTGGGGAGGGAGGGCCGGCAGGGTAAGGCTGCCCAAGTCAGCTAATCCACAACCCTCAGGGAATCACATTGGTGAAAATGGACCTCGCTAAGGCAGAAGAGAAGCCAAGGAAAAAAAGGACACAATGCCATTTGCAGCACCGTAGATGAGTCTAGAAGTAATCACGTGACTTGTAGTAAGTCAGAAAGTGAAAGACACATATCATATCATATCACTTATAGGTGTTACCTAAAAATGGATACCAGGGCAGATATTTCCACGGAGAAGGGCAATCACAGATTCATTAAACAAACTTATGGTTCACCAATGGAATGGTGTGAGGATTGGTTTCATTACAATATCGGGGTTAACAGACATATACAAACACAGGTGACATATATAATCACCAAAGACCTACAGAATACCAAGAGAGGACTACTCAACATTCTGTCATAACGTACATGGGAAAAGGATCCCAGGAAGAACAGACATCTGTATATGTGTAAAAGAACCACATCTTCCACACCTACAACAAGCCAAACATTGTAATCAAACTTGCTGTAATAAAAAATAAAAAAAAATAAATTAAAAACACGAACAAGAAATAGTGAGACAAACTTGAGGGGCATTCTCCTGACACATTCCATTCTAAATTCCAATCTAGAACACCACTTCCACTGAGGCTCTCTTGCCCTAGTAACCAGATTTGGTAAGGGTGAACTGCTGTCACCTTGTGGACGTTTCACACAACAGCAGCTTTAATCCCAGCGCTAATGGTCAGTTGATATTCAAAATCATTGCAGGCCTGTAAATGACACCTGCCCTAAAAACAAATCCTGGGGTCACATATCGACCAAAAAATTCAAAGGACGTCCATATTTCAAAACGACCGTTTCAAAAGGCATATTTTACGCACATTAGTGTTCTGCTTCTTTTCCTTTCTTTCCTTTTTTGTTAGAAAAAACGGGAATGGAAAAAGGCATCCCTCAGAATGGGCAAAAATCGTTGCAAACGAATCAATGGACAGAGGTTTAATCTCCAATATATATAAACAGCTCATGCAGCTTAATATTAAAAAAACAAACAACCCAGAAAAAATGGGCAGAAGATCTAAAGAGACGTTTCTTCAAAGGAGACACCGAGATGGCCAAGACACACATGAAAAGCTGCTCAACAGCACTAATTATTAGAGAAATGCAAATCAAAACTACAATGAGGTATCACCTCACACCTGTTAGAATCGGCATCATCAGAAAATCTACAAACAACCAATTATTGGGAGGGTGTGGACAAAAGGAGCCCTCTTCCACTATTGGTGGGAATGTAAATTGATACAGTCACTATGGAGAACAGTATGGAGTTTCCTTAAAAAAACTAGAAATAGAATTACCATCTGTTCCAGCAATCCCACTTCTGGGCATATACCCAGGGAAAACCGTATTTCAAAAAGGCACATTCACCACAATGTTCGTTGCGGCACTATTTACAATAGCCAGGTAATGGAAGCAACCTAAATACCCACAGACAGATGAATGGATAAAGATGTGGTACATATATAAAATGGAATATTACTCGGCCATAAAAAGAAATGAAACTGGGTCATTTGTAGAGACATCGATGGATCGAGAGAGTGTCATACAGAATGAAGTAAGTCAGAAAGAGGAAAACAAATATTGTATATTAATGCATATATGTGGAGCCTAAAAATGGTACAGATGAACTGGTTTGCAGGGAAGAAATAGAGACAGAGAGGTACAGAACAAACGTATGGACACCAAGTGTGGGAAGCCATGGGGTGGTGGTGGTGGGATGAGTTGGGAGTTTGGGATTGACCTGTATACATGTACATGCATAAAATACATAACTAATAATAACGTACTGTATAATAAAATAGTTAAACTTAAATTTCAAAATTTTAAAAAATAAAATTTAAATATAAAACAGAAAAAAGTTCTTCCCGTCACACAGATGTATTTATAGGAATGAATTATTTCCATGCTTATATCTATAAATACATAAAAGAGGAATAAATTCTAACTTGAATGATAAAAGAAAAAAAAAAGTCAACCCACGAGTTATACAGAGGAAAACCCTATCACGGCACTTGCTCCAGCGGTCAACAATTCTGAAATTGGTCAGAGGAGGGGAACCATCTCCCATACAGCCAGCAACCCACCCCCCACGCATGGAGCGTCCTCATTGCAAAGCTGGGGGACCGTGCCGAGGCATCTGTGAGTAAACGTGAGCTGAGCCCCAGGCCAGCTGCTGCTGAACTGTCCCCACCCTTTCCAGGTAAAACACCGAAATATGTACAAGGGCTTGAAAGCCTAGAGGAAGGACCGTGGAGCCACACCAGCGACAGCACGCAGGCCAACTTGGTGCCTGCAGGCCAGCCAGGGTGATCCTGGACCCTGGCGCTCTTCCAGAAGTTTTCCATTGCCCTGCCTGAGATACCCCTCCTGTCCCGGCCCCCACTGCTTTTTTCCTTCCTCACCTCTGTCCGGAGAGAAATTCCAGCAGAAGGTATGGGTGACACATCCTCTTCTTTACAGGCGGCAGCCTGGCAACTCCTGCAGAAAGGCCAGCAGAACCCCACTCACACCGGGCCACCCACAAAGCTGTGGCCCCTCACTCCCTCCCACCAGCACAGCCCCGAGACTGCTGACGGGGCAGAGAATATGGAGTCAGGCACAGCTTCAGGGGCTATTGCTGCCTGGAGCTCTGTTTATATTGACCTCAACGAGGCACACCTGGGGAGGGCGGGCCGGCAGGGTAAGGCTGCCCAGGTCAGCTAATCCACAACCCTCAGGGAATCACATTGTTGAAAATGGACCCCGCTAAGGAAGAAGAGATGCCAAGGAAAAAAAGGACACAATGCCATTTGCAGCACCGTAGATGAGTCTAGAAGTAATCACGTGACTTGTAGTAAGTCAGAAAGTGAAAGACACATATCATATCATATCACTTAGAGGTGTTACCTAAAAATGGATACCAGGGCAGATATTTCCACGGAGAAGGGCAATCACAGCTTCATTAAACAAACTTATGGTTCACCAATGGAAAGGTGTGAGGATTGGTTTCATTACGATATCGGGGTTAACAGACATATACAAACACAGGTGACATATATAATCACCAAAGACCTACAGAATACCAAGAGAGGACGACTCAACATTCTGTCATAACGTACATGGGAAAAGGATCCCAGGAAGAACAGTCATCTGTATATGTGTAAAAGAACCACATCTTCCACACCTACAACAAGCCAAACATTGTAATCAAACTTGCTGTAATAAAAAATAAAAAATTAAATTAAAAACACGAACAAGAAGTAGTGAGACAAACGTGAGGGGCTTTCTCCTGGCACATTCCATTCTAAACTCCAATCTAGAACACCACTTCCACTGAGGCTCTCTTGCCCTAGTAACCAGATTTGGTAAGGGTGAACTGCTGCCACCTTGTGGCCGTTTCACACAACAGCAGCTTTAATCCCAGCGCTAATGGTCAGTTGATATTCAAAATCATTGCAGGCCTGTAAATGACACCTGCCCTGAAAACAAATCCTGGGGTCACATATCGACCAAAAAATTCAAAGGACGTCCATATTTCAAAACGACCGTTTCAAAAGGCATATTTTACGCACATTAGTGTTCTGCTTCTTTTCCTTTCTTTCCTTTTTTTGTTAAAAAACACGGGAATGGAAAAAGGCATCCCTCAGAATGGGCGAAAATCGTTGCAGACGAATCAATGGACAGAGGTTTAATCTCCAATATATATAAACAGCTCATGCAGCTTAATATTAAAAAAACAAACAACCCCCAAAAAAATAGGCAGAAGATCTAAAGAGACGTTTCTTCAAAGGAGACACAGAAATGGCCAAGACGCACATGAAAAGCTGCTCAACAGCACTAATTATTAGAGAAATGCAAATCAAAACTACAATGAGGTATCACCTCACACCTGTTAGAATTGGCATCATCAGGAAATCTACAAACAACCAATTCTTGGGAGGGTGTGGACAAAAGGAGCCCTCTTCCACTATTGGTGGGAATGTAAATTGATACAGTCACTATGGAGAACAGTATGGAGTTTCCTTAAAAAAATTAGAAATAGAATTACCATCTGATCCAGCAATCCCACTTCTGGGCATATACCCAGGGAAAACCGTATTTCAAAAAGGCACATTCACCACATTGTTCGTTGCGGCACTATTTACAATAGCCAGGTAATGGAAGCAACCTAAATGCCCACAGACAGATGAATGGATAAAGATGTGGTACATATATAAAATGGAATATTACTCGGCCATAAAAAGGAATGAAACTGGGTCATTTGTAGAGACATCGATGGATCGAGAGACTGTCATACAGAATGAAGTAAGTCAGAAAGAGGAAAACAAATATTGTATATTAATGCATATATGTGGAGCCTAAAAATCGTACAGATGAACTGGTTTGCAGGGAAGAAATAGAGACAGAGAGGTACAGAACAAACGTATGGACACCAAGTGTGGGAAGCCATGGGGTGGTGGTGGTGGGATGAGTTGGGAGTTTGGGATTGACCTGTATACATGTATATGCATAAAATACATAACTAATAATAACGTGCTGTATAAAAAAATAATTAAAATTAAATTTCAAAATTTTAAAAAATAAAATTTCAAAATAAAACAGAAAAAAGTTCTTCCTGTCACACAGATGTATTTATAGGAATGAATTATTTCCATGCTTATATCTATAAATACATAAAAGAGGAATAAAATCTAACTTGAACGATAAAAGAAAAAAAAAGTGAACCCACGAGTTATACAGAGGAAAACCCTATCACGGCACTTGCTCCAGCGGTCAACAATTCTGAAATTGGTCAGAGGTTGGGAACCATCTCCCATACAGCCAGCAACCCACCCCCCACGCAAGGAGCGTCCTCATTGCAAAGCTGGGGGACCGTGTCGAGGCATCTGTGAGTAAACGTGAGCTGAGCCCCAGGCCAGCTGCTGCTGAACTGTTCCCACCCTTCCCTGGTAAAACACCTGAATATGTACAAGGGCTTGAAAGCCTAGAGGAAGGGCCGTCGAGCCACACCAGCGACAACATGCAGGCCAACTTGGTGCCTGCAGGCCAGCCATGTTGGTCTTGGCCCCGGGCGCTCTTCCGGAAGCTTTCCATTGCCCTGTCTGAGATACCCCTCCTGTCCCGGCCCCCACTGCTTTTTTCCTTCCTCACCTCTGTCCGGAGAGAAATTCCAGCGGAAGGTATGGGTGACACATTCTCTTCTTTACAGGTGGCAGCCTGGCAACTCCTGCAGAAAGGCCAGCAGACTCCAACTCACACCGGGCCACCCACAAAGCTGTGGCCCCTCACTCCCTCCCACCAGCACAGACCCGAGACTGCTGACGGGGCAGAGAATATGGAGTCAGGCACAGCTTCAGGGGCTATTGCTGCCTGGAGCGCTATTTATATTGACCTCAACGAGGCACACCTGGGGAGGGAGGGCCGGCAGTGTAAGGCTGCCCAGGTCAGCTAATCCACAACCCTCAGGGAATCACATTGGTGAAAATGGACCTCGCTAATGCAGAAGAGAAGCCAAGGAAAAAAAAGGACACAATGCCATTTGCAGCACCGTAAATGAGTCTAGAAGTAATCACGTGACTTTTAGTAAGTCAGAAAGTGAAAGACACATATCATATCATATCACTTAGAGGTGTTACCTAAAAATGGATACCAGGGCAGATATTTCCACGGAGAAGGGCAATCACAGATTCATTAAACAAACTTATGGTTCACCAATGGAATGGTGTGAGGATTGGTTTCATTACAATATCGGGGTTAACAGACATATACAAACACAGGTGACATATATAATCACCAAAGACCTACAGAATACCAAGAGAGGACTACTCAACATTCTGTTATAACGTACATGGGAAAAGGATCCCAGGAAGAACAGACATCTGTATATGTGTAAAAGAACCACATCTTCCACACCTACAACAAGCCAAACATTGTAATCAAACTTGCTGTAATAAAAAATAAAAAATTAAATTAAAAACACGAACAAGAAGTAGTGAGACAAACGTGAGGGGCTTTCTCCTGGCACATTCCATTCTAAACTCCAATCTAGAACACCACTTCCACTGAGGCTCTCTTGCCCTAGTAACCAGATTTGGTAAGGGTGAACTGCTGTCACCTTGTGGCCGTTTCACACAACAGCAGCTTTAATCCCAGCGCTAATGGTCAGTTGATATTCAAAATCATTGCAGGCCTGTAAATGACACCTGCCCTGAAAACAAATCCTGGGGTCACATATCGACCAAAAAATTCAAAGGACGTTCATATTTCAAAACGACCGTTTCAAAAGGCATATTTTATGCACATTAGTGTTCTGCTTCTTTTCCTTTCTTTCCTTTTTTGTTAGAAAAAACGGGAATGGAAAAAGGCATCCCTCAGAATGGGCAAAAATCGTTGCAGACGAATCAATGGACAGAGGTTTAATCTCCAATATATATAAACAGCTCATGCAGCTTAATATTAAAAAAACAAACAACCCAAAAAAAATGGGCAGAAGATCTAAAGAGACGTTTCTTCAAAGGAGACACCGAGATGGCCAAGACACACATGAAAAGCTGCTCAACAGCACTAATTATTAGAGAAATGCAAATCAAAACTACAATGAGGTATCACCTCACACCTGTTAGAATCGGCATCATCAGAAAATCTACAAACAACCAATTCTTGGGAGGGTGTGGACAAAAGGAGCCCTCTTCCACTATTGGTGGGAATGTAAATTGATACAGTCACTATGGAGAACAGTATGGAGTTTCCTTAAAAAACCTAGAAATAGAATTACCATCTGATCCAGCAATCCCACTTCTGGGCATATACCCAGGGAAAACCGTATTTCAAAAAGGCACATTCACCACAATGTTCGTTGCGGCACTATTTACAATAGCCAGGTAATGGAAACAACCTAAATGCCCACAGACAGATGAATGGATAAAGATGTGGTACATATATAAAATGGAATATTACTCGGCCATAAAAAGAAATGAAACTGGGTCATTTGTAGAGACATCGATGGATCAAGAGACTGTCATACAGAATGAAGTAAGTCAGAAAGAGGAAAACAAATATTGTATATTAATGCATATATGTGGAGCCTAAAAATGGTACAGATGAACTGGTTTGCAGGGAAGAAATAGAGACAGAGAGGTAGAGAACAAACGTATGGACACCAAGTGTGGGAAGGCATGGGGTGGTGGTGTTGGGATGAGTTGGGAGTTTGGGATTGACCTGTATACATGTATATGCATAAAATACATAACTAATAATAACGTGCTGTATAAAAAAATAGTTAAAATTAAATTTCAAAATTTTAAAAAATAAAATTTAAAAATAAAACAGAAAAAAGTTCTTCCCGTCACACAGATGTATTTATAGGAATGAATTATTTCCATGCTTATATCTATAAATACATAAAAGAGGAATAAAATCTAACTTGAACGATAAAAGAAAAAAAAAAGTGAACCCACGAGTTATACAGAGGAAAATCCTATCACGGCACTTGCTCCAGCAGTCAACAATTCTGAAATTGGTCAGAGGTGGGGAACCATCTCCCATACAGCCAGCAACCCACCCCCCATGCAAGGAGCGTCCTCATTGCAAAGCTGGGGGACCGTGCCGAGGCATCTGTGAGTAAACGTGTGCTGAGCCCCAGGCCAGCTGCTGCTGAACTGTCCCCACCCTTTCCAGGTAAAACACCGGAATATGTACAAGGGCTTGAAAGCCTAGAGGAAGGACCGTGGAGCCACACCAGCGACAGCACGCAGGCCAACTTGGTGCCTGCAGGCCAGCCAGGGTGATCCTGGACCCTGGCGCTCTTCCAGAAGTTTTCCATTGCCCTGCCTGAGATACCCCTCCTGTCCCGGCCCCCACTGCTTTTTTCCTTCCTCACCTCTGTCCGGAGAGAAATTCCAGCAGAAGGTATGGGTGACACATCCTCTTCTTTACAGGCGGCAGCCTGGCAACTCCTGCAGAAAGGCCAGCAGAACCCCACTCACACCGGGCCACCCACAAAGCTGTGGCCCCTCACTCCCTCCCACCAGCACAGCCCCGAGACTGCTGACGGGGCAGAGAATATGGAGTCAGGCACAGCTTCAGGGGCTATTGCTGCCTGGAGCTCTGTTTATATTGACCTCAACGAGGCACACCTGGGGAGGGCGGGCCGGCAAGGTAAGTCTGCCCAGGTCAGCTAATCCACAACCCTCAGGGAATCATATTGTTGAAAATGGACCCCGCTAAGGAAGAAGAGATGCCAAGGAAAAAAAGGACACAATGCCATTTGCAGCACCGTAGATGAGTCTAGAAGTAATCACGTGACTTGTAGTAAATCAGAAAGTGAAAGACACATATCATATCATATCACTTTGAGGTGTTACCTAAAAATGGATACCAGGGCAGATATTTCCACGGAGAAGGGCAATCACAGATTCATTAAACAAACTTATGGTTCACCAATGGAAAGGTGTGAGGATTGGTTTCATTACGATATCGGGGTTAACAGACATATACAAACACATGTGACATATATAATCACCAAAGACCTACAGAATACCAAGAGAGGACGACTCAACATTCTGTCATAACGTACATGGGAAAAGGATCCCAGAAAGAACAGTCATCTGTATATGTGTAAAAGAACCACATCTTCCACACCTACAACAAGCCAAACATTGTAATCAAACTTGCTGTAATAAAAAATAAAAAATTAAATTAAAAACACGAACAAGAAGTAGTGAGACAAACGTGAGGGGCTTTCTCCTGGCACATTCCATTCTAAACTCCAATCTAGAACACCACTTCCACTGAGGCTCTCTTGCCCTAGTAACCAGATTTGGTAAGGGTGAACTGCTGTCACCTTGTGGCCGTTTCACACAACAGCAGCTTTAATCCCAGCGCTAATGGTCAGTTGATATTCAAAATCATTGCAGGCCTGTAAATGACACCTGCCCTGAAAACAAATCCTGGGGTCACATATCGACCAAAAAATTCAAAGGACGTCCATATTTCAAAACGACCGTTTCAAAAGGCATATTTTACGCACATTAGTGTTCTGCTTCTTTTCCTTTCTTTCCTTTTTTGTTAGAAAAAACGGGAATGGAAAAAGGCATCCCTCAGAATGGGCAAAAATCGTTGCAGACGAATCAATGGACAGAGGTTTAATCTCCAATATATATAAACAGCTCATGCAGCTTAATATTAAAAAAACAAACAACCCAAAAAAAATGGGCAGAAGATCTAAAGAGACGTTTCTTCAAAGGAGACACCGAGATGGCCAAGACACACATGAAAAGCTGCTCAACAGCACTAATTATTAGAGAAATGCAAATCAAAACTACAATGAGGTATCACCTCACACCTGTTAGAATCGGCATCATCAGAAAATCTACAAACAACCAATTCTTGGGAGGGTGTGGACAAAAGGAGCCCTCTTCCACTATTGGTGGGAATGTAAATTGATACAGTCACTATGGAGAACAGTATGGAGTTTCCTTAAAAAAACTAGAAATAGAATTACCATCTGATCCAGCAATCCCACTTCTGGGCATATACCCAGGGAAAACCGTATTTCAAAAAGGCACATTCACCACAATGTTCGTTGCGGCACTATTTACAATAGCCAGGTAATGGAAACAACCTAAATGCCCACAGACAGATGAATGGATAAAGATGTGGTACATATATAAAATGGAATATTACTCGGCCATAAAAAGAAATGAAACTGGGTCATTTGTAGAGACATCGATGGATCGAGAGACTGTCATACAGAATGAAGTAAGTCAGAAAGAGGAAAACAAATATTGTATATTAATGCATATATGTGGAGCCTAAAAATGGTACAGATGAACTGGTTTGCAGGGAAGAAATAGAGACAGAGAGGTAGAGAACAAACGTATGGACACCAAGTGTGGGAAGGCATGGGGTGGTGGTGTTGGGATGAGTTGGGAGTTTGGGATTGACCTGTATACATGTATATGCATAAAATACATAACTAATAATAACGTGCTGTATAAAAAAATAGTTAAAATTAAATTTCAAAATTTTAAAAAATAAAATTTAAAAATAAAACAGAAAAAAGTTCTTCCCGTCACACAGATGTATTTATAGGAATGAATTATTTCCATGCTTATATCTATAAATACATAAAAGAGGAATAAAATCTAACTTGAACGATAAAAGAAAAAAAAAAGTGAACCCACGAGTTATACAGAGGAAAATCCTATCACGGCACTTGCTCCAGCAGTCAACAATTCTGAAATTGGTCAGAGGTGGGGAACCATCTCCCATACAGCCAGCAACCCACCCCCCATGCAAGGAGCGTCCTCATTGCAAAGCTGGGGGACCGTGCCGAGGCATCTGTGAGTAAACGTGAGCTGAGCCCCAGGCCAGCTGCTGCTGAACTGTCCCCACCCTTTCCAGGTAAAACACCGGAATATGTACAAGGGCTTGAAAGCCTAGAGGAAGGACCGTGGAGCCACACCAGCGACAGCACGCAGGCCAACTTGGTGCCTGCAGGCCAGCCAGGGTGATCCTGGACCCTGGCGCTCTTCCAGAAGTTTTCCATTGCCCTGCCTGAGATACCCCTCCTGTCCCGGCCCCCACTGCTTTTTTCCTTCCTCACCTCTGTCCGGAGAGAAATTCCAGCAGAAGGTATGGGTGACACATCCTCTTCTTTACAGGCGGCAGCCTGGCAACTCCTGCAGAAAGGCCAGCAGAACCCCACTCACACCGGGCCACCCACAAAGCTGTGGCCCCTCACTCCCTCCCACCAGCACAGCCCCGAGACTGCTGACGGGGCAGAGAATATGGAGTCAGGCACAGCTTCAGGGGCTATTGCTGCCTGGAGCTCTGTTTATATTGACCTCAACGAGGCACACCTGGGGAGGGCGGGCCGGCAAGGTAAGTCTGCCCAGGTCAGCTAATCCACAACCCTCAGGGAATCACATTGTTGAAAATGGACCCCGCTAAGGAAGAAGAGATGCCAAGGAAAAAAAGGACACAATGCCATTTGCAGCACCGTAGATGAGTCTAGAAGTAATCACGTGACTTGTAGTAAGTCAGAAAGTGAAAGACACATATCATATCATATCACTTTGAGGTGTTACCTAAAAATGGATACCAGGGCAGATATTTCCACGGAGAAGGGCAATCACAGATTCATTAAACAAACTTATGGTTCACCAATGGAAAGGTGTGAGGATTGGTTTCATTACGATATCGGGGTTAACAGACATATACAAACACATGTGACATATATAATCACCAAAGACCTACAGAATACCAAGAGAGGACGACTCAACATTCTGTCATAACGTACATGGGAAAAGGATCCCAGAAAGAACAGTCATCTGTATATGTGTAAAAGAACCACATCTTCCACACCTACAACAAGCCAAACATTGTAATCAAACTTGCTGTAATAAAAAATAAAAAATTAAATTAAAAACACGAACAAGAAGTAGTGAGACAAACGTGAGGGGCTTTCTCCTGGCACATTCCATTCTAAACTCCAATCTAGAACACCACTTCCACTGAGGCTCTCTTGCCCTAGTAACCAGATTTGGTAAGGGTGAACTGCTGTCACCTTGTGGCCGTTTCACACAACAGCAGCTTTAATCCCAGCGCTAATGGTCAGTTGATATTCAAAATCATTGCAGGCCTGTAAATGACACCTGCCCTGAAAACAAATCCTGGGGTCACATATCGACCAAAAAATTCAAAGGACGTCCATATTTCAAAACGACCGTTTCAAAAGGCATATTTTACGCACATTAGTGTTCTGCTTCTTTTCCTTTCTTTCCTTTTTTGTTAGAAAAAACGGGAATGGAAAAAGGCATCCCTCAGAATGGGCAAAAATCGTTGCAGACGAATCAATGGACAGAGGTTTAATCTCCAATATATATAAACAGCTCATGCAGCTTAATATTAAAAAAACAAACAACCCAAAAAAAATGGGCAGAAGATCTAAAGAGACGTTTCTTCAAAGGAGACACCGAGATGGCCAAGACACACATGAAAAGCTGCTCAACAGCACTAATTATTAGAGAAATGCAAATCAAAACTACAATGAGGTATCACCTCACACCTGTTAGAATCGGCATCATCAGAAAATCTACAAACAACCAATTCTTGGGAGGGTGTGGACAAAAGGAGCCCTCTTCCACTATTGGTGGGAATGTAAATTGATACAGTCACTATGGAGAACAGTATGGAGTTTCCTTAAAAAAACTAGAAATAGAATTACCATCTGATCCAGCAATCCCACTTCTGGGCATATACCCAGGGAAAACCGTATTTCAAAAAGGCACATTCACCACAATGTTCGTTGCGGCACTATTTACAATAGCCAGGTAATGGAAACAACCTAAATGCCCACAGACAGATGAATGGATAAAGATGTGGTACATATATAAAATGGAATATTACTCGGCCATAAAAAGAAATGAAACTGGGTCATTTGTAGAGACATCGATGGATCGAGAGACTGTCATACAGAATGAAGTAAGTCAGAAAGAGGAAAACAAATATTGTATATTAATGCATATATGTGGAGCCTAAAAATGGTACAGATGAACTGGTTTGCAGGGAAGAAATAGAGACAGAGAGGTACAGAACAAACGTATGGACACCAAGTGTGGGAAGCCATGGGGTGGTGGTAGTGGGATGAGTTGGGAGTTTGGGATTGACCTGTATACATGTATATGCATAAAATACATAACTAATAATAACGTGCTGTATAAAAAAATAATTAAAATTAAATTTCAAAATTTTAAAAAATAAAATTTAAAAATAAAACAGAAAAAATTCTTCCCGTCACACAGATGTATTTATAGGAATGAATTATTTCCATGCTTATATCTATAAATACATAAAAGAGGAATAAAATCTAACTTGAACGATAAAAGAAATAAAAAGTGAACCCACGAGTTATACAGAGGAAAACCCTATCACGGCACTTGCTCCAGCGGTCAACAATTCTGAAATTGGTCAGAGGTGGGGAACCATCTCCCATACAGCCAGCAACCCACCCCCCACGCAAGGAGCATCCTCATTGCAAAGCTGGGGGACCGTGCCGAGGCATCTGTGAGTAAACGTGAGCTGAGCCCCAGGCCAGCTGCTGCTGAACTGTTCCCACCCTTCCCAGGTAAAACACCTGAATATGTACAAGGGCTTGAAAGCCTAGAGGAAGGGCCGTCGAGCCACACCAGCGAGAACACGCAGGCCAACTTGGTGCCTGCAGGCCAGCCAGGTTGGTCTTGGCCCCGGGCGCTCTTCCGGAAGCTTTCCATTGCCCTGTCTGAGATACCCCTCCTGTCCCGGCCCCCACTGCTTTTTTCCTTCCTCACCTCTGTCCGGAGAGAAATTCCAGCAGAAGGTATGGGTGACACATTCTCTTCTTTACAGGTGGCAGCCTGGCAACTCCTGCAGAAAGGCCAGCAGAGTCCCACTCACACCGGGCCACCCACAAAGCTGTGGCCCCTCACTCCCTCCCACCAGCACAGCCCCGAGACTGCTGACGGGGCAGAGAATATGGAGTCAGGCACAGCTTCAGGGGCTATTGCTGCCTGGAGCGCTGTTTATATTGACCTCAACAAGGCACACCTGGGGAGGGCGGGCCGGCAGGGTAAGGCTGCCCAAGTCAGCTAATCCACAACCCTCAGGGAATCACATTGGTGAAAATGGACCTCGCTAAGGCAGAAGAGAAGCCAAGGAAAAAAAGGACACAATGCCATTTGCAGCACCGTAGATGAGTCTAGAAGTAATCACGTGACTTGTAGTAAGTCAGAAAGTGAAAGACACATATCATATCATATCACTTATAGGTGTTACCTAAAAATTGATACCAGGGCAGATATTTCCACGGAGAAGGGCAATCACAGATTTATTAAACAAACTTATGGTTCACCAATGGAATGGTGTGAGGATTGGTTTCATTACAATATCGGGGTTAACAGACATATACAAACACAGGTGACATATATAATCACCAAAGACCTACAGAATACCAAGAGAGGACTACTCAACATTCTGTCATAAGGTACATGGGAAAAGGATCCCAGGAAGAACAGACATCTGTATATGTGTAAAAGAACCACATCTTCCACACCTACAACAAGCCAAACATTGTAATCAAACTTGCTGTAATAAAAAATAAAAAAATTAAATTAAAAACACGAACAAGAAGTAGTGAGACAAACTTGAGGGGCATTCTCCTGGCACATTCCATTCTAAATTCCAATCTAGAACACCACTTCCACTGAGGCTCTCTTGCCCTAGTAACCAGATTTGGTAAGGGTGAACTGCTGTCACCTTGTGGCCGTTTCACACAACAGCAGCTTTAATCCCAGCGCTAATGGTCAGTTGATATTCAAAATCATTGCAGGCCTGTAAATGACACCTGCCCTGAAAACAAATCCTGGGGTCACATATCGACCAAAAAATTCAAAGGACGTCCATATTTCAAAACGACCGTTTCAAAAGGCATATTTTACGCACATTAGTGTTCTGCTTCTTTTCCTTTCTTTCCTTTTTTGTTAGAAAAAACGGGAATGGAAAAAGGCATCCCTCAGAATGGGCAAAAATCGTTGCAAACGAATCAATGGACAGAGGTTTAATCTCCAATATATATAAACAGCTCATGCAGCTTAATATTAAAAAAACAAACAACCCAAAAAAAATGGGCAGAAGATCTAAAGAGACGTTTCTTCAAAGGAGACACCGAGATGGCCAAGACACACATGAAAAGCTGCTCAACAGCACTAATTATTAGAGAAATGCAAATCAAAACTACAATGAGGTATCACCTCACACCTGTCAGAATCGGCATCATCAGAAAATCTACAAACAACCAATTCTTGGGAGGGTCTGGACAAAAGGAGCCCTCTTCCACTATTGGTGGGAATGTAAATTGATACAGTCACTATGGAGAACAGTATGGAGTTTCCTTAAAAAAACTAGAAATAGAATTACCATCTGATCCAGCAATCCCACTTCTGGGCATATACCCAGGGAAAACCGTATTTCAAAAAGGCACATTCACCACAATGTTCGTTGCGGCACTATTTACAATAGCCAGGTAATGGAAGCAACCTAAATGCCCACAGACAGATGAATGGATAAAGATGTGGTACATATATAAAATGGAATATTACTCGGCCATAAAAAGAAATGAAACTGGTTCATTTGTAGAGACATCGATGGATCGAGAGACTGTCATACAGAATGAAGTAAGTCTGAAAGACGAAAACAAATATTGTATATTAATGCATATAGGTGGAGCCTAAAAATGGTACAGATGAACTGGTTTGCAGGGAAGAAATAGAGACAGAGAGGTACAGAACAAACGTATGGACACCAAGTGTGGGAAGCCATGGGGTGGTGGTGGTGGGATGAGTTCGGAGTTTGGGATTGACCTGTATACATGTATATGCATAAAATACATAACTAATAATAACGTACTGTATAAAAAAATAGTTAAACTTAAATTTCAAAATTTTAAAAAATAAAATTTAAAAATAAAACAGAAAAAAGTTCTTCCCGTCACACAGATGTATTTATAGGAATGAATTATTTCCATGCTTATATCTATAAATACATAAAAGAGGAATAAATTCTAACTTGAATGATAAAAGAAAAATAAAAATGAACCCACGAGTTATACAGAGGAAAACCCTATCACGGCACTTGCTCCAGCGGTCAACAATTCTGAAATTGGTCAGAGGTGGGGAACCATCTCCCATACAGCCAGCAACCCACCCCCCACGCAAGGAGCATCCTCATTGCAAAGCTGGGGGACCGTGCCGAGGCATCTGTGAGTAAACGTGAGCTGAGCCCCAGGCCAGCTGCTGCTGAACTGTCCCCACCCTTTCCAGGTAAAACACCGAAATATGTACAAGGGCTTGAAAGCCTAGAGGAAGGACCGTGGAGCCACACCAGCGACAGCACGCAGGCCAACTTGGTGCCTGCAGGCCAGCCAGGGTGATCCTGGACCCTGGCGCTCTTCCAGAAGTTTTCCATTGCCCTGCCTGAGATACCCCTCCTGTCCCGGCCCCCACTGCTTTTTTCCTTCCTCACCTCTGTCCGGAGAGAAATTCCAGCAGAAGGTATGGGTGACACATCCTCTTCTTTACAGGCGGCAGCCTGGCAACTCCTGCAGAAAGGCCAGCAGAACCCCACTCACACCGGGCCACCCACAAAGCTGTGGCCCCTCACTCCCTCCCACCAGCACAGCCCCGAGACTGCTGACGGGGCAGAGAATATGGAGTCAGGCACAGCTTCAGGGGCTATTGCTGCCTGGAGCTCTGTTTATATTGACCTCAACGAGGCACACCTGGGGAGGGCGGGCCGGCAGGGTAAGGCTGCCCAGGTCAGCTAATCCACAACCCTCAGGGAATCACATTGTTGAAAATGGACCCCGCTAAGGCAGAAGAGAAGTCAAGGGAAAAAAGGACACAATGCCATTTGCAGCACCGTAGATGAGTCTAGAAGTAATCACGTGACTTGTAGTAAGTCAGAAAGTGAAAGACACATATCATATCATATCACTTAGAGGTGTTACCTAAAAATGGATACCAGGGCAGATATTTCCACGGAGAAGGGCAATCACAGATTCATTAAACAAACTTATGGTTCACCAATGGAAAGGTGTGAGGATTGGTTTCATTACGATATCGGGGTTAACAGACATATACAAACACAGGTGACATATATAATCACCAAAGACCTACAGAATACCAAGAGAGGACGACTCAACATTCTGTCATAACGTACATGGGAAAAGGATCCCAGGAAGAACAGTCATCTGTATATGTGTAAAAGAACCACATCTTCCACACCTACAACAAGCCAAACATTGTAATCAAACTTGCTGTAATAAAAAATAAAAAATTAAATTAAAAACACGAACAAGAAGTAGTGAGACAAACGTGAGGGGCTTTCTCCTGGCACATGCCATTCTAAACTCCAAACTAGAACACCA
The DNA here is from genome assembly GCF_964341445.2 of Mesoplodon mirus. Lineage (NCBI taxonomy): Eukaryota > Metazoa > Chordata > Mammalia > Artiodactyla > Ziphiidae > Mesoplodon > Mesoplodon mirus. The sequence continues at coordinate 143,505 of NW_028295521.1, read as the reverse complement.
CTTCCACTGAGGCTCTCTTGCCCTAGTAACCAGATTTGGTAAGGGTGAACTGCTGCCACCTTGTGGCCGTTTCACATAACAGCAGCTTTAATCCCAGCGCTAATGGTCAGTTGATATTCAAAATCATTGCAGGCCTGTAAATGACACCTGCCCTGAAAACAAATCCTGGGGTCACATATCGACCAAAAAATTCAAAGGACGTCCACATTTCAAAATGACCGTTTCAAAAGGCATATTTTACGCACATTAGTGTTCTGCTTCTTTTCCTTTCTTTCCATTTTTTGTTAAAAAACACGGGAATGGAAAAAGGCATCCCTCAGAATGGGCGAAAATCGTTGCAGACGAATCAATGGACAGAGGTTTAATCTCCAATATATATAAACAGCTCATGCAGCTTAATATTAAAAAAACAAACAACCCAAAAAAAAATAGGCAGAAGATCTAAAGAGACGTTTCTTCAAAGGAGACACAGAGATGGCCAAGACGCACATGAAAAGCTGCTCAACAGCACTAATTATTAGAGAAATGCAAATCAAAACTACAATGAGGTATCACCTCACACCTGTTAGAATTGGCATCATCAGGAAATCTACAAACAACCAAGTCTTGGGAGGGTGTGGACAAAAGGAGCCCTCTTCCACTATTGGTGGGAATGTAAATTGATACAGTCACTATGGAGAACAGTATGGAGTTTCCTTAAAAAAATTAGAAATAGAATTACCATCTGATCCAGCAATCCCACTTCTGGGCATATACCCAGGGAAAACCGTATTTCAAAAAGGCACATTCACCACAATGTTCGTTGCGGCACTATTTACAATAGCCAGGTAATGGAAGCAACCTAAATGCCCACAGACAGATGAATGGATAAAGATGTGGTACATATATAAAATGGAATATTACTCGGCCATAAAAAGAAATGAAACTGGGTCATTTGTAGAGACATCGATGGATCGAGAGACTGTCATACAGAATGAAGTAAGTCAGAAAGAGGAAAACAAATATTGTATATTAATGCATATATGTGGAGCCTAAAAATGGTACAGATGAACTGGTTTGCAGGGAAGAAATAGAGACAGAGAGGTACAGAACAAACGTATGGACACCAAGTGTGGGAAGCCATGGGGTGGTGGTGGTGGGATGAGTTGGGAGTTTGGGATTGACCTGTATACATGTATATGCATAAAATACATAACTAATAATAACGTGCTGTATAAAAAAATAATTAAAATTAAATTTCAAAATTTTAAAAAATTAAATTTAAAAATAAAACAGAAAAAAGTTCTTCCCGTCACACAGATGTATTTATAGGAATGAATTATTTCCATGTTTATATCTATAAATACATAAAAGAGGAATAAAATCTAACTTGAACGATAAAAGAAAAAAAAAGTGAACCCACGAGTTATACAGAGGAAAACCCTATCACGGCACTTGCTCCAGCGGTCAACAATTCTGAAATTGGTCAGAGGTGGGGAACCATCTCCCATACAGCCAGCAACCCACCCCCCACGCAAGGAGCGTCCTCATTGCAAAGCTGGGGGACCGTGCCGAGGCATCTGTGAGTAAACGTGAGCTGAGCCCCAGGCCAGCTGCTGCTGAACTGTTCCCACCCTTCCCTGGTAAAACACCTGAATATGTACAAGGGCTTGAAAGCCTAGAGGAAGGGCCGTCGAGCCACACCAGCGACAACACGCAGGCCAACTTGGTGCCTGCAGGCCAGCCAGGTTGGTCTTGGCCCCGGGCGCTCTTCCGGAAGCTTTCCATTGCCCTGTCTGTGATACCCCTCCTGTCCCGGCCCCCACTGCTTTTTTCCTTCCTCACCTCTGTCCGGAGAGAAATTCCAGCGGAAGGTATGGGTGACACATTCTCTTCTTTACAGGTGGCAGCCTGGCAACTCCTGCAGAAAGGCCAGCAGAGTCCCACTCACACCGGGCCACCCACAAAGCTGTGGCCCCTCACTCCCTCCCACCAGCACAGCCCCGAGACTGCTGACGCGGCAGAGAATATGGAGTCAGGCACAGCTTCAGGGGCTATTGCTGCCTGGAGCGCTGTTTATATTGACCTCAACGAGGCACACCTGGGGAGGGCGGGCCGGCAGGGTAAGGCTGCCCAGGTCAGCTAATCCACAACCCTCAGGGAATCACATTGGTGAAAATGGACCTCGCTAAGGCAGAAGAGAAGCCAAGGAAAAAAAGGACACAATGCCATTTGCAGCACCGTAGATGAGTCTAGAAGTAATCACGTGACTTGTAGTAAGTCAGAAAGTGAAAGACACATATCATATCATATCACTTATAGGTGTTACCTAAAAATGGATACCAGGGCAGATATTTCCACGGAGAAGGGCAATCACAGATTCATTAAACAAACTTATGGTTCACCAATGGAATGGTGTGAGGATTGGTTTCATTACAATATCGGGGTTAACAGACATATACAAACACAGGTGACATATATAATCACCAAAGACCTACAGAATACCAAGAGAGGACTACTCAACATTCTGTCATAACGTACATTCGAAAAGGATCCCAGGAATTACAGACATCTGTATATGTGTAAAAGAACCACATCTTCCACACCTACAACAAGCCAAACATTGTAATCAAACTTGCTGTAATAAAAAATAAAAAAATTAAATTAAAAACACGAACAAGAAGTAGTGAGACAAACTTGAGGGGCATTCTCCTGGCACATTCCATTCTAAACTCCAGTCTAGAACACCACTTCCACTGAGGCTCTCTTGCCCTAGTAACCAGATTTGGTAAGGGTGAACTGCTGTCACCTTGTGGCCGTTTCACACAACAGCAGCTTTAATCCCAGCGCTAATGGTCAGTTGATATTCAAAATCATTGCAGGCCTGTAAATGACACCTGCCCTGAAAACAAATCCTGGGGTCACATATCGACCAAAAAATTCAAAGGACGTCCATATTTCAAAACGACCGTTTCAAAAGGCATATTTTACACACATTAGTGTTCTGCTTCTTTTCCTTTCTTTCCTTTTTTGTTAGAAAAAACGGGAATGGACAAAGGCATCCCTCAGAATGGGCGAAAATCGTTGCAGACGAATCAATGGACAGAGGTTTAATCTCCAATATATATAAACAGCTCATGCAGCTTAATATTAAAAAAACAAACAACCCAAAAAAAAAAATAGGCAGAAGATCTAAAGAGACGTTTCTTCAAAGGAGACACAGAGATGGCCAAGACGCACATGAAAAGCTGCTCAACAGCACTAATTATTAGAGAAATGCAAATCAAAACTACAATGAGGTATCACCTCACACCTGTTAGAATTGGCATCCTCAGGAAATCTACAAACAACCAAGTCTTGGGAGGGTGTGGACAAAAGGAGCCCTCTTCCACTATTGGTGGGAATGTAAATTGATACAGTCACTATGGAGAACAGTATGGAGTTTCCTTAAAAAAATTAGAAATAGAATTACCATCTGATCCAGCAATCCCACTTCTGGGCATATACCTAGGGAAAACCGTATTTCAAAAAGGCACATTCACCACAATGTTCGTTGCGGCACTATTTACAATAGCCAGGTAATGGAAGCAACCTAAATGCCCACAGACAGATGAATGGATAAAGATGTGGTACATATATAAAATGGAATATTACTCGGCCATAAAAAGAAATGAAACTGGGTCATTTGTAGAGACATCGATGGATCGAGAGACTGTCATACAGAATGAAGTAAGTCAGAAAGAGGAAAACAAATATTGTATATTAATGCATATATGTGGAGCCTAAAAATGGTACAGATGAACTGGTTTGCAGGGAAGAAATAGAGACAGAGAGGTAGAGAACAAACGTATGGACACCAAGTGTGGGAAGCCATGGGGTGGTGGTGGTGGGATGAGTTGGGAGTTTGGGATTGACCTGTATACATGTATATGCATAAAATACATAACTAATAATAACGTGCTGTATAAAAAAAATAATTAAAATTAAATTTCAAAATTTTAAAAAATAAAATTTCAAAATAAAACAGAAAAAAGTTCTTCCTGTCACACAGATGTATTTATAGGAATGAATTATTTCCATGCTTATATCTATAAATACATAAAAGAGGAATAAAATCTAACTTGAACGATAAAAGAAAAAAAAAGTGAACCCACGAGTTATACAGAGGAAAACCCTATCACGGCACTTGCTCCAGCGGTCAACAATTCTGAAATTGGTCAGAGGTGGGGAACCATCTCCCATACAGCCAGCAACCCACCCCCCACGCAAGGAGCGTCCTCATTGCAAAGCTGGGGGACCGTGCCGAGGCATCTGTGAGTAAACGTGAGCTGAGCCCCAGGCCAGCTGCTGCTGAACTGTTCCCACCCTTCCCTGGTAAAACACCTGAATATGTACAAGGGCTTGAAAGCCTAGAGGAAGGGCCGTCGAGCCACACCAGCGACAACACGCAGGCCAACTTGGTGCCTGCAGGCCAGCCAGGTTGGTCTTGGCCCCGGGCGCTCTTCCGGAAGCTTTCCATTGCCCTGTCTGAGATACCCCTCCTGTCCCGGCCCCCACTGCTTTTTTCCTTCCTCACCTCTGTCCGGAGAGAAATTCCAGCGGAAGGTATGGGTGACACATTCTCTTCTTTACAGGTGGCAGCCTGGCAACTCCTGCAGAAAGGCCAGCAGAGTCCCACTCACACCGGGCCACCCACAAAGCTGTGGCCCCTCACTCCCTCCCACCAGCACAGCCCCGAGACTGCTGACGCGGCAGAGAATATGGAGTCAGGCACAGCTTCAGGGGCTATTGCTGCCTGGAGCGCTGTTTATATTGACCTCAACGAGGCACACCTGGGGAGGGCGGGCCGGCAGGGTAAGGCTGCCCAGGTCAGCTAATCCACAACCCTCAGGGAATCACATTGGTGAAAATGGACCTCGCTAAGGCAGAAGAGAAGCCAAGGAAAAAAAGGACACAATGCCATTTGCAGCACCGTAGATGAGTCTAGAAGTAATCACGTGACTTGTAGTAAGTCAGAAAGTGAAAGACACATATCATATCATATCACTTATAGGTGTTACCTAAAAATGGATACCAGGGCAGATATTTCCACGGAGAAGGGCAATCACAGATTCATTAAACAAACTTATGGTTCACCAATGGAATGGTGTGAGGATTGGTTTCATTACAATATCGGGGTTAACAGACATATACAAACACAGGTGACATATATAATCACCAAAGACCTACAGAATACCAAGAGAGGACTACTCAACATTCTGTCATAACGTACATGGGAAAAGGATCCCAGGAAGAACAGACATCTGTATATGTGTAAAAGAACCACATCTTCCACACCTACAACAAGCCAAACATTGTAATCAAACTTGCTGTAATAAAAAATAAAAAAATTAAATTAAAAACACGAACAAGAAGTAGTGAGACAAACTTGAGGGGCATTCTCCTGGCACATTCCATTCTAAATTCCAATCTAGAACACCACTTCCACTGAGGCTCTCTTGCCCTAGTAACCAGATTTGGTAAGGGTGAACTGCTGTCACCTTGTGGCCGTTTCACACAACAGCAGCTTTAATCCCAGCGCTAATGGTCAGTTGATATTCAAAATCATTGCAGGCCTGTAAATGACACCTGCCCTGAAAACAAATCCTGGGGTCACATATCGACCAAAAAATTCAAAGGACGTCCATATTTCAAAACGACCGTTTCAAAAGGCATATTTTACGCACATTAGTGTTCTGCTTCTTTTCCTTTCTTTCCTTTTTTGTTAGAAAAAATGGGAATGGAAAAAGGCATCCCTCAGAATGGGCAAAAATCGTTGCAAACGAATCAATGGACAGAGGTTTAATCTCCAATATATATAAACAGCTCATGCAGCTTAATATTAAAAAAACAAACAACCCAAAAAAAAATGGGCAGAAGATCTAAAGAGACGTTTCTTCAAAGGAGACACCGAGATGGCCAAGACACACATGAAAAGCTGCTCAACAGCACTAATTATTAGAGAAATGCAAATCAAATCTACAATGAGTTATCACCTCACACCTGTTAGAATCGGCATCATCAGAAAATCTACAAAAAACCAATTCTTGGGAGGGTCTGGACAAAAGGAGCCCTCTTCCACTATTGTTGGGAATGTAAATTGATACAGTCACTATGGAGAACAGTATGGAGTTTCCTTAAAAAAACTAGAAATAGAATTACCATCTGATCCAGCAATCCCACTTCTGGGCATATACCCAGGGAAAACCGTATTTCAAAAAGGCACATTCACCACAATGTTCGTTGCAGCACTATTTACAATAGCCAGGTAATGGAAGCAACCTAAATGCCCACAGACAGATGAATGGATAAAGATGTGGTACATATATAAAATGGAATATTACTCGGCCATAAAAAGAAATGAAACTGGGTCATTTGTAGAGACATCGATGGATCGAGAGACTGTCATACAGAATGAAGTAAGTCAGAAAGAGGAAAACAAATATTGTATATTAATGCATATATGTGGAGCCTAAAAATGGTACAGATGAACTGGTTTGCAGGGAAGAAATAGAGACAGAGAGGTACAGAACAAACGTATGGACACCAAGTGTGGGAAGCCATGGGGTGGTGGTGGTGGGATGAGTTGGGAGTTTGGGATTGACCTGTATACATGTATATGCATAAAATACATAACTAATAATAACGTGCTGTATAAAAAAATAATTAAAATTAAATTTCAAAATTTTAAAAAATAAAATTTAAAAATAAAACAGAAAAAAGTTCTTACTGTCACACAGATGTATTTAGAGGAATGAATTATTTCCATGCTTATATCTATAAATACATAAAAGAGGAATAAATTCTAACTTGAATGATAAAAGAAAAAAAAAAGTGAACCCACGAGTTATACAGAGGAAAACCCTATCACGGCACTTGCTCCAGCGGTCAACAATTCTGAAATTGGTCAGAGGAGGGGAACCATCTCCCATACAGCCAGCAACCCACCCCCCACGCAAGGAGCGTCCTCATTGCAAAGCTGGGGGAACGTGCCGAGGCATCTGTGAGTAAACGTGAGCTGAGCCCCAGGCCAGCTGCTGCTGAACTGTCCCCACCCTTTCCAGGTAAAACACCGAAATATGTACAAGGGCTTGAAAGCCTAGAGGAAGGACCGTGGAGCCACACCAGCGACAGCACGCAGGCCAACTTGGTGCCTGCAGGCCAGCCAGGGTGATCCTGGACCCTGGCGCTCTTCCAGAAGTTTTCCATTGCCCTGCCTGAGATACCCCTCCTGTCCCGGCCCCCACTGCTTTTTTCCTTCCTCACCTCTGTCCGGAGAGAAATTCCAGCAGAAGGTATGGGTGACACATCCTCTTCTTTACAGGCGGCAGCCTGGCAACTCCTGCAGAAAGGCCAGCAGAACCCCACTCACACCGGGCCACCCACAGAGCTGTGGCCCCTCACTCCCTCCCACCAGCACAGCCCCGAGACTGCTGACGGGGCAGAGAATATGGAGTCAGGCACAGCTTCAGGGGCTATTGCTGCCTGGAGCTCTGTTTATATTGACCTCAACGAGGCACACCTGGGGAGGGCGGGCCGGCAGGGTAAGGCTGCCCAGGTCAGCTAATCCACAACCCTCAGGGAATCACATTGTTGAAAATGGACCCCGCTAAGGAAGAAGAGATGCCAAGGAAAAAAAGGACACAATGCCATTTGCAGCACCGTAGATGAGTCTAGAAGTAATCACGTGACTTGTAGTAAGTCAGAAAGTGAAAGACACATATCATATCATATCACTTAGAGGTGTTACCTAAAAATGGATACCAGGGCAGATATTTCCACGGAGAAGGGCAATCACAGATTCATTAAACAAACTTATGGTTCACCAATGGAAAGGTGTGAGGATTGGTTTCATTACGATATCGGGGTTAACAGACATATACAAACACAGTTGACATATATAATCACCAAAGACCTACAGAATACCAAGAGAGGACGACTCAACATTCTGTCATAACGTACATGGGAAAAGGATCCCAGGAAGAACAGTCATCTGTATATGTGTAAAAGAACCACATCTTCCACACCTACAACAAGCCAAACATTGTAATCAAACTTGCTGTAATAAAAAATAAAAAATTAAATTAAAAACACGAACAAGAAGTAGTGAGACAAACGTGAGGGGCTTTCTCCTGGCACATTCCATTCTAAACTCCAATCTAGAACACCACTTCCACTGAGGCTCTCTTGCCCTAGTAACCAGATTTGGTAAGGGTGAACTGCTGCCACCTTGTGGCCGTTTCACACAACAGCAGCTTTAATCCCAGCGCTAATGGTCAGTTGATATTCAAAATCATTGCAGGCCTGTAAATGACACCTGCCCTGAAAACAAATCCTGGGGTCACATATCGACCAAAAAATTCAAAGGACGTCCATATTTCAAAACGACCGTTTCAAAAGGCATATTTTACGCACATTAGTGTTCTGCTTCTTTTCCTTTCTTTCCTTTTTTTGTTAAAAAACACGGGAATGGAAAAAGGCATCCCTCAGAATGGGCGAAAATCGTTGCAGACGAATCAATGGACAGAGGTTTAATCTCCAATATATATATAAACAGCTCATGCAGCTTAATATTAAAAAAACAAACAAGCCCCCAAAAAATAGGCAGAAGATCTAAAGAGACGTTTCTTCAAAGGAGACACAGAGATGGCCAAGACGCACATGAAAAGCTGCTCAACAGCACTAATTATTAGAGAAATGCAAATCAAAACTACAATGAGGTATCACCTCACACCTGTTAGAATTGGCATCATCAGGAAATCTACAAACAACCAATTCTTGGGAGGGTGTGGACAAAAGGAGCCCTCTTCCACTATTGGTGGGAATGTAAATTGATACAGTCACTATGGAGAACAGTATGGAGTTTCCTTAAAAAAATTAGAAATAGAATTACCATCTGATCCAGCAATCCCACTTCTGGGCATATACCCAGGGAAAACCGTATTTCAAAAAGGCACATTCACCACAATGTTCGTTGCGGCACTATTTACAATAGCCAGGTAATGGAAGCAACCTAAATGCCCACAGACAGATGAATGGATAAAGATGTGGTACATATATAAAATGGAATATTACTCGGCCATAAAAAGAAATGAAACTGGGTCATTTGTAGAGACATCGATGGATCGAGAGACTGTCATACAGAATGAAGTAAGTCAGAAAGAGGAAAACAAATATTGTATATTAATGCATATATGTGGAGCCTAAAAATGGTACAGATGAACTGGTTTGCAGGGAAGAAATAGAGACAGAGAGGTACAGAACAAACGTATGGACACCAAGTGTGGGAAGCCATGGGGTGGTGGTGGTGGGATGAGTTGGGAGTTTGGGATTGACCTGTATACATGTATATGCATAAAATACATAACTAATAATAACGTGCTGTATAAAAAAATAAATAAAATTTCAAAATTTTAAAAAATAAAATTTAAAAATAAAACAGAAAAAAGTTCTTCCCGTCACACAGATGTATTTATAGGAATGAATTATTTCCATGCTTATATCTATAAATACATAAAAGAGGAATAAAATCTAACTTGAACGATAAAAGAAAAAAAAAGTGAACCCACGAGTTATACAGAGGAAAACCCTATCACGGCACTTGCTCCAGCGGTCAACAATTCTGAAATTGGTCAGAGGTTGGGAACCATCTCCCATACAGCCAGCAACCCACCCCCCACGCAAGGAGCGTCCTCATTGCAAAGCTGGGGGACCGTGCCGAGGCATCTGTGAGTAAACGTGAGCTGAGCCCCAGGCCAGCTGCTGCTGAACTGTTCCCACCCTTCCCTGGTAAAACACCTGAATATGTACAAGGGCTTGAAAGCCTAGAGGAAGGGCCGTCGAGCCACACCAGCGACAACACGCAGGCCAACTTGGTGCCTGCAGGCCAGCCAGGTTGGTCTTGGCCCCGGGCGCTCTTCCGGAAGCTTTCCATTGCCCTGTCTGAGATACCCCTCCTGTCCCGGCCCCCACTGCTTTTTTCCTTCCTCACCTCTGTCCGGAGAGAAATTCCAGCGGAAGGTATGGGTGACACATTATCTTCTTTACAGGTGGCAGCATGGCAACTCCTGCAGAAAGGCCAGCAGAGTCCCACTCACACTGGGCCACCCACAAAGCTGTGGCCCCTCACTCCCTCCCACCAGCACAGCCCCGAGACTGCTGACGGGGCAGAGAATATGGAGTCAGGCACAGCTTCAGGGGCTATTGCTGCCTGGAGCGCTGTTTATATTGACCTCAACGAGGCACACCTGGGGAGGGCGGGCCGGCAGGGTAAGGCTGCCCAGGTCAGCTAATCCACAACCCTCAGGGAATCACATTGGTGAAAATGGACCTCGCTAAGGCAGAAGAGAAGCCAAGGAAAAAAAGGACACAATGCCATTTGCAGCACCGTAAATGAGTCTAGAAGTAATCACGTGACTTTTAGTAAGTCAGAAAGTGAAAGACACATATCATATCATATCACTTATAGGTGTTACCTAAAAATGGATACCAGGGCAGATATTTCCACGGAGAAGGGCAATCACAGATTCATTAAACAAACTTATGGTTCACCAATGGAATGGTGTGAGGATTGGTTTCATTACAATAATCGGGTTAACAGACATATACAAACACAGGTGACATATATAATCACCAAAGACCTACAGAATACCAAGAGAGGACTACTCAACATTCTGTCATAACGTACATGGGAAAAGGATCCCAGGAAGAACAGACATCTGTATATGTGTAAAAGAACCACATCTTCCACACCTACAACAAGCCAAACATTGTAATCAAACTTGCTGTAATAAAAAATAAAAAAATTAAATTAAAAACACGAACAAGAAGTAGTGAGACAAACTTGAGGGGCATTCTCCTGGAACATTCCATTCTAAATTCCAATCTAGAACACCACTTCCACTGAGGCTCTCTTGCCCTAGTAACCAGATTTGGTAAGGGTGAACTGCTGTCACCTTGTGGCCGTTTCACACAACAGCAGCTTTAATCCCAGCGCTAATGGTCAGTTGATATTCAAAATCATTGCAGGCCTGTAAATGACACCTGCCCTGAAAACAAATCCTGGGGTCACATATCGACCAAAAAATTCAAAGGACGTCCATATTTCAAAACGACCGTTTCAAAAGGCATATTTTACGCACATTAGTGTTCTGCTTCTTTTCCTTTCTTTCCTTTTTTTGTTAAAAAACACGGGAATGGAAAAAGGCATCCCTCAGGATGGGCAAAAATCGTTGCAAACGAATCAATGGACAGAGGTTTAATCTCCAATATATATAAACAGCTCATGCAGCTTAATATTAAAAAAACAAACAACCCAAAAAAAATGGGCAGAAGATCTAAAGAGACGTTTCTTCAAAGGAGACACCGAGATGGCCAAGACACACATGAAAAGCTGCTCAACAGCACTAATTATTAGAGAAATGCAAATCAAAACTACAATGAGGTATCACCTCACACCTGTCAGAATCGGCATCATCAGAAAATCTACAAACAACCAATTCTTGGGAGGGTCTGGACAAAAGGAGCCCTCTTCCACTATTGGTGGGAATGTAAATTGATACAGTCACTATGGAGAACAGTATGGAGTTTCCTTAAAAAAACTAGAAATAGAATTACCATCTGATCCAGCAATCCCACTTCTGGGCATATACCCAGGGAAAACCGTATTTCAAAAAGGCACATTCACCACAATGTTCGTTGCGGCACTATTTACAATAGCCAGGTAATGGAAGCAACCTAAATGCCCACAGACAGATGAATGGATAAAGATGTGGTACATATATAAAATGGAATATTACTCGGCCATAAAAAGAAATGAAACTGGGTCATTTGTAGAGACATCGATGGATCGAGAGACTGTCATACAGAATGAAGTAAGTCAGAAAGACGAAAACAAATATTGTATATTAATGCATATATGTGGAGCCTAAAAATGGTACAGATGAACTGGTTTGCAGGGAAGAAATAGAGACAGAGAGGTAGAGAACAAACGTATGGACACCAAGTGTGGGAAGCCATGGGGTGGTGGTGGTGGGATGAGTTGGGAGTTTGGGATTGACCTGTATACATGTATATGCATAAAATACATAACTAATAATAACGTGCTGTATAAAAAAATAATTAAAATTAAATTTCAAAATTTTAAAAAATAAAATTTAAAAATAAAACAGAAAAAAGTTCTTCCCGTCACACAGATGTATTTATAGGAATGAATTATTTCCATGCTTATATCTATAAATACATAAAAGAGGAATAAAATCTAACTTGAACGATAAAAGAAAAAAAAAGTGAACCCACGAGTTATACAGAGGAAAACCCTATCACGGCACTTGCTCCAGCGGTCAACAATTCTGAAATTGGTCAGAGGTTGGGAACCATCTCCCATACAGCCAGCAACCCACCCCCCACGCAAGGAGCGTCCTCATTGCAAAGCTGGGGGACCGTGCCGAGGCATCTGTGAGTAAACGTGAGCTGATCCCCAGGCCAGCTGCTGCTGAACTGTTCCCACCCTTCCCTGATAAAACACCTGAATATGTACAAGGGCTTGAAAGCCTAGAGGAAGGGCCGTCGAGCCACACCAGCGACAACACGCAGGCCAACTTGGTGCCTGCAGGCCAGCCAGGTTGGTCTTGGCCCCGGGCGCTCTTCCGGAAGCTTTCCATTGCCCTGTCTGAGATACCCCTCCTGTCCCGGCCCCCACTGCTTTTTTCCTTCCTCACCTCTGTCCGGAGAGAAATTCCAGCGGAAGGTATGGGTGACACATTCTCTTCTTTACAGGTGGCAGCCTGGCAACTCCTGCAGAAAGGCCAGCAGAGTCCCACTCACACCGGGCCACCCACAAAGCTGTGGCCCCTCACTCCCTCCCACCAGCACAGCCCCGAGACTGCTGACGGGGCAGAGAATATGGAGTCAGGCACAGATTCAGGGGCTATTGCTGCCTGGAGCGCTGTTTATATTGACCTCAACGAGGCACACCTGGGGAGGGAGGGCCGGCAGTGTAAGGCTGCCCAGGTCAGCTAATCCACAACCCTCAGGGAATCACATTGGTGAAAATGGACCTCGCTAAGGCAGAAGAGAAGCCAAGGAAAAAAAGGACACAATGCCATTTGCAGCACCGTAAATGAGTCTAGAAGTAATCACGTGACTTTTAGTAAGTCAGAAAGTGAAAGACACATATCATATCATATCACTTATAGGTGTTACCTAAAAATGGATACCAGGGCAGATATTTCCACGGAGAAGGGCAATCACAGATTCATTAAACAAACTTATGGTTCACCAATGGAATGGTGTGAGGATTGGTTTCATTACAATATCGGGGTTAACAGACATATACAAACACAGGTGACATATATAATCACCAAAGACCTACAGAATACCAAGAGAGGACTACTCAACATTCTGTCATAACGTACATGGGAACAGGATCCCAGGAAGAACAGACATCTGTATATGTGTAAAAGAACCACATCTTCCACACCTACAACAAGCCAAACATTGTAATCAAACTTGCTGTAATAAAAAATAAAAAAATTAAATTAAAAACACGAACAAGAAGTAGTGAGACAAACGTGAGGGGCTTTCTCCTGGCACATTCCATTCTAAATTCCAATCTAGAACACCACTTCCACTGAGGCTCTCTTGCCCTAGTAACCAGATTTGGTAAGGGTGAACTGCTGTCACCTTGTGGCCGTTTCACACAACAGCAGCTTTAATCCCAGCGCTAATGGTCAGTTGATATTCAAAATCATTGCAGGCCTGTAAATGACACCTGCCCTGAAAACAAATCCTGGGGTCACATATCGACCAAAAAATTCAAAGGACGTCCATATTTCAAAACGACCGTTTCAAAAGGCATATTTTACGCACATTAGTGTTCTGCTTCTTTTCCTTTCTTTCCTTTTTTGTTAGAAAAAACGGGAATGGAAAAAGGCATCCCTCAGAATGGGCAAAAATCGTTGCAAACGAATCAATGGACAGAGGTTTAATCTCCAATATATATAAACAGCTCATGCAGCTTAATATTAAAAAAACAAACAACCCAAAAAAAATGGGCAGAAGATCTAAAGAGACGTTTCTTCAAAGGAGACACCGAGATGGCCAAGACACACATGAAAAGCTGCTCAACAGCACTAATTATTAGAGAAATGCAAATCAAAACTACAATGAGGTATCACCTCACACCTGTTAGAATCGGCATCATCAGAAAATCTACAAACAACCAATACTTGGGAGGGTGTGGACAAAAGGAGCCCTCTTCCACTATTGGTGGGAATGTAAATTGATACAGTCACTATGGAGAACAGTATGGAGTTTCCTTAAAAAAACTAGAAATAGAATTACCATCTGATCCAGCAATCCCACTTCTGGGCATATACCCAGGGAAAACCGTATTTCAAAAGGCACATTCACCACAACGTTCGTTGCGGCTCTATTTACAATAGCCAGGTAATGGAAGCAACCTAAATGCCCACAGACAGATGAATGGATAAAGATGTGGTACATATATAAAATGGAATATTACTCGGCCATAAAAAGAAATGAAACTGAGTCATTTGTAGAGACATCGATGGATCGAGAGACTGTCATACAGAATGAAGTAAGTCAGAAAGAGGAAAACAAATATTGTATATTAATGCATATATGTGGAGCCTAAAAATGGTACAGATAAACTGGTTTGCAGGGAAGAAATAGAGACAGAGAGGTACAGAACAAACGTATGGACACCAAGTGTGGGAAGCCATGGGGTGGTGGTGGTGGGATGAGTTGGGAGTTTGGGATTGACCTGTATACATGTATATGCATAAAATACATAACTAATAATAACGTGCTGTATAAAAAAATAATTAAAATTAAATTTCAAAATTTTAAAAAATAAAATTTAAAAATAAAACAGAAAAAAGTTCTTCCCGTCACACAGATGTATTTATAGGAATGAATTATTTCCATGCTTATATCTATAAATACATAAAAGAGGAATGAAATCTAACTTGAACGATAAAAGAAAAAAAAAGTGAACCCACGAGTTATACAGAGGAAAACCCTATCACGGCACTTGCTCCAGCGGTCAACAATTCTGAAATTGGTCAGAGGTGGGGAACCGTCTCCCATACAGCCAGCAACCCACCCCCCACGCAAGGAGCGTCCTCATTGCAAAGCTGGGGGACCGTGCCGAGGCATCTGTGAGTAAACGTGAGCTGAGCCCCAGGCCAGCTGCTGCTGAACTGTTCCCACCCTTCCCAGGTAAAACACCTGAATATGTACAAGGGCTTGAAAGCCTAGAGGAAGGGCCGTCGAGCCACACCAGCGAGAACACGCAGGCCAACTTGGTGCCTGCAGGCCAGCCAGGTTGGTCTTGGCCCCGGGCGCTCTTCCGGAAGCTTTCCATTGCCCTGTCTGAGATACCCCTCCTGTCCCGGCCCCCACTGCTTTTTTCCTTCCTCACCTCTGTCCGGAGAGAAATTCCAGCGGAAGGTATGGGTGACACATTCTCTTCTTTACAGGTGGCAGCCTGGCAACTCCTGCAGAAAGGCCAGCAGAGTCCCACTCACACCGGGCCACCCACAAAGCTGTGGCCCCTCACTCCCTCCCACCAGCACAGACCCGAGACTGCTGACGGGGCAGAGAATATGGAGTCAGGCACAGCCTCAGGGGCTATTGCTCCCTGGAGCGCTGTTTATATTGACCTCAACGAGGCACACCTGGGGAGGGCGGGCCGGCAGGGTAAGGCTGCCCAAGTCAGCTAATCCACAACCCTCAGGGAATCACATTGGTGAAAATGGACCTCGCTAAGGCAGAAGAGAAGCCAAGGAAAAAAAGGACACAATGCCATTTGCAGCACCGTAGATGAGTCTAGAAGTAATCACGTGACTTGTAGTAAGTCAGAAAGTGAAAGACACATATCATATCATATCACTTATAGGTGTTACCTAAAAATGGATACCAGGGCAGATATTTCCACGGAGAAGGGCAATCACAGATTCATTAAACAAACTTATGGTTCACCAATGGAATGGTGTGAGGATTGGTTTCATTACAATATCGGGGTTAACAGACATATACAAACACAGGTGACATATATAATCTCCAAAGACCTACAGAATACCAAGAGAGGACTACTCAACATTCTGTCATAACGTACATGGGAAAAGGATCCCAGGAAGAACAGACATCTGTATATGTGTAAAAGAACCACATCTTCCACACCTACAACAAGCCAAACATTGTAATCAAACTTGCTGTAATAAAAAATAAAAAAATTAAATTAAAAACACGAACAAGAAGTAGTGAGACAAACTTGAGGGGCATTCTCCTGGAACATTCCATTCTAAATTCCAATCTAGAACACCACTTCCACTGAGGCTCTCTTGCCCTAGTAACCAGATTTGGTAAGGGTGAACTGCTGTCACCTTGTGGCCGTTTCACACAACAGCAGCTTTAATCCCAGCGCTAATGGTCAGTTGATATTCAAAATCATTGCAGGCCTGTAAATGACACCTGCCCTGAAAACAAATCCTGGGGTCACATATCGACCAAAAAATTCAAAGGACGTCCATATTTCAAAACGACCGTTTCAAAAGGCATATTTTACGCACATTAGTGTTCTGCTTCTTTTCCTTTCTTTCCTTTTTTGTTAGAAAAAACGGGAATGGAAAAAGGCATCCCTCAGAATGGGCAAAAATCGTTGCAAACGAATCAATGGACAGAGGTTTAATCTCCAATATATATAAACAGCTCATGCAGCTTAATATTAAAAAAACAAACAACCCCCAAAAAATGGGCAGAAGATCTAAAGAGACGTTTCTTCAAAGGAGACACAGAGATGGCCAAGACACACATGAAAAGCTGCTCAACAGCACTAATTATTAGAGAAATGCAAATCAAAACTACAATGAGGTATCACCTCACACCTGTCAGAATCGGCATCATCAGAAAATCTACAAACAACCAATTCTTGGGAGGGTCTGGACAAAAGGAGCCCTCTTCCACTATTGGTGGGAATGTAAATTGATACAGTCACTATGGAGAACAGTATGGAGTTTCCTTAAAAAAACTAGAAATAGAATTACCATCTGATCCAGCAATCCCACTTCTGGGCATATACCCAGGGAAAACCGTATTTCAAAAAGGCACATTCACCACAATGTTCGTTGCGGCACTATTTACAATAGCCAGGTAATGGAAGCAACATAAATGCCCACAGACAGATGAATGGATAAAGATGTGGTACATATATAAAATGGAATATTACTCGGCCATAAAAAGAAATGAAACTGGGTCATTTGTAGAGACATCGATGGATCGAGAGACTGTCATACAGAATGAAGTAAGTCAGAAAGACGAAAACAAATATTGTATATTAATGCATATATGTGGAGCCTAAAAATGGTACAGATGAACTGGTTTGCAGGGAAGAAATAGAGACAGAGAGGTACAGAACAAACGTATGGACACCAAGTGTGGGAAGCCATGGGGTGGTGGTGGTGGGATGAGTTCGGAGTTTGGGATTGACCTGTATACATGTATATGCATAAAATACATAACTAATAATAACGTACTGTATAAAAAAATAGTTAAACTTAAATTTCAAAATTTTAAAAAATAAAATTTAAAAATAAAACAGAAAAAAGTTCTTCCCGTCACACAGATGTATTTATAGGAATGAATTATTTCCATGCTTATATCTATAAATACATAAAAGAGGAATAAATTCTAACTTGAACGATAAAAGAAAAATAAAAGTGAACCCACGAGTTATACAGAGGAAAACCCTATCACGGCACTTGCTCCAGCGGTCAACAATTCTGAAATTGGTCAGAGGTTGGGAACCATCTCCCATACAGCCAGCAACCCACCCCCCACGCAAGGAGCATCCTCATTGCAAAGTTGGGGGACCGTGCCGAGGCATCTGTGAGTAAACGTGAGCTGAGCCCCAGGCCAGCTGCTGCTGAACTGTCCCCACCCTTTCCAGGTAAAACACCGAAATATGTACAAGGGCTTGAAAGCCTAGAGGAAGGACCGTGGAGCCACACCAGCGACAGCACGCAGGCCAACTTGGTGCCTGCAGGCCAGCCAGGGAGATCCTGGACCCTGGCGCTCTTCCAGAAGTTTTCCATTGCCCTGCCTGAGATACCCCTCCTGTCCCGGCCCCCACTGCTTTTTTCCTTCCTCACCTCTGTCCGGAGAGAAATTCCAGCAGAAGGTATGGGTGACACATCCTCTTCTTTACAGGCGGCAGCCTGGCAACTCCTGCAGAAAGGCCAGCAGAACCCAACTCACACTGGGCCACCCACAAAGCTGTGGCCCCTCACTCCCTTCCACCAGCACAGCCCCGAGACTGCTGACGGGGCAGAGAATATGGAGTCAGGCACAGCTTCAGGGGCTATTGCTGCCTGGAGCTCTGTTTATATTTACCTCAACGAGGCACACCTGGGGAGGGCGGGCCGGCAGGGTAAGGCTGCCCAGGTCAGATAATCCACAACCCTCAGGGAATCACATTGTTGAAAATGGACCCCGCTAAGGCAGAAGAGAAGCCAAGGGAAAAAAGGACACAATGCCATTTGCAGCACCGTAGATGAGTCTAGAAGTAATCACGTGACTTGTAGTTAGTCAGAAAGTGAAAGACACATATCATATCACTTATAGGTGTTACCTGAAAATGGATACCAGGGCAGATATTTCCACGGAGAAGGGCAATCACAGATTCATTAAACAAACTTATTGTTCACCAATGGAAAGGTGTGAGGATTGGTTTCATTACGATATCGGGGTTAACAGACATATACAAACACAGGTGACATATATAATCACCAAAGACCTACAGAATACCAAGAGAGGACTACTCAACATTCTGTCATAACGTACATGGGAAAAGGATCCCACGAAGAACAGACATCTGTATATGTGTAAAAGAACCACATCTTCCACACCTACAACAAGCCAAACTTTGTAATCAAACTTGGTGTAATAAAAAATAAAAAAAAATAAATTAAAAACACGAACAAGAAGTAGTGAGGCAAACCTGAGGGGCTTTCTCCTGGCACATTCCATTCTAAACTCCAATCTAGAACACCACTTCCACTGAGGCTCTCTTGCCCTAGTAACCAGATTTGGTAAGGGTGAACTGCTGCCACCTTGTGGCCGTTTCACACAACTGCAGCTTTAATCCCAGCGCTAATGGTCAGTTGATATTCAAAATCATTGCAGGCCTGTAAATGACACCTGCCCTGAAAACAAATCCTGGGGTCACATATCGACCAAAAAATTCAAAGGACGTCCATATTTCAAAACGACCGTTTCAAAAGGCATATTTTACGCACATTAGTGTTCTGATTCTTTTCCTTTCTTTCCTTTTTTGTTAAAAAACACGGGAATGGAAAAAGACATCCCTCAGAATGGGCGAAAATTGTTGCAGACGAATCAATGGACAGAGTTATAATCTCCAATATATATAAACAACTCATGCAGCTTAATATTAAAAAAACAAAAAACCCAATACAAAAATGGGCAGAAGATCTAAAGAGACGTTTCTTCAAAGAAGACACAGAGATGGCCAAGACACACATGAAAAGCTGCTCAACAGCACTAATTATTAGAGAAATGCAAATCAAAACTACAATGCGGTATCACCTCACACCTGTTAGAATCGGCATCATCAGAAAATGTACAAACAACCAATTCTGGGGAGGGTGTGGACAAAAGGAGCCGTCTTTCACTATTGGTGGGAATGTAAATTGATACAGTCACTATGGAGAACAGTATGGAGTTTCCTTAAAAAAACTAGAAATAGAATGACCATCTGATCCAGCAACCCCACTTCTGGGCATATACCCAGAGAAAACCGTATTTCAAAAAGGCACATTCACCACAATGTTCATTGCAGCACTATTTACCATAGCCAGGTAATGGAAGCAACCTAAATGCCCACAGACAGATGAATGGATAAAGAGGTGGTACATATATGAAATGGAATATTACTCACCCATAAAAAGGAATGAAACTGGGTCATTTGTAGAGACATCGATGGATAGAGAGACTGTCATACAGAATGAAGTAAGTCAGAAAGAGGAAAACAAATATTGTATATTAATGCATATATGTGGAACCTAAAAAAATGGTACAGATGAACTGGTTTGCAGGGATGAAATAGAGACACAGAGGTAGAGAACAAACGTATGGACACCAAGGGTGGGAAGCCATGGGGTGGTGGTGGTGGGATGAGTTGGGAGATTGGGATTGACCTGTATACATGTATATGCATAAAATACATAACTAATAATAACCTGCTGTATAAAAACATAAATAAAATTAAATTTCAAAATTTTAAAAAGTAAAATTTAAAAATAAAACAGAAAAAAATTTTCCCGTCACACAGATGTATTTATAGGAATGAATTATTTCCATGCTTATATTTATAAATACATAAAAGAGGAATAAAATCTAACTTGAACCATAAAAGAAAAAAAAAATTGAACCCACGAGTTATACAGAGGAAATCCCTATCAGGGCACTTGCTCCAGCGGTAAACAATTCTGAAATTGGTCAGAGGTGGGGAACCATCTCTCATACAGCCAGCAACCCACCCCCCACGCAAGGAGCATCCTCATTGCAAAGCTGGGGGACCGTGCCGAGGCATCTGTGAGTATACGTGAGCTGAGCCCCAGGCCAGCTGCTGCTGAACTGTTCCCACCCTTTCCAGGTAAAACACCTGAATATGTACAAGGGCTTGAAAGCCTAGAGGAAGGACCGTGGAGCCACACCAGTGACAGCACGCAGGCCAACTTGGTGCCTGCAGGCCAGCCAGGCTGGTCCTGGACCCTGGCGCTCTTCCAGAAGCTTTCCATTGCCCTGCCTGAGATATCCCTCCTGTCCCGGCCCCCACTGCTTTTTTCCTTCCTCACCTCTGTCCGGAGAGAAATTCCAGCAGAAGGTATGGGTGACACATCCTCTTCTTTACAGGCGGCAGCCTGGCAACTCCTGCAGAAAGGCCAGCAGAACCCAACTCACACTGGGCCACCCACAAAGCTGTGGCCCCTCACTCCCTCCCACCAGCACAGCCCCGAGACTGCTGACGGGGCAGAGAATATGGAGTCAGGCACAGCTTCAGGGGCTATTGCTGCCTGGAGCGCTGTTTATATTGACCTCAACGAGGCACACCTGGGGAGGGCGGGCCGGCAGGGTAAGGCTGCCCAGGTCAGATAATCTACAACCCTCAGGGAATCACATTGTTGAAAATGGACCCCGCTAAGGCAGAAAAGAAGCCAAGGGAAAAAAGGACACAATGCCATTTGCAGCACCGTAGATGAGTCTAGAAGTAATCACGTGACTTGTAGTAAGTCAGAAAGTGAAAGACACATATCATATCATATCACTTAGAGGTGTTATCTGAAAATGGATACCAGGGCAGATATTTCCACGGAGAAGGGCAATGGCAGATTCATTAAACAAACTTATGGTTCACCAATGGAAAGGTGTGAGGATTGGTTTCATTACGGGGTTAACAGACATATACAAACACAGGTGACATATATAATCACCAAAGACCTACAGAATACCAAGAGAGGACTACTCAACATTCTGTCATAACGTACATGGGAAAAGGATCCCACGAAGAACAGACATCTGTATATGTGTAAAAGAACCACATCTTCCACACCTACAACAAGCCAAACATTGTAATCAAACTTGCTGTAATAAAAAATAAAAAATTAAATTAAAAACACGAACAAGAAGTTGTGAGACAAACGTGAGGGGCTTTCTCCTGGCACATTCCATTCTAAACTCCAATCTAGAACACCACTTCCACTGAGGCTCTCTTGCCCTAGTAACCAGATTTGGTAAGGGTGAACTGCTGCCACCTTGTGGCCGTTTCACACAACAGCAGCTTTAATCCCAGCGCTAATGGTCAGTTGATATTCAAAATCATTGCAGGCCTGTAAATGACACCTGCCCTGAAAACAAATCCTGGGGTCACATATCGACCAAAAAATTCAAAGGACGTCCATATTTCAAAACGACCGTTTCAAAAGGCATATTTTACGCACATTAGTGTTCTGCTTCTTTTCCTTTCTTTCCTTTTTTTGTTAAAAAACACGGGAATGGAAAAAGGCATCCCTCAGAATGGGCGAAAATCGTTGCAGACGAATCAATGGACAGAGGTTTAATCTCCAATATATATAAACAGCTCATGCAGCTTAATATTAAAAAAACAAACAACCCAAAAAAAAATAGGCAGAAGATCTAAAGAGACGTTTCTTCAAAGGAGACACAGAGATGGCCAAGACGCACATGAAAAGCTGCTCAACAGCACTAATTATTAGAGAAATGCAAATCAAAACTACAATGAGGTATCACCTCACACCTGTTAGAATTGGCATCATCAGGAAATCTACAAACAACCAATTCTGGGGAGGGTGTGGACAAAAGGAGCCCTCTTCCACTATTGGTGGGAATGTAAATTGATACAGTCACTATGGAGAACAGTATGGAGTTTCCTTAAAAAAATTAGAAATAGAATTACCATCTGATCCAGCAATCCCACTTCTGGGCATATACCCAGGGAAAACCGTATTTCAAAAAGGCACATTCACCACAATGTTCGTTGCGGCACTATTTACAATAGCCAGGTAATGGAAGCAACCTAAATGCCCACAGACAGATGAATGGATAAAGATGTGGTACATATATAAAATGGAATATTACTCGGCCATAAAAAGAAATGAAACTGGGTCATTTGTAGAGACATCGATGGATCGAGAGACTGTCATACAGAATGAAGTAAGTCAGAAAGAGGAAAACAAATATTGTATATTAATGCATATATGTGGAGCCTAAAAATGGTACAGATGAACTGGTTTGCAGGGAAGAAATAGAGACAGAGAGGTACAGAACAAACGTATGGACACCAAGTGTGGGAAGCCATGGGGTGGTGGTGGTGGGATGAGTTGGGAGTTTGGGATTGACCTGTATACATGTATATGCATAAAATACATAACTAATAATAACGTGCTGTATAAAAAAATAATTAAAATTAAATTTCAAAATTTTAAAAAATAAAATTTAAAAATAAAACAGAAAAAAGTTCTTCCCGTCACACAGATGTATTTATAGGAATGAATTATTTCCATGCTTATATCTATAAATACATAAAAGAGGAATAAAATCTAACTTGAACGATAAAAGAAAAAAAAAGTGAACCCACGAGTTATACAGAGGAAAACCCTATCACGGCACTTGCTCCAGCGGTCAACAATTCTGAAATTGGTCAGAGGTTGGGAACCATCTCCCATACAGCCAGCAACCCACCCCCCACGCAAGGAGCGTCCTCATTGCAAAGCTGGGGGACCGTGCCGAGGCATCTGTGAGTAAACGTGAGCTGAGCCCCAGGCCAGCTGCTGCTGAACTGTTCCCACCCTTCCCAGGTAAAACACCTGAATATGTACAAGGGCTTGAAAGCCTAGAGGAAGGGCCGTCGAGCCACACCAGCGACAACACGCAGGCCAACTTGGTGCCTGCAGGCCAGCCAGGTTGGTCTTGGCCCCGGGCGCTCTTCCGGAAGCTTTCCATTGCCCTGTCTGAGATACCCCTCCTGTCCCGGCCCCCACTGCTTTTTTCCTTCCTCACCTCTGTCCGGAGAGAAATTCCAGCGGAAGGTATGGGTGACACATTCTCTTCTTTACAGGTGGCAGCCTGGCAACTCCTGCAGAAAGGCCAGCAGAGTCCCACTCACACCGGGCCACCCACAAAGCTGTGGCCCCTCACTCCCTCCCACCAGCACAGACCCGAGACTGCTGACGGGGCAGAGAATATGGAGTCAGGCACAGCTTCAGGGGCTATTGCTGCCTGGAGCGCTGTTTATATTGACCTCAACGAGGCACACCTGGGGAGGGCGGGCCGGCAGGGTAAGGCTGCCCAGGTCAGCTAATCCACAACCCTCAGGGAATCACATTGGTGAAAATGGACCTCGCTAAGGCAGAAGAGAAGCCAAGGAAAAAAAGGACACAATGCCATTTGCAGCACCGTAGATGAGTCTAGAAGTAATCACGTGACTTGTAGTAAGTCAGAAAGTGAAAGACACATATCATATCATATCACTTAGAGGTGTTACCTAAAAATGGATACCAGGGCAGATATTTCCACGGAGAAGGGCAATCACAGATTCATTAAACAAACTTATGGTTCACCAATGGAATGGTGTGAGGATTGGTTTCATTACAATATCGGGGTTAACAGACATATACAAACACAGGTGACATATATAATCACCAAAGACCTACAGAATACCAAGAGAGGACTACTCAACATTCTGTCATAACGTACATGGGAAAAGGATCCCAGGAAGAACAGACATCTGTATATGTGTAAAAGAACCACATCTTCCACACCTACAACAAGCCAAACATTGTAATCAAACTTGCTGTAATAAAAAATAAAAAAATTAAATTAAAAACACGAACAAGAAGTAGTGAGACAAACTTGAGGGGCATTCTCCTGGCACATTCCATTCTAAATTCCAATCTAGAACACCACTTCCACTGAGGCTCTCTTGCCCTAGTAACCAGATTTGGTAAGGGTGAACTGCTGTCACCTTGTGGCCGTTTCACACAACAGCAGCTTTAATCCCAGCGCTAATGGTCAGTTGATATTCAAAATCATTGCAGGCCTGTAAATGACACCTGCCCTGAAAACAAATCCTGGGGTCACATATCGACCAAAAAATTCAAAGGACGTCCATATTTCAAAACGACCGTTTCAAAAGGCATATTTTTACGCACATTAGTGTTCTGCTTCTTTTCCTTTCTTTCCTTTTTTGTTAGAAAAAACGGGAATGGAAAAAGGCATCCCTCAGAATGGGCGAAAATCGTTGCAGACGAATCAATGGACAGAGGTTTAATCTCCAATATATATAAACAGCTCATGCAGCTTAATATTAAAAAAACAAACAACCCAAAAAAAAAATAGGCAGAAGATCTAAAGAGACGTTTCTTCAAAGGAGACACAGAGATGGCCAAGACGCACATGAAAAGCTGCTCAACAGCACTAATTATTAGAGAAATGCAAATCAAAACTACAATGAGGTATCACCTCACACCTGTTAGAATTCGCATCATCAGGAAATCTACAAACAACCAATTCTGGGGAGGGTGTGGACAAAAGGAGCCCTCTTCCACTATTGGTGGGAATGTAAATTGATACAGTCACTATGGAGAACAGTATGGAGTTTCCTTAAAAAAATTAGAAATAGAATTACCATCTGATCCAGCAATCCCACTTCTGGGCATATACCCAGGGAAAACCGTATTTCAAAAAGGCACATTCACCACAATGTTCGTTGCGGCACTATTTACAATAGCCAGGTAATGGAAGCAACCTAAATGCCCACAGACAGATGAATGGATAAAGATGTGGTACATGTATAAAATGGAATATTACTCGGCCATAAAAAGAAATGAAACTGGGTCATTTGTAGAGACATCGATGGATCGAGAGACTGTCATACAGAATGAAGTAAGTCAGAAAGAGGAAAACAAATATTGTATATTAATGCATATATGTGGAGCCTAAAAATGGTACAGATGAACTGGTTTGCAGGGAAGAAATAGAGACAGAGAGGTACAGAACAAACGTATGGACACCAAGTGTGGGAAGCCATGGGGTGGTGGTGGTGGGATGAGTTGGGAGTTTGGGATTGACCTGTATACATGTATATGCATAAAATACATAACTAATAATAACGTGCTGTATAAAAAAATAATTAAAATTAAATTTCAAAATTTTAAAAAATAAAATTTAAAAATAAAACAGAAAAAAGTTCTTCCCGTCACACAGATGTATTTATAGGAATGAATTATTTCCATGCTTATATCTATAAATACATAAAAGAGGAATAAAATCTAACTTGAACGATAAAAGAAAAAAAAAGTGAACCCACGAGTTATACAGAGGAAAACCCTATCACGGCACTTGCTCCAGCGGTCAACAATTCTGAAATTGGTCAGAGGTTGGGAACCATCTCCCATACAGCCAGCAACCCACCCCCCACGCAAGGAGCGTCCTCATTGCAAAGCTGGGGGACCGTGCCGAGGCATCTGTGAGTAAACGTGAGCTGAGCCCCAGGCCAGCTGCTGCTGAACTGTTCCCACCCTTCCCAGGTAAAACACCTGAATATGTACAAGGGCTTGAAAGCCTAGAGGAAGGGCCGTCGAGCCACACCAGCGACAACACGCAGGCCAACTTGGTGCCTGCAGGCCAGCCAGGTTGGTCTTGGCCCCGGGCGCTCTTCCGGAAGCTTTCCATTGCCCTGTCTGAGATACCCCTCCTGTCCCGGCCCCCACTGCTTTTTTCCTTCCTCACCTCTGTCCGGAGAGAAATTCCAGCGGAAGGTATGGGTGACACATTCTCTTCTTTACAGGTGGCAGCCTGGCAACTCCTGCAGAAAGGCCAGCAGAGTCCCACTCACACCGGGCCACCCACAAAGCTGTGGCCCCTCACTCCCTCCCACCAGCACAGACCCGAGACTGCTGACGGGGCAGAGAATATGGAGTCAGGCACAGCTTCAGGGGCTATTGCTGCCTGGAGCGCTGTTTATATTGACCTCAACGAGGCACACCTGGGGAGGGCGGGCCGGCAGGGTAAGGCTGCCCAGGTCAGCTAATCCACAACCCTCAGGGAATCACATTGGTGAAAATGGACCTCGCTAAGGCAGAAGAGAAGCCAAGGAAAAAAAGGACACAATGCCATTTGCAGCACCGTAGATGAGTCTAGAAGTAATCACGTGACTTGTAGTAAGTCAGAAAGTGAAAGACACATATCATATCATATCACTTAGAGGTGTTACCTAAAAATGGATACCAGGGCAGATATTTCCACGGAGAAGGGCAATCACAGATTCATTAAACAAACTTATGGTTCACCAATGGAATGGTGTGAGGATTGGTTTCATTACAATATCGGGGTTAACAGACATATACAAACACAGGTGACATATATAATCACCAAAGACCTACAGAATACCAAGAGAGGACTACTCAACATTCTGTCATAACGTACATGGGAAAAGGATCCCAGGAAGAACAGACATCTGTATATGTGTAAAAGAACCACATCTTCCACACCTACAACAAGCCAAACATTGTAATCAAACTTGCTGTAATAAAAAATAAAAAAATTAAATTAAAAACACGAACAAGAAGTAGTGAGACAAACTTGAGGGGCATTCTCCTGGCACATTCCATTCTAAATTCCAATCTAGAACACCACTTCCACTGAGGCTCTCTTGCCCTAGTAACCAGATTTGGTAAGGGTGAACTGCTGTCACCTGGTGGCCGTTTCACACAACAGCAGCTTTAATCCCAGCGCTAATGGTCAGTTGATATTCAAAATCATTGCAGGCCTGTAAATGACACCTGCCCTGAAAACAAATCCTGGGGTCACATATCGACCAAAAAATTCAAAGGACGTCCATATTTCAAAACGACCGTTTCAAAAGGCATATTTTTACGCACATTAGTGTTCTGCTTCTTTTCCTTTCTTTCCTTTTTTGTTAGAAAAAACGGGAATGGAAAAAGGCATCCCTCAGAATGGGCGAAAATCGTTGCAGACGAATCAATGGACAGAGGTTTAATCTCCAATATATATAAACAGCTCATGCAGCTTAATATTAAAAAAACAAACAACCCCAAAAAAAAATAGGCAGAAGATCTAAAGAGACGTTTCTTCAAAGGAGACACAGAGATGGCCAAGACGCACATGAAAAGCTGCTCAACAGCACTAATTATTAGAGAAATGCAAATCAAAACTACAATGAGGTATCACCTCACACCTGTTAGAATTGGCATCATCAGGAAATCTACAAACAACCAATTCTGGGGAGGGTGTGGACAAAAGGAGCCCTCTTCCACTATTGGTGGGAATGTAAATTGATACAGTCACTATGGAGAACAGTATGGAGTTTCCTTAAAAAAATTAGAAATAGAATTACCATCTGATCCAGCAATCCCACTTCTGGGCATATACCCAGGGAAAACCGTATTTCAAAAAGGCACATTCACCACAATGTTCGTTGCGGCACTATTTACAATAGCCAGGTAATGGAAGCAACCTAAATGCCCACAGACAGATGAATGGATAAAGATGTGGTACATATATAAAATGGAATATTACTCGGCCATAAAAAGAAATGAAACTGGGTCATTTGTAGAGACATCGATGGATCGAGAGACTGTCATACAGAATGAAGTAAGTCAGAAAGAGGAAAACAAATATTGTATATTAATGCATATATGTGGAGCCTAAAAATGGTACAGATGAACTGGTTTGCAGGGAAGAAATAGAGACAGAGAGGTAGAGAACAAACGTATGGACACCAAGTGTGGGAAGCCATGGGGTGGTGGTGGTGGGATGAGTTGGGAGTTTGGGATTGACCTGTATACATGTATATGCATAAAATACATAACTAATAATAACGTGCTGTATAAAAAAATAATTAAAATAAATTTCAAAATTTTAAAAAATAAAATTTAAAAATAAAACAGAAAAAAGTTCTTCCCGTCACACAGATGTATTTATAGGAATGAATTATTTCCATGCTTATATCTATAAATACATAAAAGAGGAATAAAATCTAACTTAAACGATAAAAGAAAAAAAAAGTGAACCCACGAGTTATACAGAGGAAAACCCTATCACGGCACTTGCTCCAGCGGTCAACAATTCTGAAATTGGTCAGAGGTTGGGAACCATCTCCCATACAGCCAGCAACCCACCCCCCACGCAAGGAGCGTCCTCATTGCAAAGCTGGGGGACCGTGCCGAGGCATCTGTGAGTAAACGTGAGCTGAGCCCCAGGCCAGCTGCTGCTGAACTGTTCCCACCCTTCCCAGGTAAAACACCTGAATATGTACAAGGGCTTGAAAGCCTAGAGGAAGGGCCGTCGAGCCACACCAGCGACAACACGCAGGCCAACTTGGTGCCTGCAGGCCAGCCAGGTTGGTCTTGGCCCCGGGCGCTCTTCCGGAAGCTTTCCATTGCCCTGTCTGAGATACCCCTCCTGGCCCGGCCCCCACTGCTTTTTTCCTTCCTCACCTCTGTCCGGAGAGAAATTCCAGCGGAAGGTATGGGTGACACATTCTCTTCTTTACAGGTGGCAGCCTGGCAACTCCTGCAGAAAGGCCTGCAGAGTCCCACTCACACCGGGCCACCCACAAAGCTGTGGCCCCTCACTCCCTCCCACCAGCAGAGACCCGAGACTGCTGACGGGGCAGAGAATATGGAGTCAGGCACAGCTTCAGGGGCTATTGCTGCCTGGAGCTCTGTTTATATTGACCTCAACGAGGCACACCTGGGGAGGGCGGGCCGGCAGGGTAAGGCTGCCCAGGTCAGCTAATCCACAACCCTCAGGGAATCACATTGGTGAAAATGGACCTCGCTAAGGCAGAAGAGAAGCCAAGGAAAAAAAGGACACAATGCCATTTGCAGCACCGTAGATGAGTCTAGAAGTAATCATGTGACTTGTAGTAAGTCAGAAAGTGAAAGACACATATCATATCATATCACTTATAGGTGTTACCTAAAAATGGATACCAGGGCAGATATTTCCACGGAGAAGGGCAATCACCGATTCATTAAACAAACTTATGGTTCACCAATGGAATGGTGTGAGGATTGGTTTCATTACAATATCGG
The DNA here is from genome assembly GCF_964341445.2 of Mesoplodon mirus. Taxonomy (NCBI): domain Eukaryota; kingdom Metazoa; phylum Chordata; class Mammalia; order Artiodactyla; family Ziphiidae; genus Mesoplodon; species Mesoplodon mirus. The sequence goes on along the minus strand of NW_028295521.1, from coordinate 113,806 downwards.
GGTTAACAGACATATACAAACACAGGTGACATATATAATCACCAAAGACCTACAGAATACCAAGAGAGGACTACTCAACATTGTCATAACGTACATGGGAAAAGGATCCCAGGAAGAACAGACATCTGTATATGTGTAAAAGAACCACATCTTCCACACCTACAACAAGCCAAACATTGTAATCAAACTTGCTGTAATAAAAAATAAAAAAAAATAAATTAAAAACACGAACAAGAAGTAGTGAGACAAACTTGAGGGGCATTCTCCTGGCACATTCCATTCTAAATTCCAATCTAGAACACCACTTCCACTGAGGCTCTCTTGCCCTAGTAACCAGATTTGGTAAGGGTGAACTGCTGTCACCTTGTGGCCGTTTCACACAACAGCAGCTTTAATCCCAGCGCTAATGGTCAGTTGATATTCAAAATCATTGCAGGCCTGTAAATGACACCTGCCCTGAAAACAAATCCTGCGGTCACATATCGACCAAAAAATTCAAAGGACGTCCATATTTCAAAACGACCGTTTCAAAAGGCATATTTTACGCACATTAGTGTTCTGCTTCTTTTCCTTTCTTTCCTTTTTTTGTTAAAAAACACGGGAATGGAAAAAGGCATCCCTCAGAATGGGCGAAAATCGTTGCAGACGAATCAATGGACAGAGGTTTAATCTCCAATATATATAAACAGCTCATGCAGCTTAATATTAAAAAAACAAACAACCCAAAAAAAATAGGCAGAAGATCTAAAGAGACGTTTCTTCAAAGGAGACACAGAGATGGCCAAGACGCACATGAAAAGCTGCTCAACAGTACTAATTATTAGAGAAATGCAAATCAAAACTACAATGAGGTATCACCTCACACCTGTTAGAATTGGCATCATCAGGAACTCTACAAACAACCAATTCTGGGGAGGGTGTGGACAAAAGGAGCCCTCTTCCACTATTGGTGGGAATGTAAATTGATACAGTCACTATGGAGAACAGTATGGAGTTTCCTTAAAAAAATTAGAAATAGAATTACCATCTGATCCAGCAATCCCACTTCTGGGCATATACCCAGGGAAAACCGTATTTCAAAAAGGCACATTCACCACAATGTTCGTTGTGGCACTATTTACAATAGCCAGGTAATGGAAGCAACCTAAATGCCCACAGACAGATGAATGGATAAAGATGTGGTACATATATAAAATGGAATATGACTCGGCCATAAAAAGGAATGAAACTGGGTCATTTGTAGAGACATCGATGGATCGAGAGACTGTCATACAGAATGAAGTAAGTCAGAAAGAGGAAAACAAATATTGTATATTAATGCATATATGTGGAGCCTAAAAATGGTACAGATGAACTGGTTTGCAGGGAAGAAATAGAGACAGAGAGGTAGAGAACAAACGTATGGACACCAAGTGTGGGAAGCCATGGGGTGGTGGTGGTGGGATGAGTTGGGAGTTTGGGATTGACCTGTATACATGTATATGCATAAAATACATAACTAATAATAACGTGCTGTATAAAAAAATAATTAAAATTAAATTACAAATTTTAAAAAAATAAAATTTAAAAATAAAACAGAAAAAAGTTCTTCCCGTCACACAGATGTATTTATAGGAATGAATTATTTCCATGCTTATATCTATAAATACATAAAAGAGGAATAAAATCTAACTTGAACGATAAAAGAAAAAAAAAGTGAACCCACGAGTTATACAGAGGAAAACCCTATCACGGCACTTGCTCCAGCGGTCAACAATTCTGAAATTGGTCAGAGGTTGGGAACCATTTCCCATACAGCCAGCAAACCACCCCCCACGCAAGGAGCGTCCTCATTGCAAAGCTGGGGGACCGTGCCGAGGCATCTGTGAGTAAACGTGAGCTGAGCCCCAGGCCAGCTGCTGCTGAACTGTTCCCACTTTTCCCTGGTAAAACACCTGAATATGTACAAGGGCTTGAAAGCCTAGAGGAAGGGCCGTCGAGCCACACCAGCGACAACACGCAGGCCAACTTGGTGCCTGCAGGCCAGCCAGGTTGGTCTTGGCCGCGGGCGCTCTTCCGGAAGCTTTCCATTGCCCTGTCTGAGATACCCCTCCTGTCCCGGCCCCCACTGCTTTTTTCCTTCCTCACCTCTGTCCGGAGAGAAATTCCAGCGGAAGGTATGGGTGACACATTCTCTTCTTTACAGGTGGCAGCCTGGCAACTCCTGCAGAAAGGCCAGCAGAGTCCCACTCACACCGGGCCACCCACAAAGCTGTGGCCCCTCACTCCCTTCCACCAGCACAGACCCGAGACTGCTGACGGGGCAGAGAATATGGAGTCAGGCACAGCTTCAGGAGCTATTGCTGCCTGGAGCGCTGTTTATATTGACCTCAAAGAGGCACACCTGGGGAGGGCGGGCCGGCAGGGTAAGGCTGCCCAGGTCAGCTAATCCACAACCCTCAGGGAATCACATTGGTGAAAATGGACCTCGCTAAGGCAGAAGAGAAGCCAAGGAAAAAAAGGACACAATGCCATTTGCAGCACCGTAAATGAGTCTAGAAGTAATCACGTGACTTGTAGTAAGTCAGAAAGTGAAAGACACATATCATATCATATCACTTATAGGTGTTACCTAAAAATGGATACCAGGGCAGATATTTCCACGGAGAAGGGCAATCACAGATTCATTAAACAAACTTATGGTTCACCAATGGAAAGGTGTGAGGATTGGTTTCATTACGATATCGGGGTTAACAGACATACACAAACACAGGTGACATATATAATCACCAAAGACCTACAGAATACCAAGAGAGGACTACTCAACATTCTGTCATAACGTACATGGGAAAAGGATCCCAGGAAGAACAGTCATCTGTATATGTGTAAAAGAACCACATCTTCCACACCTACAACAAGCCAAACATTGTAATCAAACTTGCTGTAATAAAAAATAAAAAAATTAAATTAAAAACACGAACAAGAAGTAGTGAGACAAACTTGAGGGGCATTCTCCTGGCACATTCCATTCTAAATTCCAATCTAGAACACCACTTCCATTGAGGCTCTGTTGCCCTAGTAACCAGATTTGGTAAGGGTGAACTGCTGCCACCTTGTGGCCGTTTCACACAACAGCAGCTTTAATCCCAGCGCTAATGGTCAGTTGATATTCAAAATCATTGCAGGCCTGTAAATGACACCTGCCCTGAAAACAAATCCTGGGGTCACATATCGACCAAAAAATTCAAAGGACGTCCATATTTCAAAACGACCGTTTCAAAAGGCATATTTTACGCACATTAGTGTTCTGCTTCTTTTCCTTTCTTTCCTTTTTTGTTAGAAAAAACGGGAATGGAAAAAGGCATCCCTCAGAATGGGCAAAAATCGTTGCAAACGAATCAATGGACAGAGGTTTAATCTCCAATATATATAAACAGCTCATGCAGCTTAATATTAAAAAAACAAACAACCCAAAAAAAATGGGCAGAAGATCTAAAGAGACGTTTCTTCAAAGGAGACACCGAGATGGCCAAGACACACATGAAAAGCTGCTCAACAGCACTAATTATTAGAGAAATGCAAATCAAAACTACAATGAGGTATCACCTCACACCTGTTAGAATCGGCATCATCAGAAAATCTACAAACAACCAATTCTTGGGAGGGTGTGGACAAAAGGAGCCCTCTTCCACTATTGGTGGGAATGTAAATTGATACAGTCACTATGGAGAACAGTATGGAGTTTCCTTAAAAAAACTAGAAATAGAATTACCATCTGATCCAGCAATCCCACTTCTGGGCATATACCCAGGGAAAACCGTATTTCAAAAAGGCACATTCACCACAATGTTCGTTGCGGCACTATTTACAATAGCCAGGTAATGGAAGCAACCTAAATGCCCACAGACAGATGAATGGATAAAGATGTGGTACATATATAAAATGGAATATTACTCGGCCATAAAAAGAAATGAATCTGGGTCATTTGTAGAGACATCGATGGATCGAGAGACTGTCATACACAATGAAGTAAGTCAGAAAGACGAAAACAAATATTGTATATTAATGCATATATGTGGAGCCTAAAAATGGTACAGATGAACTGGTTTGCAGGGAAGAAATAGAGACAGAGAGGTAGAGAACAAACGTATGGACACCAAGTGTGGGAAGCCATGGGGTGGTGGTGGTGGGATGAGTTGGGAGTTTGCGATTGACCTGTATACATGTATATGCATAAAATACATAACTAATAATAACGTGATGTATAAAAAAATAGTTAAACTTAAATTTCAAAATTTTAAAAAATAAAATTTAAAAATAAAACAGAAAAAAGTTCTTCCCGTCACACAGATGTATTTATAGGAATGAATTATTTCCATGCTTATATCTATAAATACATAAAAGAGGAATAAAATCTAACTTGAACAATAAAAGAAAAAAAAAAGTGAACCCACGAGTTATACAGAGGAAAACCCTATCACGGCACTTGCTCCAGCGGTCAACAATTCTGAAATTGGTCAGAGGTGGGGAACCATCTCCCATACAGCCAGCAATCCACCCCCCACGCAAGGAGCGTCCTCATTGCAAAGCTGGGGGACCGTGCCGAGGCATCTGTGAGTAAACGTGAGCTGAGCCCCAGGCCAGCTGCTGCTGAACTGTCCCCACCCTTTCCAGGTAAAACACCGGAATATGTACAAGGGCTTGAAAGCCTAGAGGAAGGACCGTGGAGACACACCAGCGACAGCACGCAGGACAACTTGGTGCCTGCAGGCCAGCCAGGGTGGTCCTGGACCCTGGCGCTCTTCCAGAAGTTTTCCATTGCCCTGCCTGAGATACCCCTCCTGTCCCGGGCCCCACTGCTTTTTTCCTTCCTCACATCTGTCCGGAGAGAAATTCCAGCGGAAGGTATGGGTGACACATTCTCTTCTTTACAGGTGGCAGCCTGGCAACTCCTGCAGAAAGGGCAGCAGAGTCCCACTCACACCGGGCCACCCACAAAGCTGTGGCTCCTCACTCCCTCCCACCAGCACAGACCCGAGACTGCTGACGGGGCAGAGAATATGGAGTCAGGCACAGCTTCAGGGGCTATTGCTGCCTGGAGCGCTGTTTATATTGACCTCAACGAGGCACACCTGGGGAGGGCGGACCGGCAGGGTAAGGCTGCCCAGGTCAGCTAATCCACAACCCTCAGGGAATCACATTGTTGAAAATGGACCCCGCTAAGGAAGAAGAGATGCCAAGGAAAAAAAGGACACAATGCCATTTGCAGCACCGTAGATGAGTCTAGAAGTAATCACGTGACTTGTAGTAAGTCAGAAAGTGAAAGACACATATCATATCATATCACTTAGAGGTGTTACCTAAAAATGGATACCAGGGCAGATATTTCCACGGAGAAGGGCAATCACAGATTCATTAAACAAACTTATGGTTCACCAATGGAAAGGTGTGAGGATTGGTTTCATTACGATATCGGGGTTAACAGACATATACAAACACAGGTGACATATATAATCACCAAAGACCTACAGAATACCAAGAGAGGACGACTCAACATTCTGTCATAACGTACATGGGAAAAGGATCCCAGGAAGAACAGTCATCTGTATATGTGTAAAAGAACCACATCTTCCACACCTACAACAAGCCAAACATTGTAATCAAACTTGCTGTAATAATAAATAAAAAATTAAATTAAAAACACGAACAAGAAGTAGTGAGACAAACGTGAGGGGCTTTCTCCTGGCACATTCCATTCTAAACTCCAATCTAGAACACCACTTCCACTGAGGCTCTCTTGCCTTAGTAACCAGATTTGGCAAGGGTGAACTGCTGCCACCTTGTGGCCGTTTCACACAACTGCAGCTTTAATCCCAGCGCTAATGGTCAGTTGATATTCAAAATCATTGCAGGCCTGTAAATGACACCTGCCCTGAAAACAAATCCTGGGGTCACATATCGACCAAAAAATTCAAAGGACGTCCATATTTCAAAACGACCGTTTCAAAAGGCATATTTTACGCACATTAGTGTTCTGCTTCTTTTCCTTTCTTTCCTTTTTTTGTTAAAAAACACGGGAATGGAAAAAGGCATCCCTCAGAATGGGCGAAAATCGTTGCAGACGAATCAATGGACAGAGGTTTAATCTCCAATATATATAAACAGCTCATGCAGCTTAATATTAAAAAAACAAACAACCCAAAAAAAAATAGGCAGAAGATCTAAAGAGACGTTTCTTCAAAGGAGACACAGAGATGGCCAAGACGCACATGAAAAGCTGCTCAACAGCACTAATTATTAGAGAAATGCAAATCAAAACTACAATGAGGTATCACCTCACACCTGTTAGAATTGGCATCATCAGGAAATCTACAAACAACCAATTCTGGGGAGGGTGTGGACAAAAGGAGCCCTCTTCCACTATTGGTGGGAATGTAAATTGATACAGTCACTATGGAGAACAGTATGGAGTTTCCTTAAAAAAATTAGAAATAGAATTACCATCTGATCCAGCAATCCCACTTCTGGGCATATACCCAGGGAAAACCGTATTTCAAAAAGGCACATTCACCACAATGTTCGTTGCGGCACTATTTACAATAGCCAGGTAATGGAAGCAACCTAAATGCCCACAGACAGATGAATGGATAAAGATGTGGTACATATATAAAATGGAATATTACTCGGCCATAAAAAGAAATGAAACTGGGTCATTTGTAGAGACATCGATGGATCGAGAGACTGTCATACAGAATGAAGTAAGTCAGAAAGAGGAAAACAAATATTGTATATTAATGCATATATGTGGAGCCTAAAAATGGTACAGATGAACTGGTTTGCAGGGAAGAAATAGAGACAGAGAGGTAGAGAACAAACATAAGGACACCAAGTGTGGGAAGCCATGGGGTGGTGTTGGTGGGATGAGTTGGGAGTTTGGGATTGACCTGTATACATGTATATGCATAAAATACATAACTAATAATAACGTGCTGTATAAAACAATAGTTAAACTTAAATTTCAAAATTTTAAAAAATAAAAATTAAATATAAAACAGAAAAAAGTTCTTCCCGTCACACAGATGTATTTATAGGAATGAATTATTTCCATGTTTATATCTATAAATACATAAAAGAGGAATAAAATCTAACTTGAACGATAAAAGAAAAAAAAAGTGAACCCACGAGTTATACAGAGGAAAACCCTATCACGGCACTTGCTCCAGCGGTCAACAATTCTGAAATTGGTCAGAGGTGGGGAACCATCTCCAATACAGCCTGCAACCCACCCCCCACGCAAGGAGCGTCCTCATTGCAAAGCTGGGGGACCGTGCCGAGGCATCTGTGAGTAAACGTGAGCTGAGCCCCAGGCCAGCTGCTGCTGAACTGTCCCCACCCTTTCCAGGTAAAACACCGGAATATGTACAAGGGCTTGAAAGCCTAGAGGAAGGACCGTGGAGCCACACCAGCGACAGCACGCAGGCCAACTTGGTGCCTGCAGGCCAGCCAGGGTGGTCCTGGACCCTGGCGCTCTTCCAGAAGTTTTCCATTGCCCTGCCTGAGATACCCCTCCTGTCCCGGCCCCCACTGCTTTTTTCCTTCCTCACCTCTGTCCGGAGAGAAATTCCAGCAGAAGGTATGGGTGACACATCCTCTTCTTTACAGGCGGCAGCCTGGCAACTCCTGCAGAAAGGCCAGCAGAACCCCACTCACACCGGGCCACCCACAAAGCTGTGGCCCCTCACTCCCTCCCACCAGCACAGCCCCGAGACTGCTGACGGGGCAGAGAATATGGAGTCAGGCACAGCTTCAGGGGCTATTGCTGCCTGGAGCTCTGTTTATATTGACCTCAACGAGGCACACCTGGGGAGGGCGGGCCGGCAGGGTAAGGCTGCCCAGGTCAGCTAATCCACAACCCTCAGGGAATCACATTGTTGAAAATGGACCCCGCTAAGGAAGAAGAGATGCCAAGGAAAAAAAGGACACAATGCCATTTGCAGCACCGTAGATGAGTCTAGAAGTAATCACGTGACTTGTAGTAAGTCAGAAAGTGAAAGACACATATCATATCATATCACTTAGAGGTGTTACCTAAAAATGGATACCAGGGCAGATATTTCCACGGAGAAGGGCAATCACAGATTCATTAAACAAACTTATGGTTCACCAATGGAAAGGTGTGAGGATTGGTTTCATTACGATATCGGGGTTAACAGACATACACAAACACAGGTGACATATATAATCACCAAAGACCTACAGAATACCAAGAGAGGACGACTCAACATTCTGTCATATCGTACATGGGAAAAGGATCCCAGGAAGAACAGTCATCTGTATATGTGTAAAAGAACCACATCTTCCACACCTACAACAAGCCAAACATTGTAATCAAACTTGCTGTAATAAAAAATAAAAAATTAAATTAAAAACACGAACAAGAAGTAGTGAGACAAACGTGAGGGGCTTTCTCCTGGCACATTCCATTCTAAACTCCAATCTAGAACACCACTTCCACTGAGGCTCTCTTGCCCTAGTAACCAGATTTGGTAAGGGTGAACTGCTGCCACCTTGTGGCCGTTTCACACAACAGCAGCTTTAATCCCAGCGCTAATGGTCAGTTGATATTCAAAATCATTGCAGGCCTGTAAATGACACCTGCCCTGAAAACAAATCCTGGGGTCACATATCGACCAAAAAATTCAAAGGACGTCCATATTTCAAAACGACCGTTTCAAAAGGCAAATTTTACGCACATTAGTGTTCTGCTTCTTTTCCTTTCTTTACTTTTTTTGTTAAAAAACACGGGAATGGAAAAAGGCATCCCTCAGAATGGGCGAAAATCGTTGCAGACGAATCAATGGACAGTGGTTTAATCTCCAATATATATAAACAGCTCATGCAGCTTAATATTAAAAAAACAAACAACCCAAAAAAATAGGCAGAAGATCTAAAGAGACGGTTCTTAAAAGGAGACACAGAGATGGCCAAGACGCACATGAAAAGCTGCTCAACAGCACTAATTATTAGAGAAATGCAAATCAAAACTACAATGAGGTATCACCTCACACCTGTTAGAATTGGCATCATCAGGAAATCTACAAACAACCAATTCTGGGGAGGGTGTGGACAAAAGGAGCCCTCTTCCACTATTGGTGGGAATGTAAATTGATACAGTCACTATGGAGAACAGTATGGAGTTTCCTTAAAAAAATTAGAAATAGAATTACCATCTGATCCAGCAATCCCCCTTCTGGGCATATACCCAGAGAAAACCGTATTTCAAAAAGGCACATTCACCACAATGTTCGTTGCAGCACTATTTACAATAGCCAGGTAATGGAAGCAACCTAAATGCCCACAGACAGATGAATGGATAAAGATGTGGTACATATATAAAATGGAATATTACTCGGCCATAAAAAGAAATGAAACTGGGTCATTTGTAGAGACATCGATGGATCGAGAGACTGTCATACAGAATGAAGTAAGTCAGAAAGAGGAAAACAAATATTGTATATTAATGCATATATGTGGAGCCTAAAAATGGTACAGATGAACTGGTTTGCAGGGAAGAAATAGAGACAGAGAGGTAGAGAACAAACGTATGGACACCAAGTGTGGGAAGCCATGGGGTGGTGGTGGTGGGATGAGTTGGGAGTTTGGGATTGACCTGTATACATGTATATGCATAAAATACATAACTAATAATAACGTGCTGTATAAAAAAATAGTTAAACTTAAATTTCAAAATTTTAAAAAATAAAATTTAAAAATAAAACAGAAAAAAGTTCTTCCCGTCACACAGATGTATTTATAGGAATGAATTATTTCCATGCTTATATCTATAAATACACAAAAGAGGAATAAAATCTAACTTGAACGATAAAAGAAAAAAAAAAAGTGAACCCACGAGTTATACAGAGGAAAACCCTATCACGGCACTTGCTCCAGCGGTCAACAATTCTGAAATTGGTCAGAGGTGGGGAACCATCTCCCATACAGCCAGCAACCCACCCCCCACGCAAGGAGCGTCCTCATTGCAAAGCTGGGGGACCGTGCCGAGGCATCTGTGAGTAAACGTGAGCTGAGCCCCAGGCCAGCTGCTGCTGAACTGTCCCCACCCTTTCCAGGTAAAACACCGGAATATGTACAAGGGCTTGAAAGCCTAGAGGAAGGACCGTGGAGCCACACCAGCGACAGCACGCAGGCCAACTTGGTGCCTGCAGGCCAGCCAGGGTGGTCCTGGACCCTGGCGCTCTTCCAGAAGTTTTCCATTGCCCTGCCTGAGATACCCCTCCTGTCCCGGCCCCCACTGCTTTTTTCCTTCCTCACCTCTGTCCGGAGAGAAATTCCAGCGGAAGGTATGGGTGACACATTCTCTTCTTTACAGGTGGCAGCCTGGCAACTCCTGCAGAAAGGGCAGCAGAGTCCCACTCACACCGGGCCACCCACAAAGCTGTGGCCCCTCACTCCCTCCCACCAGCACAGACCCGAGACTGCTGACGGGGCAGAGAATATGGAGTCAGGCACAGCTTCAGGGGCTATTGCTGCCTGGAGCGCTGTTTATATTGACCTCAACGAGGCACACCTGGGGAGGGCGGGCCGGCAGGGTAAGGCTGCCCAGGTCAGCTAATCCACAACCCTCAGGGAATCACATTGGTGAAAATGGACCTCGCTAAGGCAGAAGAGAAGCCAAGGAAAAAAAGGACACAATGCCATTTGCAGCACCGTAAATGAGTCTAGAAGTAATCACGTGACTTGTAGTAAGTCAGAAAGTGAAAGACACATATCATATCATATCACTTAGAGGTGTTACCTAAAAATGGATACCAGGGCAGATATTTCCACGGAGAAGGGCAATCACAGATTCATTAAACAAACTTATGGTTCACCAATGGAATGGTGTGAGGATTGGTTTCATTACAATATCGGGGTTAACAGACATATACAAACACAGGTGACATATATAATCACCAAAGACCTACAGAATACCAAGAGAGGACTACTCAACATTCTGTCATAACGTACATGGGAAAAGGATCCCAGGAAGAACAGACATCTGTATATGTGTAAAAGAACCACATCTTCCACACCTACAACAAGCCAAACATTGTAATCAAACTTGCTGTAATAAAAAATAAAAAAATTAAATTAAAAACACGAACAAGAAGTAGTGAGACAAACTTGAGGGGCATTCTCCTGGCACATTCCATTCTAAACTCCAATCTAGAACACCACTTCCACTGAGGCTCTCTTGCCCTAGTAACCAGATTTGGTAAGGGTGAACTGCTGTCACCTTGTGGCCGTTTCACACAACAGCAGCTTTAATCCCAGCGCTAATGGTCAGTTGATATTCAAAATCATTGCAGGCCTGTAAATGACACCTGCCCTGAAAACAAATCCTGGGGTCACATATCAACCAAAAAATTCAAAGGACGTCCATATTTCAAAACGACCGTTTCAAAAGGCATATTTTACGCACATTAGTGTTCTGCTTCTTTTCCTTTCTTTCCTTTTATGTTAGAAAAAACGGGAATGGAAAAAGGCATCCCTCAGAATGGGCAAAAATCGTTGCAAACGAATCAATGGACAGAGGTTTAATCTCCAATATATATAAACAGCTCATGCAGCTTAATATTAAAAAAACAAACAACCCAAAAAAAATGGGCAGAAGATCTAAAAAGACGTTTCTTCAAAGGAGACACCGAGATGGCCAAGACACACATGAAAAGCTGCTCAACAGCACTAATTATTAGAGAAATGCAAATCAAAACTACAATGAGGTATCACCTCACACCTGTTAGAATCGGCATCATCAGAAAATCTACAAACAACCAATTCTGGGGAGGGTGTGGACAAAAGGAGCCCTCTTCCACTATTGGTGGGAATGTAAATTGATACAGTCACTATGGAGAACAGTATGGAGTTTCCTTAAAAAAATTAGAAATAGAAATACCATCTGATCCAGCAATCCCACTTCTGGGCATATACCCAGGGAAAACCGTATTTCAAAAAGGCACATTCACCACAATGTTCGTTGCGGCACTATTTACAATAGCCAGGTAATGGAAGCAACCTAAATGCCCACAGACAGATGAATGGATAAAGATGTGGTACATATATAAAATGGAATATTACTCGGCCATAAAAAGAAATGAAACTGGGTCATTTGTAGAGACATCGATGGATCGAGAGACTGTCATACAGAATGAAGTAAGTCAGAAAGAGGAAAACAAATATTGTATATTAATGCATATATGTGGAGCCTAAAAATGGTACAGATGAACTGGTTTGCAGGGAAGAAATAGAGACAGAGAGGTAGAGAACAAACATAAGGACACCAAGTGTGGGAAGCCATGGGGTGGTGGTGGTGGGATGAGTTGGGAGTTTGGGATTGACCTGTATACATGTATATGCATAAAATACATAACTAATAATAACGTGCTGTATAAAAAAATAGTTAAACTTAAATTTCAAAATTTTAAAAAATAAAAATTAAAAATAAAACAGAAAAAAGTTCTTCCCGTCACACAGATGTATTTATAGGAATGAATTATTTCCATGTTTATATCTATAAATACATAAAAGAGGAATAAAATCTAACTTGAACGATAAAAGAAAAAAAAAGTGAACCCACGAGTTATACAGAGGAAAACCCTATCACGGCACTTGCTCCAGCGGTCAACAATTCTGAAATTGGTCAGAGGTGGGGAACCATCTCCCATACAGCCAGCAACCCACCCCCCACGCAAGGAGCGTCCTCATTGCAAAGCTGGGGGACCGTGCCGAGGCATCTGTGAGTAAACGTGAGCTGAGCCCCAGGCCAGCTGCTGCTGAACTGTCCCCACCCTTTCCAGGTAAAACACCGGAATATGTACAAGGGCTTGAAAGCCTAGAGGAAGGACCGTGGAGCCACACCAGCGACAGCACGCAGGCCAACTTGGTGCCTGCAGGCCAGCCAGGGTGGTCCTGGACCCTGGCGCTCTTCCAGAAGTTTTCCATTGCCCTGCCTGAGATACCCCTCCTGTCCCGGCCCCCACTGCTTTTTTCCTTCCTCACCTCTGTCCGGAGAGAAATTCCAGCAGAAGGTATGGGTGACACATCCTCTTCTTTACAGGCGGCAGCCTGGCAACTCCTGCAGAAAGGCCAGCAGAACCCCACTCACACCGGGCCACCCACAAAGCTGTGGCCCCTCACTCCCTCCCACCAGCACAGCCCCGAGACTGCTGACGGGGCAGAGAATATGGAGTCAGGCACAGCTTCAGGGGCTATTGCTGCCTGGAGCTCTGTTTATATTGACCTCAACGAGGCACACCTGGGGAGGGGGGGCCGGCAGGGTAAGGCTGCCCAGGTCAGCTAATCCACAACCCTCAGGGAATCACATTGTTGAAAATGGACCCCGCTAAGGAAGAAGAGATGCCAAGGAAAAAAAGGACACAATGCCATTTGCAGCACCGTAGATGAGTCTAGAAGTAATCACGTGACTTGTAGTAAGTCAGAAAGTGAAAGACACATATCATATCATATCACTTAGAGGTGTTACCTAAAAATGGATACCAGGGCAGATATTTCCACGGAGAAGGGCAATCACAGATTCATTAAACAAACTTATGGTTCACCAATGGAAAGGTGTGAGGATTGGTTTCATTACGATATCGGGGTTAACAGACATACACAAACACAGGTGACATATATAATCACCAAAGACCTACAGAATACCAAGAGAGGACGACTCAACATTCTGTCATATCGTACATGGGAAAAGGATCCCAGGAAGAACAGTCATCTGTATATGTGTAAAAGAACCACATCTTCCACACCTACAACAAGCCAAACATTGTAATCAAACTTGCTGTAATAAAAAATAAAAAATTAAATTAAAAACACGAACAAGAAGTAGTGAGACAAACGTGAGGGGCTTTCTCCTGGCACATTCCATTCTAAACTCCAATCTAGAACACCACTTCCACTGAGGCTCTCTTGCCCTAGTAACCAGATTTGGTAAGGGTGAACTGCTGCCACCTTGTGGCCGTTTCACACAACAGCAGCTTTAATCCCAGCGCTAATGGTCAGTTGATATTCAAAATCATTGCAGGCCTGTAAATGACACCTGCCCTGAAAACAAATCCTGGGGTCACATATCGACCAAAAAATTCAAAGGACGTCCATATTTCAAAACGACCGTTTCAAAAGGCAAATTTTACGCACATTAGTGTTCTGCTTCTTTTCCTTTCTTTCCTTTTTTTGTTAAAAAACACGGGAATGGAAAAAGGCATCCCTCAGAATGGGCGAAAATCTTTGCAGACGAATCAATGGACAGTGGTTTAATCTCCAATATATATAAACAGCTCATGCAGCTTAATATTAAAAAAACAAACAACCCAAAAAAATAGGCAGAAGATCTAAAGAGACGGTTCTTAAAAGGAGACACAGAGATGGCCAAGACGCACATGAAAAGCTGCTCAACAGCACTAATTATTAGAGAAATGCAAATCAAAACTACAATGAGGTATCACCTCACACCTGTTAGAATTGGCATCATCAGGAAATCTACAAACAACCAATTCTGGGGAGGGTGTGGACAAAAGGAGCCCTCTTCCACTATTGGTGGGAATGTAAATTGATACAGTCACTATGGAGAACAGTATGGAGTTTCCTTAAAAAAATTAGAAATAGAATTACCATCTGATCCAGCAATCCCCCTTCTGGGCATATACCCAGAGAAAACCGTATTTCAAAAAGGCACATTCACCACAATGTTCGTTGCAGCACTATTTACAATAGCCAGGTAATGGAAGCAACCTAAATGCCCACAGACAGATGAATGGATAAAGATGTGGTACATATATAAAATGGAATATTACTCGGCCATAAAAAGAAATGAAACTGGGTCATTTGTAGAGACATCGATGGATCGAGAGACTGTCATACAGAATGAAGTAAGTCAGAAAGAGGAAAACAAATATTGTATATTAATGCATATATGTGGAGCCTAAAAATGGTACAGATGAACTGGTTTGCAGGGAAGAAATAGAGACAGAGAGGTAGAGAACAAACATAAGGACACCAAGTGTGGGAAGCCATGGGGTGGTGGTGGTGGGATGAGTTGGGAGTTTGGGATTGACCTGTATACATGTATATGCATAAAATACATAACTAATAATAACGTGCTGTATAAAAAAATAGTTAAACTTAAATTTCAAAATTTTAAAAAATAAAAATTAAAAATAAAACAGAAAAAAGTTCTTCCCGTCACACAGATGTATTTATAGGAATGAATTATTTCCATGTTTATATCTATAAATACATAAAAGAGGAATAAAATCTAACTTGAACGATAAAAGAAAAAAAAAGTGAACCCACGAGTTATACAGAGGAAAACCCTATCACGGCACTTGCTCCAGCGGTCAACAATTCTGAAATTGGTCAGAGGTGGGGAACCATCTCCCATACAGCCAGCAACCCACCCCCCACGCAAGGAGCGTCCTCATTGCAAAGCTGGGGGACCGTGCCGAGGCATCTGTGAGTAAACGTGAGCTGAGCCCCAGGCCAGCTGCTGCTGAACTGTCCCCACCCTTTCCAGGTAAAACACCTGAATATGTACAAGGGCTTGAAAGCCTAGAGGAAGGACCGTGGAGCCACACCAGCGACAGCACGCAGGCCAACTTGGTGCCTGCAGGCCAGCCAGGGTGGTCCTGGACCCTGGCGCTCTTCCAGAAGTTTTCCATTGCCCTGCCTGAGATACCCCTCCTGTCCCGGCCCCCACTGCTTTTTTCCTTCCTCACCTCTGTCCGGAGAGAAATTCCAGCAGAAGGTATGGGTGACACATCCTCTTCTTTACAGGCGGCAGCCTGGCAACTCCTGCAGAAAGGCCAGCAGAACCCCACTCACACCGGGCCACCCACAAAGCTGTGGCCCCTCACTCCCTCCCACCAGCACAGCCCCGAGACTGCTGACGGGGCAGAGAATATGGAGTCAGGCACAGCTTCAGGGGCTATTGCTGCCTGGAGCTCTGTTTATATTGACCTCAACGAGGCACACCTGGGGAGGGGGGGCCGGCAGGGTAAGGCTGCCCAGGTCAGCTAATCCACAACCCTCAGGGAATCACATTGTTGAAAATGGACCCCGCTAAGGAAGAAGAGATGCCAAGGAAAAAAAGGACACAATGCCATTTGCAGCACCGTAGATGAGTCTAGAAGTAATCACGTGACTTGTAGTAAGTCAGAAAGTGAAAGACACATATCATATCATATCACTTAGAGGTGTTACCTAAAAATGGATACCAGGGCAGATATTTCCACGGAGAAGGGCAATCACAGATTCATTAAACAAACTTATGGTTCACCAATGGAAAGGTGTGAGGATTGGTTTCATTACGATATCGGGGTTAACAGACATACACAAACACAGGTGACATATATAATCACCAAAGACCTACAGAATACCAAGAGAGGACGACTCAACATTCTGTCATATCGTACATGGGAAAAGGATCCCAGGAAGAACAGTCATCTGTATATGTGTAAAAGAACCACATCTTCCACACCTACAACAAGCCAAACATTGTAATCAAACTTGCTGTAATAAAAAATAAAAAATTAAATTAAAAACACGAACAAGAAGTAGTGAGACAAACGTGAGGGGCTTTCTCCTGGCACATTCCATTCTAAACTCCAATCTAGAACACCACTTCCACTGAGGCTCTCTTGCCCTAGTAACCAGATTTGGTAAGGGTGAACTGCTGCCACCTTGTGGCCGTTTCACACAACAGCAGCTTTAATCCCAGCGCTAATGGTCAGTTGATATTCAAAATCATTGCAGGCCTGTAAATGACACCTGCCCTGAAAACAAATCCTGGGGTCACATATCGACCAAAAAATTCAAAGGACGTCCATATTTCAAAACGACCGTTTCAAAAGGCAAATTTTACGCACATTAGTGTTCTGCTTCTTTTCCTTTCTTTCCTTTTTTTGTTAAAAAACACGGGAATGGAAAAAGGCATCCCTCAGAATGGGCGAAAATCGTTGCAGACGAATCAATGGACAGTGGTTTAATCTCCAATATATATAAACAGCTCATGCAGCTTAATATTAAAAAAACAAACAACCCAAAAAAAATAGGCAGAAGATCTAAAGAGACGTTTCTTAAAAGGAGACACAGAGATGGCCAAGACGCACATGAAAAGCTGCTCAACAGCACTAATTATTAGAGAAATGCAAATCAAAACTACAATGAGGTATCACCTCACACCTGTTAGAATTGGCATCATCAGGAAATCTACAAACAACCAATTCTGGGGAGGGTGTGGACAAAAGGAGCCCTCTTCCACTATTGGTGGGAATGTAAATTGATACAGTCACTATGGAGAACAGTATGGAGTTTCCTTAAAAAAATTAGAAATAGAATTACCATCTGATCCAGCAATCCCACTTCTGGGCATATACCCAGAGAAAACCGTATTTCAAAAAGGCACATTCACCACAATGTTCGTTGCGGCACTATTTACAATAGCCAGGTAATGGAAGCAACCTAAATGCCCACAGACAGATGAATGGATAAAGACGTGGTACATATATAAAATGGAATATTACTCGGCCATAAAAAGAAATGAAACTGGGTCATTTGTAGAGACATCGATGGATCGAGAGACTGTCATACAGAATGAAGTAAGTCAGAAAGAGGAAAACAAATATTGTATATTAATGCATATATGTGGAGCCTAAAAATGGTACAGATGAACTGTTTTGCAGGGAAGAAATAGAGACAGAGAGGTAGAGAACAAACGTATGGACACCAAGTGTGGGAAGCCATGGGGTGGTGGTGGTGGGATGAGTTGGGAGTTTGCGATTGACCTGTATACATGTATATGCATAAAATACATAACTAATAATAACGTGCTGTATAAAAAAATAGTTAAAATTAAATTTCAAAATTTTAAAAAATAAAATTTAAAAATAAAACAGAAAAAAGTTCTTCCCGTCACACAGATGTATTTATAGGAATGAATTATTTCCATGCTTATATCTATAAATACATAAAAGAGGAATAAAATCTAACTTGAACGATAAAAGAAAAAAAAGTGAACCCACGAGTTATACAGAGGAAAACCCTATCACAGCACTTGCTCCAGCGGTCAACAATTCTGAAATTGGTCAGAGGTGGGGAACCATCTCCCATACAGCCAGCAACCCACCCCCCACGCAAGGAGCGTCCTCATTGCAAAGCTGGGGGACTGTGCCGAGGCATCTGTGAGTAAACGTGAGCTGAGCCCCAGGCCAGCTGCTGCTGAACTGTCCCCACCCTTTCCAGGTAAAACACCGGAATATGTACAAGGGCTTGAAAGCCTAGAGGAAGGACCGTGGAGCCACACCAGCGACAGCACGCAGGCCAACTTGGTGCCTGCAGGCCAGCCAGGGTGGTCCTGGACCCTGGCGCTCTTCCAGAAGTTTTCCATTGCCCTGCCTGAGATACCCCTCCTGTCCCGGCCCCCACTGCTTTTTTCCTTCCTCACCTCTGTCCGGAGAGAAATTCCAGCAGAAGGTATGGGTGACACATCCTCTTCTTTACAGGCGGCAGCCTGGCAACTCCTGCAGAAAGGCCAGCAGAACCCCACTCACACCGGGCCACCCACAAAGCTGTGGCCCCTCACTCCCTCCCACCAGCACAGCCCCGAGACTGCTGACGGGGCAGAGAATATGGAGTCAGGCACAGCTTCAGGGGCTATTGCTGCCTGGAGCTCTGTTTATATTGACCTCAACGAGGCACACCTGGGGAGGGGGGCCGGCAGGGTAAGGCTGCCCAGGTCAGCTAATCCACAACTCTCAGGGAATCACATTGTTGAAAATGGACCCCGCTAAGGAAGAAGAGATGCCAAGGAAAAAAAGGACACAATGCCATTTGCAGCACCGTAGATGAGTCTAGAAGTAATCACGTGACTTGTAGTAAGTCAGAAAGTGAAAGACACATATCATATCATATCACTTAGAGGTGTTACCTAAAAATGGATACCAGGGCAGATATTTCCACGGAGAAGGGCAATCACAGATTCATTAAACAAACTTATGGTTCACCAATGGAAAGGTGTGAGGATTGGTTTCATTACGATATCGGGGTTAACAGACATACACAAACACAGGTGACATATATAATCACCAAAGACCTACAGAATACCAAGAGAGGACGACTCAACATTCTGTCATAACGTACATGGGAAAAGGATCCCAGGAAGAACAGTCATCTGTATATGTGTAAAAGAACCACATCTTCCACACCTACAACAAGCCAAACATTGTAATCAAACTTGCTGTAATAAAAAATAAAAAATTAAATTAAAAACACGAACAAGAAGTAGTGAGACAAACGTGAGGGGCTTTCTCCTGGCACATTCCATTCTAAACTCCAATCTAGAACACCACTTCCACTGAGGCTCTCTTGCCCTAGTAACCAGATTTGGTAAGGGTGAACTGCTGCCACCTTGTGGCCGTTTCACACAACAGCAGCTTTAATCCCAGCGCTAATGGTCAGTTGATATTCAAAATCATTGCAGGCCTGTAAATGACACCTGCCCTGAAAACAAATCCTGGGGTCACATATCGACCAAAAAATTCAAAGGACGTCCATATTTCAAAACGACCGTTTCAAAAGGCAAATTTTACGCACATTAGTGTTCTGCTTCTTTTCCTTTCTTTCCTTTTTTTGTTAAAAAACACGGGAATGGAAAAAGGCATCCCTCAGAATGGGCGAAAATCGTTGCAGACGAATCAATGGACAGTGGTTTAATCTCCAATATATATAAACAGCTCATGCAGCTTAATATTAAAAAAACAAACAACCCAAAAAAAATAGGCAGAAGATCTAAAGAGACGTTTCTTAAAAGGAGACACAGAGATGGCCAAGACGCACATGAAAAGCTGCTCAACAGCACTAATTATTAGAGAAATGCAAATCAAAACTACAATGAGGTATCACCTCACACCTGTTAGAATTGGAATCATCAGGAAATCTACAAACAACCAATTCTGGGGAGGGTGTGGACAAAAGGAGCCCTCTTCCACTATTGGTGGGAATGTAAATTGATACAGTCACTATGGAGAACAGTATGGAGTTTCCTTAAAAAAATTAGAAATAGAATTACCATCTGATCCAGCAATCCCACTTCTGGGCATATACCCAGAGAAAACCGTATTTCAAAAAGGCACATTCACCACAATGTTCGTTGCGGCACTATTTACAATAGCCAGGTAATGGAAGCAACCTAAATGCCCACAGACAGATGAATGGATAAAGACGTGGTACATATATAAAATGGAATATTACTCGGCCATAAAAAGAAATGAAACTGGGTCATTTGTAGAGGCATCGATGGATCGAGAGACTGTCATACAGAATGAAGTAAGTCAGAAAGAGGAAAACAAATATTGTATATTAATGCATATATGTGGAGCCTAAAAATGGTACAGATGAACTGGTTTGCAGGGAAGAAATAGAGACACAGAGGTAGAGAACAAACGTATGGACACCAAGTGTGGGAAGCCATGGGGTGGTGGTGGTGGGATGAGTTGGGAGTTTGCGATTGACCTGTATACATGTATATGCATAAAATACATAACTAATAATAACGTGCTGTATAAAAAAATAGTTAAAATTAAATTTCAAAATTTTAAAAAATAAAATTTAAAAATAAAACAGAAAAAAGTTCTTCCCGTCACACAGATGTATTTATAGGAATGAATTATTTCCATGCTTATATCTATAAATACATAAAAGAGGAATAAAATCTAACTTGAACGATAAAAGAAAAAAAAAGTGAACCCACGAGTTATACAGAGGAAAACCCTATCACGGCACTTGCTCCAGCGGTCAACAATTCTGAAATTGGTCAGAGGTGGGGAACCATCTCCCATACAGCCAGCAACCCACCCCCCACGCAAGGAGCGTCCTCATTGCAAAGCTGGGGGACCGTGCCGAGGCATCTGTGAGTAAACGTGAGCTGAGCCCCAGGCCAGCTGCTGCTGAACTGTCCCCACCCTTTCCAGGTAAAACACCGGAATATGTACAAGGGCTTGAAAGCCTAGAGGAAGGACCGTGGAGCCACACCAGCGACAGCACGCAGGCCAACTTGGTGCCTGCAGGCCAGCCAGGGTGGTCCTGGACCCTGGCGCTCTTCCAGAAGTTTTCCATTGCCCTGCCTGAGATACCCCTCCTGTCCCGGCCCCCACTGCTTTTTTCCTTCCTCACCTCTGTCCGGAGAGAAATTCCAGCAGAAGGTATGGGTGACACAACCTCTTCTTTACAGGCGGCAGCCTGGCAACTCCTGCAGAAAGGCCAGCAGAACCCCACTCACACCGGGCCACCCACAAAGCTGTGGCCCCTCACTCCCTCCCACCAGCACAGCCCCGAGACTGCTGACGGGGCAGAGAATATGGAGTCAGGCACAGCTTCAGGGGCTATTGCTGCCTGGAGCTCTGTTTATATTGACCTCAACGAGGCACACCTGGGGAGGGGGGCCGGCAGGGTAAGGCTGCCCAGGTCAGCTAATCCACAACTCTCAGGGAATCACATTGTTGAAAATGGACCCCGATAAGGAAGAAGAGATGCCAAGGAAAAAAAGGACACAATGCCATTTGCAGCACCGTAGATGAGTCTAGAAGTAATCACGTGACTTGTAGTAAGTCAGAAAGTGAAAGACACATATCATATCATATCACTTAGAGGTGTTACCTAAAAATGGATACCAGGGCAGATATTTCCACGGAGAAGGGCAATCACAGATTCATTAAACAAACTTATGGTTCACCAATGGAAAGGTGTGAGGATTGGTTTCATTACGATATCGGGGTTAACAGACATACACAAACACAGGTGACATATATAATCACCAAAGACCTACAGAATACCAAGAGAGGACGACTCAACATTCTGTCATAACGTACATGGGAAAAGGATCCCAGGAAGAACAGTCATCTGTATATGTGTAAAAGAACCACATCTTCCACACCTACAACAAGCCAAACATTGTAATCAAACTTGCTGTAATAAAAAATAAAAAATTAAATTAAAAACACGAACAAGAAGTAGTGAGACAAACGTGAGGGGCTTTCTCCTGGCACATTCCATTCTAAACTCCAATCTAGAACACCACTTCCACTGAGGCTCTCTTGCCCTAGTAACCAGATTTGGTAAGGGTGAACTGCTGCCACCTTGTGGCCGTTTCACACAACAGCAGCTTTAATCCCAGCGCTAATGGTCAGTTGATATTCAAAATCATTGCAGGCCTGTAAATGACACCTGCCCTGAAAACAAATCCTGGGGTCACATATCGACCAAAAAATTCAAAGGACGTCCATATTTCAAAACGACCGTTTCAAAAGGCAAATTTTACGCACATTAGTGTTCTGCTTCTTTTCCTTTCTTTCCTTTTTTTGTTAAAAAACACGGGAATGGAAAAAGGCATCCCTCAGAATGGGCGAAAATCGTTGCAGACGAATCAATGGACAGTGGTTTAATCTCCAATATATATAAACAGCTCATGCAGCTTAATATTAAAAAAACAAACAACCCAAAAAAAATAGGCAGAGGATCTAAAGAGACGTTTCTTAAAAGGAGACACAGAGATGGCCAAGACGCACATGAAAAGCTGCTCAACAGCACTAATTATTAGAGAAATGCAAATCAAAACTACAATGAGGTATCACCTCACACCTGTTAGAATTGGCATCATCAGGAAATCTACAAACAACCAATTCTGGGGAGGGTGTGGACAAAAGGAGCCCTCTTCCACTATTGGTGGGAATGTAAATTGATACAGTCACTATGGAGAACAGTATGGAGTTTCCTTAAAAAAATTAGAAATAGAATTACCATCTGATCCAGCAATCCCACTTCTGGGCATATACCCAGAGAAAACCGTATTTCAAAAAGGCACATTCACCACAATGTTCGTTGCGGCACTATTTACAATAGCCAGGTAATGGAAGCAACATAAATGCCCACAGACAGATGAATGGATAAAGATGTGGTACATATATAAAATGGAATATTACTCGGCCATAAAAAGAAATGAAACTGGGTCATTTGTAGAGACATCGATGGATCGAGAGACTGTCATACAGAATGAAGTAAGTCAGAAAGAGGAAAACAAATATTGTGTATTAATGCATATATGTGGAGCCTAAAAATGGTACAGATGAACTGGTTTGCAGGGAAGAAATAGAGACAGAGAGGTAGAGAACAAACGTATGGACACCAAGTGTGGGAAGCCATGGGGTGGTGGTGGTGGGATGAGATGGGAGTTTGCGATTGACCTGTATACATGTATATGCATAAAATACATAACTAATAATAACGTGCTGTATAAAAAAATAGTTAAAATTAAATTTCAAAATTTTAAAAAATAAAATTTAAAAATAAAACAGAAAAAAGTTCTTCCCGTCACACAGATGTATTTATAGGAATGAATTATTTCCATGCTTATATCTATAAATACATAAAAGAGGAATAAAATCTAACTTGAACGATAAAAGAAAAAAAAAGTGAACCCACGAGTTATACAGAGGAAAACCCTATCACGGCACTTGCTCCAGCGGTCAACAATTCTGAAATTGGTCAGAGGTGGGGAAACATCTCCCATACAGCCAGCAACCCACCCCCCACGCAAGGAGCGTCCTCATTGCAAAGCTGGGGGACCGTGCCGAGGCATCTGTGAGTAAACGTGAGCTGAGCCCCAGGCCAGCTGCTGCTGAACTTTCCCCACCCTTTCCAGGTAAAACACCGGAATATGTACAAGGGCTTGAAAGCCTAGAGGAAGGACCATGGAGCCACACCAGCGACAGCACGCAGGCCAACTTGGTGCCTGCAGGCCAGCCAGTGTGGTCCTGGACCCTGGCGCTCTTCCAGAAGCTTTCCATTGCCCTGCCTGAGATACCCCTCCTGTCCCGGCCCCCACTGCTTTTTTCCTTCCTCACCTCTGTCCGGAGAGAAATTCCAGCAGAAGGTATGGGTGAAACATCCTCTTCTTTACAGGCGGCAGCCTGGCAACTCCTGCAGAAAGGCCAGCAGAACCCCACTCACACCGGGCCACCCACAAAGCTGTGGCCCCTCACTCCCTCCCACCAGCACAGCCCCGAGACTGCTGACGGGGCAGAGAATATGGAGTCAGGCACAGCTTCAGGGGCTATTGCTGCCTGGAGCTCTGTTTATATTGACCTCAATGAGGCACACCTGGGGAGGGGGGGCCGGCAGGGTAAGGCTGCCCAGGTCAGCTAATCCACAACCCTCAGGGAATCACATTGTTGAATATGGACCCCGCTAAGGAAGAAGAGATGCCAAGGAAAAAAGGGACACAATGCCATTTGCAGCACCGTAGATGAGGCTAGAAGTAATCACGTGACTTGTAGTAAGTCAGAAAGTGAAAGACACATATCATATCATATCACTTATAGGTGTTACCTAAAAATGGATACCAGGGCAGATATTTCCACGGAGAAGGGCAATCACAGATTCATTAAACAAACTTATGTTTCACCAATGGAAAGGTGTGAGGATTGGTTTCATTACGATATCGGGGTTAACAGACATATACAAACACAGGTGACATATATAATCACCAAAGACCTACAGAATACCAAGAGAGGACGACTCAACATTCTGCCATAACGTACATGGGAAAAGGAACCCAGGAAGAACAGTCATCTGTATATGTGTAAAAGAACCACATCTTCCACACCTACAACAAGCCAAACATTGTAATCAAACTTGCTGTAATAAAAAATAAAAAATTAAATTAAAAACACGAACAAGAAGTAGTGAGACAAACGTGAGGGGCTTTCTCCTGGCACATTCCATTCTAAACTCCAATCTAGAACACCACTTCCACTGAGGCTCTCTTGCCCTAGTAACCAGATTTGGTAAGGGTGAACTGCTGCCACCTTGTGGCCGTTTCACACAACAGCAGCTTTAATCCCAGCGCTAATGGTCAGTTGATATTCAAAATCATTGCAGGCCTGTAAATGACACCTGCCCTGAAAACTAATCCTGGGGTCACATATCGACCAAAAAATTCAAAGGACGTCCATATTTCAAAACGACCGTTTCAAAAGGCATATTTTACGCACATTAGTGTTCTGCTTCTTTTCCTTTCTTTCCATTTTTTGTTAAAAAACACGGGAATGGAAAAAGGCATCCCTCAGAATGGGCGAAAATCGTTGCAGACGAATCAATGGACAGAGGTTTAATCTCCAATATATATAAACAGCTCATGCAGCTTAATATTAAAAAACAAACAACCCCCCAAAAAAATAGGCAGAAGATCTAAAGAGACGTTTCTTCAAAGGAGACACAGAGATGGCCAAGACGCACATGAAAAGGTGCTCAACAGCACTAATTATTAGAGAAATGCAAATCAAAACTACAATGAGGTATCACCTCACACCTGTTAGAATTGGCATCATCAGGAAATCTACAAACAACCAATTCTGGGGAGGGTGTGGACAAAAGGAGCCCTCTTCCACTATTGGTGGGAATGTAAATTGATACAGTCACTATGGAGAACAGTATGCAGTTTCCTTAAAAAAACTTAGAAATAGAATTACCATCTGATCCAGCAATCCCACTTCTGGGCATATACCCAGAGAAAACCGTATTTCCAAAAGGCACATTCACCACAACGTTCGTTGCGGCACTATTTACAATAGCCAGGTAATGGAAGCAACCTAAATGCCCACAGACAGATGAATGGATAAAGATGTGGTACATATATAAAATGGAATATTACTCGGCCATAAAAAGAAATGAAACTGGGTCATTTGTAGAGACATCGATGGATCGAGAGACTGTCATACAGAATGAAGTAAGTCAGAAAGAGGAAAACAAATATTGTATATTAATGCATATATGTGGAGCCTAAAAATGGTACAGATGAACTGGTTTGCAGGGAAGAAATAGAGACACAGAGGTAGAGAACAAACGTATGGACACCAAGTATGGGAAGCCATGGGGTGGTGGTGGTGGGATGAGTTGGGAGTTTGGGATTGACCTGTATACATGTATATGCATAAAATACATAACTAATAATAAGGTGCTGTATAAAAAAATAGTTAAAATTAAATTTCAAAATTTTAAAAAATAAAATTTAAAAATAAAACAGAAAAAAGTTCTTCCCGTCTCACAGATGTATTTATAGGAATGAATTATTTCCATGCTAATATCTATAAATACGTAAAAGAGGAATAAAATCTAACTTGAAACATAAAAGAAAAAAAAAATCTGAACCCACCATTTATACAGAGGAAAACCCTATCTGGACACTTGCTCCAGCGGTAAACAATTCTGAAATTGGTCAGAGGTGGGGAACCATCTCCCATACAGCGAGCACCCCACGCCCCGCACAAGGAGCGTCCTCATTGCAAAGCTGGGGGACTGTGCCGAGGCATCTCTGCGTAAACGTGAGCTGAGCCCCAGGCCAGCTGCTGCTGAACTGTTCCCACCCTTCCCAGGTAAAACACCTGAATATGTACAAGGGCTTGAAAGCCTAGAGGAAGGGCCGTCGAGCCACACCAGCGACAGCACGCAGGCCAACTTGGTGCCTGCAGGCCAGCCACGGTGGTCCTGGCCCCGGGCGCTCTTCCGGAAGCTTTCCATTGCCCTGCCTGAGATACCCCTCCTGTCCTGGCCCCCACTGCTTTTTTCCTTCCTCACCTCTGTCCGGAGAGAAATTCCAGCGGAAGGTATGGGTGACACATCCTCTTCTTTACAGGTGTCAGCCTGGCAACTCCTGCAGAAAGGCCAGCAGAGCCCCACTCACACCGGGCCACGCACAAAGCTATGGCCCCTCACTCCCACCCACCAGCACAGCCCCGAGACTGCTGACGGGGCAGAGAATATGGAGTCAGGCACAGCATCAGGGGCTATTGCTGCCTGGAGCGCTGTTTATATTGACCTCAATGAGGCACACCTGGGGAGGGCGGGCCGGCAGGGTAAGGCTGCCCAGGTCAGCTAATCCACAACCCTCAGGGAATCACATTGTTGAAAATGGACCTCGCTAAGGCAGAAGAGAAGCCAAGGAAAAAAAGGACACAATGCCATTTGCAGCACCGTAAATGAGTCTAGAAGTAATCACGTGACTTGTAGTAAGTCAGAAAGTGAAAGACACATACCATATCATATCACTTATAGGTGTTACCTAAAAATGGATACCAGGGCAGATATTTCCACGGAGAAGGGCAATCACAGATTCATTAAACAAACTTATGGTTCACGAATGGAAAGGTGTGAGGATTGGTTTCATTATGATATCGGGGATAACAGACATATACAAACACAGGTGACATATATAATCACCAAAGACCTACAGAATACCAAGAGAGGACTACTCAACATTCTGTCATAACGTACATGGGAAAAGGATCCCAGGAAGAACAGACATCTGTATATGTGTAAAAGAACCACATCTTCCACACCTACAACAAGCCAAACATTGTAATCAAACTTGCTGTAATAAAAAATAAAAAAATTAAATTAAAAACACGAACAAGAAGTAGTGAGACAAACTTGAGGGGCTTTCTCCTGGCACATTCCATTCTAAACTCCAATCTAGAACACCACTTCCACTGAGGCTCTCTTGCCCTAGTAACCAGATTTGGTAAGGGTGAACTGCTGCCACCTTGTGGCCGTTTCACACAACAGCAGCTTTAATCCCAGCGCTAATGGTCAGTTGATATTCAAAATCATTGCAGGCCTGTAAATGACACCTGCCCTGAAAACAAATCCTGGGGTCACATATCGACCAAAAAATTCAAAGGACGTCCATATTTCAAAACGACCGTTTCAAAACGCATATTTTACGCACATTAGTGTTCTGCTTCTTTTCCTTTCTTTCCTTTTTCGTTAAAAAAAACGGGAATGGAAAAAGGCATCCCTCAGAATGGGCGAAAATCGTTGCAAACGAATCAATGGACAGAGGTTTAATCTCCAATATATATAAACAGCTCATGCAGCTTAATATTAAAAAACAAACAACCCAATACAAAAATGGGCAGAAGATCTAAAGAGACGTTTCTTCAAAGGAGACACAGAGATGGCCAAGACGCACATGAAAAGCTGCTCAACAGCACTAATTATTAGAGAAATGCAAATCAAAACTACAATGAGGTATCACCTCACACCTGTTAGAATTGGCATCATCAGGAAATCTACAAACAACCAATTCTGGGGAGGGTGTGGACAAAAGGAGCCCTCTTCCACTATTGGTGGGAATGTAAATTGATACAGTCACTATGGAGAACAGTATGGAGTTTCCTTAAAAAAATTAGAAATAGAATTACCATCTGATCCAGCAATCCCACTTCTGGGCATATACCCAGAGAAAACCGTATTTCAAAAAGGCACATTCACCACAATGTTCGTTGCGGCACTATTTACAATAGCCAGGTAATGGAAGCAACCTAAATGCCCACAGACAGATGAATGGATAAAGACGTGGTACATATATAAAATGGAATATTACTCGGCCATAAAAAGAAATGAAACTGGGTCATTTGTAGAGACATCGATGGATCGAGAGACTGTCATACAGAATGAAGTAAGTCAGAAAGAGGAAAACAAATATTGTATATTAATGCATATATGTGGAGCCTAAAAATGGTACAGATGAACTGTTTTGCAGGGAAGAAATAGAGACAGAGAGGTAGAGAACAAACGTATGGACACCAAGTGTGGGAAGCCATGGGGTGGTGGTGGTGGGATGAGTTGGGAGTTTGCGATTGACCTGTATACATGTATATGCATAAAATACATAACTAATAATAACGTGCTGTATAAAAAAATAGTTAAAATTAAATTTCAAAATTTTAAAAAATAAAATTTAAAAATAAAACAGAAAAAAGTTCTTCCCGTCACACAGATGTATTTATAGGAATGAATTATTTCCATGCTTATATCTATAAATACATAAAAGAGGAATAAAATCTAACTTGAACGATAAAAGAAAAAAAAGTGAACCCACGAGTTATACAGAGGAAAACCCTATCACAGCACTTGCTCCAGCGGTCAACAATTCTGAAATTGGTCAGAGGTGGGGAACCATCTCCCATACAGCCAGCAACCCACCCCCCACGCAAGGAGCGTCCTCATTGCAAAGCTGGGGGACCGTGCCGAGGCATCTGTGAGTAAACGTGAGCTGAGCCCCAGGCCAGCTGCTGCTGAACTGTCCCCACCCTTTCCAGGTAAAACACCGGAATATGTACAAGGGCTTGAAAGCCTAGTGGAAGGACCGTGGAGCCACACCAGCGACAGCACGCAGGCCAACTTGGTGCCTGCAGGCCAGCCAGGGTGGTCCTGGACCCTGGCGCTCTTCCAGAAGTTTTCCATTGCCCTGCCTGAGATACCCCTCCTGTCCCGGCCCCCACTGCTTTTTTCCTTCCTCACCTCTGTCCGGAGAGAAATTCCAGCAGAAGGTATGGGTGACACATCCTCTTCTTTACAGGCGGCAGCCTGGCAACTCCTGCAGAAAGGCCAGCAGAACCCCACTCACACCGGGCCACCCACAAAGCTGTGGCCCCTCACTCCCTCCCACCAGCACAGCCCCGAGACTGCTGACGGGGCAGAGAATATGGAGTCAGGCACAGCTTCAGGGGCTATTGCTGCCTGGAGCTCTGTTTATATTGACCTCAACGAGGCACACCTGGGGAGGGGGGCCGGCAGGGTAAAGCTGCCCAGGTCACCTAATCCACAACTCTCAGGGAATCACATTGTTGAAAATGGACCCCGCTAAGGAAGAAGAGATGCCAAGGAAAAAAAGGACACAATGCCATTTGCAGCACCGTAGATGAGTCTAGAAGTAATCACGTGACTTGTAGTAAGTCAGAAAGTGAAAGACACATATCATATCATATCACTTAGAGGTGTTACCTAAAAATGGATACCAGGGCAGATATTTCCACGGAGAAGGGCAATCACAGATTCATTAAACAAACTTATGGTTCACCAATGGAAAGGTGTGAGGATTGGTTTCATTACGATATCGGGGTTAACAGACATACACAAACACAGGTGACATATATAATCACCAAAGACCTACAGAATACCAAGAGAGGACGACTCAACATTCTGTCATAACGTACATGGGAAAAGGATCCCAGGAAGAACAGTCATCTGTATATGTGTAAAAGAACCACATCTTCCACACCTACAACAAGCCAAACATTGTAATCAAACTTGCTGTAATAAAAAATAAAAAATTAAATTAAAAACACGAACAAGAAGTAGTGAGACAAACGTGAGGGGCTTTCTCCTGGCACATTCCATTCTAAACTCCAATCTAGAACACCACTTCCACTGAGGCTCTCTGGCCCTAGTAACCAGATTTGGTAAGGGTGAACTGCTGCCACCTTGTGGCCGTTTCACACAACAGCAGCTTTAATCCCAGCGCTAATGGTCAGTTGATATTCAAAATCATTGCAGGCCTGTAAATGACACCTGCCCTGAAAACAAATCCTGGGGTCACATATCGACCAAAAAATTCAAAGGACGTCCATATTTCAAAACGACCGTTTCAAAAGGCAAATTTTACGCACATTAGTGTTCTGCTTCTTTTCCTTTCTTTCCTTTTTTTGTTAAAAAACACGGGAATGGAAAAAGGCATCCCTCAGAATGGGCGAAAATCGTTGCAGACGAATCAATGGACAGTGGTTTAATCTCCAATATATATAAACAGCTCATGCAGCTTAATATTAAAAAAACAAACAACCCAAAAAAAATAGGCAGAGGATCTAAAGAGACGTTTCTTAAAAGGAGACACAGAGATGGCCAAGACGCACATGAAAAGCTGCTCAACAGCACTAATTATTAGAGAAATGCAAATCAAAACTACAATGAGGTATCACCTCACACCTGTTAGAATTGGCATCATCAGGAAATCTACAAACAACCAATTCTGGGGAGGGTGTGGACAAAAGGAGCCCTCTTCCACTATTGGTGGGAATGTAAATTGATACAGTCACTATGGAGAACAGTATGGAGTTTCCCTAAAAAAATTAGAAATAGAATTACCATCTGATACAGCAATCCCACTTCTGGGCATATACCCAGAGAAAACCGTATTTCAAAAAGGCACATTCACCACAATGTTCGTTGCGGCACTATTTACAATAGCCAGGTAATGGAAGCAACATAAATGCCCACAGACAGATGAATGGATAAAGATGTGGTACATATATAAAATGGAATATTACTCGGCCATAAAAAGAAATGAAACTGGGTCATTTGTAGAGACATCGATGGATCGAGAGACTGTCATACAGAATGAAGTAAGTCAGAAAGAGGAAAACAAATATTGTGTATTAATGCATATATGTGGAGCCTAAAAATGGTACAGATGAACTGGTTTGCAGGGAAGAAATAGAGACAGAGAGGTAGAGAACAAACGTATGGACACCAAGTGTGGGAAGCCATGGGGTGGTGGTGGTGGGATGAGATGGGAGTTTGCGATTGACCTGTATACATGTATATGCATAAAATACATAACTAATAATAACGTGCTGTATAAAAAAATAGTTAAAATTAAATTTCAAAATTTTAAAAAATAAAATTTAAAAATAAAACAGAAAAAAGTTCTTCCCGTCACACAGATGTATTTATAGGAATGAATTATTTCCATGCTTATATCTATAAATACATAAAAGAGGAATAAAATCTAACTTGAACGATAAAAGAAAAAAAAAGTGAACCCACGAGTTATACAGAGGAAAACCCTATCACGGCACTTGCTCCAGCGGTCAACAATTCTGAAATTGGTCAGAGGTGGGGAACCATCTCCCATACAGCCAGCAACCCACCCCTCACGCAAGGAGCGTCCTCATTGCAAAGCTGGGGGACCGTGCCGAGGCATCTGTGAGTAAACGTGAGCTGAGCCCCAGGCCAGCTGCTGCTGAACTTTCCCCACCCTTTCCAGGTAAAACACCGGAATATGTACAAGGGCTTGAAAGCCTAGAGGAAGGACCATGGAGCCACACCAGCGACAGCACGCAGGCCAACTTGGTGCCTGCAGGCCAGCCAGTGTGGTCCTGGACCCTGGCGCTCTTCCAGAAGCTTTCCATTGCCCTGCCTGTGATACCCCTCCTGTCCCGGCCCCCACTGCTTTTTTCCTTCCTCACCTCTGTCCGGAGAGAAATTCCAGCAGAAGGTATGGGTGAAACATCCTCTTCTTTACAGGCGGCAGCCTGGCAACTCCTGCAGAAAGGCCAGCAGAACCCCACTCACACCGGGCCACCCACAAAGCTGTGGCCCCTCACTCCCTCCCACCAGCACAGCCCCGAGACTGCTGACGGGGCAGAGAATATGGAGTCAGGCACAGCTTCAGGGGCTATTGCTGCCTGGAGCTCTGTTTATATTGACCTCAACGAGGCACACCTGGGGAGGGGGGGCCGGCAGGGTAAGGCTGCCCAGGTCAGCTAATCCACAACCCTCAGGGAATCACATTGTTGAATATGGACCCCGCTAAGGAAGAAGAGATGCCAAGGAAAAAAAGGACACAATGCCATTTGCAGCACCGTAGATGAGGCTAGAAGTAATCACGTGACTTGTAGTAAGTCAGAAAGTGAAAGACACATATCATATCATATCACTTATAGGTGTTACCTAAAAATGGATACCAGGGCAGATATTTCCACGGAGAAGGGCAATCACAGATTCATTAAACAAACTTATGGTTCACCAATGGAAAGGTGTGAGGATTGGTTTCATTACGATATCGGGGTTAACAGACATATACAAACACAGGTGACATATATAATCACCAAAGACCTACAGAATACCAAGAGAGGACGACTCAACATTCTGCCATAACGTACATGGGAAAAGGAACCCAGGAAGAACAGTCATCTGTATATGTGTAAAAGAACCACATCTTCCACACCTACAACAAGCCAAACATTGTAATCAAACTTGCTGTAATAAAAAATAAAAAATTAAATTAAAAACACGAACAAGAAGTAGTGAGACAAACGTGAGGGGCTTTCTCCTGGCACATTCCATTCTAAACTCCAATCTAGAACACCACTTCCACTGAGGCTCTCTTGCCCTAGTAACCAGATTTGGTAAGGGTGAACTGCTGCCACCTTGTGGCCGTTTCACACAACAGCAGCTTTAATCCCAGCGCTAATGGTCAGTTGATATTCAAAATCATTGCAGGCCTGTAAATGACACCTGCCCTGAAAACTAATCCTGGGGTCACATATCGACCAAAAAATTCAAAGGACGTCCATATTTCAAAACGACCGTTTCAAAAGGCATATTTTACGCACATTAGTGTTCTGCTTCTTTTCCTTTCTTTCCATTTTTTGTTAAAAAACACGGGAATGGAAAAAGGCATCCCTCAGAATGGGCGAAAATCGTTGCAGACGAATCAATGGACAGAGGTTTAATCTCCAATATATATAAACAGCTCATGCAGCTTAATATTAAAAAACAAACAACCCCCCAAAAAAATAGGCAGAAGATCTAAAGAGACGTTTCTTCAAAGGAGACACAGAGATGGCCAAGACGCACATGAAAAGGTGCTCAACAGCACTAATTATTAGAGAAATGCAAATCAAAACTACAATGAGGTATCACCTCACACCTGTTAGAATTGGCATCATCAGGAAATCTACAAACAACCAATTCTGGGGAGGGTGTGGACAAAAGGAGCCCTCTTCCACTATTGGTGGGAATGTAAATTGATACAGTCACTATGGAGAACAGTATGCAGTTTCCTTAAAAAAACTTAGAAATAGAATTACCATCTGATCCAGCAATCCCACTTCTGGGCATATACCCAGAGAAAACCGTATTTCCAAAAGGCACATTCACCACAACTTTCGTTGCGGCACTATTTACAATAGCCAGGTAATGGAAGCAACCTAAATGCCCACAGACAGATGAATGGATAAAGATGTGGTACATATATAAAATGGAATATTACTCGGCCATAAAAAGAAATGAAACTGGGTCATTTGTAGAGACATCGATGGATCGAGAGACTGTCATACAGAATGAAGTAAGTCAGAAAGAGGAAAACAAATATTGTATATTAATGCATATATGTGGAGCCTAAAAATGGTACAGATGAACTGGTTTGCAGGGAAGAAATAGAGACACAGAGGTAGAGAACAAACGTATGGACACCAAGTGTGGGAAGCCATGGGGTGGTGGTGGTGGGATGAGTTGGGAGTTTGGGATTGACCTGTATACATGTATATGCATAAAATACATAACTAATAATAACGTGCTGTATAAAAAAATAGTTAAAATTAAATTTCAAAATTTTAAAAAATAAAATTTAAAAATAAAACAGAAAAAAGTTCTTCCCGTCTCACAGATGTATTTATAGGAATGAATTATTTCCATGCTAATATCTATAAATACGTAAAAGAGGAATAAAATCTAACTTGAAACATAAAAGAAAAAAAAAATCTGAACCCACCATTTATACAGAGGAAAACCCTATCTGGACACTTGCTCCAGCGGTAAACAATTCTGAAATTGGTCAGAGGTGGGGAACCATCTCCCATACAGCGAGCACCCCACGCCCCGCACAAGGAGCGTCCTCATTGCAAAGCTGGGGGACTGTGCCGAGGCATCTCTGCGTAAACGTGAGCTGAGCCCCAGGCCAGCTGCTGCTGAACTGTTCCCACCCTTCCCAGGTAAAACACCTGAATATGTACAAGGGCTTGAAAGCCTAGAGGAAGGGCCGTCGAGCCACACCAGCGACAGCACGCAGGCCAACTTGGTGCCTGCAGGCCAGCCACGGTGGTCCTGGCCCCGGGCGCTCTTCCGGAAGCTTTCCATTGCCCTGCCTGAGATACCCCTCCTGTCCTGGCCCCCACTGCTTTTTTCCTTCCTCACCTCTGTCCGGAGAGAAATTCCAGCGGAAGGTATGGGTGACACATCCTCTTCTTTACAGGTGTCAGCCTGGCAACTCCTGCAGAAAGGCCAGCAGAGCCCCACTCACACCGGGCCACGCACAAAGCTATGGCCCCTCACTCCCACCCACCAGCACAGCCCCGAGACTGCTGACGGGGCAGAGAATATGGAGTCAGGCACAGCATCAGGGGCTATTGCTGCCTGGAGCGCTGTTTATATTGACCTCAATGAGGCACACCTGGGGAGGGCGGGCCGGCAGGGTAAGGCTGCCCAGGTCAGCTAATCCACAACCCTCAGGGAATCACATTGTTGAAAATGGACCTCGCTAAGGCAGAAGAGAAGCCAAGGAAAAAAAGGACACAATGCCATTTGCAGCACCGTAAATGAGTCTAGAAGTAATCACGTGACTTGTAGTAAGTCAGAAAGTGAAAGACACATACCATATCATATCACTTATAGGTGTTACCTAAAAATGGATACCAGGGCAGATATTTCCACGGAGAAGGGCAATCACAGATTCATTAAACAAACTTATGGTTCACGAATGGAAAGGTGTGAGGATTGGTTTCATTATGATATCGGGGATAACAGACATATACAAACACAGGTGACATATATAATCACCAAAGACCTACAGAATACCAAGAGAGGACTACTCAACATTCTGTCATAACGTACATGGGAAAAGGATCCCAGGAAGAACAGACATCTGTATATGTGTAAAAGAACCACATCTTCCACACCTACAACAAGCCAAACATTGTAATCAAACTTGCTGTAATAAAAAATAAAAAAATTAAATTAAAAACACGAACAAGAAGTAGTGAGACAAACGTGAGGGGCTTTCTCCTGGCACATTCCATTCTAAACTCCAATCTAGAACACCACTTCCACTGAGGCTCTCTTGCCCTAGTAACCAGATTTGGTAAGGGTGAACTGCTGCCACCTTGTGGCCGTTTCACACAACAGCAGCTTTAATCCCAGCGCTAATGGTCAGTTGATATTCAAAATCATTGCAGGCCTGTAAATGACACCTGCCCTGAAAACAAATCCTGGGGTCACATATCGACCAAAAAATTCAAAGGACGTCCATATTTCAAAACGACCGTTTCAAAACGCATATTTTACGCACATTAGTGTTCTGCTTCTTTTCCTTTCTTTCCTTTTTCGTTAAAAAAAACGGGAATGGAAAAAGGCATCCCTCAGAATGGGCGAAAATCGTTGCAAACGAATCAATGGACAGAGGTTTAATCTCCAATATATATAAACAGCTCATGCAGCTTAATATTAAAAAACAAACAACCCAATACAAAAATGGGCAGAAGATCTAAAGAGACGTTTCTTCAAAGGAGACACAGAGATGGCCAAGACGCCCATGAAAAGCTGCTCAACAGCACTAATTATTAGAGAAATGCAAATCAAAACTACAATGAGGTATCACCTCACACCCGTTAGAATCGGCATCATCAGAAAATCTACAAACAACAAATTCTGGGGAGGGTGTGGACAAAAGGAGCCCTCTTCCACTATTGGTGGGAATGTAAATTGATACAGTCACTATGGAGAACAGTATGGAGTTTCCTTAACAAAACTAGAAATAGAATTACCATCTGATCCAGCCATCCCACTTCTGGGCATATACCCAGAGAAAACCGTAAATCAAAAAGGCACATTCACCACAATGTTCATTGCAGCACTATTTACAATAGCCAGGTAATGGAAGCAACCTAAATGCCCACAGACAGATGAATGGATAAAGATGTGGTACATATATAAAATGAAATATTACTCGGCCATAAAAAGGAATGAAACTGGGTCATTTGTAGAGACATCGATGGATCAAGAGACTGTCATACAGAATGAAGTCAAAAAGAGGAAACCAAATACTGTATATTAAGGCATATATGTGGAACCTAAAAAATGGTACAGATGAACTGGTTTGCAGCGAAGA
The DNA here is from genome assembly GCF_964341445.2 of Mesoplodon mirus. NCBI lineage: Eukaryota > Metazoa > Chordata > Mammalia > Artiodactyla > Ziphiidae > Mesoplodon > Mesoplodon mirus. The sequence goes on along the minus strand of NW_028295521.1, from coordinate 76,980 downwards.
AATAGAGACACAGAGGTAGAGAACAAACGTATGGACACCAAGTGTGGGAAGCCATGGGGTGGTGGTGGTGGGATGAGTTGGGAGATTGGGATTGACCTGTATACATTTATATGCATAAAATACATAACTAATAATAACCTGCTGTATAAAAAAATAAATTAATTAATTTCAAAATTCTAAACATTAAAATTTAAAAATAAAAGAGAAAAAAGTTCTTCCCGTCTCACAGATGTATTTATAGGAATGAATTATTTCCATGCTAATATCTATAAATACATAAAAGAGGAATAAAATCTAACTTGAAATATAAAAGAAAAAAAAAATCTGAACCCACCATTTACACAGAGGAAAACCCTATCTGGACACTTGCTCCAGCGGTAAACAATTCTGAAATTGGTCAGAGGTGGGGAACCATCTCCCATACAGCGAGCACCCCACGCCCCGCACAAGGAGCGTCCTCATTGCAAAGCTGGGGGACTGTGCCGAGGCATCTGTGCGTAAACGTGAGCTGAGCCCCAGGCCAGCTGCTGCTGAACTGTTCCCACCCTTCCCAGGTAAAACACCTGAATATGTACAAGGGCTTGAAAGCCTAGAGGAAGGGCCGTCGAGCCACACCAGCGACAGCACGCAGGCCCACTTGGTGCCTGCAGGCCAGCCAGGGTGGTCCTGGCCCCGGGCGCTCTTCCGGAAGCTTTCCATTGCCCTGCCTGAGATACCCCTCCTGTCCTGGCCCCCACTGCTTTTTTCCTTCCTCACCTCTGTCCGGCGAGAAATTCCAGCGGAAGGTATGGGTGACACATCCTCTTCTTTGCAGGTGTCAGCCTGGCAACTCCTGCAGAAAGGCCAGCAGAGCCCCACTCACACCGAGCCACCCACAAAGCTGTGGCCCCTCACTCCCTCCCACCAGCAGAGCCCCGAGACTGCTGACGGGGCAGAGAATATGGAGTCAGGCACAGCTTCAGGGGCTATTGCTGCCTGGAGCGCTGTTTATATTGACCTCAATGAGGCACACCTGGGGAGGGCGGGCTGGCAGGGTAAGGCTGCCCAGGTCAGCTAATCCACAACCCTCAGGGAATCACATTGTTGAAAATGGACCTCGCTAAGGCAGAAGAGAAGCCAAGGAAAAAAAGGACAAAATGCCATTTGCAGCACCGTAAATGAGTCTAGAAGTAATCACGTGACTTGTAGTAAGTCAGAAAGTGAAACACACATACCATATCATATCACTTATAGGTGTTACCTAAAAATGGATACCAGGGCAGATATTTCCACGGAGAAGGGCAATCACAGATTCATTAAACAAACTTATGGTTCACGAATGGAAAGGTGTGAGGATTGGTTTCATTACGATATCAGGGTTAACAGATATATACAAACACAGGTGACATATATAATCACCAAAGACCTACAGAATACCAAGAGAGGACTACTCAACATTCTGTCATAACGTACATGGGAAAAGGATCCCAGGAAGAACAGACATCTGTATATGTGTAAAAGAACCACATCTTCCACACCTACAACAAGCCAAACATTGTAATCAAACTTGCTGTAATAAAAAATAAAAAAAATTAAATTAAAAACACGAACAAGAAGTAGTGAGACAAACTTGAGGGGCTTTCTCCTGGCACATTCCATTCTAAATTCCAATCTAGAACACCACTTCCACTGAGGCTCTCTTGCCCTAGTAACCAGATTTGGTAAGGGTGAACTGCTGCCACCTGGTGGCCGTTTCACACAACAGCAGCTTTAATCCCAGCGCTAATGGTCAGTTGATATTCAAAATCATTGCAGGCCTGTAAATGACACCTGCCCTGAAAACAAATCCTGGGGTCACATATCGACCAAAAAATTCAAAGCACGTCCATATTTCAAAATGACCGTTTCAAAAGGCATATTTTACGCACATTAGTGTTCTGCTTCTTTTCCTTTCTTTCCTTTTTTGTTAAAAAAAAACGGGAATGGAAAAAGGCATCCCTCAGAATGGGCAAAAATCGTTGCAAACGAATCAATGGACAGAGGTTTAATCTCCAATATATATAAACAGCTCATGCAGCTTAATATTAAAAAAACAAACAACCCAATACAAAAATGGGCAGAAGATCTAAAGAGACGTTTCTTCAAAGAAGACACAGAGATGGCCAAGACGCACATGAAAAGCTGCTCAACAGCACTAATTATTAGAGAAATGCAAATCAAAACTACAATGAGGTATCACCTCACACCCGTTAGAATCGGCATCATCAGAAAATCTACAAACAACAAATTCTGGGGAGGGTGTGGACAAAAGGAGCCCTCTTCCACTATTGGTGGGAATGTAAATTGATACAGTCACTATGGAGAACAGTATGGAGTTTCCTTAACAAAACTAGAAATAGAATTACCATCTGATCCAGCCATCCCACTTCTGGGCATATACCCAGAGAAAACCGTAAATCAAAAAGGCACATTCACCACAATGTTCATTGCAGCACTATTTACAATAGCCAGGTAATGGAAGCAACCTAAATGCCCACAGACAGATGAATGGATAAAGATGTGGTACATATATAAAATGAAATATTACTCGGCCATAAAAAGGAATGAAACTGGGTCATTTGTAGAGACATCGATGGATCAAGAGACTGTCATACAGAATGAAGTCAAAAAGAGAAAACCAAATACTGTATATTAAGGCATATATGTGGAACCTAAAAAATGGTACAGATGAACTGGTTTGCAGTGAAGAAATAGAGACACAGAGGTAGAGAACAAACGTATGGACACCAAGTGTGGGAAGCCATGGGGTGGTGGAGGTGGGATGAGTTGGGAGATTGGGATTGACCTCTATACATTTATATGCATAAAATACATAACTAATAATAACCTGCTGTATAAAGAATTAATTAATTAATTTCAAAATTCTAAACATTAAAATTTAAAAATAAAAGAGAAAAAAGTTCTTCCCGTCTCACAGATGTATTTATAGGAATGAATTATTTCCATGCTTATATCTATAAATACATAAAAGAGGAATAAAATCTAACTTGAAACATAAAAGAAAAAAAAACCTGAACCCACCATTTACACAGAGGAAAACCCTATCTGGACACTTGCTCCAGCGGTAAACAATTCTGAAATTGGTCAGAGGTGGGGAACCATCTCCCATACAGCCAGCACCCCACCCCCCACACAAGGAGCGTCCTCATTGCAAAGCTGGGGGACTGTGCCGAGGCATCTGTGCGTAAACGTGAGCTGAGCCCCAGGCCAGCTGCTGCTGAACTGTTCCCACCCTTCCCAGGTAAAACACCTGAATATGTACAAGGGCTTGAAAGCCTAGAGGAAGGGCCGTCGAGCCACACCAGCGACAGCACGCAGGCCAACTTGGTGCCTGCAGGCCAGCCAGCGTGGTCCTGGCCCCAGGCACTCTTCCGGAAGCTTTCCATTGCCCTGCCTGAGATACACCTCCTGTCCTGGCCCCCACTGCTTTTTTCCTTCCTCACCTCTGTCCGGAGAGAAATTCCAGCGGAAGGTATGGGTGACACATCCTCTTCTTTACAGGTGTCAGCCTGGCAACTCCTGCAGAAAGGCCAGCAGAGCCCCACTCACACCGGGCCACCCACAAAGCTGTGGCCCCTCACTCCCACCCACCAGCAGAGCCCCGAGACTGCTGACGGGGCAGAGAATATGGAGTCAGGCACAGCTTCAGGGGCTATTGCTGCCTGGAGCGCTGTTTATATTCACCTCAATGAGGCACACCTGGGGAGGGCGGGCCGGCAGGGTAAGGCTGCCCAGGTCAGCTAATCCACAACCCTCAGGGAATCACATTGTTGAAAATGGACCTCGCTAAGGCAGAAGAGAAGCCAAGGAAAAAAAGGACAAAATGCCATTTGCAGCACCGTAAATGAGTCTAGAAGTAATCACGTGACTTGTAGTAAGTCAGAAAGTGAAAGACACATACCATATCATATCACTTATAGGTGTTACCTAAAAATGGATACCAGGGCAAATATTTCCACGGAGAAGGGCAATCACAGATTCATTAAACAAACTTATGGTTCACGAATGGAAAGGTGTGAGGATTGGTTTCATTACGATATCGGGGATAACAGACATATACAAACACAGGTGACATATATAATCACCAAAGACCTACAGAATACCAAGAGAGGACTACTCAACATTCTGTCATAACGTACATGGGAAAAGGATCCCAGGAAGAACAGACATCTGTATATGTGTAAAAGACCCACATCTTCCACACCTACAACAAGCCAAACATTGTAATCAAACTTGCTGTAATAAAAAATAAAAAAATTAAATTAAAAACACGAACAAGAAGTAGTGAGACAAACTTGAGGGGCTTTCTCCTGGCACATTCCATTCTAAATTCCAATCTAGAACACCACTTCCACTGAGGCTCTCTTGCCCTAGTAACCAGATTTGGTAAGGGTGAACTGCTGCCACCTTGTGGCCGTTTCACACAACAGCAGCTTTAATCCCAGCGCTAATGGTCAGTTGATATTCAAAATCATTGCAGGCCTGTAAATGACACCTGCCCTGAAAACAAATCCTGGGGTCACATATCGACCAAAAAATTCAAAGGACGTCCATATTTCAAAACGACCGTTTCAAAACGCATATTTTACGCACATTAGTGTTCTGCTTCTTTTCCTTTCTTTCCTTTTTTGTTAAAAAAAACGGGAATGGAAAAAGGCATCCCTCAGAATGGGCGAAAATCGTTGCAAACGAATCAATGGACAGAGGTTTAATCTCCAATATATATAAACAGCTCATGCAGCTTAATATTAAAAAAACAAACAACCCAATACAAAAATGGGCAGAAGATCTAAAGAGACGTTTCTTCAAAGAAGACACAGAGATGGCCAAGACGCACATGAAAAGCTGCTCAACAGCACTAATTATTAGAGAAATGCAAATCAAAACTACAATGAGGTATCACCTCACACCTGTTAGAATCGGCGTCATCAGAAAATCTACAAACAACCAATTCTGGGGAGGGTGTGGACAAAAGGAGCCCTCTGCCACTATTGGTGGGAATGTAAATTGATACAGTCACTATGGAGAGCAGTATGGAGTTTCCTTAACAAAACTAGAAATAGAATTACCATCTGATCCAGCCATCCCACTTCTGGGCATATACCCAGAGAAAACCGTAAATCAAAAAGGCACATTCACCACAATGTTCATTGCAGCACTATTTAAAATAGCCAGGTAATGGAAGCAACCTAAATGCCCACAGACAGATGAATGGATAAAGATGTGGTACATATATAAAATGAAATATTACTCGGCCATAAAAAAGAATGAAACTGGGTCATTTGTAGAGACATCGATGGATCAAGAGACTGTCATACAGAATGAAGTCAAAAAGAGGAAACCAAATACTGTATATTAAGGCATATATGTGGAACCTAAAAAATGGTACAGATGAACTGGTTTGCAGCGAAGAAATAGAGACACAGAGGTAGAGAACAAACGTATGGACACCAAGTGTGGGAAGCCATGGGGTGGTGGTGGTGGGATGAGTTGGGAGATTGGGATTGACCTGTATACATTTATATGCATAAAATACATAACTAATAATAACCTGCTGTATAAAAAAATTAATTAATTAATTTCAAAATTCTAAACATTAAAAATTAAAAATAAAAGAGAAAAAAGTTCTTCCCGTCTCACAGATGTATTTATAGGAATGAATTATTTCCATGCTTATATCTATAAATACATAAAAGAGGAATAAAATCTAACTTGAAACATAAAAGAAAAAAAATCTGAACCCACCATTTATACAGAGGAAAACCCTATCTGGACACTTGCTCCAGCGGTAAACAGTTCTGAAATTGGTCAGAGGTGGGGAACCATCTCCCATACAGCCAGCACCCCACCCCCCACACAAGGAGCGTCCTCATTGCAAAGCTGGGGGACTGTGCCGAGGCATCTGTGCGTAAACGTGAGCTGAGCCCCAGGCCAGCTGCTGCTGAACTGTTCCCACCCTTCCCAGGTAAAACACCTGAATATGTACAAGGGCTTGAAAGCCTAGAGGAAGGGCCGTCGAGCCACACCAGCGACAGCACGCAGGCCAACTTGGTGCCTGCAGGCCAGCCAGGGTGGTCCTGGCCCCGGGCGCTCTTCCGGAAGCTTTCCATTGCCCTGCCTGAGATACCCCTCCTGTCCTGGCCCCCACTGCTTTTTTCCTTCCTCACCTCTGTCCGGAGAGAAATTCCAGCGGAAGGTATGGGTGACACATCCTCTTCTTTACAGGTGTCAGCCTGGCAACTCCTGCAGAAAGGCCAGCAGAGCCCCACTCACACCGGGCCACCCACAAAGCTGTGGCCCCTCACTCCCACCCACCAGCAGAGCCCCGAGACTGCTGACGGGGCAGAGAATATGGAGTCAGGCACAGCTTCAGGGGCTATTGCTGCCTGGAGCGCTGTTTATATTCACCTCAACGAGGCACACTGGGGGAGGGCGGGCCGGCAGGGTAAGGCTGCCCAGGTCAGCTAATCCACAACCCTCAGGGAATCACATTGTTGAAAATGGACCTCGCTAAGGCAGAAGAGAAGCCAAGGAAAAAAAGGACAAAATGCCATTTGCAGCACCGTAAATGAGTCTAGAAGTAATCACGTGACTTGTAGTAAGTCAGAAAGTGAAAGACACATACCATATCATATCACTTATAGGTGTTACCTAAAAATGGATACCAGGGCAGATATTTCCACGGAGAAGGGCAATCACAGATTCATTAAACAAACTTATGGTTCACCAATGGAAAGGTGTGAGGATTGGTTTCATTACGATATCGGGGATAACAGACATATACAAACACAGGTGCCATATATAATCACCAAAGACCTACAGAATACCAAGAGAGGACTACTCAACATTCTGTCATAACGTACATGGGAAAAGGATCCCAGGAAGAACAGACATCTGTATATGTGTAAAAGAACCACATCTTCCACACCTACAACAAGCCAAACATTGTAATCAAACTTGCAGTAATAAAAAATAAAAAAAATTAAATTAAAAACACGAACAAGAAGTAGTGAGACAAACTTGAGGGGCTTTCTCCTGGCACATTCCATTCTAAATTCCAATCTAGAACACCATTTCCACTGAGGCTCTCTTGCCCTAGTAACCAGATTTGGTAAGGGTGAACTGCTGCCACCTGGTGGCCGTTTCACACAACAGCAGCTTTAATCCCAGCGCTAATGGTCAGTTGATATTCAAAATCATTGCAGGCCTGTAAATGACACCTGCCCTGAAAACAAATCCTGAGGTCACATATCGACCAAAAAATTCAAAGGACGTCCATATTTCAAAACGACCGTTTCAAAAGGCATATTTTACGCACATTAGTGTTCTGCTTCTTTTCCTTTCTTTCCTTTTTTGTTAAAAAAAAAACGGGAATGGAAAAAGGCATCCCTCAGAATGGGCAAAAATCGTTGCAAACGAATCAATGGACAGAGGTTTAATCTCCAATATATATAAACAGCTCATGCAGCTTAATATTAAAAAAACAAACAACCCAATACAAAAATGGGCAGAAGATCTAAAGAGATGTTTCTTCAAAGGAGACACAGAGATGGCCAAGACGCACATGAAAAGCTGCTCAACAGCACTAATTATTAGAGAAATGCAAATCAAAACTACAATGAGGTATCACCTCACACCCGTTAGAATCGGCATCATCAGAAAATCTACAAACAACCAATTCTGGGGAGGGTGTGTACAAAAGGAGGCCTCTTGCAGTATTGGTGGGAATGTAAATTGATACAGTCACTATGGAGAACAGTATGGAGTTTCCTTAAAAAAACTAGAAATAGAATTACCATCTGATCCAGCAATCCCACTTCTGGGCATATACTCAGAGAAAACCGTATTTCAAAAAGGCACATTCACACAATGTTCGTTGCAGCACTATTTACAATAGCCAGGTAATGGAAGCAACCTAAATGCCCACAGACAGATGAATGGATAAAGATGTGGTGCATATATAAAATGAAATATTACTCGGCCATAAAAAGGAATGAAACTGGGTCATTTGTAGAGACATCGATGGATCAAGAGACTGTCATACAGAATGAAGTCAAAAAGAGGAAACCAAATACTGTATATTAAGGCATATATGTGGAACCTAAAAAATGGTACAGATGAACTGGTTTGCAGCGAAGAAATAGAGACACAGAGGTAGAGAACAAACGTATGGACACCAAGTGTGGGAAGCCATGGGGTGGTGGTGGTGGGATGAGTTGGGAGATTGGGATTGACCTGTATACATTTATATGCATAAAATACATAACTAATAATAACCTGCTGTATAAAAAAATAAATTAATTAATTTCAAAATTCTAAACATTAAAATTTAAAAATAAAAAAGTTCTTCCCGTCTCACAGATGTATTTATAGGAATGAATTATTTCCATGCTTATATCTATAAATACATAAAAGAGGAATAAAATCTAACTTGAAACATAAAAGAAAAAAAAATCTGAACCCACCATTTATACAGAGGAAAACCCTATCTGGACACTTGCTCCAGCGGTAAACAATTCTGAAATTGGTCAGAGGTGGGGAACCATCTCCCATACAGCCAGCACCCCACCCCCCACACAAGGAGCGTCCTCATTGCAAAGCTGGGGGACTGTGCCAAGGCATCTGTGCGTAAACGTGAGCTGAGCCCCAGGCCAGCTGCTGCTGAACTGTTCCCACCCTTCCCAGGTAAAACACCTGAATATGTACAAGGGCTTGAAAGCCTAGAGGAAGGGCCGTCGAGCCACACCAGCGACAGCACGCAGGCCAACTTGGTGCCTGCAGGCCAGCCAGGGTGGTCCTGGCCCCGGGCGCTCTTCCGGAAGCTTTCCATTGCCCTGCCTGAGATACCCCTCCTGTCCTGGCCCCCACTGCTTTTGTCCTTCCTCACCTCTGTCTGGAGAGAAATTCCAGCGGAAGGTATGGGTGACACATCCTCTTCTTTACAGGTGTCAGCCTGGCAACTCCTGCAGAAAGGCCAGCAGAGCCCCACTCACACCGGGCCACCCAGAAAGCTGTGGCCCCTCACTCCCACCCACCAGCACAGCCCCGAGACTGCTGACGGGGCAGAGAATATGGAGTCAGGCACAGCTTCAGGGGCTATTGCTGCCTGGAGCGCTGTTTATATTGACCTCAATGAGGCACACCTGGGGAGGGCGGGCCAGCAGGGTAAGGCTGCCCAGGTCAGCTAATCCACAACCCTCAGGGAATCACATTGTTGAAAATGGACCTCGCTAAGGCAGAAGAGAAGCCAAGGAAAAAAAGGACAAAATGCCATTTGCAGCACCGTAAATGAGTCTAGAAGTAATCACGTGACTTGTAGTAAGTCAGAAAGTGAAAGACACATACCATATCATATCACTTATAGGTGTTACCTAAAAATGGATACCAGGGCAGATATTTCCACGGAGAAGGGCAATCACAGATTCATTAAACAAACTTGTGGTTCACGAATGGAAAGGTGTGAGGATTGGTTTCATTACGATATCGGGGATAACAGACATATACAAACACAGGTGATATATATAATCACCAAAGACCTACAGAATACCAAGAGAGGACTACTCAACATTCTGTCATAACGTACATGGGAAAAGGATCCCAGGAAGAACAGACATCTGTATATGTGTAAAAGACCCACATCTTCCACACCTACAACAAGCCAAACATTGTAATCAAACTTGCTGTAATAAAAAATAAAAAAATTAAATTAAAAACACGAACAAGAAGTAGTGAGACAAACTTGAGGGGCTTTCTCCTGGCACATTCCATTCTAAATTCCAATCTAGAACACCACTTCCACTGAGGCTCTCTTGCCCTAGTAACCAGATTTGGTAAGGGTGAACTGCTGCCACCTTGTGGCCGTTTCACACAACAGCAGCTTTAATCCCAGCGCTAATGGTCAGTTGATATTCAAAATCATTGCAGGCCTGTAAATGACACCTGCCCTGAAAACAAATCCTGGGGTCACATATCGACCAAAAAATTCAAAGGACGTCCATATTTCAAAACGACCGTTTCAAAACGCATATTTTACGCACATTAGTGTTCTGCTTCTTTTCCTTTCTTTCCTTTTTTGTTAAAAAAAACGGGAATGGAAAAAGGCATCCCTCAGAATGGGCGAAAATCGTTGCAAACGAATCAATGGACAGAGGTTTAATCTCCAATATATATAAACAGCTCATGCAGCTTAATATTAAAAAAACAAACAACCCAATACAAAAATGGGCAGAAGATCTAAAGAGACGTTTCTTCAAAGAAGACACAGAGATGGCCAAGACGCACATGAAAAGCTGCTCAACAGCACTAATTATTAGAGAAATGCAAATCAAAACTACAATGAGGTATCACCTCACACCTGTTAGAATCGGCGTCATCAGAAAATCTACAAACAACCAATTGTGGGGAGGGTGTGGACAAAAGGAGCCCTCTTCCACTATTGGTGGGAATGTAAATTGATACAGTCACTATGGAGAGCAGTATGGAGTTTCCTTAACAAAACTAGAAATAGAATTACCATCTGATCCAGCCATCCCACTTCTGGGCATATACCCAGAGAAAACCGTAAATCAAAAAGGCACATTCACCACAATGTTCATTGCAGCACTATTTACAATAGCCAGGTAATGGAAGCAACCTAAATGCCCACAGACAGATGAATGGATAAAGATGTGGTACATATATAAAATGAAATATTACTCGGCCATAAAAAGGAATGAAACTGGGTCATTTGTAGAGACATCGATGGATCAAGAGACTGTCATACAGAATGAAGTCAAAAAGAGGAAACCAAATACTGTATATTAAGGCATATATGTGGAACCTAAAAAATGGTACAGATGAACTGGTTTGCGGCGAAGAAATAGAGACACAGAGGTAGAGAACAAACGTATGGACACCAAGTGTGGGAAGCCTTGGAGTGGTGGTGGTGGGATGAGTTGGGAGATTGGGATTGACCTGTATACATTTATATGCATAAAATACATAACTAATAATAACCTGCTGTATAAAAAAATTAATTAATTAATTTCAAAATTCTAAACATTAAAATTTAAAAATAAAAGAGAAAAAAGTTCTTCCCGTCTCACAGATGTATTTATAGGAATGAATTATTTCCATGCTTATATCTATAAATACATAAAAGAGGAATAAAATCTAACTTGAAACATAAAAGAAAAAAAAACCTGAACCCACCATTTACACAGAGGAAAACCCTATCTGGACACTTGCTCCAGCGGTAAACAATTCTGAAATTGGTCAGAGGTGGGGAACCATCTCCCATACAGCCAGCACCCCACCCCCCACACAAGGAGCGTCCTCATTGCAAAGCTGGGGGACTGTGCCGAGGCATCTGTGCGTAAACGTGAGCTGAGCCCCAGGCCAGCTGCTGCTGAACTGTTCCCACCCTTCCCAGGTAAAACACCTGAATATGTACAAGGGCTTGAAAGCCTAGAGGAAGGGCCGTCGAGCCACACCAGCGACAGCACGCAGGCCAACTTGGTGCCTGCAGGCCAGCCAGGGTGGTCCTGGCCCCGGGCGCTCTTCCGGAAGCTTTCCATTGCCCTGCCTGAGATACCCCTCCTGTCCTGGCCCCCACTGCTTTTTTCCTTCCTCACCTCTGTCCGGAGAGAAATTCCAGCGGAAGGTATGGGTGACACATCCTCTTCTTTACAGGTGTCAGCCTGGCAACTCCTGCAGAAAGGCCAGCAGAGCCCCACTCACACCGGGCCACCCACAAAGCTGTGGCCCCTCACTCCCACCCACCAGCAGAGCCCCGAGACTGCTGACGGGGCAGAGAATATGGAGTCAGGCACAGCTTCAGGGGCTATTGCTGCCTGGAGCGCTGTTTATATTCACCTCAACGAGGCACACTGGGGGAGGGCGGGCCGGCAGGGTAAGGCTGCCCAGGTCAGCTAATCCACAACCCTCAGGGAATCACATTGTTGAAAATGGACCTCGCTAAGGCAGAAGAGAAGCCAAGGAAAAAAAGGACAAAATGCCATTTGCAGCACCGTAAATGAGTCTAGAAGTAATCACGTGACTTGTAGTAAGTCAGAAAGTGAAAGACACATACCATATCATATCACTTATAGGTGTTACCTAAAAATGGATACCAGGGCAGATATTTCCACGGAGAAGGGCAATCACAGATTCATTAAACAAACTTATGGTTCACCAATGGAAAGGTGTGAGGATTGGTTTCATTACGATATCGGGGATAACAGACATATACAAACACAGGTGACATATATAATCACCAAAGACCTACAGAATACCAAGAGAGGACTACTCAACATTCTGTCATAACGTACATGGGAAAAGGATCCCAGGAAGAACAGACATCTGTATATGTGTAAAAGAACCACATCTTCCACACCTACAACAAGCCAAACATTGTAATCAAACTTGCAGTAATAAAAAATAAAAAAAATTAAATTAAAAACACGAACAAGAAGTAGTGAGACAAACTTGAGGGGCTTTCTCCTGGCACATTCCATTCTAAATTCCAATCTAGAACACCATTTCCACTGAGGCTCTCTTGCCCTAGTAACCAGATTTGGTAAGGGTGAACTGCTGCCACCTGGTGGCCGTTTCACACAACAGCAGCTTTAATCCCAGCGCTAATGGTCAGTTGATATTCAAAATCATTGCAGGCCTGTAAATGACACCTGCCCTGAAAACAAATCCTGAGGTCACATATCGACCAAAAAATTCAAAGGACGTCCATATTTCAAAACGACCGTTTCAAAACGCATATTTTACGCACATTAGTGTTCTGCTTCTTTTCCTTTCTTTCCTTTTTTGTTAAAAAAAAAACGGGAATGGAAAAAGGCATCCCTCAGAATGGGCAAAAATCGTTGCAAACGAATCAATGGACAGAGGTTTAATCTCCAATATATATAAACAGCTCATGCAGCTTAATATTAAAAAAACAAACAACCCAATACAAAAATGGGCAGAAGATCTAAAGAGATGTTTCTTCAAAGGAGACACAGAGATGGCCAAGACGCACATGAAAAGCTGCTCAACAGCACTAATTATTAGAGAAATGCAAATCAAAACTACAATGAGGTATCACCTCACACCCGTTAGAATCGGCATCATCAGAAAATCTACAAACAACCAATTCTGGGGAGGGTGTGTACAAAAGGAGCCCTCTTGCAGTATTGGTGGGAATGTAAATTGATACAGTCACTATGGAGAACAGTATGGAGTTTCCTTAAAAAAACTAGAAATAGAATTACCATCTGATCCAGCAATCCCACTTCTGGGCATATACTCAGAGAAAACCGTATTTCAAAAAGGCACATTCACACAATGTTCGTTGCAGCACTATTTACAATAGCCAGGTAATGGAAGCAACCTAAATGCCCACAGACAGATGAATGGATAAAGATGTGGTGCATATATAAAATGAAATATTACTCGGCCATAAAAAGGAATGAAACTGGGTCATTTGTAGAGACATCGATGGATCAAGAGACTGTCATACAGAATGAAGTCAAAAAGAGGAAACCAAATACTGTATATTAAGGCATATATGTGGAACCTAAAAAATGGTACAGATGAACTGGTTTGCAGCGAAGAAATAGAGACACAGAGGTAGAGAACAAACGTATGGACACCAAGTGTGGGAAGCCATGGGGTGGTGGTGGTGGGATGAGTTGGGAGATTGGGATTGACCTGTATACATTTATATGCATAAAATACATAACTAATAATAACCTGCTGTATAAAAAAATAAATTAATTAATTTCAAAATTCTAAACATTAAAATTTAAAAATAAAAAAGTTCTTCCCGTCTCACAGATGTATTTATAGGAATGAATTATTTCCATGCTTATATCTATAAATACATAAAAGAGGAATAAAATCTAACTTGAAACATAAAAGAAAAAAAAATCTGAACCCACCATTTATACAGAGGAAAACCCTATCTGGACACTTGCTCCAGCGGTAAACAATTCTGAAATTGGTCAGAGGTGGGGAACCATCTCCCATACAGCCAGCACCCCACCCCCCACACAAGGAGCGTCCTCATTGCAAAGCTGGGGGACTGTGCCGAGGCATCTGTGCGTAAACGTGAGCTGAGCCCCAGGCCAGCTGCTGCTGAACTGTTCCCACCCTTCCCAGGTAAAACACCTGAATATGTACAAGGGCTTGAAAGCCTAGAGGAAGGGCCGTCGAGCCACACCAGCGACAGCACGCAGGCCAACTTGGTGCCTGCAGGCCAGCCAGGGTGGTCCTGGCCCCGGGCGCTCTTCCGGAAGCTTTCCATTGCCCTGCCTGAGATACCCCTCCTGTCCTGGCCCCCACTGCTTTTTTCCTTCCTCACCTCTGTCTGGAGAGAAATTCCAGCGGAAGGTATGGGTGACACATCCTCTTCTTTACAGGTGTCAGCCTGGCAACTCCTGCAGAAAGGCCAGCAGAGCCCCACTCACACCGGGCCACCCAGAAAGCTGTGGCCCCTCACTCCCACCCACCAGCACAGCCCCGAGACTGCTGACGGGGCAGAGAATATGGAGTCAGGCACAGCTTCAGGGGCTATTGCTGCCTGGAGCGCTGTTTATATTGACCTCAATGAGGCACACCTGGGGAGGGCGGGCCAGCAGGGTAAGGCTGCCCAGGTCAGCTAATCCACAACCCTCAGGGAATCACATTGTTGAAAATGGACCTCGCTAAGGCAGAAGAGAAGCCAAGGAAAAAAAGGACAAAATGCCATTTGCAGCACCGTAAATGAGTCTAGAAGTAATCACGTGACTTGTAGTAAGTCAGAAAGTGAAAGACACATACCATATCATATCACTTATAGGTGTTACCTAAAAATGGATACCAGGGCAGATATTTCCACGGAGAAGGGCAATCACAGATTCATTAAACAAACTTATGGTTCACGAATGGAAAGGTGTGAGGATTGGTTTCATTACGATATCGGGGATAACAGACATATACAAACACAGGTGACATATATAATCACCAAAGACCTACAGAATACCAAGAGAGGACTACTCAACATTCTGTCATAACGTACATGGGAAAAGGATCCCAGGAAGAACAGACATCTGTATATGTGTAAAAGACCCACATCTTCCACACCTACAACAAGCCAAACATTGTAATCAAACTTGCTGTAATAAAAAATAAAAAAATTAAATTAAAAACACGAACAAGAAGTAGTGAGACAAACTTGAGGGGCTTTCTCCTGGCACATTCCATTCTAAATTCCAATCTAGAACACCACTTCCACTGAGGCTCTCTTGCCCTAGTAACCAGATTTGGTAAGGGTGAACTGCTGCCACCTTGTGGCCGTTTCACACAACAGCAGCTTTAATCCCAGCGCTAATGGTCAGTTGATATTCAAAATCATTGCAGGCCTGTAAATGACACCTGCCCTGAAAACAAATCCTGGGGTCACATAACGACCAAAAAATTCAAAGGACGTCCATATTTCAAAACGACCGTTTCAAAACGCATATTTTACGCACATTAGTGTTCTGCTTCTTTTCCTTTCTTTCCTTTTTTGTTAAAAAAAACGGGAATGGAAAAAGGCATCCCTCAGAATGGGCGAAAATCGTTGCAAACGAATCAATGGACAGAGGTTTAATCTCCAATATATATAAACAGCTCATGCAGCTTAATATTAAAAAAACAAACAACCCAATACAAAAATGGGCAGAAGATCTAAAGAGACGTTTCTTCAAAGAAGACACAGAGATGGCCAAGACGCACATGAAAAGCTGCTCAACAGCACTAATTATTAGAGAAATGCAAATCAACACTACAATGAGGTATCACCTCACACCTGTTAGAATCGGCGTCATCAGAAAATCTACAAACAACCAATTCTGGGGAGGGTGTGGACAAAAGGAGCCCTCTTCCACTATTGGTGGGAATGTAAATTGATACAGTCACTATGGAGAGCAGTATGGAGTTTCCTTAACAAAACTAGAAATAGAATTACCATCTGATCCAGCCATCCCACTTCTGGGCATATACCCAGAGAAAACCGTAAATCAAAAAGGCACATTCACCACAATGTTCATTGCAGCACTATTTACAATAGCCAGGTAATGGAAGCAACCTAAATGCCCACAGACAGATGAATGGATAAAGATGTGGTACATATATAAAATGAAATATTACTCGGCCATAAAAAGGAATGAAACTGGGTCATTTGTAGAGACATCGATGGATCAAGAGACTGTCATACAGAATGAAGTCAAAAAGAGGAAACCAAATACTGTATATTAAGGCATATATGTGGAACCTAAAAAATGGTACAGATGAACTGGTTTGCGGCGAAGAAATAGAGACACAGAGGTAGAGAACAAACGTATGGACACCAAGTGTGGGAAGCCTTGGAGTGGTGGTGGTGGGATGAGTTGGGAGATTGGGATTGACCTGTATACATTTATATGCATAAAATACATAACTAATAATAACCTGCTGTATAAAAAAATTAATTAATTAATTTCAAAATTCTAAACATTAAAATTTAAAAATAAAAGAGAAAAAAGTTCTTCCCGTCTCACAGATGTATTTATAGGAATGAATTATTTCCATGCTTATATCTATAAATACATAAAAGAGGAATAAAATCTAACTTGAAACATAAAAGAAAAAAAAACCTGAACCCACCATTTACACAGAGGAAAACCCTATCTGGACACTTGCTCCAGCGGTAAACAATTCTGAAATTGGTCAGAGGTGGGGAACCATCTCCCATACAGCCAGCACCCCACCCCCCACACAAGGAGCGTCCTCATTGCAAAGCTGGGGGACTGTGCCGAGGCATCTGTGCGTAAACGTGAGCTGAGCCCCAGGCCAGCTGCTGCTGAACTGTTCCCAACCTTCCCAGGTAAAACACCTGAATATGTACAAGGGCTTGAAAGCCTAGAGGAAGGGCCGTCGAGCCACACCAGCGACAGCACGCAGGCCAACTTGGTGCCTGCAGGCCAGTCAGGGTGATCCTGGCCCCGGGCGCTCTTCCGGAAGCTTTCCATTGCCCTGCCTGAGATACCCCTCCAGTCCTGGCCCCCACTGCTTTTTTCCTTCCTCACCTCTGTCTGGAGAGAAATTCCAGCGGAAGGTATGGGTGACACATCCTCTTCTTTACAGGTGTCAGCCTGGCAACTCCTGCAGAAAGGCCAGCAGAGCCCCACTCACACCGGGCCACCCACAAAGCTGTGGCCCCTCACTCCCACCCACCAGCAGAGCCCCGAGACTGCTGACGGGGCAGAGAATATGGAGTCAGGCACAGCTTCAGGGGCTATTGCTGCCTGGAGCGCTGTTTATATTGACCTCAATGAGGCACACCTGGGGAGGGCGGGCCGCCAGGGTAAGGCTGCCCAGGTCAGCTAATCCACAACCCTCAGGGAATCACATTGTTGAAAATGGACCTCGCTAAGGCAGAAGAGAAGCCAAGGAAAAAAAGGACAAAATGCCATTTGCAGCACCGTAAATGAGTCTAGAAGTAATCACGTGACTTGTAGTAAGTCAGAAAGTGAAAGACACATACCATATCATATCACTTATAGGTGTTACCTAAAAATGGATACCAGGGCAGATATTTCCACGGAGAAGGGCAATCACAGATTCATTAAACAAACTTATGGTTCACGAATGGAAAGGTGTGAGGATTGGTTTCATTACGATATCGGGGATAACAGACATATACAAACACAGGTGACATATATAATCACCAAAGACCTACAGAATACCAAGAGAGGACTACTCAACATTCTGTCATAACGTACATGGGAAAAGGATCCCAGGAAGAACAGACATCTGTATATGTGTAAAAGACCCACATCTTCCACACCTACAACAAGCCAAACATTGTAATCAAACTTGCTGTAATAAAAAATAAAAAAATTAAATTAAAAACACGAACAAGAAGTAGTGAGACAAACTTGAGGGGCTTTCTCCTGGCACATTCCATTCTAAATTCCAATCTAGAACACCACTTCCACTGAGGCTCTGTTGCCCTAGTAACCAGATTTGGTAAGGGTGAACTGCTGCCACCTTGTGGCCGTTTCACACAACAGCAGCTTTAATCCCAGCGCTAATGGTCAGTTGATATTCAAAATCATTGCAGGCCTGTAAATGACACCTGCCCTGAAAACAAATCCTGGGGTCACATATCGACCAAAAAATTCAAAGGACGTCCATATTTCAAAACGACCGTTTCAAAACGCATATTTTACGCACATTAGTGTTCTGCTTCTTTTCCTTTCTTTCCTTTTTTGTTAAAAAAAACGGGAATGGAAAAAGGCATCCCTCAGAATGGGCGAAAATAGTTGCAAACGAATCAATGGACAGAGGTTTAATCTCCAATATATATAAACAGCTCATGCAGCTTAATATTAAAAAAACAAACAACCCAATACAAAAATGGGCAGAAGATCTAAAGAGACGTTTCTTCAAAGAAGACACAGAGATGGCCAAGACGCACATGAAAAGCTGCTCAACAGCACTAATTATTAGAGAAATGCAAATCAAAACTACAATGAGGTATCACCTCACACCCGTTAGAATCGGCATCATCAGAAAATCTACAAACAACCAATTCTGGGGAGGGTGTGTACAAAAGGAGCCCTCTTGCAGTATTGGTGGGAATGTAAATTGATACAGTCACTATGGAGAACAGTATGGAGTTTCCTTAAAAAAACTAGAAATAGAATTACCATCTGATCCAGCAATCCCACTTCTGGGCATATACCCAGAGAAAACCGTATTTCAAAAAGGCACATTCACACAATGTTCGTTGCAGCACTATTTACAATAGCCAGGTAATGGAAGCAACCTAAATGCCCACAGACAGATGAATGGATAAAGATGTGGTGCATATATAAAATGAAATATTACTTGGCCATAAAAAGGAATGAAACTGGGTCATTTGTAGAGACATCGATGGATCAAGAGACTGTCATACAGAATGAAGTCAAAAAGAGGAAACCAAATACTGTATATTAAGGCATATATGTGGAACCTAAAAAATGGTACAGATGAACTGGTTTGCAGCGAAGAAATAGAGACACAGAGGTAGAGAACAAACGTATGGACACCAAGTGTGGGAAGCCATGGGGTGGTGGTGGTGGGATGAGTTGGGAGATTGGGATTGACCTGTATACATTTATATGCATAAAATACATAACTAATAATAACCTGCTGTATAAAAAAATAAATTAATTAATTTCAAAATTCTAAACATTAAAATTTAAAAATAAAAAAGTTCTTCCCGTCTCACAGATGTATTTATAGGAATGAATTATTTCCATGCTTATATCTATAAATACATAAAAGAGGAATAAAATCTAACTTGAAACATAAAAGAAAAAAAAATCTGAACCCACCATTTATACAGAGGAAAACCCTATCTGGACACTTGCTCCAGCGGTAAACAATTCTGAAATTGGTCAGAGGTGGGGAACCATCTCCCATACAGCCAGCACCCCACCCCCCACACAAGGAGCGTCCTCATTGCAAAGCTGGGGGACTGTGCCGAGGCATCTGTGCGTAAACGTGAGCTGAGCCCCAGGCCAGCTGCTGCTGAACTGTTCCCACCCTTCCCAGGTAAAACACTTGAATATGTACAAGGGCTTGAAAGCCTAGAGGAAGGGCCGTCGAGCCACACCAGCGACAGCACGCAGGCCAACTTGGTGCCTGCAGGCCAGCCAGGGTGGTCCTGGCCCCGGGCGCTCTTCCGGAAACTTTCCATTGCCCTGCCTGAGATACCCCTCCTGTCCTGGCCCTCACTGCTTTTTTCCTTCCTCACCTCTGTCTGGAGAGAAATTCCAGCGGAAGGTATGGGTGACACATCCTCTTCTTTACAGGTGTCAGCCTGGCAACTCCTGCAGAAAGGCCAGCAGAGCCCCACTCACACCGGGCCACCCACAAAGCTGTGGCCCCTCACTCCCACCCACCAGCACAGCCCCGAGACTGCTGACGGGGCAGAGAATATGGAGTCAGGCACAGCTTCAGGGGCTATTGCTGCCTGGAGCGCTGTTTATATTGACCTCAATGAGGCACACCTGGGGAGGGCGGGCCAGCAGGGTAAGGCTGCCCAGGTCAGCTAATCCACAACCCTCAGGGAATCACATTGTTGAAAATGGACCTCGCTAAGGCAGAAGAGAAGCCAAGGAAAAAAAGGACAAAATGCCATTTGCAGCACCGTAAATGAGTCTAGAAGTAATCACGTGACTTGTTGTAAGTCAGAAAGTGAAAGACACATACCATATCATATCACTTATAGGTGTTACCTAAAAATGGATACCAGGGCAGATATTTCCACGGAGAAGGGCAATCACAGATTCATTAAACAAACTTATGGTTCACCAATGGAAAGGTGTGAGGATTGGTTTCATTACGATATCGGGGATAACAGACATATACAAACACAGGTGACATATATAATCACCAAAGACCTACAGAATACCAAGAGAGGACTACTCAACATTCTGTCATAACGTACATGGGAAAAGGATCCCAGGAAGAACAGACATCTGTATATGTGTAAAAGACCCACATCTTCCACACCTACAACAAGCCAAACATTGTAATCAAACTTGCTGTAATAAAAAATAAAAAAATTAAATTAAAAACACGAACAAGAAGTAGTGAGACAAACTTGAGGGGCTTTCTCCTGGCACATTCCATTCTAAATTCCAATCTAGAACACCACTTCCACTGAGGCTCTCTTGCCCTAGTAACCAGATTTGGTAAGGGTGAACTGCTGCCACCTTGTGGCCGTTTCACACAACAGCAGCTTTAATCCCAGCGCTAATGGTCAGTTGATATTCAAAATCATTGCAGGCCTGTAAATGACACCTGCCCTGAAAACAAATCCTGGGGTCACATATCGACCAAAAAATTCAAAGGACGTCCATATTTCAAAACGACCGTTTCAAAACGCATATTTTACGCACATTAGTGTTCTGCTTCTTTTCCTTTCTTTCCTTTTTTGTTAAAAAAAACGGGAATGGAAAAAGGCATCCCTCAGAATGGGCGAAAATAGTTGCAAACGAATCAATGGACAGAGGTTTAATCTCCAATATATATAAACAGCTCATGCAGCTTAATATTAAAAAAACAAACAACCCAATACAAAAATGGGCAGAAGATCTAAAGAGACGTTTCTTCAAAGAAGACACAGAGATGGCCAAGACGCACATGAAAAGCTGCTCAACAGCACTAATTATTAGAGAAATGCAAATCAAAACTACAATGAGTTATCACCTCACACCTGTTAGAATCGGCGTCATCAGAAAATCTACAAACAACCAATTCTGGGGAGGGTGTGGACAAAAGGAGCCCTCTTCCACTATTGGTGGGAATGTAAATTGATACAGTCACTATGGAGAGCAGTATGGAGTTTCCTTAAAAAAACTAGAAATAGAATTACCATCTGATCCAGCCATCCCACTTCTGGGCATATACCCAGAGAAAACCGTAAATCAAAAAGGCACATTCACCACAATGTTCATTGCAGCACTATTTACAATAGCCAGGTAATGGAAGCAAACTAAATGCCCACAGACAGATGAATGGATAAAGATGTGGTACATATATAAAATGAAATATTACTCGGCCATAAAAAGGAATGAAACTGGGTCATTTGTAGAGACATCGATGGATCAAGAGACTGTCATACAGAATGAAGTCTAAAAGAGGAAACCAAATACTGTATATTAAGGCATATATGTGGAACCTAAAAAATGGTACAGATGAACTGGTTTGCAGCGAAGAAATAGAGACACAGAGGTAGAGAACAAACGTATGGACACCAAGTGTGGGAAGCCATGGAGTGGTGGTGGTGGGATGAGTTTGGAGATTGGGATTGACCTGTATACATTTATATGCATAAAATACATAACTAATAATAACCTGCTGTATAAAAAAATTAATTAATTAATTTCAAAATTCTAAACATTAAAATTTAAAAATAAAAGAGAAAAAAGTTCTTCCCGTCTCACAGATGTATTTATAGGAATGAATTATTTCCATGCTTATATCTATAAATACATAAAAGAGGAATAAAATCTAACTTGAAACATAAAAGAAAAAAAATCTGAACCCACCATTTATACAGAGGAAAACCCTATCTGGACACTTGCTCCAGCGGTAAACAGTTCTGAAATTGGTCAGAGGTAGGGAACCATCTCCCATACAGCCAGCACCCCACCCCCCACAC
The DNA here is from genome assembly GCF_964341445.2 of Mesoplodon mirus. NCBI lineage: Eukaryota > Metazoa > Chordata > Mammalia > Artiodactyla > Ziphiidae > Mesoplodon > Mesoplodon mirus. Next base: position 54,752 of record NW_028295521.1, on the reverse strand, counting down.
AAGGAGCGTCCTCATTGCAAAGCTGGGGGACTGTGCCGAGGCATCTGTGCGTAAACGTGAGCTGAGCCCCAGGCCAGCTGCTGCTGAACTGTTCCCACCCTTCCCAGGTAAAACACCTGAATATGTACAAGGGCTTGAAAGCCTAGAGGAAGGGCCGTCGAGCCACACCAGCGACAGCACGCAGGCCAACTTGGTGCCTGCAGGCCAGCCAGGGTGGTCCTGGCCCCGGGCGCTCTTCCGGAAGCTTTCCATTGCCCTGCCTGAGATACCCCTCCTGTCCTGGCCCCCACTGCTTTTTTCCTTCCTCACCTCTGTCCGGAGAGAAATTCCAGCGGAAGGTATGGGTGACACATCCTCTTCTTTACAGGTGTCAGCCTGGCAACTCCTGCAGAAAGGCCAGCAGAGCCCCACTCACACCGGGCCACCCACAAAGCTGTGGCCCCTCACTCCCACCCACCAGCAGAGCCCCGAGACTGCTGACGGGGCAGAGAATATGGAGTCAGGCACAGCTTCAGGGGCTATTGCTGCCTGGAGCGCTGTTTATATTCACCTCAATGAGGCACACCTGGGGAGGGCGGGCCGGCAGGGTAAGGCTGCCCAGGTCAGCTAATCCACAACCCTCAGGGAATCACATTGTTGAAAATGGACCTCGCTAAGGCAGAAGAGAAGCCAAGGAAAAAAAGGACAAAATGCCATTTGCAGCACCGTAAATGAGTCTAGAAGTAATCACGTGACTTGTAGTAAGTCAGAAAGTGAAAGACACATACCATATCATATCACTTATAGGTGTTACCTAAAAATGGATACCAGGGCAGATATTTCCACGGAGAAGGGCAATCACAGATTCATTAAACAAACTTATGGTTCACGAATGGAAAGGTGTGAGGATTGGTTTCATTATGATATCGGGGATAACAGACATATACAAACACAGGTGACATATATAATCACCAAAGACCTACAGAATACCAAGAGAGGACTACTCAACATTCTGTCATAACGTACATGGGAAAAGGATCCCAGGAAGAACAGACATCTGTATATGTGTAAAAGACCCACATCTTCCACACCTACAACAAGCCAAACATTGTAATCAAACTTGCTGTAATAAAAAATAAAAAAATTAAATTAAAAACACGAACAAGAAGTAGTGAGACAAACTTGAGGGGCTTTCTCCTGGCACATTCCATTCTAAATTCCAATCTAGAACACCACTTCCACTGAGGCTCTCTTGCCCTAGTAACCAGATTTGGTAAGGGTGAACTGCTGCCACCTTGTGGCCGTTTCACACAACAGCAGCTTTAATCCCAGCGCTAATGGTCAGTTGATATTCAAAATCATTGCAGGCCTGTAAATGACACCTGCCCTGAAAACAAATCCTGGGGTCACATATCGACCAAAAAATTCAAAGGACGTCCATATTTCAAAACGACCGTTTCAAAACGCATATTTTACGCACATTAGTGTTCTGCTTCTTTTCCTTTCTTTCCTTTTTTGTTAAAAAAAACGGGAATGGAAAAAGGCATCCCTCAGAATGGGCGAAAATAGTTGCAAACGAATCAATGGACAGAGGTTTAATCTCCAATATATATAAACAGCTCATGCAGCTTAATATTAAAAAAACAAACAACCCAATACAAAAATGGGCAGAAGATCTAAAGAGACGTTTCTTCTAAGAAGACACAGAGATGGCCAAGACGCACATAAAAAGCTGCTCAACAGCACTAATTATTAGAGAAATGCAAATCAAAATTACAATGAGGTATCACCTCACACCTGTTAGAATCGGCGTCATCAGAAAATCTACAAACAACCAATTCTGGGGAGGGTGTGGACAAAAGGAGCCCTCTTCCACTATTGGTGGGAATGTAAATTGATACAGTCACTATGGAGAGCAGTATGGAGTTTCCTTAAAAAAACTAGAAATAGAATTACCATCTGATCCAGCCATCCCACTTCTGGGCATATACCCAGAGAAAACCGTAAATCAAAAAGGCACATTCACCACAATGTTCATTGCAGCACTATTTACAATAGCCAGGTAATGGAAGCAAACTAAATGCCCACAGACAGATGAATGGATAAAGATGTGGTACATATATAAAATGAAATATTACTCGGCCATAAAAAGGAATGAAACTGGGTCATTTGTAGAGACATCGATGGATCAAGAGACTGTCATACAGAATGAAGTCAAAAAGAGGAAACCAAATACTGTATATTAAGGCATATATGTGGAACCTAAAAAATGGTACAGATGAACTGGTTTGCAGCGAAGAAATAGAGACACAGAGGTAGAGAACAAACGTATGGACACAAAGTGTGGGAAGCCATGGAGTGGTGGTGGTGGGATGAGTTGGGAGATTGGGATTGACCTGTATACATTTATATGCATAAAATACATAACTAATAATAACCTGCTGTATAAAAAATTAATTAATTTCAAAATTCTAAACATTAAAATTTAAAAATAAAAGAGAAAAAAGTTCTTCCCGTCTCACAGATGTATTTATAGGAATGAATTATTTCCATGCTTATATCTATAAATACATAAAAGAGGAATAAAATCTAACTTGAAACATAAAAGAAAAAAAATCTGAACCCACCATTTATACAGAGGAAAACCCTATCTGGACACTTGCTCCAGCGGTAAACAGTTCTGAAATTGGTCAGAGGTGGGGAACCATCTCCCATACAGCCAGCACCCCACCCCCCACACAAGGAGCGTCCTCATTGCAAAGCTGGGGGACTGTGCCGAGGCATCTGTGCGTAAACGTGAGCTGAGCCCCAGGCCAGCTGCTGCTGAACTGTTCCCACCCTTCCCAGGTAAAACACCTGAATATGTACAAGGTCTTGAAAGCCTAGAGGAAGGGCCGTCGAGCCACACCAGCGACAGCACGCAGGCCAACTTGGTGCCTGCAGGCCAGTCAGGGTGGTCCTGGCCCCGGGCGCTCTTCCGGAAGCTTTCCATTGCCCTGCCTGAGATACCCCTCCTGTCCTGGCCCCCACTGCTTTTTTCCTTCCTCACCTCTGTCCGGAGAGAAATTCCAGCGGAAGGTATGGGTGACACATCCTCTTCTTTACAGGTGTCAGCCTGGCAACTCCTGCAGAAAGGCCAGCAGAGCCCCACTCACACCGGGCCACCCACAAAGCTGTGGCCCCTCACTCCCACCCACCAGCAGAGCCACGAGACTGCTAACGGGGCAGAGAATATGGAGTCAGGCACAGCTTCAGGGGCTATTGCTGCCTGGAGCGCTGTTTATATTCACCTCAACGAGGCACACCTTGGGAGGGCGGGCCGGCAGGGTAAGGCTGCCCAGGTCAGCTAATCCACAACCCTCAGGGAATCACATTGTTGAAAATGGACCTCGCTAAGGCAGAAGAGAAGCCAAGGAAAAAAAGGACAAAATGCCATTTGCAGCACCGTAAATGAGTCTAGAAGTAATCACGTGACTTGTAGTAAGTCAGAAAGTGAAAGACACATACCATATCATATCACTTATAGGTGTTACCTAAAAATGGATACCAGGGCAGATATTTCCACGGAGAAGGGCAATCACAGATTCATTAAACAAACTTATGGTTCACCAATGGAAAGGTGTGAGGATTGGTTTCATTACGATATCGGGGATAACAGACATATACAAACACAGGTGACATATATAATCACCAAAGACCTACAGAATACCAAGAGAGGACTACTCAACATTCTGTCATAACGTACATGGGAAAAGGATCCCAGGAAGAACAGACATCTGTATATGTGGAAAAGAACCACATCTTCCACACCTACAACAAGCCAAACATTGTAATCAAACTTGCTGTAATAAAAAATAAAAAAAAAATTAAATTAAAAACACGAACAAGAAGTAGTGAGACAAACTTGAGGGGCTTTCTCCTGGCACATTCCATTCTAAATTTCAATCTAGAACACCATTTCCACTGAGGCTCTCTTGCCCTAGTAACCAGATTTGGTAAGGGTGAACTGCTGCCACCTGGTGGCCGTTTCACACAACAGCAGCTTTAATCCCAGCGCTAATGGTCAGTTGATATTCAAAATCATTGCAGGCCTGTAAATGACACCTGCCCTGAAAACAAATCCTGGGGTCACATATCGACCAAAAAATTCAAAGGACGTCCATATTTCAAAACGACCGTTTCAAAAGGCATATTTTACGCACATTAGTGTTCTGCTTCTTTTCCTTTCTTTCCTTTTTTGTTAAAAAAAAAACGGGAATGGAAAAAGGCATCCCTCAGAATGGGCAAAAATCGTTGCAAACGAATCAATGGACAGAGGTTTAATCTCCAATATATATAAACAGCTCATGCAGCTTAATATTAAAAAAACAAACAACCAATACAAAAATGGGCAGAAGATCTAAAGAGATGTTTCTTCAAAGGAGACACAGAGATGGCCAAGACGCACATGAAAAGCTGCTCAACAGCACTAATTATTAGAGAAATGCAAATCAAAACTACAATGAGGTATCACCTCACACCCGTTACAATCGGCATCATCAGAAAATCTACAAACAACCAATTCTGGGGAGGGTGTGGACAAAAGGAGCCCTCTTCCACTATTGGTGGGAATGTAAATTGATACAGTCACTATGGAGAACAGTATGGAGTTTCCTTCAAAAAACTAGAAATAGAATTACCATCTGATCCAGCCATCCAACTTCTGGGCATATACCCAGAGAAAACCGTAAATCAAAAAGGCACATTCACCACAATGTTCATTGCAGCACTATTTACAATAGCCAGGTAATGGAAGCAACCTAAATGCCCACAGACAGATGAATGGATAAAGATGTGGTACATATATAAAATGAAATATTACTCGGCCATAAAAAGGAATGAAACTGGGTCATTTGTAGAGACATCGATGGATCAAGAGACTGTCATACAGAATGAAGTCAAAATGAGGAAACCAAATACTGTATATTAAGGCATATATGTGGAACCTAAAAAATGGTACAGATGAACTGGTTTGCAGCGAAGAAATAGAGACACAGAGGTAGAGAACAAACGTATGGACACCAAGTGTGGGAAGCCATGGGGTGGTGGTGGTGGGATGAGTTGGGAGATTGGGATTGACCTGTATACATTTATATGCATAAAATACATAACTAATAATAACCTGCTGTATAAAAAAATAAATTAATTAATTTCAAAATTCTAAACATTAAAATTTAAAAATAAAAGGGAAAAAAGTTCTTCCAGTCTCACAGATGTATTTATAGGAATGAATTATTTCCATGCTTATATCTATAAATACATAAAAGAGGAATAAAATCTAACTTGAAACATAAAAGAAAAAAAAAAACCTGAACCCACCATTTATACAGAGGAAAACCCTATCTGGACACTTGCTCCAGCGGTAAACAATTCTGAAATTGGTCAGAGGTGGGGAACCATCTCCCATACAGCCAGCACTCCACCCCCCACACAAGGAGCGTCCTCATTGCAAAGCTGGGGGACTGTGCAGAGGCACCTGTGCATAAACGGGAGCTGAGCCCCAGGCCAGCTGCTGCTAAACTGTTCCCACCCTTCCCAGGTAAAACACCTGAATATGTACAAGGTCTTGAAAGCCTAGAGGAAGGACCGTGGAGCCACACCAGCGACAGCACGCAGGCCAACTTGGTGCCTGCAGGCCAGCCAGGGTGGTCCTGGCCCCGGGCGCTCTTCCAGAATCTTTCCATTGCCCTGCCTGAGATACCCCTCCTGTCCCGGCCCCCACTGCTTTTTTCCTTCCTCACCTCTGTCCGGAGAGAAATTCCAGCGGAAGGTATGGGTGACACAACCTCTTCTTTACAGGCGGCAGCCTGGCAACTCCTGCAGAAAGGCCAGCAGAGCCCCACTCACAGCGGGCCACCCACAAAGCTGTGGCCCCTCACTCCCTCCCACCAGCACAGCCCCGAAACTGCTGACGGGGCAGAGAATATGGAGTCAGGCACAGATTCAGGGGCTATTGCTGCCTGGAGCGCTGTTTATATTGACTTCAACGAGGCACACCTGGGGAGGGCGGGCCGGCAGGGTAAGGCTGCCCAGGTCAGCTAATCCACAACCCTCAGGGAATCACATTGTTGAAAATGGACCCCGCTAAGGCAGAAGAGAAGCCAAGGGAAAAAAGGACACAATGCCATTTGCAGTACAGTAGATGAGTCTAGAAGTAATCACGTGACTTGTAGTAAGTCAGAAAGTGAAAGACACATATCATATCATATCACTTATAGGTGTTACCTAAAAATGGATACCAGGGCAGATATTTCCACGGAGAAGGGCAATCACAGATTCATTAAACAAACTTATGGTTCACCAATGGAAAGGTGTGAGGATTGGTTTCATTACGATATCGGGGTTAACACACATATACAAACACAGGTGACATATATAATCACCAAAGACCTACAGAATACCAAGAGAGGACTACTCAACATTCTGTCATAACGTACATGGGAAAAGGATCCCAGGAAGAACAGACATCTGTATATGTGTAAAAGAACCACATCTTCCACACCTACAACAAACCAAACATTGTAATCAATCTTGCTGTAATAAAAAATAAAAAATTAAATTAAAAACATGAACAAGAAGTAGTGAGACAAACTTGAGGGGCTTTCTCCTGGCTCATTCCATTCTAAACTCCAATCTAGAACACCACTTCCACTGAGGCTCTCTTGCCCTAGTAACCAGATTTGGTAAGGGTGAACTGCTGCCACCTTGTGGCCGTTTCACACAACAGCAGCTTTAATCCCAGCACTAATGGTCAGTTGATATTCAAAATCATTACAGGCCTGTAAATGACACCTGCCCTGAAAACAAATCCTGGGGTCACATATCGACCAAAAAATTCAAAGGACGTCCATAATTCAAAACGACCATTTCAAAAGGCATATTTTACGCACAATAGTGTTCTGCTTCTTTTCCTTTCTTTCCTTTTTTGTTAAAAAAAACGGGAATGGAAAAAGGCATCCCTCAGAATGGGCAAAAATCGTTGCAAACGAATCAATGGACAGAGGTTTAATCTCCAATATATATAAACAGCTCATGCAGCTTAATATTAAAAAAACCAACAACCCAAAAAAAATGGGCAGAAGATCTAAAGAGACGTTTCTTCAAAGGAGACACAGAGATGGCCAAGACGCACATGAAAAGCTGCTCAACAGCGCTAATTATTAGAGAAATGCAAATCAAAACTACAATGAGGTATCACCTCACACCTGTTAGAATCGGCATCATCAGAAAATCTACAAACAACCAATTCTGGGGAGGGTGTGGACAAAAGGAGCCCTCTTCCACTATTGGTGGGAATGTAAATTGATACAGTCACTATGGAGAACAGTATGGAGTTTCCTTAAAAAAACTTGAAATAGAATTACCATCTGATCCAGCAATCCCACTTCTGGGCATATACCCAGAGAAAACCGTATTTCAAAAAGGCACATTCACCACAATGTTCGTTGCAGCACTATTTACAATAGCCAGGTAATGGAAGCAAACTAAATGCCCACAGACAGATGAATGGATAAAGATGTGGTACATATATAAAATGAAATATTACTCGGCCATAAACAGGAATGAAACTGGGTCATTTGTAGAGACATCGATGGATCGAGAGACTGTCATACAGAATGAAGTAAGTCAGAAAGAGGAAACCAAATACTGTATATTAATGCATATATGTGGAACCTAAAAAATGGTACAGATGAACTGGTTTGCAGGGAAGAAATAGAGACACAGAGGTAGAGAACAAACGTATGGACACCAAGTGTGGGAAGCCATGGGGTGGTGGTGGTCGGATGAGTTGGGAGATTGGGATTGACCTGTATACATGTATATGCATAAAATACATAACTAATAATAACGTGCTGTATAAAAAAAATACAATTAAATTTCAAAATTTTAAAAAATAAAATTTAAAAATAAAAGATAAAAAAGTTCTTCCCATCACACAGATGTATTTATAGGAATGAATTATTTCCATGCTTATATCTATAAATATATAAAAGATGAATAAAATCTAACTTGAACCATAAAAGAAAAAAAAAACCTGAACTCACGAGTTATACAGAGGAAAACCCTATCAGGGCACTTGCTCCAGCGGTAAACAATTCTGAAATTGGTCCGAGGTGGGAAACCATCTCCCATACAGCCAGCAACCCAACCCCCACGCAAGGAGCGTCCTCATTGCAAAGATGGGGGACCGTGCCGAGGCATCTGTGAGTAAACGTGAGCTGAACCGCAGGCCAGCTACTGCTAAACTGTTCCCACCCTTCCCAGGTAAAACACCTGAATATGTACAAGGGCTTGAAAGCCTAGAAGAAGGGACGTCGAGCCACACCAGCGACAGCACGCAGGCCAACTTGGTGCCTGCAGGCCAGCCAGGTTGGTCTTGGCCCCGGGCGCTCTTCCAGAAGCTTTCCATTGCCCTGTCTGAGATACCCCTCCTGTCCCGGCCCACACTGCTTTTTTCCTTCCTCACCTCTGTCCGGAGAGAAATTCCAGCGGAAGGTATGGTTGACACATTCTCTTCTTTACAGGTGGCAGCCTGGCAACTCCTGCAGAAAGGCCAGCAGAGCCCCACTCACACCGGGCCACCCACAAAGCTGTGGCCCGTCACTCCCTCCCACCAGCACAGCCCCGAGACTGCTGACGGGGCAGAGAATATGGAGTCAGGCACAGCTTCAGGGGCTATTGCTGCCTGGAGCGCTGCTTATATTGACCTCAACGAGGCACACCTGGGGAGGGCGGGCCGGCAGGGTAAGGCTGCCCAGGTCAGCTAATCCACAACCCTCAGGGAATCACATTGTTGAAAATGGACCTCGCTAAGGCAGAAGAGAAGCCAAGGAAAAAAAGGACACAATGCCATTTGCAGCAGCGTAAATGAGTCTAGAAGTAATCACGTGACTTGTAGTACAGTCAGAAAGTGAAAGACACATATCATATCATATCACTTATAGGTGTTACCTAAAAATGGATACCAGGGCAGATATTTCCACGGAGAAGGGCAATCACAGATTCATTAAACAAACTTATGGTTCACGAATGGAAAGGTGTGAGGATTGGTTTCATTACGATATCGGGGTTAACAGACATATACAAACACAGGTGACATATATAATCACCAAAGACCTACAGAATACCAAGAGAGGACTACTCAACATTCTGTCATAACGTACATGGGAAAAGCATCCCAGGAAGAACAGACATCTGTATATGTGGAAAAGAACCACATCTTCCACACCTACAACAAGCCAATCATTGTAATCAAACTTGCTGTAATAAAAAATAAAAAAATTAAAGTAAAAACACGAACAAGGAGTAGTGAGACAAACTTGAGGGGCTTTCTCCTGGCACATTCCATTCTAAATTCCAATCTAGAACACCACTTCCACTGAGGCTCTCTTGCCCTAGTAACCAGATTTGGTAAGGGTGAACTGCTGCCACCTGGTGGCCGTTTCACACAACAGCAGCTTTAATCCCAACGCTAATGGTCAGTTGATATTCAAAATCATTGCACGCCTGTAAATGACACCTGCCCTGAAAACAAATCCTGGGGTCACATATCGACCAAAAAATTCAAAGGACGTCCATATTTCAAAACGACCGTTTCAAAAGGCATATTTTACGCACATTAGTGTTCTGCTTCTTTTCCTTTCTTTCCTTTTTTGTTAAAAAAACGGGAATGGAAAAAGGCATCCCTCAGAATGGGCGAAAATCGTTGCAAACGAATCAATGGACAGAGGTTTAATCTCCAATATATATAAACAGCTCATGCAGCTTAATATTAAAATAACAAACAACCCAATACAAAAATGGGCAGAAGATCTAAAGAGACGTTTCTTCAAAGAAGACACAGAGATGGCCAAGACGCACATGAAAAGCTGCTCAACAGCACTAATTATTAGAGAAATGCAAATCAAAACTACAATGAGGTATCACCTCACACCTGTTAGAATCGGCATCATCAGAAAATCTACAAACAACCAATTCTGGGGAGGGTGTGGACAAAAGGAGCCCTCTTCCACTATTGGTGGGAATGTAAATTGATACAGTCCCTATGGAGAACAGTATGGAGTTTCCTTAAAAAAACTAGAAATAGAATTACCATCTGATCCAGCAATCCCACTTCTGGGCATATACCCAGAGAAAACGGTAAATCAAAAAGGCACATTCACCACAATGTTCGTTGCAGCACTATTTACAATAGCCAGGTAATGGAAGCAACCTAAATGCCCACAGACAGATGAATGGATAAAGATGTGGTACATATATAAAAAGAAATATTACTCGGCCATAAACAGGAATGAAACTGGGTCATTTGTAGAGACATCGATGGATCGAGAGACTGTCATACAGAATGAAGTAAGTCAGAAAGAGGAAACCAAATACTGTATATTAATGCATATATGTGGAACCTAAAAAATGGTACAGATTAACTGGTTTGCAGGGAAGAAATAGAGACACAGAGGTAGAGAACAAACGTATGGACACCAAGTGTGGGAAGCCATGGGGTGGTGGTGGTGGGATGAGTTGGGAGATTGGGATTGACCTGTATACATGTATATGCATAAAATACATAACTAATAATAACGTGCTGTATAAAAAAAATAAAATTATATTTCAAAATTTCAAAAAATAAAATTTAAAAATAAAAGAGAAAAAAGTTCTTCCCGACACACAGATGTATTTATAGGAATGAATTATTTCCATGCTTATATCTATAAATATATAAAAGATGAATAAAATCTAACTTGAACCATAAAAGAAAAAAAAACCTGAACCCAGGAGTTATACACAGGAAAACCCTATCAGCGCACTTGCTCCAGCGGTAAACAATTCTGAAATTGGTCAGAGGTGGGAAACCATCTCCCATACAGCCAGCAACACACCCCCCACGCAAGGAGCGTCCTCATTGCAAAGCTGGGGGACCGTGCCGAGGCCTCTGTGAGTAAACGTGAGCTGAGCCCCAGGCCAGCTGCTGCTGAACTGTTCCCACCCTTCCCAGGTAAAACACCTGAATATGTACAAGGGTTTGAAAGCCTAGAGGAAGGGCCGTCGAGCCACACCAGTGACAGCACGCAGGCCAACTTGGTGCCTGCAGGCCAGCCAGGGTGGTCTTGGCTCTGGGCGCTCTTCCGGAAGCTTTCCATTGCCCTGCCTGAGATACCCCTCCTGTCCCGGCCCACACTGCTTTTTTCCTTCCTCACCTCTGTCCAGAGAGAAATTCCAGCGGAAGGTATGGGTGACACATCCTCTTCTTTACAGGCGGCAGCCTGGCAACTCCTGCAGAAAGGCCAGCAGAGCCCCACTCACACCGGGCCACCCACAAAGCTGTGGCCCCTCACTCCCTCCCACCAGCACAGCCCCGAGACTGCTGACGGGGCAGAGAATATGGAGTCAGGCACAGCTTCAGGGGCTATTGCTGCCTGGATCGCTGTTTATATTGACCTCAACGAGGCACACCTGGGGAGGGCGGGCCGGCAGGGTAAGGCTGCCCAGGTCCGCTAATCCACAACCCTCAGGGAATCACATTGTTGAAAATGGACCTCACTAAGGCAGAATAGAAGCCAAGGAAAAAAAGGACACAATGCCATTTGCAGCACCTTAGATGAGTCTAGAAGTAATCACGTGACATATAGTAAGTCAGAAAGTGAAAGACATATCATATCATATCACTTATAGGTGTTACCTAAAAATGGATACCAGGGCAGATATTTCCATGGAGAAGGGCAATCACAGATTCATTAAACAAACTTATGGTTCACGAATGGAAAGGTGTGAGGATTGGTTTCATTACGATATCGGGGTTAACAGACATATACAAACACAGGTGACATATATAATCACCAAAGACCTACAGAATACCAAGAGAGGACTACTCAACATTCTGTCATAACGTACATGGGAAATGGATCCCAGGAAGAACAGACATCTGTATATGTTTAAAAGAACCACATCTTCCACACCTACAACAAGCCAAACATTGTAATCAAACTTGCTGTAATAAAAAATAAAAAAAAAATTAAATTAAAAACACGAACAAGAAGTAGTGAGACAAACATGAGGGGCTTTCTCCTGGCACATTCCATTCTAAATTCCAATGTAGAACACCACTTCCACTGAGGCTCTCTTGCCCTAGTAACCAGATTTGGTAAGGGAGAACTGCTGCCACCCTGTGGCCGTTTCACACAACAGCAGCTTTAATCCCAGCGCTAATGGTCAGTTGATATTCAAAATCATTGCAGGTCTGTAAATGACACCTGCCCTGAAAACAAATCCTGGGGTCACATATCGACCAAAAAATTCAAAGGACGTCCATATTTCAAAAGGACCGTTTCAAAAGGCATATTTTACGCACATTAGTGTTCTGCTTCTTTTCCTTTCTTTCCTTTTTTGTTAAAAAAAACGGGAATGGAAAAAGGCATCCCTCAGAATGGGCGAAAATCGTTGCAAACGAATCAATGGACAGAGGTTTAATCTCCAATATATATAAACAGCTCATGCAGCTTAATATTAAAAAAACAAACAACCCAATACAAAAATGGGCAGAAGATCTAAAGAGACGTTTCTTCAAAGAAGACACAGAGATGGCCAAGACGCACATGAAAAGCTGCTCAACAGCACTAATTATTAGAGAAATGCAAATCAAAACTACAATGAGTTATCACCTCACACCCGTTACAATCGGCATCATCAGAAAATCTACAAACAACCAATTCTGGGGAGGGTGTGGACAAAAGGAGCCCTCTTCCACTATTGGTGGGAATGTAAATTGATACAGTCACTATGGAGAGCAGTATGGAGTTTCCTTAACAAAACTAGAAATAGAATTACCATCTGATCCAGCCATCCCACTTCTGGGCATATACCCAGAGAAAACCGTAAATCAAAAAGGCACATTCACCACAATGTTCGTTGCAGCACTATTTACAATAGCCAGGTAATGGAAGCAACCTAAATGCCCACAGACAGATGAATGGATAAAGATGTGGTACATATATAAAATGGAATATTACTCGGCCATAAAAAGGAATGAAACTGGTCATTTTTAGAGACAACGATGGATCGACAGACTGTCATACAGAATGAAGTAAGTCAGAAAGAGGAAAACAAATATTGTATATTAATGTATATATGTGGAACCTAAAAAATGGTACAGATGAACTGGTTTGCAGGGAAGAAATAGAGACACAGAGGTAGAGAACAAACGTATGGACACCAAGTGTGGGAAGCCATGGGGTGGTGGTGGTGGGATGAGTTAGGAGATTGGGATTGACCTGTATACATATATATGCATAAAATACATAACTAATAATAACGTGCTGTATAAAAAAAATAAAATTAAATTTCAAAATTTTAAAAAAATAAAATTTAAAAATAAAAGAGAAAAAAGTTCTTCCCGTCACACAGATGTATTTATAGGAATGAATTATTTCAATGCTTATATCTATAAATATATAAAAGAGGCATAAAATCTAACTTGAACCATAAAAGAAAAAAAAACCTGAACCCACGAGTTATACAGAGGAAAACCCTATCAGGGCACTTGCTCCAGCGGTAAACAATTCTGAAATTGATCAGAGGTGGGAAACCCTCTCCCATACAGCCAGCAACCCACCCCCCACGCAAGGAGCGTCCTCATTGCAAAGATGGGGGACCGTGCCGAGGCATCTGTGAGTAAACGTGAGCTGAGCCCCAGGCCAGCTGCTGCTGAACTGTTCCCACCCTTCCCAGGTAAAACACCTGAATATGTACAAGGGCTTGAAAGCCTAGAGGAAGGGCCGTCGAGCCACACCAGCGACAGCACGCAAGCCAACTTGGTGCCTGCAGGCTAGCCAGGTTGGTCTTGGCCCCAGGCGCTCTTCCGGAAGCTTTCCATTGCTCTGTCTGAGATACCCCTCCTGTCCCGGCCCCCACTGCTTTTTTCCTTCCTCACCTCTGTCCGGAGAGAAATTCCAGCGGAAGGTATGGGTGACACATTCTCTTCTTTACAGGTGGCAGCCTGGCAACTCCTGCAGAAAGGCCAGCAGAGTCCCACTCACAGGGGCCACCCACAAAGCTGTGGACCCTCACTCCCTCCCACCAGCACAGCCCCGAGACTGCTGATGGGGCAGAGAATATGGAGTCAGGCACAGCTTCAGGGGCTATTGCTGCCTGGAGCGCTGTTTATATTGACCTCAACGAGGCACACCTGGGGAGGGCGGGCCGGCAGGGTAAGGCTGCCCAGGTCCGCTAATCCACAACCCTCAGGGAATCACATTGTTGAAAATGGACCTCGCTAAGGCAGAAGAGAAGCCAAGGAAAAAAAGGACACAATGCCATTTGCAGCACCGTAAATGAGTCTAGAAGTAATCACGTGACTTGTAGTAAGTCAGAAAGTGAAAGACACATATCATATCATATCACTTATAGGTGTTACCTAAAAATGGATACCAGGGCAGATACTTCCACGGAGAAGGGCAATCACAGATTCATTAAACAAACTTATGGTTCACCAATGGAAAGGTGTGAGGATTGGTTTCATTACGATATCGTGGTTAACAGACATATACAAACACAGGTGACATATATAATCACCAAAGACCTACAGAATACCAAGAGAGGACTACTCAACATTCTGTCATAACGTACATGGGAAATGGATCCCAGGAAGAACAGACATCTGTATATGTGTAAAAGAACCACATCTTCCACACCTACAACAAGCCAAACATTGTAATCAAACTTGCTGTAATAAAAAATAAAAAAAATTAAATTAAAAACACGAACAAGAAGTAGTGAGACAAACTTGAGGGGCTTTCTCCTGGCACATTCCATTCTAAATTCCAATCTAGAACACCACTTCCACTGAGGCTCTCTTGTCCTAGTAACCAGATTTGGTAAGAGTGAACTGCTGCCACCTTGTGGCCGTTTCACACAACAGCAGCTTTAATCCCAGCGCTAATGGTCAGTTGATATTCAAAATCATTGCAGGCCTGTAAATGACACCTGCCCTGAAAACAAATCCTGGGGTCACATATCGACCAAAAATTTAAAGGACGTCCATATTTCAAAAGGACCGTTTCAAAAGGCATATTTTACGCACATTAGTGTTCTGCTTCTTTTCCTTTCTTTCCTTTTTTGTTAAAAAAAACGGGAATGGAAAAAGGCATCCCTCAGAATGGGCGAAAATCGGTGCAAACGAATCAATGGACAGAGGTTTAATCTCCAATATATATAAACAGCTCATGCAGCTTAATATTAAAAAAACAAACCACCCAATACAAAAATGGGCAGAAGATCTAAAGAGACGTTTCTTCAAAGAAGACACAGAGATGGCCAAGACGCACATGAAAAGCTGCTCAACATCACTAATTGTTAGAGAAATGCAAATCAAAACTACAATAAGGTATGACATTACACCCATTAGAGTCGGCATCATCAGAAAATCTACAAACAAAAATTCTGGGGAGGGTGTGGACAAAAGGAACCCTCTTCCACTATTGGTGGGAATGTAAATTGATATAGTCACTATGGAGAACAGTATGGAGGTTCCTTTAAAAAACTAAAAAGAGGAGTACCATCTGATCCAGCAATCCCACTTCTGAGCACATACCCAGAGAAAACCATAAATCAAAGAGACACATTCACCACAATGTTCATTGCAGCACTATTTACAATAGCCAGGTAATGGAAGCAACCTAAATGCCCACAGATAGAAGAACGGATAAAGATGTGGTACATATATAAAATGGAGTATTTCTCAACCATATAAAGGAATGAAACTGGGTCATTTGTAGAGAACTCGATGGATCTAGAGACTGTCATACAGAGTGGAGTAAGTCAGAAACAGAAAAACAAATATTGTATATTAATGCCTATATTTGGTACCTAGAAAATTGGTACAGATGAACTTGTTTGCAGGGCAGAAATAGAGACACAAAGGTAGAGAACAAACATATGGACACAAAGAGGGGGAAGCCATGGGGTGGTGGTGGTGGTGGGATGAGTTGGGAGATTGGGATTGACCTGTATACATGTAAATGCATAAAATACATAACTAATAATAACCTGCTGTATAAGAAAATAAAATTAAATTTCAAAATTTTTAAAAATAAAACAGAAAAAAGTTCTTCCATTCACACAGATGTATTTATATGAATGACTTATTTCCATGCTTATATCTATAAATACATAAAAGAGGAATAAAATTTAACTTGAAACAATGGAGAAAAAAAAAACCTGATCCCAACAGTTATACAGAGGAAAACCCTATGAAGGCACTTACTCCAGCGGTAAACAATTCTGAAATTGGTCAGATGTGGAGAATCATCTCCCATACAGCCAGCAGCCCCACCCCACGCAAGGAGGGTCCTCATTGCCAAGCTGCGGGACCGTGCCGAGGCGTCTGTGAGTAAACGTGAGCTGAGCCCCAGGCCAGCTGCTGCTGAACTGTTCCCACCCTTCCCAGGTAAAACACCTGAATATGTACAAGGGCTTGAAAGCCTAGAGGAAGGGCAGTGGAGCCACACCAGCGACAGCACACAGGCCCACTTGGTGCCTGCAGGCCAGCCAGGATGGTCCTGGCCACGGGCGCTCTTCTGGAAGGTTTCCATTTTCCTGCCTGAGATACCCCTCCTATCCCGGCCCCCACTCCTTTTTTTCCTTCCTCACCTCAGCCCGGATAGAAATTTCAGCAGACGTTATGGGTGACGCATCCTCTTCTTTACAGGTGGCAGCCTGGCAACTCCTAAGCCTTGCCGTTCCCTAACCCCAACGCTAGCCTGGAACGGAAACCCTCCACCAGACCTACACCTTACCCTATGCCGTAACCTACTCCTGGTCCGTACGTTGTCACTGACCCGTGCGTCAACACATAGCCAGACCATCCCACGTTTCCATACCCTCAACTGTGCCCAAAGCCTTGCCGTTCCCTTACCCTAACCCTAGCCCGGAACGGAAACCCAACACCAGCCCTACACCTTACCCTAGGCCGTAGCCTACTCCTGGCCCGTACGCTGGCACTGACCCGTGCGTCAGCAGGTAGCCCGAACCTCCCAAGTTTCTGTAACCTCACGTGTGTCCTAAGCTTTCCCGTTCCCTATCCCTAAACCTAGCCAGGAACGGAAACCTACCACCAGCCCTACACCTAACCCCCAAGCCGTAGCCTACTACTGGCCCGTACGCTGGCACTGACCCATGCGTCAGCATGGAACCTGAACCTCCCACTTTTCCGTACCCTCACCTGTGGCCTAAGCATTGCCGTTCCCTAACCCTAACCCTAGACCCGAACGGAAACCCACAACAAGCCCTAAACTTTACCTTATGCAGTAGCCTACCCCTGGCCCGTTCGCTGGCAGTGAACCGTGCGTCAGCATGTAGCCCGACCCTCCCACGTTTCTGTACCTCACCTGTGCCCTAAGCTTGCCGTTCCCTAACCCTAACCCTAGCCCGGAACGGAAACCCACCACCAGCCCTACACCTTACCCTACGCCATAGACTACTCCTGGCCTGTTCGCTGCCACTAACTCGTGCATCAGCACGTAGCCCGAGCCTCCCACGTTTCCGTACCCTCACCTATGCCCTAAGCCTTGCCATTCCCTAACCCTAACCCTAGCCGAGAACAGAAACCTACCACCAACCCTACAACTAACCCCCAAGCCGTAGCCTACTCCTGGCCCATACGCTGGCACTGACCCATGCGTCAGCACGTAGCCCGACACTCCCACGTTGCTGTACCCTCACCTGTGCCCTAAGCCTTGCCGTTCCCTAACCCTAACCCTACACCGTAACGGAAACCCACCACCAGCCCTACACATTACCCTATGCCGTAGACTACTCCTGGCCAGTACGCTGGCACTGACCCGTGCGTCAGCACGTAGCCTGAACTTCCCAAGTTTCCGTACCCTCACCTGTGCCCTAAGCCTTGCCGTTCCCTAACCCTAACCCTAGCCCGGAACGGAAACCCACCAGCAGCCCTGAACCTTACCCTACCCCGTAGCCAACTCCTGGCCCGTACACTGGCACTGACCCGTGCGGCAACACGTAGCCTGACCCTCCCACGTTTCCGTACCCTCACCTGTGCCCTAAGAATTGCTGTTCCTTAACCCTAACTGTAGCCCGGAACGGAAACACACCACCTGCCCTACACTTTACCCTACGCCGTAGTGTACTCCTGGCCCGTACGCTGGCACTAACCCGTACGTCAGCACGTAGCCTGACCCTCCCAAGTTTCCGTACCCTCACCTGTGCCCTAAGCCTTGCCGTTCACTAACCCTAACCCGAGCCCGGAACGGAAACCCACAACCAGCCCTAAAACTTAGCCAGAAGGCGTAGCCTACTCCTGTCCCATACGCTGGCACTGACCCGTGCGTCATCACGTAGCCTGACCCTCCCACGTTTGCGTACCCTCACCTGTGCCCTAAGCCTTGCCGTTCCCTAACCCTAACCCTAGCCCAGAACGGAAAACCACCACCAGTCCTACACCTTACCCTATGCTGTAGCCTACACCTGGCCCATACGCGGGCACTGACCCATGCGTCAGCACGTAGCCTGAACCTCCCACTTTTCTGTACCCTTACCTGTGCCCTAAGCCTTGCCGTTCTCTAACCCTAACCCTAGCCCGGAACGGAAAGCCACCACCAGCCCTAAAACTTAGCCACAAGCCGTAGCCTACTCCTGTCCCATAAGCTGGCACTGACCCGTGCGTCAGCACATAGCCTGACTCTCCCACGTTTCCGTACACTCACCTGTGCCCTAAGCCTTGCCGTTCCCTAACCCTAACCCTAGACCGGAACGGAAACCCACCACCAGCCCTACACCTTACCCTACGCCGTAGCCTACTCCTGGCCCGTACGATGGCACTGACCCGTGCGTCAGCACGTAGCCTGACCCTACCACGTTTCCGTACCCTCACCTGTGCCCTAAGTCTTGCCGTTCCCTAACCCTAACGCTAGCACGGAACGGAAACCCACCACGAGCCCTACACCTTACCCTACGCCGTAGCCTACTCCTGGCCCGTACGCTGGCACTGACACGTGCGTCAGCACGTAGCCTGACCTTCCCACATTTCCGTACCCTCACCTGTGCCCTAAGCCTTGCCGTTCCCTAACCCTAACCCTAGTACGGAACGGAAACCCACCACCAGCCCTACACCTAACCTCCAAGCCACAGCCTACTTATGGCCCATACGCTGGCCCTGACACGTGCGTCAGCACGTAGCCTGACACTCCCACGTTTCCGTACCATCACCTTTCCCCTAAGCCTTGCCGTTCCCTAACCCTAACCCTAGTATGGAACGGAAACACACCACCAGCCCTACACCTAACCCCCAAGACGTAGCCTACACCTGGCCGGTACGCTTGCACTGACCCGTGCATCAGCATGTAGCCTGACCCTCCCACGTTTCTGTATCGTCACCTGTGCCCTAAGCCTTGCCGTTCCCTAACCCTAACACTAGCCCTGAAAGGAAAACCACCACCAGACCTACACTTTACCCTACACCGTAGCCTACTCCTGGCCCGTACGCTGGCACTGACCAGTGCGTCAGCAAGTAGCCTGACCCTCCCACGTTTCCGTACCCTCACCTGTGCCCTAAGCCTTGCCGTTCCCTAACCCTAACCCCAGCCCGGAACGGAAACCCACCACCAGCCCTACACCTTACCCCCAAGCCGTAGCCTAATCCTGGCCCGTATGCTGGCTCTGACAAGTGCGTCAGCACGTAGCCTGACACTCCCACGTTTCCGTACCCTCACCTGTGCCCTAAGGAATGCCGTTCCATAACCCTAACCCTAGCCCGGAAAGGAAACCCACCACCAGCCCTACACCTTACCCACACCGTAGCCTACTCCTGGCCCGTACGCTGGCACTGACCCATGCGTCAGCACGTAGCCTGACCTTCCCACATTTCCGTACCCTCACCTGTTCCCTAAGCTTTGCTGTTCCCTAACACTAACCCTAGTACGGAACGGAAATCCACCACCAGCCCAACAACTAACGCCCAAGCCATAGCCTAGTCCTGGCCCGTACGCTGGCACTGACCCATGCGGCAGAACGTAGCCTGACCCTCCCACATTTCCGTACCATCACCTGTGCCCTAAGACTTGACGTTCCCTAACCCTAACCCTAGCCCGGAACAGAAACCCACCACCAGCCCAACACCTTACCACCACGCCGTAGCCTACTCCTGGCCCATATGCTGGCACTGACACGTGCGTCACCACGTAGCCTGACCCTCACACGTTTCCGTAACCTCATCTGTGCCCTAAGCCTTGCCGTTCCCTAACCTTAACCCTAGCTCGGAACGGAAACCCACCACCAGCCCTTCACTTAACCCTATGCCGTAGCCTACACCTGGCCCGTTCGCGGGCACTGACCTGTGCTTCAGCACGTAGCCTGACTCTCCCATGTTACCGTACCCTCACATGTGCCCTAAGCCTTGCCGTTCCCTAACCCTAACCCTAGCCCGGAACGGAAACCCACCACCAGCCCTAAACCTTAACCACAAGCCGTAGCCTACTCCTGGCCCGTACGCTGGCACCGACCCGTGCGTCAGCACGTAGCCTGACCCTCCCACGTTTCCGTACCATCACCTGTGCCCTAAGCCTTGTCGTTCCCAAACCCTCACCCTAGCCAGGAACAGAAACCCACCAGCAGCCCTACACCTTACCCTACGCCGTAGCCTACTCCTGGCACGTACGCTAGGCACTGACCCGTGCGTCAGCACGTAGCCTGACCCTCACACGCTTCCGTACCTTCACCTGTGCCCTAAGCCTTTCCGTTCCCTCACCCTAACCCTAGCCCGGAACGGAAACCCACCACCAGCCCTACACATAACCCCCAAGCCGTACCTTACTCCTGGCCAGTACGCTGGCACTGACAAGTGCATCATCACGTAGCCTGACCCTCCCACGTTTCCGTACCCTCACCTGTGCCCTAAGCCTTGTCGTTCCCTAACCCTAACCCTAGCCCGGAACGGAAACCCACCACCAGCCCTACAACTTACCCCCAAGCGGTAGCCTACTCCTGGCCCTTACGCTGGCACAGACCCGTGCGTCAGCACGAAGCCTGACCCTCCCACATTTGCGGACCCTCACCTGTGCCCTAAGCCTTGCCGTTCCCTAACCCTAACCCTAGCCCTGAACGGAAACCCACCACAAGCCCTACACCTTTCCCTACGCCGTAGCCTATTCCTGGCTCATACGCAGGCACTGACCCTTTCATCAGCAAGTAGCCTGACCCTCCCACGTTTCCGTACCCTCACCTGTGCCCTAAGCCTTGCCATTCACTAACCCTAACCCTAGCCCGGAACAGAAACCCACCACCATCCCTAAACCTTTCCCTACTGGGTAGCCTACTCCTCGCCTGTACGCTCGCACTGACCCGTGCGTCAGCATGGAGTTTGACCCTCCCACGTTTCCGTACCCTCACCTGGGCCCTAAGCCTTGCCATTCCCTAACACTAACCCTAGCCCGGAACGGAAACCCACCACCAGCCCTACACCTTACCCTATGCCGTAGCCTACACCTGGCCCATACGCGGGCACTGACCTGTGCTTCAGCACGTAGCCTGACCCTCCCAAGTTTGCGGACCCTCACCTGTGCCCTAAGCCTTGCCGTTCCCTAAATCTAACCCTAGCCCGGAACGGAAACCCACCACCAGCCCTACACCTTTCCCTACGCCATAGCCTATTCCTGGCTCGTACGCCGGCACTCACCGTTTCATCAGCACGTAGCCTGACCCTCCCACGTTTCCATACCCTCACCTGTGCCCTAAGCCTTGCCGTTCACTAAACCTAACCCTAGCCCGGAATGGAAACCCACCACCAGCCCTACACCTTACCCCCAAGCCGTAGCCTACTCCTGGCCCGTACGCTGGCACTGACCCGTGCGTCAGCACATAGCCTGACCCTCCCACTTTTCCGTACCCTCCCATGTGCCCTAAGCCTTGACGTTCCCTATCCCTAACCCTAGACCGGAACGCAAACCCACCACCAGCCCTACACCTTTCCCTACGCCGTAGCCTACTCCTGGCCCGTACGCTGGCACTGAACCGTGCGTCATCACATAGCTTGACCCTCCCACTTTTCCGTACCCTCACCTGTGCCCTAAGCCTTGCCGTTCCCTTACCCTAACCCTAGCCCCAAAAGGAAACCCACCACCCGCCCTACACCTTACCCAATGCCGTAGCCTACTCCTTGCCCGTACCCTGGCACTGACCGGTGCTTCAGCACGTAGCCATACCCTCCCACGTTTCCGTACCCTCACATGTGCCCTAAGCCTTGCCGTTCCCTAAACCTAACCATAGCCCGGAACGAAAACCCTCCACCAGCCCTACACCTTACACTACGCCGTAGCCTACTCCTGGCCCGTACGCTGGCACTGACACGTGCGTCAGCACGTAGCCTGACCCTCCCACGTTTCCGTAACCTCACATGTGCCCTAAGCCTTGCCATTCCCTAACCCTAACCCTAGACCGGAAAGGAAACCCACCACCAGCCCTAAACCTTACTCTATGCCGTAGACTACACCTGGCCCGTACGCGGGCACTGACCTGTTCTTCAGCACGTAGCCTGACCCTCCCATGTTACTGTACCCTCACCTGTGCCCTAAGCCTTGCCGTTCCCTAACCCTAACCCGAGCCCGGCATGTAATCCCTACACCAGCCCTACACCTTATCGTATGCCGTAGCCTAGTCCTGGCCCGTACGCTGGCACTGACCCATGCGTCAGCATGTAGCCTTAACCTTCCACGTTTCCGTATCCTCACCTGTGCCCTAAGCCTTGCCATTCCCTAACCCTAACACTAGCCCGGAACGGAAACCCACCACAATCCCTACACCTTACCATACGCCGTAGCCTACTCCTGGCCCGTACGCTGGCACTGACCCATGAGTCAGCACGTAGACTGACCCTCACACGTTTCCGTACCCTCACCTGTGCCCTAAGCCTTGCCGTTCCCTCACCCTAACCCTAGCCAAGAACGGAAACCCACCAGCAGCCCTAAACCTTACCCTACACCGTAGCCTACTCCTTGCCCGTACGCTGGCACTGACCCGTGCGTCAGCACGTAGCCTAACCCTCACACGTTTCCGTACCCTCACATGTGCCCTAAGCCATGTCGTTCCCTAAACCTAACCCTAGTCCGGAACGGAAACCCACCACCAGCCCTAAGGCTTACCCACAATCCATAGCTTATTTCTGGCCCGTACGCTGGCACTGTCCCGTGCTTCAGCATGTAGCCTGACCCTCCCACGTTTGCGGACCCTCACCTGTGCCCTAAGCCTTGCCATTCCCTAACCCTAACCCTAGCCCGGAACGGAAACCCACCACCAGCCCTACACCTTTCCCTACGCCGTAGCCTATTCCTGGCCCGTACGCAGGCACTGACCCTTTCATCAGCACGTAGCCTGAACTTCCCACTTTACTGTACCCTCACCTGTGCCCTAAGCCTTGCAGTTCCCTAACCCTAACCCTACTACGGAACGGAAACACACCACAAGCCCTACGCCTAACCCCCAAGCCGTAGCCTACTCCTGGCCCGTACGCTGGCACTGACCCTTGCGTCAGCACGTAGCCTGACCCTCCCACGTTTCCGTACCCTCACCTGTGCCCTAAGACTTGCTGTTCCCTAACACTAACCCTAGCCTTGAACGGAAACACACCATCAGCCCTACACCTCACCACCAAGCCGTAGCCTACTCCTGGCCGGTACGCTGGCACTGACCCGTGCGTCAGCACGTAGCCTAACCCTCCCACGTTTCCGTACCCTGAACTGTGCCCTAAGCCTTGCCGTTCCCTAACCCTAACTCTAGCCCAGAACGGAAACCCACCACTAGCCCTAAACCTTTCCCTACGTCGTAGCCTACACCTGGTCCGTACGCTGGCACTGACCCATGTGTCAGCATGTAGTCTGACCCTCCCACGTTTCCGTACCCTCACCTGGGCCCTAAGCCTTGCCGTTTCCTAACCCTAACCCTAGCCCATGAACGGAAACCCACCACCAGCCCTACACCTTACCCTACACCGTAGCCTACTCCTGGGCCGTACGCTGGCACTGACCAGTGCGTCAGCACGTAGCCAAACACTCTCACGTTTCTGTACCCTCACCTGTGCTGTAAGCCTTGCCGTTCCCTAAACCTTACCCTAGCCCGGAACGGAAACCCACCACCAGCCCTACACCTTACCCCCAAGCCGTAGCCTACTCCTGGCCCGTACGCTGGCATTGACCCGTGCGTCAGCAAGTAGCCTGACCCTCCCAAGTTTCCGTACCCTCACCTGTGCCCTAAGCCTTGCTGTTCCCTAACACTAACCCTAGCCTGGAACGGAAACCCACCACCAGCCCTACACCTAACCACCAAGCCGTAGCCTACTCCTGGCCAGTACGCTGGCACTGACCCGTGCGTCATCACGTAGCCTGACCCTCCCACGTTTCCGTACCCTCACCTGTGCCCTAAGCTTTGCCGTTCCCTAACCCTAACTGTAGCCCGGAACGGAAACCCACCACCAGCCCTACAACTTACCCCCAAGCCGTAGCCTACTCCTGGTCCATACGCTGGCACTGACCCGTGCGTCAGAATGTATCCTGATCCTGCCACGTTGCCGTACCCTCACATGTGCCCTAAACCTTGCCGTTCCCTAAACGTAACCCTAGCCCGGAACGGAAACCCACCACAAGCCCTAAACCTTACCCCCAAGCCGTAGCCTACTTGTGGTCCATACGCTGGCACTGACCTGTGCGTTAGCACATAGCCTGAACTTCCCACGTTACCGTAACGTCACCTGTGCCCTAAGCCTTGCCGTTCCCTAACCCTAACCCTAGTACGGGACGGAAACACACCACAAGCCCTACACCTAACCCCCAAGCCATAGCATACTCCTGGCCCGTACGCTGGCACTGAACCGTGCGTCAGCACGTAGCCTGACCCTCCCAGGTTTCCGTACCCTCACCTATGCCCTAAGCCTTGCTGTTCCATAACACTAACCCTAGCCCGGAACAGAAACCCACCACCAGCCCTACACCTAACCCCCAAGCCTTAGCCTACTCCTGGCCGGTTCGCTGGCACTGACCCGTGCGTCAGCACGTAGCCTGACCCTCCCACGTTTCCGTACCCTCACCTGGGCCCTAAGCCTTGCCTTTCCCTAACCCTAACCCTAGCCAGGAACGGAAACCCATTACCAGCCCTAGACCTTACCCTACGCCGTAGCCTATTCCTGGCCTGTACGCTGGCACTGACCCTTTCATCAGCACGTAGCCTGAACTTCCCACTTTACTGTACCCTCACCTGTGCCCTAAGCCTTGCCGTTCCCTAACCCTAACCCTACTACAGAACGGAAACACACCACAAGCCCTACACCTAACCCCCAAGCCGTAGCCTACTCCTGGCCCGTACGCTGGCACTGACCCTTGCGTCAGCACGTAGCCTGACCCTCCCACGTTTCCGTACCCTCACCTGTGCCCTAAGACTTGCTGTTCCCTAACACTAACCCTAGCCTTGAATGGAAACACACCATCAGCCCTACACCTAACCACCAAGCCGTAGCCTACTCCTGGCCGGTACGCTGGCACTGACCCGTGCGTCAGCACGTAGCCTAACCCTCCCACGTTTCCGTACCCTGACCTGTGCCCTAAGCCTTGCCGTTCCCTAACCCTAACCCTAGCCCGGAATGGAAACCCACCACTAGCCCTAAACCTTTCCCTACGTCGTAGCCTACACCTGGCCCGTACGCTGGCACTGACCCATGTGTCAGCACGTAGTCTGACCCTCCCACGTTTCCGTACCCTCACCTGGGCCCTAAGCTTTGCCGTTTCCTAACCCTAACCCTAGCCCATGAACGGAAACCCACCACCAGCCCTACACCTTACCCTACGCCGTAGCCTACTCCTGGCCCGTACGCTGGCACTGACCGTGCGTCACCATATAGCCAAACCCTCCCACGTGTCCGTACCCTCACCTGTGCCCTAAGCCTTGCCGTTCCCTAACCCTAATCCTAGCCCGGAAGGGAAACCCACCACCAGCCCTACAACTTACCCCCAAGCCGTAGCCTACTCCTGGCCCGTACGCTGGCATTGACCCGTGCGTCAGCAAGTAGCCTGACCCTCCCAAGTTTCCGTACCCTCACCTGTGCCCTAAGCCTTGCCGTTCCGTAACCCTAACCCTAGCCCGGAACAGAAACCCACCACCAGCCCTACACCTTACCCCCAAAATGTAGCCTACTCCTGGTCCATACGCTGGCACTGACCCGTGCGTCAGAACGTATCCGGACACTGCCACGTTGCCGTACCCTCACCTGTGCCCTAAACCTTGCCATTCCCTAACCGTAACCCTAGCCCTGAACGGAAACCCACCAGCAGCCCTGCAGCTAACCCCCAAGCCGTAGCCTACTCCTGGCCGGTACGCTTGCACTGACACATGTGTCAGCACGCAGCCTGACCCTCCCATGTTTCTGTACCTTCACCTGTGCCTTAAGCCTTGCCGTTTCCTAACCCTAACCCTAGCCCGGAATGGAAACCCACCATCAGCCCTACACTTTACCCTACGCCGTAGCCTACTCCTGGCCCGTACGGTGGCACTGACCCCTGTGTCAGCACGTAGCGTGACGCTCCCACGTTTCCGTACCCTCTCCTGAGCACTAAGCCTTGCCGTTCCGTAACCCTAACCCTAGCCCGGAACGGAAACCCACCACCAGCCCTACAACTTAACCCCAAGCTGTAGCCTACTCCTGGCCCTTACTCTGGCACTGACACGTGCGTCAGCAAGTAGCCTGACCCTGCCACGTTTCCGTACCCTCAACTGTGCCCTAAGCCTGGCCATTCCCTAACCCTAACCCTAGCCCTGAACGGAAACCCACCACCAGACCTACACCTTAACCTACGCCGTAGCCTACTCCTGGGCTGAAAGGTGGCACTGACACTTGCGTCAGCATGTAGCCTGACCTTCCCACGTTTCCATACCCTCACCTGTGCCCTAAGCTTTGCCGTTCCCTAACCCTAACCCTAGCCCGGAACGGAAACCCACCACCAGCCCTACACCTTACCCTATGCTGTAGCCTACACCTGGCCCGTACGCGGGCACTGACCCGTGCGTCAGCACGTAGCCTGACCACCCACGTTTCCGTACCCTCACCTGTGCCCTAAGCCTTGCCGTTCCCTAACCCTAACCCTAGCCCGGCACGGAATCCCACCACCAGCCCTACACCTTATTGTATGCCGTAGCCTAGTCCTGGCCCATACGCTGGCACTGACCCGTGCGTCAGCCTGTAGCCTGACCCTCCCACGTTTCCGTACCCTCACCTGTGCCCTAAGCCTTGCCGTTCTCTAACCCTAACCCTAGCCCGGAACGGAAAGCCACCAGCAGCCCTAAAACTTAGCCACAAGCCGTAGCCTACTCCTGGCCCGTACGCTGGCACTGACCCGTGCGTCAGCACGTAGCCTGACCCTCCCACTTTTCCGTACCGTCACCTGAGCCCTAAGCCTTGCCGTTCCCTAACCCTAACCCTAGCCCAGAACGGAAACCCACCACCAGCCCTACACCATACGCTACACCGTAGCCTACTCCTTGCCCGTACGCTGGCACTGACCCGTGCGTCAGCATGTAGCCTGACCCTCTCACGTTTCCGTACCCTCCCATGTGCCCTAAGCCTTGACGTTCCCTATCCCTAACCCTAGCCTGGTACGCAAACCCACCACCAGCCCTACACCTTTCGCTACGCCGTAGCCTACTACTGGCCCGTACGGTGGCACTGAAACGTGCGTCATCACATAGCCTGACCCTCCCACTTTTCCGTACCCTCACCTGTGCCCTAAGCCTTGCCGTTCCCTTACCCTAACCACAGCCCGGAACGGAACCCACCACCAGCCCTACATTTTAACCCCAAGCCGTAGCCTAAACCTGGCCCGTACTCTGGCACTGACACGTGCGTCTGCAAGTAGCCTCATCCTCCTACGTTTCCGTACCCTCAACTGTGCCCTAAGCCTGGCCGTTCCCTAATCCTAACCCTAGCCCGGAACGGAAACACACCAACAGCTCTACACTGTACCCCCAAGCCGTAGCCTACTCCTGGCCCGTATCCTGGCACTGACCCGTGCGTCAGCACGTAGCCTGACCCTCCCACGTTTCCGTACCCTCACCTGTGCCATAAGCCTTGCCGTTCCCTAATCCTAACCCGAGTACACAACGGAAACCCACCACGAGCCCTAAACCTTACCCACAAGCCGTAGCCTACTCCTGGACCGTACGCTGACACTGACTCGTGCGTCAGCACGTAGCCTGACCCTCCCACGTTTCCGTACCGTCACATGTGCCCTAAGCTTTGCCGTTCCCTAACCCTAACCGTAGACCGGAACGGAAATCCACCACCAGCCCTACACCTTACCCTACGCCGTAGCCTACTCCTGGCCCGTACGCTGGCACTGACCTGTGCGTCAGTACGTAGCCTGACCCTCCCACGTTTCCGTACCCTCACCTGTGCCCTAAGCCTTGACGTTCCCTAACCCTTACCCTAGCCCCCAATGGAAACCCACCACCATCCCTACACCTTAACCTACGCCGTAGCCTACTCCTGGCCTGTACGGTGGCACTTACCCTTGCGTCAGCATGTAGCCTGACCCTCCCACGTTTCCGTACCCTCACCTGTGCCCTAAGCCTTGCCGTTCCTTAACCCTAAACCTAGCCCGGAACGGAAAACCACCACCAGCCCTACACCTTACCCCCAAGCCGTAGCCTACTCCTGGCCCGTTCAGTGGCACTAACCCGAGCATCAGCAAGTAGCCTGACCCTCCCACGTTTCCGAACCCTCACCCGTGCCCTAAGCCTTGCCGTTCCGTAACCCTAACCCTAGCCCGGAACGGAAACACACCACCAGCCCTACACTTTACCCCCAAGCCGTAGCCTACTCCTGGACCATATGATGGCACTGACGCGTGCGTCAGCACGTAGCGTGTACCTCCCACGTTTCCGTACCCTCACCTGTGCCCTAAGACTTGCCGTTCCCTAACCCTAACCCTAGCCCGGAACGGAAACCCACCAGCAGCCCTACACTTTACCCTATGCTGTAGCCTACACCTTGCCCGTACGCGGGCACTGACCCATGCGTCAGCACATAGCCTGAACCTCCCACTTTTCCGTACCCTGACCTGTGCCCTAAGCCTTGCCGTTCTCTAACCCTAACCCTAGCCCGGAACGGAAAGCCACCACCAGCCCTAAAACATAGCCACAAGCTGTAGACTACTCCTGTCCCATACGCTGGCACTGACCCGTGCGTCAGCACGTAGCCTGACCCTCCCACGTTTCCGTACCCTCAGCTGTGCCCTAAGCCTTACCGTTCCCTAACCCTAACCCTAGCAGGGAACGGAAACCCACCACCAGCCCTACACCTTACCCTATGCTGTAGCCTACACCTGGCCCGTACGCGGGCACTGACCCATGTGTCAGCATGTAGCCTGACTCTCCCACGTTTCCGTAACCTCACCTGTGCCCTAAGCCTTGCCGTTCCCTAACCCTAACCCTAGACCGGAACGCAAACCCACCACCAGCCCTACACCTTTCCCTACGCCGTCGCCTACTCCTAGCCCGTACGCTGGCACTGACCCGTGCGTCATCACGTAGCCTGAACCTCCCACATTTCCGTACCCTTACCTGTGCCCTAAGCCTTGCCGTTCTCTAACCCTAAGCCTAGCCCGGAACGGAAAGCCACCACCAGCACTAAAACTTAGCCACAAGCCGTAGCCTACTCCTGTCCCACACGCTGGCACTGACCCGTGCGTCAGCACGTAGCCTGACCCTCCCACGTTTCCGTACACTCACCAGTGCCCTAAGCCTTGCCGTTCTCTAACACTAACCCTAGACCAGAACGGAAACCCACCACCAGCCCTACACCATACCCTACGCCGTAGCCTACTCCTGGCCCGTACGCTGGCACTAACCCGTGCGTCAGCATGTAACCTGACCCTCCCACGTTTCCGTAACCTCACCTGTGCCCTAAGCCTTGCCGTTCCCTAACCCTAACCCTAGACCGGAACGCAAACCCACCACCAGCCCTACACCTTTACCTACGCCGTCGCCTACTCCTGGCCCGTACGCTGGCACTGACCCGTGCGTCATCACGTAGCCTGTCCCTCACACGTTTCCATACCCTCACCTGTGCCCTAAGCCTTGCCGTTCCCTCACCCTAAGCCTAGGCATGAACGGAAACCCACCACCAGACCTACACCTTACCCCCAAGCCGTAGCCTACTCTTGGTCCATACGCTGGCACTGACCTCTGCGTCAGCACGTAGCATGAACTTCCCACATTACCGTAACGTCACCTGGGCCCTAAGCCTTGCCGTTCCCTAACCCTAACCCTAGTACGGAACGAAAACACACCACAAGCCCTACACCTAACCCCCAAGCCATAGCCTACTCCTGGCCCGTACGCTGGCACTGACCCGTGCGTCAGCACGTAGCCTGACCCTCCCACGTTTCCGTACCCTCACCTGTGCCCTAAGCCTTGACGTTCCGTTACCCTAACCCTAGCCCGGAACGGAAACCCACCACCAGCCCTAAACTTTTCCCTACTCCGTAGCCTACTCCGGGCCCGTACGCTGGCACTGACCCGTGCGTCAGCATGTAGTCTGACCCACCCACGTTTCCGTACCCTCACCTGGGCCCTAAGCTATGCCACTCCCTAACCCTAAGCCTAGCCCGGAACGGAAACCCACGACCAGCCCTACACCTTACCCTACGCCGTAGCCTACTCCTGGCCCGAACGCTGGCACTGACCCGTGCGTCAGCACGTAGCCTCACCCTACCACGTTTCCGTACCCTCACCTGTGCCCTAAGTCTTGCCGTTCCCTAACCCTAACCCTAGCACGGAACGGAAACCCACCACCAGCCCTACACCTTACCCTACGCCGTAGCCTACACCTGGCCCGTACGCTGGCACTGACCCGTGCGTCAGCACGTAGCCTGACCTTCCCACATTTACGTACCCTCACCTGTGCCCTAAGCCTTGCCGTTCCCTTACCCTAACCCTAGCCAGGAACGGAAACCCACCACCAGCCCTACACCTAACCTCCACACCATAGCCTACTCATGGCCCATACGCTGGCACTGACCCGTGCGTCATCACGTAGCCTGTCCCTCACACGTTTCCATACCCTCAAATGTGCCCTAAGCCTTGCCGTTCCTTAACCCTAACCCTAGCCCGGAAAGGAAACCCACCACCAGCCCTACACCTAACCCCCAAGCCGTAGCCTACTCCTGGCCGGTACGCTGGCACTGACCCGTGCGTCAGCACGTAGCCTGACCCTCCCACGTTTCAGTACCCTCACCTGTGCCATAAGCCTTGCTGTTCCCTAACCCTAAACCTAGCCCGGAACGGAAACCCACCACCAGCCCTACACTTTAACCTACGCCGTAGCCTACTCCTGTCCCGTACGCTGGCACTGACCAGTGCGTCAGCACGTAGCCTGAACCTCCCACGTTTCCGTAACCTCAACTGTGCCCTAAGCCTTGCCGTTCCCTAACGCTAACCCTAGCCCGGAACGGTAACCCACCACCAGCCCTACAACTTACCCCCAAGCCGTAGCCTACTCCTGGCCCGTACGCTGGCACTGACCCATGCATCAGCACGTAGCCTGACCCTCCAACGTTTGCGGATCCTCACCTGTGCCCTAATCCTTGCTGTTCCCTAACCCTAACCCTAGCCCTGAATGGAAACCCACCACCAGCCCTATACCTTTCCCTAAGCCGTAGCCTATTCCTGGCTCGTACGCAGGCACTGACCCTTTCATCAGCACGTAGCCTGATGTTCCCACGTTTCCGTAACCTCAGCTGTGCCCTATTCCTTGCCGTTCACTAACCCTAACACTAGCCCAGAACGGAAACCCACCACCAGCCCTAAACCTTACCCCCAAGCCGTAGCCTACTCCTGGTCCTTACGCTGGCACTGACCGTGCGTCAGAACGTATCCTGACACTGCCACGTTGCCGTACCCTCACCTGGGCCCTAAGCCTTGCCGTTCCCTAACCCTAAACCTAGCCCAGAACGGAAACACACCACCTGCCCTACACCTTACCTTACGCCGTAGCCTACTCCTGGCCCGTATGCTGGCACTGACCCGTGCATCAGTACGTAGCCTGACCCTCCCACGTTTCCGTAACCTCACCTGTGCCCTAAGCCTTGACGTTTCCTAACCCTAACCCTAACCCTAGCCTGGAACGGAAACCCACCACCAGCCCTACGCCTTACCCTACGGCGTAGCCTACTCCTGGCCTGTACGCTGGCACTGACCCGTGCGTCAGCACGTAGCCTGACACTCCCACGTTTCCGTAACCCTCACCAGTTCCCTAAGACTTGCCGTTCCGTAACCCTATCCCTAGCCCGGAACGGAAACGGACCACCAGCCCTACATCTTACCCCCAAGCCGTAGACTACTCCTGGCCCATACGCTGGCACTGACCCGTGGGTCAGCAAGTAGCCTGACCCTCCCACGTTTCCGTACCCTCACCTGTGCCCTAAGCCTTGCCGTTCCCTAAACCTAACCTTAGACCAGAACGGAAACCCACAACCTGCCCTACACCTTACCCAACGCCGTAGCCTACTCCTGGCCCGTACGATGGCACTGACCCGTGAGTCAGCACGTAGCCTGATGCTCACACGTTTCCGTACCCTCAACTGTGCCCTAAGCCTTGCCGTTCCGTAACCCTAACCCTAGCCAGGAACGGAAAACCAACACATGTCCTACACCTTACCCTTCGCCGTAGATTACTCCTGGCCCATATGGTGACACTGACCCGTGCGTTAGCACGTAGCCTGACCCTCCCACGTTTCCGTACCCTCACCTGTGCCCTAAGCTTTGCCGTTCCCTAACCCTAACCCTAGCCCGGAATGGAAACCCACCACCAGCCCTAAACCATTCCCTACGCCGTAGCCTACTCCTGGCCCGTACGCTGGCACTGACCCGTGCGTCAGCATGTAGACAGACACCCCCAAGTTTCCATACCCTCACCTGGGCCCTAAACCTTGCCGTTCCCTAACCCTAACCCTAGCCCTGAATGGAAACCCACCACCAGCCCTACAACTAACGCCCAAGCCATAGCCTAGTCCTGGCCCGGACACTGGCACTGACCCATGCGGCAGCACGTAGCCTGACCCTCCCACGTTTCCATACCCTCACCTGTGCCCTAAGCCTTGCCATTGCCTAACCCTAACCCTAGCCCAAAAGGGAAACCCACCACCAGCCCTACACCCTACCCCCAAGCCGTAGCCTACTCCTGGCCCGTACACTGGCACTGACCCGTGCGTCAGCACGTAGCCTGACCCTCACACCTTTCCGTACCCTCACCTGTGCCCTAAGCCTTGCCTTTCCCTAACACTAACCCTAGCACAGAACGGAAACCCACCTCCAGCCCTACACCTTACCCTATGCCGTAGCCTACACCAGGCCCGTACGTTGGCACTGACCCGTGCATCAGCACGTAGCCTGACCGCCCACGTTTCTGTACCCTCACCTGTGCCCTAAGCCTTGCCGTTCCCTTACCCTATCCCTAGCCCGAAACGGAAACCCACCACCAGACCTAAAACTTACCCCCAAGCTGTAGCCTACTCCTGGCCCGTATGCTGGCACTGACCCGTGCGTCAGCACGTAGCCTGACCCTCCCACGTTTCCGTACCCTCACCTGTGCCCTATGCCTTGCCGTTCCCTAACCCTAACCCTAGCACAGAACGGAAACCCACCTCCAGCCCTATACCTTACCCTACGCTGTAGCCTACTGCTGGCCCGTATGCTGGCAGTGATCCATGCGTAAGCACGTAGCCTGACCCTCCCACGTTTCCGTACCCTCAACTGTGCCCTAAGCCTTGACGTTCCCTAACCCTAACCCTAGCCCAGAACGGAAACCCACCACCAGCCGTAGAACTTACCCTATGGCGTAGCCTACTCCTGGACTGTACGCTGACAGTGACACGTGCGTCAGCACGTAGCCTGACCCTCCCATGTTTCCGTACCCACACCTGTGCCCTAAGCCTTGCCGTTCCCTCACCCTAACCCTAGCCAGGAACGGAAACCCACCAGCAGCCCTACAACTTACCCCCAAGCTGTAGCCTACTCCTGGTCCATACGCTGGCACTGACCTGTGCGTCAGCACGTAGCCTGAACTTCCCACATTACCGTAACCTCACCTGTGCCCTAAGCCTTGCCGTTCCCTAACCCTAACCCTAGTACGGAACGGAAACACACCACCAACCCTACACCTAACCACCAAGCCGTAGCCTACTCCTGGCCGGTACGCTGGCACTGACCCGTGCGTCAGCACGTAGCCTGACCCTCCCACGTTTCAGTACCCTCACCTGTGCCATAAGCCTTGCTGTTCCCTAACCCTAAACCTAGCCCGGAACGGAAACCCACCACCAGCCCTACACTTTAACCTACGCCGTAGCCTACTCCTGTCCCGTACGCTGGCACTGACCAGTGCGTCAGCACGTAGCCTGAACCTCCCACGTTTCCGTAACCTCAACTGTGCCCTAAGCCTTGCCGTTCCCTAACCCTAACCCTAGCCCGGAACGGAAACCCACCACCAGCCCTACAACTTACCCCCAAGCCGTAGCCTACTCCTGGCCCGTACGCTGGCACTGACCCATGCATCAGCACGTAGCCTGACCCTCCAACGTTTGCGGATCCTCACCTGTGCCCTAATCCTTGCTGTTCCCTAACCCTAACCCTAGCCCTGAATGGAAACCCACCACCAGCCGTATACCTTTCCCTAAGCCGTAGCCTATTCCTGGCTCGTACGCAGGCACTGACCCTTTCATCAGCACGTAGCCTGATGTTCCCACGTTTCTGTAACCTCAGCTGTGCCCTATTCCTTGCCGTTCACTAACCCTAACACTAGCCCAGAACGGAAACCCACCACCAGCCCTAAACCTTACCCCCAAGCCGTAGCCTACTCCTGGTCCTTACGCTGGCACTGACCGTGCGTCAGAACGTATCCTGACACTGCCACGTTACCGTACCCTCACCTGGGCCCTAAGCCTTGCCGTTCCCTAACCCTAAACCTAGCCCAGAACGGAAACACACCACCTGCCCTACACCTTACCTTACGCCGTAGCCTACTCCTGGCCCGTATGCTGGCACTGACCCGTGCATCAGTACGTAGCCTGACCCTCCCACGTTTCCGTAACCTCACCTGTGCCCTAAGCCTTGACGTTTCCTAACCATAACCCTAACCCTAGCCTGGAACGGAAACCCACCACCAGCCCTACACCTTACCCTACGGCGTAGCCTACTCCTGGCCTGTACGCTGGCACTGACCCGTGCGTCAGCACGTAGCCTGACACTCCCACGTTTCCGTAACCCTCACCAGTTCCCTAAGACTTGCCGTTCCGTAACCCTATCCCTAGCCCGGAACGGAAACGGACCACCAGCCCTACATCTTACCCCCAAGCCGTAGACTACTCCTGGCCCATACGCTGGCACTGACCCGTGGGTCAGCAAGTAGCCTGACCCTCCCACGTTTCCGTACCCTCACCTGTGCCCTAAGCCTTGCCGTTCCCTAACCCTAACCTTAGACCAGAACGGAAACCCACAACCTGCCCTACACCTTACCCAACGCCGTAGCCTACTCCTGGCCCGTACGATGGCACTGACCCGTGAGTCAGCACGTAGCCTGATGCTCACACGTTTCCGTACCCTCAACTGTGCCCTAAGCCTTGCCGTTCCGTAACCCTAACCCTAGCCAGGAACGGAAAACCAACACATGTCCTACACCTTACCCTTCGCCGTAGATTACTCCTGGCCCATATGGTGACACTGACCCGTGCGTTAGCACGTAGCCTGACCCTCCCACGTTTCCGTACCCTCACCTGTGCCCTAAGCTTTGCCGTTCCCTAACCCTAACCCTAGCCCGGAATGGAAACCCACCACCAGCCCTAAACCATTCCCTACGCCGTAGCCTACTCCTGGCCCGTACGCTGGCACTGACCCGTGCGTCAGCATGTAGACAGACACCCCCAAGTTTCCATACCCTCACCTGGGCCCTAAACCTTGCCGTTCCCTAACCCTAACCCTAGCCCTGAATGGAAACCCACCACCAGCCCTACAACTAACGCCCAAGCCATAGCCTAGTCCTGGCCCGGACACTGGCACTGACCCATGCGGCAGCACGTAGCCTGACCCTCCCACGTTTCCATACCCTCACCTGTGCCCTAAGCCTTGCCATTGCCTAACCCTAACCCTAGCCCAAAAGGGAAACCCACCACCAGCCCTACACCCTACCCCCAAGCCGTAGCCTACTCCTGGCCCGTACACTGGCACTGACCCGTGCGTCAGCACGTAGCCTGACCCTCACACCTTTCCGTACCCTCACCTGTGCCCTAAGCCTTGCCTTTCCCTAACCCTAACCCTAGCACAGAACGGAAACCCACCTCCAGCCCTACACCTTACCCTATGCCGTAGCCTACACCAGGCCCGTACGTTGGCACTGACCCGTGCATCAGCACGTAGCCTGACCGCCCACGTTTCTGTACCCTCACCTGTGCCCTAAGCCTTGCCGTTCCCTTACCCTATCCCTAGCCCGAAACGGAAACCCACCACCAGACCTAAAACTTACCCCCAAGCTGTAGCCTACTCCTGGCCCGTATGCTGGCACTGACCCGTGCGTCAGCACGTAGCCTGACCCTCCCACGTTTCCGTACCCTCACCTGTGCCCTATGCCTTGCCGTTCCCTAACCCTAACCCTAGCACAGAACGGAAACCCACCTCCAGCCCTATACCTTACCCTACGCTGTAGCCTACTGCTGGCCCGTATGCTGGCAGTGATCCATGCGTAAGCACGTAGCCTGACCCTCCCACGTTTCCGTACCCTCAACTGTGCCCTAAGCCTTGACGTTCCCTAACCCTAACCCTAGCCCAGAACGGAAACCCACCACCAGCCGTAGAACTTACCCTATGGCGTAGCCTACTCCTGGACTGTATGCTGACAGTGACACGTGCGTCAGCACGTAGCCTGACCCTCCCATGTTTCCGTACCCACACCTGTGCCCTAAGCCTTGCCGTTCCCTCACCCTAACCCTAGCCAGGAACGGAAACCCACCAGCAGCCCTACAACTTACCCCCAAGCTGTAGCCTACTCCTGGTCCATACGCTGGCACTGACCTGTGCGTCAGCACGTAGCCTGAACTTCCCACATTACCGTAACCTCACCTGTGCCCTAAGCCTTGCCGTTCCCTAACCCTAACCCTAGTACGGAACAGAAACACACCACCAACCCTACACCTAACCACCAAGCCGTAGCCTACTCCTGGCCGGTACGCTGGCACTGACACGTGCATCAGCATGTAGCCTGACCCTCCCACATTTCCGTAACCTCACCTGTGCCCTACGCTTTGCCATTCCCTAACCCTAACTGTAGCCCGAAAGGGAAAGAGCCCTACACCTTACCCTACGCCGTAGCCTACACCTGGCCGGTACGCTGGCACTGACACGTGCATCAGCATGTAGCCTGAGCCTCCCACGTTTCCGTACCCTCATCTGTGCCCTAAGCCTTGCCGTTCCCTAACACTAACCCTAGCCAGGAACGGAAACCCACCAGCAGCCCTACACCTTACCCTACGCCGTAGCCTACTCCTGGCTCGTACGCTGGCACTGACCCGTGCGTCAGCACGTAGCCAGACCCTCCCTCGTTTCCGTACCCTCACCTGTGCCCTAAGCCTTGCAGTTCCCTAACCCTAACCCTAGCCCGGAACGGAAACCCACCACCAGCCCTACACCTAACCCCCAAGCCGTAGCCTACTACTGGCCGGTACGCTGGCACTGACCCGTGCGTCAACACGTAGCCTGACCCTCCCACGTTTCAGTACCCTCACCTGTGCCCTAAGCCTTGCTGTTCCCTAACCCTAACCCTAGCCCGGAACGGAAACCCACAACCAGCCCTACACTTTACCCTATGCCGTAGCCTACTCCTGGCCCGTACGCTGGCACTGACCCGTGCGTCAGCACGTAGCCAGACCCTCCCACGTTTCCGT
Organism: Mesoplodon mirus; assembly: GCF_964341445.2. NCBI lineage: Eukaryota > Metazoa > Chordata > Mammalia > Artiodactyla > Ziphiidae > Mesoplodon > Mesoplodon mirus. Next base: position 16,767 of record NW_028295521.1, on the reverse strand, counting down.
AACCTCAACTGTGCCCTAAGCCTTCCCGTTCCCTAACCCTAACCCTAGCCAGGAACGGAAACCCACCACCAGCCTACAACTTACCCACAAGCCGTAGCCTACTCCTGGCCCGTACTTTGGCACTGACATGTGCGTCAGCACGTAGCCTGACCCTCCCAACTTTCCGTACCCTCACCTCTGCCCTAAGCCTTGCCATTCCCTAACCCTAACCCTAGGCCGGAATGGAAATCCACCACCAGACCTACACCTTACCCCCAAGCCGTAGCCTACTCCTGGCCCGTACGCTGGAACTGACCTGTGTGTCAGCACGTAGCCTGACCCTTCAACGTTTGCGGAACCTCACCTGTGCCCTAATCCTTGCCGTTCCCTAACCCTAACCCTAGCCCTGAACGGAAACCCACCACCAGCCCTACACCTATCCCTAAGCCGTAGCCTATTCCTGGCTCGTACGCAGGCACTGACCCTTTCATCAGCACGTAGCCTGACCTTCCCACGTTTCCGTAACCTCACCTGTGCCCTAAGCTTTGCCGTTCCCGAACCCTAACCCAAGCCCGGAACGGAAAACCACCACCAGCCTTAAACCTTTCCCTACGCCGTAGCCTACTCCTGGCCCCTACGCTGGCACTGACCCATGCGTCAGCATGTAGACAGACACCCCCAAGTTTCCATACCCTCACCTGGGCCCTAAACCTTGCCGTTCCCTAACCCTAACCCTAGCCCGGAACGGAAACTCACCACCAGCCCTACAACTAATGCCCAAGCCATAGCCTATTCCTGGCCCGTACGCTGGCACAGACCCATGCGGCAGCACGTAGCCTGAGGCTCCCAAGTTTCCGTACCCTCACCTGTGCCCTAAGCCTTGCCGTTGCCTAACCCTAACCCTAGCCCGAAATGGAAACCCACCACCAGCCCTAAAACTTACCCCCAAGCCGTAGCCTACTCCTGGTCCGTACATTGGCACTGACCCGTGCGTCAGCACGTAGCCTGACCCTCCCACGTTTCCGTACCCTCACCTGTGCCCTAAGCCTTGCTATTCCCTAACCCTAACCCTAGCCAGGAACGGAAACCCACCAGAAACCCTATACCTTACCATACGCCATAGCCTACTCCTGGGCCGTACGCTGGCACTGACCCGTGAGTCAGCACGTAGCCTGACCCTCCCACGTTTCCGTACCCTCACCTGTGCCCTAAGACTTGCCGTTCACTAACCCTAACCCTAGCCCAGAACCGAAACCCACCACCAGCCCTACACCTTACTCTATGCCGTAGCCTACACCTGGCCCGTACGCGGGCACTGACCTGTGCTTCAGCACGTAGCCTGACCCTCCCATGTTACCGTACGCTCACCTGTGCCCTAAGCCTTGCCGTTCCCTAACCCTAACCCTAGCCCGGCACGGAATCCCACCACCAGCCCTACACCTTATTGTATGTCGTAGCCTAGTCCTGGCCCATACGCTGGCACTGACCCGTGCGTCAGCGTGTAGCCTGACCCTCCCACGTTTCCGTAACCTCACCTGTGCCCTAAGCCTTGCCGTTCCCTAACCCTAACCCTAGCCCGGAACAGAAATCCACCACCAGCCCTATACCTTTCCCGACGCCATAGCCTATTCCTGGCCCGTACACAGGCACTGACCCTTTCATCAGCACGTAGCCTGACGCTCCCACGTTTCTGTACCCTCACCTGTGCCCTAAGCCTTGCCGTTCCCTAACCCTAACCCTAGCCCGACACGGAAACCCACCACCAGCCCTACACTATACCCTATGCCGTAGCCTACTCCTGGCCCGAACGCTGGCACTGACCTGTGCGTCAGCATGTAGCCTGACCCTCCCACGTTTCCATACCCTCACCTGTGCCCTAAGCCTTGCCGTTCCCTAACCCTTACCCTAGCCCGTAACGGAAACCCACCACCAGCCCTAAACCTTACCCACAAGCCGTAGCCTACTCCTGGCCCGTACACTGGCACTGACCCATGCGTCAGCACGTAGCCTGACCCTCCCACTTTTCTGTACCCTTACCTGAGCCCTAAGCCTTGCCGTTCCCTAACCCTAACCCTAGCCCGGATCGGAATCCCACCACCAGCCCTACACCTTACCATATGCCGTAGCCTACTCCGGCCCGGTACGCTGCCACTGAGCCGTGAATCAGCACGTAGCCTGACCCTCCCACGTTTCCGTACCCTCAGCAATGCCCTACGCCTTGCCTTTCCCTAACCCTATCCCTAGCCCGGAACGGAAACCCACCACCAGCCCTACAACTTACCCCGAAGCCGTAGCCTACTCCTGGCCTGTACGGTGGCACTGACTCTTGCGTCAGCATGTAGCCTGACCCTCCCACGTTTCCGTACCCTCACCTGTGCCGTAAACCTTGCCGTTCCGTAACCCTAACCCGAGCCCGGAACGGAAACCCACCACCAGCCCTACACGTTACCCCCAAGCCGTAACCTACTCCTGGCCCGTTCGGTGGCACTAACCCGAGCATCAGCAAGTAGCCTGAACGTCCCACGTTTCTGTACCCTCACCCGTGCCCTAAACCTTGCCATTCCATAACCCTAACCCTAGCCCGGAAAGGATACCCACCACCAGCCCTACAACTTACCCCCAAGCCGTAGCCTACTCCTGGCCCATATGCTGGCACTGACCCATGCGTCAGCACGTAGCGTGACCCTCCCAAGTTTCCGTACCCTCACCTGTGCGCTAAGCCTTGCCGTTCCCTAACCCTAACCGTAGCCCGGAATGAAAAACCACCAACAGCCCTACACCTTATCCGCAAGCCGTAGCCTACTCCTGGCCCATATGCTAGCACTGACCCGTGCGTCAGCACGTAGCCTGACCCGCCCACGTTTCCGTACCCTCACTTGTGCCCTAAGACTTGACGTTCCCTAACCCTAACCCTAGCCCGGAACGGAAACCCACCACCATCCCTAGACATTACCGTACGCCGTAGCCTACTCCTGACCTGTACGCTGGCACTGACCCGTGCGTCAGCACGTAGACTGACCCTCCCACGTTTCCGTACCCTCACCTGTGCCCTAAGCCTTGCCATTCCCTTACCCTAACCCTAGACCGGAACGGAAACCCACCACCAGCCCTACAACTTACCCCCAAGCTGTAGCCTACTCCTGGCCCGTATGCTGGCACTGACCCGTGCGTCAGCATGTAGCCTCACCCTCACACGTTTCCGTACCCTCACCTGTGCCCTATGCCTTGCCGTTCCCTAACCCTAACCCTAGCACAGAACGGAAACCCACCTCCAGCCCTACACTTTACCCTATGCCGTAGCCTACACCTGGCCCGTACGTGGGCACTGACCCGTGCGTCAGCACGTAGCCTGACCTTCCCACATTTCCGTACCCTCACCTGTGCCCTAAGCCTTGCCGTTCCCTAACCCTTACCATAGTACGGAACGAAAACCCACCACCAGCCCTACACCTAATGCCCAAGCCATAGCCTATTCCTGGCCCGTACGCTGGCACTGACCCGTGAGTCAGCATGTAGACTGACCCTCCCAAGTTTTCGTACCCTCACCTGTGCCCTAAGCCTTGCCGTTCCCTAACCCTAACCCTAGCCAGGAACGGAAAAACACCACCAGCCCTACACCTAACCCCCAAACCGTAGCCTACTCCTGGCCCGTACGCTGGCACTGACCCGTGCGTCAGCACGTAGCCTGACCCTCCCACGTTTCCGTACCCTCACCTGTGCCCTAAGCCTTGCTATTCCCTAACCCTAACCCTAGCCAGGAACGGAAACCCACCAGAAACCCTATACCTTACCATACGCCATAGCCTACTCCTGGGCCGTACGCTGGCACTGACCCGTGAGTCAGCACGTAGCCTGACACTCCCACGTTTCCGTACCCACACCTGTGCCCTAAGTCTTGCCGTTCCCTCACCCTAACCCTAGCCAGGAACGGAAACCCACCAGCAGCCCTACACCTTACCCTACGCCATAGCCTACTACTGGCCCGTACGCTGGTACAGACCCGTGCGTCAGCACGAAGCCTGACCCTCCCACATTTGCGGACCCTCACCTCTGCCCTAAGCCTTGCCGTTCCCTAACCCTAACCCTAGTCCGGAACGAAAACCCACCACAAGCCCTACACCTTTCCCTACGCCGTAGCCTATTTCTGGCTCATACGCAGGAACTGACCCTTTCATCAGCAAGTAGCCTGACACTCCCACGTTTCCGTACCCTCACCTGTGCCCTAAGCCTTGCCGTTCCCTTACCCTATCCCTAGCCCGAAACGGAAACCCACCACCAGACCTAAAACTTACCCCCAAGCTGTAGCCTACTCCTGGCCCGTATGCTGGCACTGACCCGTGCGTCAGCACGTAGCCTGACCCTCCCACGTTTCCGTACCCTCACCTGTGCCCTATGCCTTGCCGTTCCCTAACCCTAACCCTAGCACAGAACGGAAACCCACCTCCAGCCCTATACCTTACCCTACGCTGTAGCCTACTGCTGGCCCGTATGCTGGCAGTGATCCATGCGTAAGCACGTAGCCTGACCCTCCCACGTTTCCGTACCCTCAACTGTGCCCTAAGCCTTGACGTTCCCTAACCCTAACCCTAGCCCAGAATGGAAACCCACCACCAGCCGTAGAACTTACCCTATGGCGTAGCCTACTCCTGGACTGTACGCTGACAGTGACACGTGCGTCAGCACGTAGCCTGACCCTCCCATGTTTCCGTACCCACACCTGTGCCCTAAGCCTTGCCGTTCCCTCACCCTAACCCTAGCCAGGAACGGAAACCCACCAGCAGCCCTACAACTTACCCCCAAGCTGTAGCCTACTCCTGGTCCATACGCTGGCACTGACCTGTGCGTCAGCACGTAGCCTGAACTTCCCACATTACCGTAACCTCACCTGTGCCCTAAGCCTTGCCGTTCCCTAACCCTAACCCTAGTACGGAACGGAAACACACCACCAACCCTACACCTAACCACCAAGCCGTAGCCTACTCCTGGCCGGTACGCTGGCACTGACCCGTGCGTCAGCACGTAGCCTGACCCTCCCACGTTTCAGTACCCTCACCTGTGCCATAAGCCTTGCTGTTCCCTAACCCTAAACCTAGCCCGGAACGGAAACCCACCACCAGCCCTACACTTTAACCTACGCCGTAGCCTACTCCTGTCCCGTACGCTGGCACTGACCAGTGCGTCAGCACGTAGCCTGAACCTCCCACGTTTCCGTAACCTCAACTGTGCCCTAAGCCTTGCCGTTCCCTAACCCTAACCCTAGCCCGGAACGGAAACCCACCACCAGCCCTACAACTTACCCCCAAGCCGTAGCCTACTCCTGGCCCGTACGCTGGCACTGACCCATGCATCAGCACGTAGCCTGACCCTCCAACGTTTGCGGATCCTCACCTGTGCCCTAATCCTTGCTGTTCCCTAACCCTAACCCTAGCCCTGAATGGAAACCCACCACCAGCCGTATACCTTTCCCTAAGCCGTAGCCTATTCCTGGCTCGTACGCAGGCACTGACCCTTTCATCAGCACGTAGCCTGATGTTCCCACGTTTCTGTAACCTCAGCTGTGCCCTATTCCTTGCCGTTCACTAACCCTAACACTAGCCCAGAACGGAAACCCACCACCAGCCCTAAACCTTACCCCCAAGCCGTAGCCTACTCCTGGTCCTTACGCTGGCACTGACCGTGCGTCAGAACGTATCCTGACACTGCCACGTTACCGTACCCTCACCTGGGCCCTAAGCCTTGCCGTTCCCTAACCCTAAACCTAGCCCAGAACGGAAACACACCACCTGCCCTACACCTTACCTTACGCCGTAGCCTACTCCTGGCCCGTATGCTGGCACTGACCCGTGCATCAGTACGTAGCCTGACCCTCCCACGTTTCCGTAACCTCACCTGTGCCCTAAGCCTTGACGTTTCCTAACCATAACCCTAACCCTAGCCTGGAACGGAAACCCACCACCAGCCCTACACCTTACCCTACGGCGTAGCCTACTCCTGGCCTGTACGCTGGCACTGACCCGTGCGTCAGCACGTAGCCTGACACTCCCACGTTTCCGTAACCCTCACCAGTTCCCTAAGACTTGCCGTTCCGTAACCCTATCCCTAGCCCGGAACGGAAACGGACCACCAGCCCTACATCTTACCCCCAAGCCGTAGACTACTCCTGGCCCATACGCTGGCACTGACCCGTGGGTCAGCAAGTAGCCTGACCCTCCCACGTTTCCGTACCCTCACCTGTGCCCTAAGCCTTGCCGTTCCCTAACCCTAACCTTAGACCAGAACGGAAACCCACAACCTGCCCTACACCTTACCCAACGCCGTAGCCTACTCCTGGCCCGTACGATGGCACTGACCCGTGAGTCAGCACGTAGCCTGATGCTCACACGTTTCCGTACCCTCAACTGTGCCCTAAGCCTTGCCGTTCCGTAACCCTAACCCTAGCCAGGAACGGAAAACCAACACATGTCCTACACCTTACCCTTCGCCGTAGATTACTCCTGGCCCATATGGTGACACTGACCCGTGCGTTAGCACGTAGCCTGACCCTCCCACGTTTCCGTACCCTCACCTGTGCCCTAAGCTTTGCCGTTCCCTAACCCTAACCCTAGCCCGGAATGGAAACCCACCACCAGCCCTAAACCATTCCCTACGCCGTAGCCTACTCCTGGCCCGTACGCTGGCACTGACCCGTGCGTCAGCATGTAGACAGACACCCCCAAGTTTCCATACCCTCACCTGGGCCCTAAACCTTGCCGTTCCCTAACCCTAACCCTAGCCCTGAATGGAAACCCACCACCAGCCCTACAACTAACGCCCAAGCCATAGCCTAGTCCTGGCCCGGACACTGGCACTGACCCATGCGGCAGCACGTAGCCTGACCCTCCCACGTTTCCATACCCTCACCTGTGCCCTAAGCCTTGCCATTGCCTAACCCTAACCCTAGCCCAAAAGGGAAACCCACCACCAGCCCTACACCCTACCCCCAAGCCGTAGCCTACTCCTGGCCCGTACACTGGCACTGACCCGTGCGTCAGCACGTAGCCTGACCCTCACACCTTTCCGTACCCTCACCTGTGCCCTAAGCCTTGCCTTTCCCTAACACTAACCCTAGCACAGAACGGAAACCCACCTCCAGCCCTACACCTTACCCTATGCCGTAGCCTACACCAGGCCCGTACGTTGGCACTGACCCGTGCATCAGCACGTAGCCTGACCGCCCACGTTTCTGTACCCTCACCTGTGCCCTAAGCCTTGCCGTTCCCTTACCCTATCCCTAGCCCGAAACGGAAACCCACCACCAGACCTAAAACTTACCCCCAAGCTGTAGCCTACTCCTGGCCCGTATGCTGGCACTGACCCGTGCGTCAGCACGTAGCCTGACCCTCCCACGTTTCCGTACCCTCACCTGTGCCCTATGCCTTGCCGTTCCCTAACCCTAACCCTAGCACAGAACGGAAACCCACCTCCAGCCCTATACCTTACCCTACGCTGTAGCCTACTGCTGGCCCGTATGCTGGCAGTGATCCATGCGTAAGCACGTAGCCTGACCCTCCCACGTTTCCGTACCCTCAACTGTGCCCTAAGCCTTGACGTTCCCTAACCCTAACCCTAGCCCAGAACGGAAACCCACCACCAGCCGTAGAACTTACCCTATGGCGTAGCCTACTCCTGGACTGTACGCTGACAGTGACACGTGCGTCAGCACGTAGCCTGACCCTCCCATGTTTCCGTACCCACACCTGTGCCCTAAGCCTTGCCGTTCCCTCACCCTAACCCTAGCCAGGAACGGAAACCCACCAGCAGCCCTACAACTTACCCCCAAGCTGTAGCCTACTCCTGGTCCATACGCTGGCACTGACCTGTGCGTCAGCACGTAGCCTGAACTTCCCACATTACCGTAACCTCACCTGTGCCCTAAGCCTTGCCGTTCCCTAACCCTAACCCTAGTACGGAACAGAAACACACCACCAACCCTACACCTAACCACCAAGCCGTAGCCTACTCCTGGCCGGTATGCTGGCACTGACACGTGCATCAGCATGTAGCCTGACCCTCCCACATTTCCGTAACCTCACCTGTGCCCTACGCTTTGCCATTCCCTAACCCTAACTGTAGCCCGAAAGGGAAAGAGCCCTACACCTTACCCTACGCCGTAGCCTACACCTGGCCGGTACGCTGGCACTGACACGTGCATCAGCATGTAGCCTGAGCCTCCCACGTTTCCGTACCCTCATCTGTGCCCTAAGCCTTGCCGTTCCCTAACACTAACCCTAGCTAGGAACGGAAACCCACCAGCAGCCCTACACCTTACCCTACGCCGTAGCCTACTCCTGGCTCGTACGCTGGCACTGACCCGTGCGTCAGCACGTAGCCAGACCCTCCCTCGTTTCCGTACCCTCACCTGTGCCCTAAGCCTTGCAGTTCCCTAACCCTAACCCTAGCCCGGAACGGAAACCCACCACCAGCCCTACACCTAACCCCCAAGCCGTAGCCTACTACTGGCCGGTACGCTGGCACTGACCCGTGCGTCAACACGTAGCCTGACCCTCCCACGTTTCAGTACCCTCACCTGTGCCCTAAGCCTTGCTGTTCCCTAACCCTAACCCTAGCCCGGAACGGAAACCCACAACCAGCCCTACACTTTACCCTATGCCGTAGCCTACTCCTGGCCCGTACGCTGGCACTGACCCATGCGTCAGCACGTAGCCAGACCCTCCCACGTTTCCGTAACCTCAACTGTGCCCTAAGCCTTCCCGTTCCCTAACCCTAACCCTAGCCAGGAACGGAAACCCACCACCAGCCTACAACTTACCCACAAGCCGTAGCCTACTCCTGGCCCGTACTTTGGCACTGACATGTGCGTCAGCACGTAGCCTGACCCTCCCAACTTTCCGTACCCTCACCTCTGCCCTAAGCCTTGCCATTCCCTAACCCTAACCCTAGGCCGGAATGGAAATCCACCACCAGACCTACACCTTACCCCCAAGCCGTAGCCTACTCCTGGCCCGTACGCTGGAACTGACCTGTGTGTCAGCACGTAGCCTGACCCTTCAACGTTTGCGGAACCTCACCTGTGCCCTAATCCTTGCCGTTCCCTAACCCTAACCCTAGCCCTGAACGGAAACCCACCACCAGCCCTACACCTATCCCTAAGCCGTAGCCTATTCCTGGCTCGTACGCAGGCACTGACCCTTTCATCAGCACGTAGCCTGACCTTCCCACGTTTCCGTAACCTCACCTGTGCCCTAAGCTTTGCCGTTCCCGAACCCTAACCCAAGCCCGGAACGGAAAACCACCACCAGCCTTAAACCTTTCCCTACGCCGTAGCCTACTCCTGGCCCCTACGCTGGCACTGACCCATGCGTCAGCATGTAGACAGACACCCCCAAGTTTCCATACCCTCACCTGGGCCCTAAACCTTGCCGTTCCCTAACCCTAACCCTAGCCCGGAACGGAAACCCACCACCAGCCCTACAACTAATGCCCAAGCCATAGCCTATTCCTGGCCCGTACGCTGGCACAGACCCATGCGGCAGCACGTAGCCTGAGGCTCCCAAGTTTCCGTACCCTCACCTGTGCCCTAAGCCTTGCCGTTGCCTAACCCTAACCCTAGCCCGAAATGGAAACCCACCACCAGCCCTAAAACTTACCCCCAAGCCGTAGCCTACTCCTGGTCCGTACATTGGCACTGACCCGTGCGTCAGCACGTAGCCTGACCCTCCCACGTTTCCGTACCCTCACCTGTGCCCTAAGCCTTGCTATTCCCTAACCCTAACCCTAGCCAGGAACGGAAACCCACCAGAAACCCTATACCTTACCATACGCCATAGCCTACTCCTGGGCCGTACGCTGGCACTGACCCGTGAGTCAGCACGTAGCCTGACCCTCCCACGTTTCCGTACCCTCACCTGTGCCCTAAGACTTGCCGTTCACTAACCCTAACCCTAGCCCAGAACCGAAACCCACCACCAGCCCTACACCTTACTCTATGCCGTAGCCTACACCTGGCCCGTACGCGGGCACTGACCTGTGCTTCAGCACGTAGCCTGACCCTCCCATGTTACCGTACGCTCACCTGTGCCCTAAGCCTTGCCGTTCCCTAACCCTAACCCTAGCCCGGCACGGAATCCCACCACCAGCCCTACACCTTATTGTATGTCGTAGCCTAGTCCTGGCCCATACGCTGGCACTGACCCGTGCGTCAGCGTGTAGCCTGACCCTCCCACGTTTCCGTAACCTCACCTGTGCCCTAAGCCTTGCCGTTCCCTAACCCTAACCCTAGCCCGGAACAGAAATCCACCACCAGCCCTATACCTTTCCCGACGCCATAGCCTATTCCTGGCCCGTACACAGGCACTGACCCTTTCATCAGCACGTAGCCTGACGCTCCCACGTTTCTGTACCCTCACCTGTGCCCTAAGCCTTGCCGTTCCCTAACCCTAACCCTAGCCCGACACGGAAACCCACCACCAGCCCTACACTATACCCTATGCCGTAGCCTACTCCTGGCCCGAACGCTGGCACTGACCTGTGCGTCAGCATGTAGCCTGACCCTCCCACGTTTCCATACCCTCACCTGTGCCCTAAGCCTTGCCGTTCCCTAACCCTTACCCTAGCCCGTAACGGAAACCCACCACCAGCCCTAAACCTTACCCACAAGCCGTAGCCTACTCCTGGCCCGTACACTGGCACTGACCCATGCGTCAGCACGTAGCCTGACCCTCCCACTTTTCTGTACCCTTACCTGAGCCCTAAGCCTTGCCGTTCCCTAACCCTAACCCTAGCCCGGATCGGAATCCCACCACCAGCCCTACACCTTACCATATGCCGTAGCCTACTCCGGCCCGGTACGCTGCCACTGAGCCGTGAATCAGCACGTAGCCTGACCCTCCCACGTTTCCGTACCCTCAGCAATGCCCTACGCCTTGCCTTTCCCTAACCCTATCCCTAGCCCGGAACGGAAACCCACCACCAGCCCTACAACTTACCCCGAAGCCGTAGCCTACTCCTGGCCTGTACGGTGGCACTGACTCTTGCGTCAGCATGTAGCCTGACCCTCCCACGTTTCCGTACCCTCACCTGTGCCGTAAACCTTGCCGTTCCGTAACCCTAACCCGAGCCCGGAACGGAAACCCACCACCAGCCCTACACGTTACCCCCAAGCCGTAACCTACTCCTGGCCCGTTCGGTGGCACTAACCCGAGCATCAGCAAGTAGCCTGAACGTCCCACGTTTCTGTACCCTCACCCGTGCCCTAAACCTTGCCATTCCATAACCCTAACCCTAGCCCGGAAAGGATACCCACCACCAGCCCTACAACTTACCCCCAAGCCGTAGCCTACTCCTGGCCCATATGCTGGCACTGACCCATGCGTCAGCACGTAGCGTGACCCTCCCAAGTTTCCGTACCCTCACCTGTGCGCTAAGCCTTGCCGTTCCCTAACCCTAACCGTAGCCCGGAATGAAAAACCACCAACAGCCCTACACCTTATCCGCAAGCCGTAGCCTACTCCTGGCCCATATGCTAGCACTGACCCGTGCGTCAGCACGTAGCCTGACCCGCCCACGTTTCCGTACCCTCACTTGTGCCCTAAGCCTTGACGTTCCCTAACCCTAACCCTAGCCCGGAACGGAAACCCACCACCATCCCTAGACATTACCGTACGCCGTAGCCTACTCCTGACCTGTACGCTGGCACTGACCCGTGCGTCAGCACGTAGACTGACCCTCCCACGTTTCCGTACCCTCACCTGTGCCCTAAGCCTTGCCATTCCCTTACCCTAACCCTAGACCGGAACGGAAACCCACCACCAGCCCTACAACTTACCCCCAAGCTGTAGCCTACTCCTGGCCCGTATGCTGGCACTGACCCGTGCGTCAGCATGTAGCCTCACCCTCACACGTTTCCGTACCCTCACCTGTGCCCTATGCCTTGCCGTTCCCTAACCCTAACCCTAGCACAGAACGGAAACCCACCTCCAGCCCTACACTTTACCCTATGCCGTAGCCTACACCTGGCCCGTACGTGGGCACTGACCCGTGCGTCAGCACGTAGCCTGACCTTCCCACATTTCCGTACCCTCACCTGTGCCCTAAGCCTTGCCGTTCCCTAACCCTTACCATAGTACGGAACGAAAACCCACCACCAGCCCTACACCTAATGCCCAAGCCATAGCCTATTCCTGGCCCGTACGCTGGCACTGACCCGTGAGTCAGCATGTAGACTGACCCTCCCAAGTTTTCGTACCCTCACCTGTGCCCTAAGCCTTGCCGTTCCCTAACCCTAACCCTAGCCAGGAACGGAAAAACACCACCAGCCCTACACCTAACCCCCAAACCGTAGCCTACTCCTGGCCCGTACGCTGGCACTGACCCGTGCGTCAGCACGTAGCCTGACCCTCCCACGTTTCCGTACCCTCACCTGTGCCCTAAGCCTTGCTATTCCCTAACCCTAACCCTAGCCAGGAACGGAAACCCACCAGAAACCCTATACCTTACCATACGCCATAGCCTACTCCTGGGCCGTACGCTGGCACTGACCCGTGAGTCAGCACGTAGCCTGACACTCCCACGTTTCCGTACCCACACCTGTGCCCTAAGTCTTGCCGTTCCCTCACCCTAACCCTAGCCAGGAACGGAAACCCACCAGCAGCCCTACACCTTACCCTACGCCATAGCCTACTACTGGCCCGTACGCTGGTACAGACCCGTGCGTCAGCACGAAGCCTGACCCTCCCACATTTGCGGACCCTCACCTCTGCCCTAAGCCTTGCCGTTCCCTAACCCTAACCCTAGTCCGGAACGAAAACCCACCACAAGCCCTACACCTTTCCCTACGCCGTAGCCTATTTCTGGCTCATACGCAGGAACTGACCCTTTCATCAGCAAGTAGCCTGACACTCCCACGTTTCCGTACCCTCACCTGTGCCCTAAGCCTTGCCGTTCACTAACCCTAACGCTAGCCCAGAACGGAAACCCACCACCAGCCCTACACCTTACTCTATGCCGTAGCCTACACCTGGCCCGTACGCGGGCACTGACCTGTGCTTCAGCACGTAGCCTGACCCTCCCATGTTACCGTATGCTCACCTGTGCCCTAAGCCTTGCCGTTCCCTAACCCTAACCCTAGCCCGGCACGGAATCCCACCACCAGCCCTACACCTTATTGTATGCCGTAGCCTAGTCCTGGCCCATACGCTGGTACTGAACCGTGCGTCAGCATGTAGCCTGACCCTCCCACGTTTCCGTAACCTCACCTGTGCCCTAAGCCTTGCCGTTCCCTAACCCTAACCCTAGCCCGGAAAAGAAACCCACCAGTAGCCCTATACCTTTCCCTACGCCGTAGCCTATTCCTGGCCCGTACACAGGCACTGAACCTTTCATCAGCACGTACCCTGACCCTCCCACGTTTCCGTACCCTCACCTGTGCCCTAAGCCTTGCCGTTCCCTAACCCTAACCCTACCCCGACAAGGAAACCCACCACCAGCCCTACACTTTACCCTACGCCGTAGCCTACTCCTGGCCCGAACGCTGGCACTGACCTGTGCGTCAGCACGTAGCCTGACCCTCCTACGTTTCCATACCCTCACCTGTGCCCTAAGCCTTGCCGTTCCCTAACCCTTACCCTAGCCCGTAACGGAAACCCACCACCAGCCCTAAACCTTACCCACAAGCCGTAGCCTACTCCTGGCCCGAACACTGGCACTGACCCATGCGTCAGCACGTAGCCTGACCCTCCCACTTTTCTGTACCCTTACCTGAGCCCTAAGCCTTGCCGTTCCCTAACCCTAACCCTAGCCCGGAACGGAATCCCACCACCAGCCCTACACCTTACCATATGCCGTAGCCTACTCCGGCCCGGTACGCTGCCACTGAGCCGTGCATCAGCACGTAGCCTGACCCTCACACGTTTCCGTACCCTCAGCTGTGCCCTAAGCCTTGCCTTTCCCTAACCCTATCCCTAGCCCGGAACGGAAACCCACCACCAGCCCTACAACTTACCCCGAAGCCGTAGCCTACTCCTGGCCTGTACGGTGGCACTGACCCTTGCGTCAGCATGTAGCCTGACCCTCCCACGTTTCCGTACCCTCACCTGTGCCGTAAGCCTTGCCGTTCCGTAACCCTAACCCGAGCCCGGAACGCAAACCCACCACCAGCCCTAAACCTTTCCCTACTGGGTAGCCTACTCCTCGCCCGTACGCTCGCACTGACCCGTGCGTCAGCATGGAGTTTGACCCTCCCACGTTTCCGTACCCTCACCTGGGCCCTAAGCCTTGCCATTCCCTAACACTAACCCTAGCCCGGAACGGAAACCCACCACCAGCCCTACACCTTACCCTATGCCGTAGCCTACAGCTGGCCCATACGCGGGCACTGACCTGTGCTTCAGCACGTAGCCTGACCCTCCCAAGTTTGCGGAACCTCACCTGTGCCCTAAGACTTGCCGTTCCCTAACCCTAACCCTAGCCCGGAACGGAAACCCACCACCAGCCCTAAACCTTTCCCAACGCCGTAGCCTATTCCTGGCTCATACGCCGGCACTCACCGTTTCATCAGCACGTAGCCTGACCCTCCCACGTTTCCGTACCCTCACCTGTGCCCTAAGCCTTGCCGTTTACTAACACTAACCCTAGCCCGGAACGGAAACCCACCACCAGCCCTACACCTTACCCACAAGCCGTAGCCTACTCCTGGCCGGTACGCTGACACTGACATGTGCGTCAGCACTTAGCCTGACCCTCACACGTTTCCGTACCCTCACCTGTGCCCTAAGCCTTGCCGTTTCCTAACCCTAACCCTGGTCCGGAACGGAAACACACCACCAGCCCTACAGCTTACCCCCAAGCCATAGCCTATTCCTGGCCCATACGCTGGCACTGACCCGTGCGTCAGCATGTAGCCTGACCCTCCCAAGTTTCCGTACCCTCACCTGTGCCCTAAGCCTTGCCGTTCCCTAACCCTAACCCTAGCCAGGAACGGAAACACACCACCAGCCCTACACCTAACCCCTAAGCCGTAGCCTACTCCTGTCCCGTACGCTGGCACTGACCCGTGCGTCAGAACGTAGCCTGACCCTCCCACGTTTCCGTACCCTCACCTGTGCCCTAAGCCTTGCCATTCCCTAACCCTAACCCTAGCCAGGAACGGAAACCCTCCAGAAACCCTATACCTTACCATACGCCATAGCCTACTCCTGGGCCGTACGCTGGCACTGACCCGTGAGTCAGCACGTAGCCTGACCCTCCCACGTTTCCGTACCCTCACCTGTGACCTAAGCCTTGCCGTTCCCTCACCCTAACCCTAGCCAGGAACGGAAACCCACCAGCAGCCCTACACCTTACCCTACGCCATAGCCTACTCCTGGCCCGTACGCTGGCACTGACCCGTGAGTCAGCACGTAGCCTGACCCTCCCATATTTCCGTACCCTCACCTGTGCCCTAAGCCTTGCTGTTCCCTAACACTAACCCTAGCCCGGAACGGAAACCCACCACCAGGCCTACTCCTTAGCCTATGCCGTAGCCTACTCCTTGCCCGTAACCTGGCACTGACCCGTGCGTCAGCACGTAGCCAGACCCTCCCACGTTTCCGTACCCTCACTTGTGCCCTAAGCCTTGCCGTTCCCTAACCCTAACCATAGCCCGGAACGAAAACCCAACACCAGACCTACACCTTTCCCTACGACGTAGCCTACTCCTGGCCCGTACGCTGGCCCTGACACGTGCGTCAGCACGTAGCCTTACCCTCCCACGTTTCCGTACCCTCACCTGTGCCCTAAGCCTTGCCGTTCCCTAACCCTAACCCTAACCCGGAACGGAAACCCACCACCAGCCCTACACCTTACTCTATGCCGTAGCCTACACCTGGCCCGTACGCGGGCACTGACCTGTGCTTCAGCACGTAGCCTGACCCTCCCATGTTACCGTACGCTCACCTGTGCCCTAAGCCTTGCCGTTCCCTAACCCTAACCCTAGCCCGGCACAGAATCCCACCACCAGCCCTACAACTTACCCCCAAGCCGTAGCCTACTCCTGGCCCGTTCGGTGGCACTAACTCTAGCATCAGCAAGTAGCCTGACCCTCCCACGTTTCTGTACCCTCACCTGTGCCCTAAGCCTTGCCGTTCCATAACCCTAACCCCCGCCCGGAACGGAAACCCATCCCCAGCCCTACACCTAACCACCAAGCCGTACCCTACTCCTGGCCGTTACGCTGGCACTGACCCGTGCATCATCACGTAGCCTGACCCTCCCACGTTTCCGTACCCTCACCTGTGCCCTAAGCTTTGCCGTTCCCTAACCCTAACTGTAGCCCGGAACGGAAACCCACCACCAGCCCTACAACTTACACCCAAGCCGTAGCCTACTCCTGGTCCATACGCTGGCACTGACCCGTGCGTCAGAATGTATCCTGACCCTCCCACGTTTCCGTACCCTCACCTGTGCCCTAAGCCTTGCCGTTCCGTAACCCTAACCCTAGCCCGGAACAGAAACCCACCACCAGCCCTACACCTTACCCCCAAGCCGTAGCCTACTCCTGGCCCGTTCGGTGGCACTAACCCTAGCATCAGCAAGTAGCCTGACCCTCCCACGTTTCTGTACCCTCACCCGTGCCCTAAGCCTTGCCGTTCCATAACCCTAACCCTAGCCCGGAATGGAAACCCACCCCCAGCCCTACACCTTACACCCAAGCCGTAGCCTACTCCTGGCCCATATGCTGGCACTGACCCGTGCGTCCGCACGTAGCGTGACCCTCCCACCTTTCCGTACCCTCACCTGTGCCCTAAGCCTTGC